>NW_024412400.1:3200615-3285765 GCF_014898765.1 Herpailurus yagouaroundi
GCCACCCAGGCGCCCCTAAATATTTTACCTTCTTATCCATGAACATGGCGTAGCGCTCCATCAAAAAACAAAAAAGATGTTTAATGTATTGTAAAAGTGCTTTTAATTTTTTATATAGAGACGTTGAATATATTTTGCAGATTGAGTCACAGGGATTTGATGTTTTTGATGTCATTGGAAAGAGTATTTTGTCTATTGTTAGTTATAGAAACACATTTTATGTTGATTTTGAAAAACAATGGCCTTGCTAAATGTACTTCCAGATTTTCATATTTATCTCTATATATTTAGACATGTGCTATGTATATAACCATGTTCTACAAAAATGACAGTTTTATTTTTCTTTTAATTTATTCACACACATATACATGTATATAATATGTGAATGTATAAATATACATGTTTTGTTTTATATACTGACTACAGGATCTCTAGTAGAATATCGAAAAAGACTAGTGAGAGACAGCATTTTTGTCTCATTCTGGGTCAGAAGGAAATCTTTAGAGATTTTACCATTAAGATATATATATTTTTTGAGGTATCTTTTAGCATATTAAGGAAGTCCCTTCTCTTGCATTGCTAGTCTGCTAAGAGGTTTTAATAACTACTTTTGAGTCAGGTTTTATTCTTAAAAAAGGCTAGTCTCTTTCGGTTTGTTTTTACTCTTGTACCATAGGATAGTAAATACTGAGACTGAAGTCTGGGTAATGTAGAAAGGCTGCTCCTTCCTACCAGAACTTGAACTCCATTTGTTACGTCCTCCACATTTTAAGACTGCTGAAAACCGTACTTTGTGTACATCATGTCTCAGTCATTTAGCTGGGCTTCCTAGATTCTTGTTCTATCACCAAGTAGAAATCACTAAGGGGGCATATCTAGGGAAAATGCTAAAAATAATTTTTGATTAGCATCAGTGTGGTTCCCTCCTCTGGCATCTTGACTCTCTCAAATCTTAGATGTTTGGTTACTGTACAGTCTCTTTGATAGACTTTTTAAAAATCGAATTCCTCTAATTTTCTTTTAGAGCTAGAGGACAATTCCATCATTTTATGTAATGGGTTATCGTATATGCTTCTACTATAAATACATCATTGGGTTATATACTGTAAATACTCAAAGAATAAGGAATTCTCCCATTCTTCAGAAAGTTATTGCCCAGTGGGCTTTCAGAGATTTAATAAAATACATTATGTACAAATACTGTTACAAGCAGAGATTAGTGGGTCTGGTCCCTCTGCTGGGAACCCTTATTGGGACGTATTATTGTCATATTTAGACTTCTTTGCATGCTGGAAAGTAGTGGCATGCCTAGCTTGATGGATGTCATGGGTTAACAACAGATACCCTAAGTCTAATCCCGAATTTCATAAAAAAAAAAAATTTACGTTCATGAAGAAATTGGCTTACCAGAATCACCTACTATTAAGAGTTGGAAGAGGGGTGCCTGGGTGGCACAGTCGGTTAAGCGTCCGACTTCAGCCAGGTCACGATCTCACGGTCCGTGAGTTCAAGCCCCGCATCAGGCTCTGGGCTGATGGCTCGGAGCCTGGAGCCTGTTTCCGATTCTGTGTCTCCCTCTCTCTCTGCCCCTCCCCCGTTCATGCTCTGTCTCTCTCTGTCCCAAAAATAAATAAAAAAACGTTGAAAAAAAAAAAGAGTTGGAAGAGGCCCATCAGGGGGCAAGAACACCCATCCCCTCAAAGGTCCTTCTAGCTGGACTAAGACTCGAACTGACCTACAGATTAACAGGAGAAAATCAAACTTAATAGTGTACATACAGGGAATCCACACAGACATGGAAATTTCAAAGACAGTCAGGCAAAATAGGGTATGTACGTCATCCTGAACTAAGGAGAAGGGGATAGGGGCTTCAAACTTCAGAGGAAAGGAATGCACTTCCTCGGGTAACAGAAAGACGAACAGATGTTTGCCCTGCCACACAGATGGGTCACTCAGACAACATTTATCTTTACTAATAACTTTTATACTGGAAAAAGAGGCCCAGCTGAGATTTTTCTTTGTAGGTAAGAAAGGGGCGAAAGTTTCTGTTGCACCCATAGGGTCTCAGTTGCCTTCAGCTCAGAGTAATCTTCATGCCGAAGTGGCCCATCTTGGGGCTACCTGTCCATGGCCTCCAAGGTTGTCTCTTCTTCCTGATTTTTGCCTTGAAGCGCCTCATGTAGGCCGCTCGCTGAACTTGTGGCCTTTAAAGCTGGTTCCACTCCTGGGTGTCATACTGGTATTTGCTGCTAAAGCCTTTGTTCCTCTCTGTCGCTGGGGATTGGCCTTCCTTATCTCAGTCAGGGATTGGTAATTTCCTCTGACAGCCCTCTCAGGTGTTGGAACAGCTTCTGATTGCTTCAGTATCTGCAACCTTGCTCCGTCCCCTCCGTCCTCTGGCAATGTCACCCTGATCCTAACCATGGTGACACCCATTGGCGGCTGGTCTATCAAGGGTATCACAGGAACTTCTCTGGCCTCCAAACCACATGGAAGCCAAAGGAAGTTGGCCTTTTTTTGCATGCCTATTTCATCAATTTCTCACTGTTTATTTTCTACTTAGTGCTATTTGAATTCTTTCTCAGAAAACTTTGCCTGCCTCAGGATTAAGAAGATATGTGATTAAGAGGATGTGGTGGAGTATAAAAATAGATCAGTGAGGGGCGCGTGGGTGGCTCGGTTGAACTTCTGATCCTTGATTTTGGCTCCAGTGACCATCTCACAGTTTGTGGGATGGACCCCCGCTTCGAGCTGCACATTGACAGCACAGAACCTTCTTGGGATCCTCTCTTTCCCCCCTCTCTCTGTCTCTTCTCTGCTTGTGTGTACATGCATGTTCTCTCTCTCTCTCTCTCAAAATAAATAAATAAATATTTTAAAATAGCTCAGTGAATAGAAGCCTCCTGGTGGAAGTGGAGGCCGCAATTGGGAGACCTGTAGCTGTGCTGGAAGGAAGGCGGAAAGAAAGTCAGTGCTGGGGAAGGGCAGAAAAGGTGCAATCCTAGTGTGATACTGGCATGGGAGCTTAGAAGATAGGAAAGCCCAGGGACGTGTTAGAAGAGACCAGAAACCTCGCTTCTTTTCTATAATCAATCTAAATGAAGTGTTTATATTTTCTTCTGATGTATCAAAGGGGGATGACATTACATTTATATTTGTTTATAACTTCAGAAGACACTATGGTTCTATAATATTGTGCTATTTATATATAATATTGTGCTCTTTATATATGCTATTTATATATAATATAATATTGTGCTCTTTACATATAACATAATATTGTGCTATTTATATATAATATAATATTGTGCTCTTTATATATGCTAATTATATATAATATAATATTGTGCTCTTTATATATAACATAATTTTGTGCTATTTATATATAATATAATATTGTGCTCTTTATATATGCTATTTATATAGAGAGAGGCGGGGCGTCTCAGTGGCTCAGTTGGTTAAGCATCTGACTCTTCATTTCGGCTCAGGCCATGATCTCACGGTTGTGAGATCCAGCCCCACGTGGGGCTCCGCACTGACAGCGCGGGGCCTGCTTGGGATTTTCTCTCTCCTGCGCTCTCTGCCCCTCCCCCACTTTCATGCACTCTCACTCTCCCTCTCTCTCAAGATAAATAAACATTAATATTTATATTAATGTTTAATATATATAAACAGTATAACATTTAATATAATATATATAAACATTATATATATATAATTTAATCCATTCATGCCAGAAATATTGTCCATTTATTGGCCACTTTGTATGTGCTAGATCCGTGGGATGCAAACATGAGTAAGATGTCGTTTCCTCAAGAAATTTACGGTTTCGTGAACAGTCCTGCACCACAGCTAGACAACAGTAAAATACTATGCTAAGAGCTCTCATAGACACCTTCACAGCCCATTAAAGCAGATTTCTGAAAGGAGGTGTGAATTCAGGAGGTCGCATGAGTCACATGACAACAAATGCGAATTCATGGCGATTCTAAATTGTAGATATCTAAAATGAGTCAAGACCTATTGAGGAGGGCACCTTTTGGGATGAGCACTGGGTGTTGCATGGAAACCAATTTGACAATAAATTTCATAGTAACAAAAATAAAAAAATAAACAAATAAAATGAGTCAAGACAGATGCTGGGAAGTGTATCATATAATAACTCTTTGGGGCAGGAAACGTTATGTGCTGTGCATATATGTGTATATATACATAAACAGAAACCCATGTATATAAATATATATAAGCCATGTATAGCGTATACCTATATATAACACACACACATATATAATATATGGTATATATCATTGTATAACAAATAACCACGGATAACAAATATCCCAAGCCTTCGGAAGATGTTGAGGCAGTGAGGGAGTGATGTATACAGTGCAGGATGTTTTGTTTCTTTGTGTACATTAAAATCAGATTGAGAATGAAATTTGTTTCTTCCTCTCTAGAATCGTGACAACAGAATTTCCCTGTAGTGCAGAAATATTTAAAAAGAACAATAAGGCAGAATTTAATTCCCAGGTGCTTGCTTAGCAAGCACCATGCCAGTTAAGCACTGTTCTTGTGTCATTGTGCAGATCCCCAGTGGGTCGGAAGAGAAACTTCTTAATTAGATTTCAATGGTCCTTGTTTGCCAAGGTGCGTTGTTCGGGGAGAGCTGGGAACAGATCGGCTAAGCGTTCTGCTCCAGTTTTTTGCCTCTTCTCTGTAGTATTCTGCGGAGATGTGACTCTCACATGTAACTTCGCAGGTTCCTCTGACAACAGGTTAAGTTAGTCTGCCCCTGTCATATGCAGAACCTGATGGATGTCAAGGGATGAGGCCAAATTAATTCAACAGGTGGCAGAGAACCCTAGGGGAGGAGAAGCCTGCTCTGCGTGGATATGCTAATACAGATTTCAGCACATGATTATCATTCTGCAGTTCAGGAATAATTGAATTTGCATATCCCCAATGTTTAAGAATTGATTTCCTAAATGAGGAAATCTGGGGCATAATGACCATGTGCCTATGCATCACTGCACATTATTTCAGGATCCAAAGGAATCTGCAGAGAGTAAATTACTCAGTCCCCTTGGTTAGATGGAGTTTTCATGTTATCTTAGGAAAGCTGTGGGCATTTTTTTCTCCTAATCGAATGGAATCATTCTCTCTTCTAAACATAGGATCAGAAGTGCCTGGGAGGCAGCTGGGAGGGTAAATAATTAGCTATCCTACTGCCTAGAGAAATAGCTTAGAGGTTTTTAGAGACTCTGCACAAATGGACTGGGATATTATGCAAAATTAGTTTTGGTTAGACTCTAATTTATCTAACTTAATATAATTATTGAGAAAAGCAAACCGTGGACAGTTAGGAGTAAGGAATCAAGAGCCTGCACACAGGAGATCGGGCATGAATGTTCTACTAAAGAGATAATGATAATTAGATACGACTAGATTTACTGCTGCCTCTTAACACTGCACATACAGGGTTTGCCCCATATCTATCCCACTGGGACTTCAGTCATGTCTTCATCATTCAGAAAACCTCATCTTTATCAGGATCAGAGCCCTGTAAGTAAAGGTAAAGAGTTGTGTAATGTCATCATACGTAACCAGCTTTTCCAAATATGGCTGAATTGGATCGGGAACCTATATTATTTGAACCCCCCTCCTCGAGCAGAAGATAACAGAACCGGAACTCTGAAGCAAGATTTTATGCTGTAGAAGACATAGTTGGAGATGCAGAAGTTCTTAGAGGGATATTCATAAGCAGGCCAGGTCCCCCCAAGCCTGGGTCAGCAGACTCCAACAGCGTTTTCAGGAAACACGATAAGGCATCGTATGGGCTGTGTAGGACAGTTAGAGCCATTTGGTGTCTTTCATGACTTGTGAACTGATTGGGGAAGTTGAGTCACGGGCCTCTATGTTGTAGGAGCCGCGAGAAGTAGGTTTGGAATGGACTGGAGAGGAGAAAGGGAATGGAGCATTTGATGAAGTCACAAGTTAACAGGAAGTGGCCCTTGAGACCGGCTTGCTGTGTCTCAGGTGGGGTGGACGGCTAATAGGGCTCCATAATTAATGTCTCCATGGGGCTTCTGTCACATTAGCACCAGCATCTGTCTCCTCTCTTATGAAGCACAGAAAATTTGTGTCATTTGGCCGAGAGGCCGCATTCAGTAGACCTGTGTGGCATATTCCTTATCAAGGGGTTCAAACGCCCGGTTGTGAGCTGATCAGGTTGCCAGGCACAGGCCCTACTGAAGACCTAAAGGGCGTTCGCGTTAGGAGAGGTGGGAGGGGGTAGAGGGCCTGAAAAAACACTCGGGTCCCCAAACTCATTCTGCAAAGGAGGCAATTAAAGAGCTGGTATTTTCGACAGCTCGCAGAAGTCATATAAAACTGTGTATGATCTACAAGGGGCTGGGGAGGTAAAAGTCCAAAGAACGGTGTAAGATTTAGAGTCTGAATCCAACTCCATCAGATTCCAAAGCCTGGCCTCTCCCGTTTTAATTCACTGCTTTCACTAAAATGGCGACGGTCCACCCAGACTGAGCTCCATTTTGATCGCCGAGAGCTTTCAGCACTGGTGAGGCAAACAGCCATCCTAGAGTAGGCTACGTGCCTGCAAAGTCTTCCTTAGACCTAGATTGTTCTAAAGGAGCACCTTTTCATCATTCGAGGTCTGAACTCCCATGTGTTCGTTACTTCTCACTTGATTTCTGGGAGTGGCCAAGTTGGAACATTTACCCTTCAGTTGAACACGAGAGGAAACAAAGCCTAAGCGACTTGCCTGAGTCTGCGTCGTGCGCCTAGTTTACAACGAAGGTCTGTCAAGTATTATGTCAGGTCTTAGCATATTTTTGTTTTCAAATTCTAGCAGAGAATTGCCTCACTGGCAATTTTAATCTTCATGGTAAAAAGAATACCTATCGCTCGCAGGTGAGGAAAGTAACTTGTCCAAAGCCAAACTGTCTTGTCGCATGGGAGTCCTCTTAACTCTAAACTCCAGATTCTGTCCGTTAATTCATTACGATGAGACTCTTTATATTATTAGTCACTGACTGACAGCCACACTGTAAATCCGTCAGCTTGCTCTCTGAACGCTGGGGCAGTAAATTGCAAGAATGGGTGACCACAGTCCCTCATCCCTGTCTGCAACCGAGTCCTTGGCAACGCGACTTTGCAGTTCCTCCCCTCGAAGTATGAAGTCTGTGTTTCTTCCTCTTTTATCTGAACTGACGACGTGACTTGCTTTGACCAACATAATGCCGCAGAATGATGCTGTGGCAGTTGCTAACCTAGGCCTCAAGAGGCTTTGTGTGCTTGTGATAGCTTTCTTGTTGCCATGTGAACGAGTCCGGAAGAGTCTGCTGAAGGCATCCTGTGGGGGGCATCCTAGGGCAGCTAGTAACCAGTCAGTCTGGCAGCCGATTGCAGATGCATGATAGCCCAACTAAGACCAGAAGAACCATCCAGATAAACGCAGCCCAAATTGCTGACCTACAGAAGTGTGAGCTAAAGACAGGGATATATTTTTAAGCCATTAAATTTTGGGATGGTTTACTATGCCTCAGAAGTTAAGTGATTCAGCATATTGCCTCTTGGCTTTGTTGCTACCTCTATAGCTGATTCCTTTTCCATCTTTCACTGCGTTTGCTGAAGGATTTCTATTCTTTTAGAGATATCTATCCGTTGAAACTCAATCTTCCTTCAAACGTGTTCAAACTGTATCACTGAAAACAAGTTGGAGCAGGGGAATGCCCAAGATTTGAGTCTCTTATTATTCATCAATCCATCCATCCATCCATGCATTCATTCGAAAGCCTGCTCAGCCAAAGTTTAGGTAGAGAGTACTTCCTCTATTTTGATTTGCCAAACACATCAAGTTGCAATGGTAAGGGATTCTTTGAAAGCAGAGAGATCGCTAAAGAAAGCGTGCCTCAAGTTGGTGTCACAGAATTATGTGTTTGGAAGTGATATTATATGCTGTGCTGGTTGCCCCTTTAGACAGACAGACCGACAGTAGATAGAAAGAAAAAAGATGAGAGGTAGGTAGGTAGGTAGATAGAGGAGATGAAAGAAAGAAAGAAAGAAAGGAAGGAAGAAAGAAAGAAAGAAAAGAAAGAAAGAGAGAAAGAAATGGGGTGCCTGGGTGGCTCAGTCGGTTGAGTGTCCGAGTTCTGCTCAGGTCACGATCTCACAGTCTGTGAGTTCAAGCCCCACGTCAGGCTCTGTGCTGACAGCTCAGAGCCTGGAGCTGCTTCTGATTCTTTGTCTCCCTGTCTCTCTGCCCCTCCCCTGCTTGTGCTCTGTCTCTCTCCCACTCTCAAAAATAAACATGAAAGAAAGAAAGAAAAAAAGAAAGAAAGAAAGAAAGAAAGAAAGAAAGAAAGAAAGAAAAAGAAAGAAAGAAAATATAGATAAACAGATGATAAGATAGTTGGATCGAGATAAAGCAGTATAGCTCCAGGTGTGGTAGGTTACATTTTAGAACCATGTAGTTGTACAACTGTTGGCATTCTGATTATACTGAAATAATTTAGATTTTTATCCAATAGCAAGCTGCAGTGAACGGGTGACATGATAAAAGCCTGAGCGGCGTACTTCTATTTTTCATTTGTTTCTCTAAAAGTGGACACTGAAATCAATGAAAGCAAGTGACTCTATCCTTTACTTAGTAATGCTTCTAGCATTAAGTATGCCTGGCTTGGGTCAGAACATTCACAGATGAAGGCAAATTTCCTATGAGGTCATTCGAAAAAACAGAATATCCGATTTGGCTTTATTTATTATTTATTGACTTAGCTGTTTATTTATTCATGCGCTTATTAAATACATATTTACTGAGCACCTCCATTGTCTACTAAGTACTGAGAAAACAAAGAGAAGTAAGATATAGTGCCTAATAGAAAGGCATTTTCTATTTTCTAGGATATAGAGCTATATGTGGTAAGTACAATAAGAAAGAACAAAATATTGTATGAGCAAGAGGTTAATTTGGCTTGTGGAAAACCAAGATACAAATATAATATAATAGTAGATGTAATGTTTTAAGTGTCATTTCTTCCTGAATTCCCTGGCTAAGAAACAACAACGACGACGACGACGACAAAACACCATACGTTTATCTTTAGTTCAGAATACAAGCCTTCTCCTCTAGATCAGTGCTCTGAACTTGCAAGGTATTATTTCCCAGCTGGTGTTGTGACTGACCTTCCAGTAGGTCACACGGTATGAGGCAACCTGTTTCCGGAAGATGGGGTACATTAAATAAAATTAAATCCCACGGACATCAAGTTTTTGTTTTTGTCTTACTCTTTTCATTATTATAGTTTTCGATTGGAAGCATCCGGCTGCATGATACCATATTAATGTTATAAGACTTTGGAATGGTGCTGGCTCAGCTTGTTTATCAAGCAAAGAAAAGTTGAGTCCAATATACGTGTTATTTAGAATGAGAACAGACAACTGGCTCTTCTGTGGTTGAAAGGATCCAATGTAATCACTGTGCCACGAGGAGACCAGCTGAGCTTCTCAGAGTGAGGCTCCTCGATGGTTACTACTGTTAGGGAAATAGAGGAAATCAGACACTGAACAAAGGTGGTATCCAGTTGAGCTGGGGATAAAAGACAATCTTTTTTCCCCCCTTTACACAGTCACCATCTCTGCAACTGTGGCCACATTTTTTGACCCTCACTGGGGAACTTGGGCCAATTGATAGAACTTGGTTAGCTGAAAGACTCAAACAGGCCTCTTACTAGTTATGATCCTCTTGTGCCATGGGATCCAGAGGCCCATTTACAAGGTCGACTGACAAGTGGCACATTAACATTCACTCTCCTCAAATCTCTCTGTCAACAATTTCCAGCCTTGTTCTTTCCAAGGGCATGACCCTGCATTCATAGGTCTGGGTGGATGGTTGCTTCAGCATCTCTCTCCTTCTAGTCCAGGTGAAGAATTTGTCGGAACCCTTAAACTTCTGCCTGCTAGGGCTATTTCCCTTTCCTCGACCCTTTCCCACCCAGTCCACCTCTGAGCGTGATTATAATGCTAGAGCTCTCCACTCTCTTCTGGTGCTAGCCTGTCATGCAGAATTTTTCCATCAATTACTATTTTTCCCCTCTTAAGTCTAAGCCCCAAGATATCTTAGGCTGGATGACCTTTTGTTGTGGAAGAGCTGTTTCTTTGCATCTTAGGATGTTTAGCAGCATCCCGGGCCTGTACCCCCAGATACCCATCACATACCTTCCCCCAACTGGTGACAACCCCAGATGTCTCCAGATATTGCCAATGTTCTTGGGAGAGGGAGTCAAAGTTACCCCCCATTGAAAATCACTGCAGTGGGGTGATAATGCATAAGCGTTTGGCTAGGGCAGTCTTGTTTTAGGCCTGTTGTCCCGGCCTCCTTTTTAGCTCAAAAGTGTCCTGGTTTGTATGATGAACTGTAGTTGCTCTAATCTCAAGAGACTCCCCATGAGATCGAAAGTGTGGGTTGATGGAGGGGCCGTTGCATGCCAAGAAGAGGCACGCTGCGTGTGTGAGCTCTCTGCTCCTGCACCTTTTTTTATGCCTCAGGAACTGAGTCCAGTCCCACATACACCTTTTCCATCTGACAGAGGAGGGCTGCTGTGTGCATCTGACTCCATGGCTTGGAGTTTCTAGATAACACACAGTCCACGATGTGGCTCTCAGTTTGAAGGGGCACATGGATCAGCATCACCCCTAGTATCAGAAGAGTGTTTTCCGGAGTACTGGTGACTTTGTAAAGAATGCACAGGATTTTTATCCATAACATCCTAAGAAATGCACTCTTCCCATCAGGGCCGTCACAGGCTCCCGACAGCATCCCCGTCCCCCACAGATTTCGAGCATCGTGGAATCAGCTGAGTTGTGAATGCCAAGTGGCAGAGCTGCTTGCCTTACAACCTGGCCAGCTGGATAGCTTCCTCTTGCTCTTCCTCTTCCTCACTCGATGCTGAAATGTTTATAATAACCTGGTAAACGGAGTGGAGAAGCAATTGGAGAACCAAATATGGTATATGTTGCCTGTAAAATCCCCCCCAAAGATTTCATTGCCTCGTTCTCAGTAACCCAGGATGCAAGATTCGGGGATCTTTCACCTAAGGCAATATATGCCAGCATGCTCCAGATCACTGGATCCCCAGAAATTAAAAGCGTTCTGTGATCCTCAATTTGTAAGGGACTCGTCTACTCACCGCTGTCACGCAAGGGTTTCCAAGACATTTGCTGTAATTGCTACTTTTAGCTTTCTACTCTCAGTAACATGATGAACCAGCATGATATATTCTGGGATGGTGAGAAGATCAAGGTCCTGGCAAATTAAATTGTGAAACAGATATAGAACACTGAAATAAGGCTAAGTCTGAAGGCTAAAGTTGATTAGCTCTTTCTGCTAGGAAAAAAGCCATGGATTCTGGTGTCTCTTATTTTGGGGAGAAGGAGAAATAATTGATTAGATTAATAGCAGCACGCTGGCCCCTGTAGATTACGATTTCCTTTAGTAAGCAGACCATATCTAGCAAATCAGCTGTAAATGGAGTCATTACCTAATTAAACATGTGACCACTAATCGTCATCCTCAAGGGCGCCTCCATCTTCTGTACTAGCCAATTTGGCAAGTTAAATGGCAAGGTGAGAAGAATCGACACTCTAAATCTCTCAAGTCTTGGATGGTGGCACATGTTTCTGTGATTTCCTCAGGGATGGCATTATATTTTGGGCTTAGCATTTTGGTATAGAAAGGGAGTTTTAGAAACTTTCATTCACCTTCCCGCCAAAATAAACGCGTTCCATGAGTCATATCACAATTGTGATCATGCTGGTTGCTGAGGATATCTAGTCTAAAATACACTCGGGAACCAAGGAAATCCACATGGGATAGATGAAGAACCAGCTGGGACTACCATGAGGTAGACTCAAGTCCCAATCTATTCCATACTTGACCTCTATAAAGCCCTCATTATATCCTATGACATTCTAGGTCCCTAGGGATTAGCTTTGATTTAAACTGAACTTCCAGGGGCGCCTGGGTGGCGCAGTCGGTTAAGCGTCCGACTTCAGCCAGGTCACGATCTCGCGGTCCGTGAGTTCGAGCCCCGCGTCAGGCTCTGGGCTGATGGCTCAGAGCCTGGAGCCTGTTTCCGATTCTGTGTCTCCCTCTCTCTCTGCCCCTCCCCCGTTCATGCTCTGTCTCTCTCTGTCCCAAAAATAAATAAAACGTTGAAAAAAAAAATTAAAAAAAAAATAAAAATAAACTGAACTTCCAACAACCTCTCAATGTCTGGGTAAATCTCTTTACTCAATGCCCACTTAGCCTGGCTAATGGCCCCAAGGCCCTTTGGGGAAGGCTCTGAGGAAGATTCATGGTAAGTACCTGTTTCTTATTGCAGAATCCTCCCTCAAGGATACCCTGATTTTTCTCGGTTCAAAGACACCCGCATCTGGGAAGCAACTCAAGTGTAAAGGGGTCCTATCATGACGGCTCCGGTGTTGCCTTTGTTAGGCATAGGATTTGAAGGTTATAAATTTCAAGCAGAACCTTAGTGGGCTGTCCATTCTTTCCTGTCATATAGGACACCATTATCAATTAGCAATAACCATATATCTCTGTGGGTCAGACCATCATCACTTCACGTACTGCTGTCTCTTTTAGCCAGGCGCAACTTTTGTCCTCAGGCACTTGCACCTTGCTAAATGGTTACATCATTCTGGCATCCTCCAGCCCTACTGAAGGTCGAGTGGTCAACTTCAAAGTCATCGTCTCTTCCCAACAGCTCTAAGAATATTCGGTAGCAATGCGGGTTTTCTTCTCTCCAGTTTCTCGAGTACTTGACAAAGGGAGTTCCTTCTGGTCTCTTCTGCAGGATTTTGTAGGATGCATTTAGGAGTGAGGGGACAGTCGGGAGAAAATAAACTTAGCTCTAAACCTCCTATCTCCTAAGTCTTCCTGAGAATTAAATGTTAATTTTATCAAAGCTGTGTGCATAAAAATTTTAAATCCAATTAGTATGAAAAAGCTTCTGACAAAGATGAGATGTTCTGTGTCTCACTTTTCGTACTCTTTATTCCTTCTCCTCTTCGGGAACGAAATCATCTTTTCAGGCTGGTGAAGCAGGCCTGGAGTAGTGGAGGCAGGGCAGCACTCCCAGCCTCACACAGGAATCGTCTGTTCAGGGAGCCATGCACCCCCATTACTGGGAGCACGCAGAAGGGATGGCCACATACTGACCCCGTGCAGTGCTGAACTCTGCTGGAAAGAGAAGAGGCTGCCTTGCCTTTTGACTTCAACCATATACAGCTGTGACTAATCTTTAACTGTCCCTGTGCTTTTTTTGAAATGGCTAAAAGTATTTTATTTTATTGACTTCATTTTATTTTTTTAATATGAAATTTACTGTCAGATTGGTTTCCATACAATCCCCAGTGCTCATCCCAACAGGTGCCCTCCTCAATGCCCATCAACCCTCAGTTTATTCGCAGTTTTTAAGAGTCTCTTACGGTGCGGCTCCCTCCCTCTCTAACTTTTGTTTTCCTTCCCCTCCCCCCATGGTCTTCTGTTAAGTTTCTCAGGGTCCACATAGGAGTGAAAACATATGGAATCTGTCCTTCTCTGTATGACTTATTTCACTTAGCATCACACTCTCCAGTTCCATCCACGTTGCTACAAAAGCCCATATTTCACTTGTTCTCATTGCCAAGTAGTATTCCATTGTGTATATAAACCACATCTTCTTTATCCATTCGTCAGTTGATGGACATTTAGGCTCTTTCCATAATTTGATGTTTGTTGAAAGTGCTGCTATAAACATCGGGGTACAAGTGCCCCTATGCCTCAGCCATCCTGTATCCCTTGGGTCAATTCCTAGCAGTGCTATTGCTGGGTCATAGGACAGATCTATTTTTAATTTTTTGAGGAACCTCCACACTGTTTTCCAGAGCGGCTGCACCAGTTTGCATTCCCACCAACAGTGCGAGAGGGTTCCCGTTTCTCCACATCCTCTCCAGCCTCTAGAGTCTCCTGATTTGTTCATTTTCGCCACTCTGGCGTCAGGTGGTATCTCAGTGTGGTTTTGATTTGTATTTCCCTGTGCTTTTGTATCTACCCTAGAGATTCAGATTCACAGGTGAGAGCACCAGGCAGGCCGGGTTTAGGATACGTGTCTACATTTTGTGTGCCGGAG
Source organism: Herpailurus yagouaroundi (assembly GCF_014898765.1). Lineage (NCBI taxonomy): Eukaryota > Metazoa > Chordata > Mammalia > Carnivora > Felidae > Herpailurus > Herpailurus yagouaroundi. The sequence continues at coordinate 3,214,808 of NW_024412400.1, forward strand.
AGTGGTGATCTGGAACTTACAACAGGGATGGGCAGACCCTGTTTTCCACTTGTTTTGACATTCTAGCTGGGAATCAGTACCAATGTATATTGCCAGTAAAAAGAAAAAAAAAATAACTAAGTGCCTTTCCTTTTTTCCCAGTTTGCCCTCTGGCTAGGTAGAAACATGAAGACAAATTAATTAGGTGTGTAGGCTGTGAGTCCCTCTTTCTTGCGCTAATGCCTTAGTGGGAGCCCTGAGAAGACAGGGCGTCTTTACCCCTAGTCACGCTGCAATCTGAGTTTTCGGGGGATGGGTTTCCGCTGGTATTTGGCAACAGTTGACATACTTCCAGCCTGGAAGAACTTGACACTATCTTAGACCTCCAGAGGAAATGGTTTTTCTTTTAGTCATCCTGGCCTGCCAGAGAAAGGTGACTGATCAAGCCGGGTCAGGTCCACAGCCATGAACTGTCCGGATGGGATTTGAAGACATTATTGACCATAAATCACCTTCCTCTCACCAAAGAATGTAGACATTTTTCTTGCAGCTAAATCCAGGAAGCAAATGGCATATTGGCTGTGTCTCCTGGCTCTTATTACACTCACCACTGAGGCATAGAAAGAAACAGAAGCAGACTTAGAGAGTCTAAGGGCTATTTGGCTTTAAACATTTTTTATTTTCTAATTGAATTAGAGTAAAAACAGTAGTTAAGGAAACACCCCTTGGCTGTTGTCATGAAAATCGCAATACCAAATTAGCCAAAAATAGCCAATTTTCTGGGGTTTCCAAGGATACAGCCACAATTGGAGCTGTCATCCGCCAGTCAATCCCCGCCCCCCTCCCCTAGGGGGCATTAAAAGGAAACTGTGGAAAGCGAAGGGCCAGAAGAAAAGTTTTTCTTGCTAGATAAAGGTTAGAAGAAAAGGGGCAGAGTTCTGAGGCTGACTGTGTGGATTCTTTTCAGGTCAGGAAGGAAAATGGCTGAAACTCTCCTGGCCCCTCAGAAGTGGTTTAACTGAAAACCAGACCTCATGGACTCTGTTTCTGTTTTAAAGAGCCAAGCGGCCCTCTAACTCATGGGACCATATAACCCTCATCCTCCTCTGCCTTATTTTAGCTTTTATCTATCAAGTGCTTTGCCAATAGTCTCTTCACTCATCTTTATAAAGGCCTCATGAGGATGTGTTAGACACTTGTTATTCCGACCCGCTGAACATCCATTCTACTGTTTTGTTTGTTTTGTTTGGTTTGGGTTTTGGCTCCAGTGGCCTGACTTCCTTTTAAGAAATTACTTTTTCCCCACTTTGTACTATCCAGTTAGGCAGTAAATGAAGATGCCCTAGCCGGGGTGGAAATGTGAGCCAAATCAGACAATTCACAGTTAATCTCGGGGAGATAAGTCCTCAACCCAGCTCTAAAATTACCGAAAGCTGTAAGAACTTACTTCCTTTGTGGAAATTCTGGATGAGGCCACAGTCTTCCTTCTCACTTGCCCACAGTGGTGTCTTGTTTCCTGCGTTAATCCTGTAAATTATTCATTTCCTTCTAACAAGTGTCTACTTTAGCTTACATTAGCCAGAACCCAAAATAATACCGAGGGTTACTATTCTCATTTTTAATTTAAGAAAACTAAGACTCAGTTAAATTAAATTCTTTGCTCAAGGCTAATAAGTTAATATGGAGTCTGGATTCAAACTCACATCTGCTTCCCTCCCTTATCCCCCAACCTCCAACACCCACCCAGTTTCCTTTTATGTGAATAAATAAATCACCTCCCTGGCTCCACCCCAAGTCAAGGACTCCCTTTCAACAGTGGAATCAAGGGGTGACTCCTGGGGAGGAAATTCTCATTCTTCACACTTTCCCTTTTTTGATGTGTTGAGTCTTTTCACATATTTGGTGATTTTTCTCTTTCTATTGTTTCCATCTGGGTGAGAGAGACTGACAATGGCTGTCTTCTGTACTAGGATCAGATACAATATCTTTCAGGATGTGCGAACGTCTCTCTTCGTCTTCCTTTCCCTTCCCTCCCCTCTCCTGTTCTTTTCTTCCTTTGGTTTTCCTTCCCTTTCTTTCCTTTTTTTTTTTTTTTTTTGGACATTTTTTTAAAGTCTGTTTATTTATTTTGAGAGAGAGAGAGAGAGAGAGAGTGCACGAGTTGGGGAGGGGCAGAGAGAGAGAAAGGGAGAGAGAGAATCCCAAGCAGGCTCTGTGCTCTCAGCTCCAGATGCTGGGCTCGATCCCATGAACTAGTGAGATCATGACCTGGGCGGAAACCAAGAGTTGCTTGGTTAACCAAGCATGCTTGCTTAGGTTGTAGGTTAACCAAGATGCTTAAACTACAGAGCCACCCACGTGCCTCTCTTTTTCTTTTCTTCCTTTCTCCTAGGGCCCTGGGGCATAAGAATAGAAGAAGAAATAGGGATGCTTAAAATGAAGAATGTTGGGGCCTTTTAGGAGATACAGCTCTGTGAAACGGATGGCCTGGTCCTCTGCTGTGGTGGCTGTTTTCCTCATCCAAAGCCTCTTTCCAGAGCCATAAATAAAACAAAAGAAAAATGAAGAATGTTGGAAAGAACACGGGCTTTGGAGGCAGGAAGAGCTAGGCTTTAATTCTAGCTGCCCTAATTTCTAGCTTGTTATTGGGGAAAATCATATCCAGTTATGGGAAGGTTCAATTTGTTGTCTTTTTTTGTTGCCAACTTAGAGGGTAACTTAGGAGGGTAACTGTATTTGGAGGGAGGCAGCTCACCTGCCTAACTGTACATCTGGTCTGTTGACATCACAGAGCTTCCTGGAGCCATTACTGCCTCTCCAAATGCTCCCTGTTACTTGCAAGAGCCTGTATTCGAAGCATAGCCACTTCTCTGCCCATGTAGGACTGTCTCAGATGGGCTGTGAGTGTAGACAGTCAATATTCTTGAGTTTTTGTGCCAGACGAACCTTGGCATCCAGAATAGAGGCTCCAAAGAGCTCTGAGATTTGTCCCTCAAGCCGTGGCCTGTGTTCCAAATATGCTGAGCCAGGAGCGTTAGTGCGATCTCCTTGGGGTCCCCTCATGCCCTCTTTCTGTACTATCTGTATTATCCTCCTTTGCAGCGGGTGAATGGCAGCCTGGTGGGGATACCCCCCTCGCTTTTCCTGCTGAAATTCGTTTCAGCCTCAGATGAATGGATAACACCCTTCACTAGTCCTGGAGCGATATATAATATATTGGATTTATTTCAGTGAGGTTTGCAAGCCGTGAGCTAAATATTTGGGTTTAGGCCACTTAGCATTAACGATAGGCTTCCTAACCCAGAGCTCTTTGGTGGTTGTTGCTGTCGCTTTCCCCGCTTAGACAAACGGATGCCATTCTGTGCATGTGAAAGAAACTAAACCATGACTTGCTGCTCAATGAATCCTTGTTTTCCTTTTCTTCTTCCCCCCAGTGTTCTCACCCACAATGCGAGCATCAGGCCAGAAGAAACAGGAATTCTTAAAATATACTATAATGGAAAGAACATGCGTTCTGCAGCCAGACGGAGCAAGGGTTAAAATCTAGCTCTATGCATTTCTAGCTCGTTGCAAAATTACTTTCCCTTTATGAGGAGCAGTATCCTAGTTTGTCCTACTCTAGGTTATTTAGGCAGGTGTGGGTGGAATCTAAGTGATCCTCAGGACGCGGTGAGCTCAGTGTCCTCCTACACAGCCATCTAGTTTGTCCTACTCTAAATGATGATAATCTGTACCTTTTAGTATTATTGTTAGTGATGAGCGGTATGTATTATTGTGTATTGACCACAGAGTAAGCCAACTACATAGGGTACCTCATAAGTCAACTCAAAATTGACCAGAAACCTATCCCTCTTTCACAGCTGGTAAATTTTAAACCTTTAAGTATATTTTGAACAAATGAAATGTTCGTGATCGCTAATAGCCCTTTTTGTAGGTTATTATGTGATGCCACCATATTTATTTTCTATTCCTGCTGTAACAAATTACCACAAACCTAGTGGCTTAAAAAGCTCGGATTCATTCATTTTCAGGTCTGGAGGTCAGAAGTCTAAAATAAATGTAAGGGGACTCAAAACAAATTGCAAAGCAGGGTTAGTTCCTTCTGGAGCCTCCAGGGGAGAATCCTTGTCCTTGCCTTTTCCAGCTTCTCGAAGCCATCTACCTTCTTTGGCTTGTGGCCCCTTCTTTCCCCTTCAAAGTGTCTTCTGTCTGACTTCTGCTCAATTTTTACATCTTCTTTCTCTGAATATATATCAACTGACTCCCTCTTAGAAGGTCCCTTGCCTTGGGCCCACCCAGAAGATCCAGGATAATCTCCCCATCCCAAGATCCTTGACTTGATCACTTCTGCAAAGTCTATGAAATAGAAGGTAATATATTCACAGGTTCCCAGGACAGGACACGGACATCTTTGGGGGGGTACTCTTATTCAGACCACCACAATATTTTATCCTGTAGCAATATAATCCCCCTCTTTGATGAATTTAATATTTTTGTCCCAAATTACCTTCTTTGATATTAAGATATTACCCCTTGTTTTTTTTCAGTTTGCAATTGATTATTATACCTTGCCTATATTTTTATTTTTATCTTGTCGGATCACTTGATTTAGATATGACTCTTATATATGGCCCATGCATTGTTGGGTTTGTGTGTGTGTGTGTGTGTGTGTGTGTGTGTGTGTATTTAATCTGAAAATTTATTTTCTTTAATAGCTCATTGACATTTTTTGGTGATATATATATATAATATATATATATTATATATATATGTAAAGTCATTCATAATATCTATTTTTTTCTTTTTTCCAATCTTTAGAAAATTTGCATTTTATTTTGTAGTCCTTCGGGTTATTCTTAACTCTATACATGAATACATTCATTGTTCACCCATCATCTTGCTGAAGATTTTCTCATCATCTAGCAGATTCCTCAAAAAGGCACATAGGTACAATATTTCCTGAGACGTTACAAAACCAGAATTGTCTGTAGCTATTACTACTTGGCAGAATATAAAATTCTTGGCTTACACTTCCTTTCTGTTAGCTTGAGGTGTTGCTCTGGTATCTTTTCAGTGTCTCATGATTAACCCACTTTTACCTTCCTAAGAATGACCTGATCTTTATGCTTGGATGGCCAAAGGATCCTTTCTCGGTCTTTCAAGTTTAATACATTGACTTACATTATTTTAGTGCTGACTTTTGGGGCATCTGTTTTGTTTTGTTTTGTTTTGTTTTGTTTAGAATACAGTGTGTTCTTACAATATGTAGATTAGAATTTCCCTTTATTTAAGGAAAGTTTCTTAATTTAAAATTTAAATTTTCCCTGTACCCTTGTTTTGATATTTTTCCTCAAAAATCCCAAGTGTGTGTTTTGACTACTTTACATATCAATACTCTGTCTCTAAACCATTTTCCTCTTTATTTCCTGCTCTGTTCTTGTCTTCATTCTTGCCTTTTAATATGCTTTTTTTTTTTTTGGTGACTTTGTTTTTGTCCCATGTTTTCCCTCTTAACGAAGTTTTCATTTTAAAATTTTATTTCTTTTGAGGGCCCCTGGCTGGCTCAGTTGGTTGAACATCAGACTTCCGTTCAAGGTCATGATCTCATGGTTCCTGAATTTCAGCCCCGCGTCAGAATCTGCTGGCAGAGCAGAGCCTGCTGTTCCCACTCGCCCCCTCTGCTCTTCCCCTGCTTGCACGTGCATGCACCTGCCCTCTCTCTCAAAAATAAGTTAACATTTAAAATTTTATTGGGGGGGGGCGGTGCAGCGGTGTCCTCAGTCGGTTAAGCGTCTGGCTTTAGCTCAGGTCATGATCACACAGTTTGTGGGTTCGAGTCCCGCCTCGGTCTCTGTGCTGACAGCTCGGAGCCCGGAGCCTGCCTTGGATTCTGTGTGTCCCTCTCTCTCTGCCTCTCCCCTGCTCATGCTCTGTCTCTGTCTCAAAAATAAAGAAACATTAAAAGATTTTTTTTTATAAATAAAATTTTATTTCTTGTTTCCATTTCTTTCCTAAATTATTATCAGCTTCCGTCTCACCTCCTACCTTTACTGGGCACCACCTCTTGTTATCTGGACATCGCTTTCCTAAATGTTTATATTTTTGCTTTGTGGCTATTGTTTTTCATGTTGCAACGTTGGCTTATAATTTTTTTCTGTTTTTTGATGAGCATGTGCTGTAGGGAAGTTCTGCTGCTATTTGCCAAATGGCTTCTCTCACAGTATCTCTAGGTAAATGTTTTGCTTACACCTTAAAAAAACTTACGTTGAATTATTGAATGTAAAGTACTTTCCCAGCCTAGTTATGATATGAGGGTATCTTCCTTAAGTGGGAAAGACTAAAGCATCTTCCTTAATTTCTTAACCAAAGGACTGTCTCCTTTTTTTTCTTTAAGTGACCATTTTTAACATGTATGTCATCATCTTCTTTTTTTAAATTTTTTAAAGTTTATTCATTTATTTTGAGAGAGAGAGAGAGAAAGCGAGCGAGCGAATGGGATAGGGGCAGAGAGAGAATTCCAAGCAGTCTCCACACTGTCAGCACAGAGCCCAATGCAGGGCTTCAACTCATGACGTGACTTGAGATCAAAGGTTGGTTGCTTAGCGGACCGAGCCATCCAGGCGCCCCTGTGTGTCCTCTTCTGATTTAGATCCTAACCTGTTTCTAAATTTTTTTTTTTAAATCTGTATTTATTTTTGAGACAGAGACAGAGCATGAACGGGGGAGGGTCAGAGAGAGGGAGACACAGAATCTGAAACAGGCTCCAGGCTCTGAGTTGTCAGCACAGAGCCCGATGTGGGCCTCGAACTCAAGGACCTCGAGATCACGACCTGAGCTGAAGTCAGACGCTCAACCGACTGAGCCACCCAGGCGCCCCGATCCTAACCTGTTTCAAGAGGGCTTCTATCACTAGTCCTGATTTTCTAAATTCCTTTTTTCCAGCTGCTACCACCAAGGGATACTCCTACTGCCTTCCAGAATTTCGTTTTTTCTTTTAGAAGGTGGCCATTGCTGAGAACTCTCACCTGGGAGCCTCCTGGAAACTTTCCACATCTTCTGTCTCCATTGCCCCAAAAGCTCATGCTCTGCTCGCTCACAGTCCACTTTACAGCAGGTCTCATGCAGGATTTGGCCCCCTTCTTCAGGGGATGACTATTCTTTGGTGATATGTGGAAACTTCCATCTCGGAGACCACTGCCTTACCTGTGGTTCCTTCCCACACCTTTTTGCCTTCCTGTGCTGGTTCACCTGCATCCAGGAGCTTTTGAAACCCCTGACACAAGAGTGTGGGGTTTGCAGACATTCTGACTTTTACCTTCTCCATCAATGTAGTTTGCAGAAAAACTAGGACGTTAAAAGTAAAGCTCTTACTAATTTTTAAAATATCTATCCTCCAAGTGACACCTTGAACTTCTATGACAACCAATTGAGTGGTCAATATTAAAATTGTTTGATGTAAGTTTATAACATTTAATGTCTCTTGGAGACAAACCCGAAAATCCTCATGGCCTAACACAGTAAAAGTTTATTTCTTGCCCATGTGAAGTTCAATTTGCATGGGGGCGTGCCAGGGCAGGGGAACCTAGCCTCACAGGTATTCAAGGGACTGGGCTGATAAAGCCTTTTCTTCCTTTAATACCTGGATTCCAAGATCACCCCAGGCCTTGACATCCAGTTGGCAGATGGAATTGGGAGAGAAGCTAGAAGTTCTTGCAGGAGATTTTCATGGGCTTGGTCTACACTTGCATGCCTGCCTCTATCTACGTCCACTGACCACACCCAGACACATCTAACTATAATTGAGATTGAAAAAAAGACTCCTGTTCTATCCCTAGGAAGAAAAAAAAAAAGATAAATTTGGTGAAGAACTAACTTATCTTGCCCACAGTGTAGCTGTCTCTTTTGCCAGGTCACTCGTTCTGTCAAGGTCGGGCTAGAATTTTACTCATGTTTATCCTCCATTTAGCCTAGCACGGAGCCTGGAAAACAACAGAGGCTCAAGGAATGTGTAAGCAATTTACTGGAATCGAACTTTCATTCTGCGACGTCATCTGAATTATTTAAGCATCCCTAATTTTGATCACAGGCAATGCATTTCTGTCTGGCACTTGCAATAGAAGGGGTTAAATTAACTCAAAGAAGAAATGACACATCGATAAACTGGACTGGGTATGGAACCGATCCCTCCTAAATCTCTGTAAATTGTGACAAAGTCCTGCTTTATTTTAACTTGTCGTGGAAAAGGACACATATGTTGAGCAAGGTTAGATCAGATCTGCCACGATCCCAGGCAGCGTGATGGACATAATCCAAGGTGACACTAGTATTGTTGTTAGATTTATGCTTGGAAGAAGTGCTTGGAACAGATAAAGTGACGTGTGTGTGTGTGTGTGTGTGTGTGTGTGTGTGTGACTGCATGTGCACGCACTCACGTTAACATTAAAGGAACTTCCTATTAACATCTCTAATCATAACATTTTTTGTTACGGTATTATCATCTAAAATGGTGTGGCATACCATATCACATGTCATTAATTTCAATGATGTACATAATCTCACCATTTACAATAGGCCCAATTTAGGGCAACATTGGCATGAATATCTCTTCCTGGGATAAAAACTATCAGGTGACAGAATTCTTGAATTTTTAAGGAACCAAGAGATCCTCCAGTTCAGCTTTTTTTTTCTAATTTTTCTTACATTTATTTATTTTTGAAAGACAGAGAGACAGAGCACAAGTGGGGGAGGGGCAGAGAGAGAGGGGGACACAGAATACGAAGCAGGCTCCAGGCTCCGAGCCATCAGCACAGAGCCCGATGTGGGCCTCGAACCCACGAACCGTGAGATCATGACCTGAGCTGAAGTCGGACGCTCAACTGACTGAGCCACCCAGGCGCCCCTCAACTATTTTAATTAAGAAATCAGTAAGCATGTTCGTAAGTTTCATGACTTTTGAAAGAATACCTAACATAGGGGGACTAGAAACAAGTTCTCTTCTTACAGAGCCAATATTTCTGTTTCTCTCTGAGAAGTGAAGAACCACCAGGCTGCTGATAGGAGAGTCTCCCTAGGTCCTCGCCACCATGGCTCTCTCAATGGCCTGTCCTTGGTTACAATGGAGCATGGGGGACTGTCTCTGGGATCTAATCAGAGGAGGATGGTCAAAAGACTCTGGAATCAACGAATCTGGCTCCAAGAAAATCTCTCCCCAAATCACTTCCCTCTCAAAAACTGGTGTTCGGATTCAAAGTCAAAATGTGACAAACAGGAGAAAGAAAAACAATAGAGGATAGAGGGGCTGAGAGGGAGGAGAGGGAGAATGAGAGGAAGAGAATTTAAAAAAGAGAGAAGGATTTAAATTCAACAACTATTTTTATAGCATCTCATATATCACTGAAGTTTGCTCAAGTCTTTACAAGAAGAGAAGATATAAAAATACGAAGACTATTCCTTTACATTTTAGCCTTCGCATCACCTTCATGTGCCAAAATAAACAGATCCATGTCAAATACTATATGAATGCATCTGAACAAGTTAAATTGTAACCTGTTTCCAGAGAGAATGGAAATATTCTTATTATTTTTACTGCTTTGAAAATTACCTTCAATTATTTAGAGATGATCCCAGGTCAAAAGCTAATCAAAACCACAGTGAGATACCATTGTACAATTACCAGGATGGTCACTATTACAAAAACAGAAAATAATGAGTGTTGGTGAGGATGTGGAAAAGTTGGAGGCTTGTTCACTGTTGGTGGGACTAAAAAATGGTGCAACCACTATGTAAAACAGTATGACAGTTCCTCAAAAATTACAAATAAAATTACTGCATTATCTGGCAGTTCTACTTCTGGGTATAATCTCAAAGAACTGAAAACAGGGGCTCAAAGGGATATTTGTGCAGTCACGTTCATGGCAGCATTATTCATAGTACAAAAGGTGGAAACAACCCAAGTGTCCACTGATGGATGAATAGATAAGCAACACGTGATAGATATGTGTATATCATATTTACTACGGAACCTTATTGTTCAACCTTATAAAGAAGGAAAATTCAGACACATGCTGCAACATGGATGAACCTTGAAGGTAGTATGCTAAATGAAAAAGACAACTGCATAAAGACAAATACTGTATGAGTCTGCTCACATGAGTTACCTACAGTCGTCAAGTTCAGAGACAGATTGTAGACGTGGTGGTTTCCAGCGGCTAGAGGGAGGGCAGAATGGAAGCTCGTTTCCCCATTGTATGTAAAATTTCAAATAGAGATTTGGAGTTTCAGTTTTGTGAGATGAAGAGTTCTGGTTGTTGGTTGCACAACAGGGTGAATGTACTTAACACTACTGAACGGTACATTTAAAAATGGTTAGGATGGCAAATTTCATATTAATGTGTATTTTACCACAATGTTCAGGAAAGGCTAGCCCAAGTATGAAGAATTTCATCTCCTTTTGAGATAATTCCGAGATTTGTCTCAGAATGAGATCGTGTGAAGTTTTTATCGTCAATCTAAATACCAGAGGAAACATCTAGTACTGCAAAGTTCCTGGTTTTATTCTGTCTAATGTGATGAATTTTTACCGTGTGTGTGTATGTATATGTGTGTGTATTCGTATGTTGTATGCATTTCTGTACATAATACACGTACATATGTAACAGGTGGTTTGTGTATAGTGTCAGTCTCTTCACCTGCATCCTGTCACTTAACTATTAACCTAGTGGTTTGGGTATTATTATTATGCCCAGTGAACAAATGACTTTAACTCATATTTACAAAATTTCTTAAGTCACCTAGCAAATGGTGGAGCTGGATTTGAAATCTGTGTCTGTCTGACTCTGGAGCTCAAAATTTTAACCACTGACCCTGCCTTCAGGTCCCCCTTTCAAAATTCCTGATAGAGGGAGGGAGCCACATACCAGATAAACTCCCCAAATCCTCAGCTAACTCCTGATGACCTCTACACTATTGATTAAAACAATTATGGTACTTTAAAATTTTGTTTTTAACATTTATTCATTTTTGAGAGACAGAGAGAGACAGAGCATGAGCGGGGAAGGGGCAGAGAGAGAGGGAGACACAGAATCCGAAGCAGCTCCAGGCTCCGAGCTGCCGGCACAGAGCCCAACACAGGGCTCGAACCCACGAACCGCGAGATCATGACCTGAGCCGAAGTTGGACGCTCAACCAACTGAGCCACCCAAGCGCCCCAGGATACTTTTAAAAATAGCCTCAGTGAGATATAGTTAACAGATAATAAATTGCCTGTATTTAAATTGAATGATTTAACAGGATTTAACATATGTGTACCTCCGTGACACCATCACCACAATGAAGATAGCAAATACATATATCACTCCCAAAACTTTCCTCATGTAGCTTGATAATCCCTTTCTAATTGAATTAAGTTGTCAATTCTCTCCCAAATTAATGTATGGATTTAACACAATCCCAATAAACATCCTGGCAGGATTTTTTTTTTCAGGTATCAACAAAATGTGATTCAAACATATTTTCTGGATTGCAAAAAAAAACTAGAATAGTCACAGTTTATTAAAGTTGAATGCTTATATTACCTGATATTAAGACCTAACTTTAATACTACCATCAAAAAGTCAGTATGATATTGGCAAAAATTAGCCACATAGATCAATGGAACTATTGATATTAAGGATATTAAGGATATTAAGTCCAGATACCAACTTACACAAATATGGTACATTGTTTTTTTGACCAAGGTGAAAGTACAGTTTAATGGAGAAAGAATTTTTTCAACATGATGCTGGAGAAATTAAATGCCCCTATGCAAAATAATTAATCTTGACCTATACATAGCATTTTTTTTTGAGGGGGGGGTGTGAGTGTTAGAGGGAGAGAGAGAGAGAAAGAATCTCAAGAGGCTCCACACCCAGCCCAGAGTCTGATGTGGGGCTTGATTTCACAACTGTGAGATCATGACCTGAGCCGAAATCAAGAGTTGGACGTTTAACTGAGCTACCTAAGTGCCCCTATACTAAGCATCTTATATAAACATTAACTCAAAATGGATCATAGACTAATACAAATCCTAAATGTGTAGATCATAGACTAATACAAATCCTAAATGTGTAGATCATAGACTAATACAAATCCTAAATGTGTATGATCTTTGGTTGGGCAAAAAGTTCTTAGATCTCACACCCAAAACACAATCTATTAAAAAAGATAAGTTGGATTTCATCAAAATTTAAAATGCTTGCTCTTTGAAAGACACTGCCAAGGGAATGAGAGGATAAATTATAGACAGAGAGACAATACGTATCACTTAGTTGTCTGAAATAAGACTCACTATATTCTCAAAATTCCAGTATAAGAAAACATGGAACCAACGAAAATAACAAAAACATTTCATCAGACACCTCAACACCAGTAACAAAAAAAGGAAGATGGCAAATAAATACATGAAAAGATACTCTACATCACTAGTAATTAAAAATTACAAGTGAAAACCACAATGAGATACCACTGCACATCTTTTTAAAAGACACAAAGGAAACAAAAATATCCTGAAAAACCAAGCATTGTTGAGGTTACCGAGCAACTGGAATTCTACATTTCTGGTGGGAACGAAAACGAGAAAGCCACAATGTAAAACTGAGAGTTGTTGTTTTTTTTTTTAATCAAGCAAAACATATGTTTCCCTTATGATCCAGTAATATCACTTTTAGGTATTTAGGGAAATAAAAAATTGTGTTTGTGCAAAAATCTATGCATGAATTCATGTTATATACATGAATGTTTATTTTTTTTAAATATAATCTATTGTCAGATTGGTTTCCATACAACACCCAGTGTTGATCCCAACAGGTGCCCTCCTCAGTGCCCATTACCCGCTTTCCCCTCTCCCCCAGCCCCCATCCACCCTCAGTTTGTTCTCAGTATTTAAGAGTCTCTTATGGCTTGCCCCCCTCCCTCTCTGTAACTCAGTACGTTTTGTAACAGCCCAAACTAGAGATAACACAAACTTCCTTCAAAGGGTGACTAGCTAAACCTACTGTGGTACATCCATACAATGAAATAGTATTCAGCAATACAGAGAAGGAAAGAATTGATAAACATCGCAAAACAAGTGAACATCAAATGCGTTCTAATAACTGAAAGAAACCACACAGAAGATTTTACATGCTGTATAATTCCTTTATATGACATCTGAAAAAGGCAAAGCTATAGGTTTGGGGGGAAAAAAAATCGGTGGTTTCCAGAGATTGAGATGAAAGGCATTGCTGTTGAAATGGGCATCACGAGGGAATTGTTTGCTATGAGGGAACTATTCTGTACCCTGATCGTGGTGGTAGTTATATGGCTCTACATACTTCTTAAAACTCACATGGGGCGCCTGGGTGGCGCAGTCGGTTAAGCGTCCGACTTCAGCCAGGTCACGATCTCGCGGTCCGGGAGTTCGAGCCCCGCGTCGGGCTCTGGGCTGATGGCTCAGAGCCTGGAGCCTGTTTCCGATTCTGTGTCTCCCTCTCTCTCTGCTCCTCCCCCGTTCATGCTCTGTCTCTCTCTGTCCCAAAAATAAATAAACGTTGAAAAAAAAAATTTTAAAACTCACAGTAGTGCACAACAGCAACACAATGAGCTTTATGGTAGATATATGTTTTTTGAAGTATTGAAAAATTTTAAAGAGGGATGTCTCTTCTTTTTTTTTTTTTTAAGAGCAAGCTCCTAATCCCTGCAGTGTTAGAACAGTTACCGTAAGGTGACCTGTGCCTTGCTTCCAGAGTCACGAGGTGCCCCAGGCATCTAGTTCCACTCAGATGTAGACAAGACCCACAAATGTGATTATCGCAAAAAAGGAAGCATCTTGGTCAGAGAAGGACCTCTCCGCTCCCCCACCGCACACATCGGAACCTTCCCTTCTGGGCTATAAGCACAAGTTAGCGGGAAGGATGCTATTTGGTGCTGAGCGATCAATGAAATAAGTGCTTATGTAATCGAGACCTGCCCTCAGCCCACAACCATGTCATCACCAGGGAACATCCACAGAACAGTGGGAGTAGCTGGCTGTTTGCCAGGTGCTGACAAGAGACTGTTGGGGCTGTTAAATATAGCTTTCCAGTCCTAACGAAGCCCATTAGCTGTACTATAGGCGACTGGTGTGGCTGTTTTTTCTGAAGCTATCAACATGCTCAGTCCAAAAGCTAATATGTGCATTATTGCTTTGCTGGATATCAAGCCCTTTCTCATTAGAGGCATGGATATTGATTAAAAGTTACTCACCAGCTCTCAGGTCCTGTTGCCATGGAATAATTCTCGGCTCCCCCAATGGTAAGCAGAGAGTCCAAAAGGATCGTTCAAATTAATTAGGGTAGTTTGGAATGGAAAACGTGATGAGGAAGCCAGTTGCTTGAGGCATCCAAGTAAGCTGTTACTGCCACCCCACCTCTCTTCCTCTCCCCTCTCCCCAAAAAAGGCAGTGACTACGGTGGTGATAAGCCCTCCCTTGGGCAAGCCAGGGCAGGACTTACTTTCACGGAGTCACGACCTGTGTTCTCTCCTCCGTCCCAGCAGACTGGAAGGCCAGATGATTTCAGGCTGGTGCTGCGGACCTCGTCTTCAGTGTTAGCCAGTTGTCCTTCTCTTTCACAGGCTTCTTGTCTTCCTTCCCTCGTGATTTGGGTTCTGCCCCACCAGGCACCCTTCTGTCTCCTTTTGCCACCAACCTATGGCGAGTTCTAGGCAACCTGATCTCGTAATCCCTCCCTGCTCTTTTCTAGTAAGACTTCTACTGTGTCTCGGTGCTCTTTGCCTTTTTCCAAGACTAATGCCTATCTGGGCTCCAGTATGAGTAGCTCACGCATAACTGAGTGTAGGTTTCTGCTGTAGACAGCATACCGTTTGGGGCAACTTGAATCTCTGTAAATGTCCTTCTGAGGGTGGATAGAGGCATCGGAGAAGAACTCTGAGTCTCAAGTACTGAGCTCAACATGGTCCCATGTGTCATTTCATTTACCTAAAGATTGCAACGAGGAGGGAACCAATAACCAGGAACTTCCAAGGCCTCAGTGGATAAAATTCCAACTTCTCATGTGGAACTACATCTGGGAAAGTGCCTGATCCCCAAAGCCAGCTGGTGTGTCCATCCTCCAGCTGTGTGAATGTTGACTGCTAATAACTTACAGCCTTCCTTCTATGGTGAATTGCTCTTGGCTGATGGGGAGCTGGCTTACTGTTAGAGGTTATATGTTTCCCCCAAACATAGGGGCAATCAGTGGGCAATGACTGAGCAATATGAGGGAACACAGTTGAAGCACACTTGCCTCAGGTGGGGGTGATTCTGTCTTCTGACTTGTGTCCCAGAGTCCCTTATGGATAAGACTTAAAAAATTTTTTTTAATGTTTATTTTTGAAAGAAAGAGCACAAGTTGGGGAGGGGCAGAGAGAGGGGAATAAAGGATTCCAAGGGGGCTCCATGCAGACAGCAACAAACCCCATGTAGGGCTCAAACTCACAAACCGTGAGACCATGACCTGAGCCGAAGTTGGATGCTCAGTCGACTGAGCCATCCAGGCGCACCGCCCGCCTCGCGCCCCACCTTTGGATAAGACTCTGAGATCACAAGCTTGTTTGGTCCTTTTCCTATGTAATTCTTTTCTTCCTCACTTTCTTAAAGGGGGCCTGAGGGACATTCCGTCAGTAAATGTTGTGAATCTGAATTTTTATATCAGGCTCTGCTTTCTAAGGAGCCCATTCTAACCATTAACTCCTTGGAGATATTGACAACATTTATCTTCTCTAGCTTTGATAGTCACCTCTTTTCTCCTGCCATAGTTTTGAACACCACCCTTTACTCCTGGAGGTGGCCTTCCAGTTGTGGTCTGTTTGGCTGTCTTTCATCTGGATCAGAACTACTCTCTCCAGGTGGCATCTCCTCAAACTAACCCAAACTCATGTACAGGGTAATGGTCAGAGACCACATGGAAAAGTCTGGGAAAGAAGTAAAGAAGACATTCTTCATCATCAGGAACAAGTGACAAAGAGAGAGTGAGAGACTGATGAAACAAGTCCGTGTTGATAAACCTAGGTAACAACAAGTACAAATAGGAGCTGTTCTGGAATGTGCCAATTCTGAGGGAACCCAAAGAGACACCTTATATGCTTGGAAAAGACATACCATTTATAGATAGAAAAATATCCTTTCATTTTATGTGAGGAGAGCAGGGTGATATTGTCTGGGGTTATTATTTATTGTGGATTGCTTCAAATCTCCACAAATCACTTCTGATCCTTTAAGCTACAAAGCCCTTTCCTCTTAGGTCTTTCCTATCTTTTGCATCTTGGTGGTTGCATTTTAAGCCTTCCCTAAAATATCATTTGAGTTCCATAATCCGAACTTATGAATTTGTCTGGACTTTCCTGAATATATCGTACTGACAGGTTTTCAAAAGCCTTTGTGTTAACTGGAACTTGGTAGCTCATCAGTGGAAACTAATGAATGAGTCACACATACGTGCAAGAGACATGAGTCGGGTCAGAATTCGCATACAAATCTTCATGCTGCCATCCCCATTGGAACACATTGGACAGTGAGAGAAAACCCAAGGTAAAATCCAAACACACAAAGCAAAGCGAAGCAAAGCAAAACAAACAAACAAACAAAAACAGGGGAAAATGCCGAGAAGATTTATGTGGTAGGAGGCAAGTCCTCCCTGGAGGAAAGAACTTACGAGGGGATGGGAAAAGGAAGCTGAAGTTCAGCACCTGGCATATTAGCCAAGCAAGAAGCAGAAAACCTCAGCCAGTCATGACCCCAGCGACCCAACACTCAGGAATTAAAACAAATGCCTTGTTTCAGATTCCATTTTTCTAACTGCTAACATGCTGTCTAGGCCATGTTAGCATCCATCCTTCAAAGGTAAGAAGACTGTGTGCTTACAGGTATGTTTTTATGGTTGTCAGCTCTTCGCAGTAAAATGGAAAGAAATATTTTCTTTTCTAGTCACAGGAGGAATTAGTCCAATCCCATCAGTTTGCAGAAGATCAACAGAAATCGGAAGATATTCCAGGAAAACAATTACAGGATAGTATAATCATTCATGTGTCTCCATTATGGAAGCATAAAGGTGCTCTATGAAATAATAATCCTAGGGTAGAGGTAGGTCAAGACGATGGAGAGAATAGAATCCATGGCATAATCATTTTGATCGATGGGTGAGTGAAGGAAGGAGAGTATATGTAAGGGACATGTCAGATACCTCTGGAGCCTTGACTTAAATCTTCATGTCCAATTTCGGCTATCCTTTAGCAGGCAGTGCCTGGTGATCTTTGATCCGCCACATGTAGACAGAATTTCACCCTTAGCATATGCCTTGTATAGTCTACCTTCTGTGCTGGGTTTCTCTAATACTTTAGACACCAGCAGGAGCCTGTTGGTCAAGCATACGTGCAAGGTCTGGAAATGCAAGAGTTAATGACCCCAGGGGCAGCCTTCAACAAATAGATCTGGGATGGGAGTTGATGGTTAAATACTTCTGGTTGATCCTCAGGTGGATGATTCTGAGAAGTGGTCTCTGTGTTTCTTAGAGGGCGCCAGAGAGAAGCTAGCCCCAGTTACCTTCAGTGATGACCTCAGTAGTGCACCTTTATGCAGTGGTTTTCTCTTGCCCTCCGTCTCCCTCCTGGGGCCTTCAACCCTACATCTTAGAGTTACTCCAAAATAAAATACCTGCCCACAAATCCTTGTCTCTGATTCTGCTTTTGGGAAGAACCCAGGTTAAGACAGTGTCAGGTGAAGTCCTAGAAATCAAGTGCTCAAAGGGGAATTGAGCCCAGCTGCCCACAGTAGTGAATAACATAATATGCCCTTTATTGCCTTTTCCTCCTTCCTTCACCTCCCCTGTCCTCACTGACTGTCCCTGGATTCCTCCTGAGTAAACCCTGGGCTTGAGTTCTTAGGCTCTGCCATTGAGAGGAACAGGGATTGAGCAGAAGTGATAGAGAATTGAAAGGGGAAACAGGAGAACGTGGTTTCACAGCAGCCAAAGGATGGATGGATTTCAAGGAAGAGACAGTGATCAATAGCACCAAAAACTATAGAGAGGTCAAGTAAGATGAGAAATGAAAAGAATCAAATTTAGTAATGGGAAAGTTACAGGCAACCTTGGGATGGAACTGTCCACGCAGTAAAGAAGGCAGATATTTCTTCCCTTGTTGAAAGTTGTTCTATTGTCGTATTTGCCTGTTTCTCTGGTTTTGAGCTACACCTTCGCATTTTTCTAAATTTCCAGACTAGGGGCGCCTGGGTGGTGCAGTCGGTTAAGCGTCCGACTTCAGCCAGGTCACGATCTCGCGGTCCGTGAGTTCGAGCCCCGCGTCGGGCTCTGGGCTGATGGCTCAGAGCCTGGAGCCTGTTTCCCATTCTGTGTCTCCCTCTCTCTCTGCCCCTCCCCCGTTCATGCTCTGTCTCTCTCTGTCCCAAAAATAAATACACGTTGAAAAAAAAATTTTTAAAAATAAATTTCCAGACTATAAACTTTCACATTTCCAACGTATTCAGAGAAATAATCTGCTCGATATTGCAATGATAGTGAAAGCCATTTTAATTCTCTCCCTTTTATCTCCCAAAATTTATTTCGCATTTACTTTTTATGACAAAAAATACACCACTTCTTCTGGAATTGCTGCAGCCCACTTTTCTGGCCTTTTCCTATTCTCCCTTCCTCCTCTTTTCATTTATCTGCAAACCCCAGTTGTTTGGTTGCTTTAACTTTACACAACAGACAATGATTCACTTCCCTCCTCATCAAAATTAGTTTTCTTGCCTTTCTTTGAGCATGTGAATCTTTCTTCTCTTACAAGTATCATCAGTAAGCCTCTCTCTATTCTCAAGTTTGCTGTGCATGTTAGCGAGATATTAAAAAATACATTGTTATTGGTTTAGGCTCATTTTTGGCATCAATGAGGATAAGGGGACTCTTGGTATTCATTAAAGGAAAGGGTCCAGAAACGACATACTCAATGATAATAAACATTATCCTGTAGGGATGGGAAAGGCAGTTCTCTTCAGGATTTTATTTTGATCTTTAAGTTTATATAGTTTCTTTCTTCACACTGTCCCAGGCATTTTATATCAATGTCTGATTCATCCATAAATGCCTACTCTACACTCTCCTTTGTGTGTACAAAGTCAATTCTATTGACATTATGGGTAATTGTTCTGATTATTGTAAGTGGTTCTGTTCAATAAACAATTATTCAGCACTGAATGATTTTTGAGCCACTCTGAGAACGTATAGTAGAAGGAGTCCTATTAAGAACTGTTGAGTGTTGTCTCAGAAGCCAAGACTGTGTTTGACTTTGGCCTTGGGGAGTGGGTGCTTGTGACCCAGGAGGTCTTTGGGGGCTGCTTCTCGTGTCTTGTTAACATCCTATTTCTTGATCTGCGTGCTGATTGCACAGGCGTATTCTGTTTGCACAAATTCAGTCAGCTTTATACTAAATGGTTTACATATATATATATATATATATATATATATATATATATATATATATTCTTCAATAAAAAGCCCCAAAATGTAAACCCACCCAAAAAAATCCATAAAGTCATTAGATGTGAACATGCACAACTTCTTTTATAATTTCAGAATAAAGTCCTTTTTAACTATGACTCATACATCAGAAATCGATACAGAAATGAATGATGAATTGACTGCAAGAAGAAAACATGCTAAATAAGGTCAGAAGATAAATGTCAAATTAGAAAGCATTTGCACATCCCAACAAAGGCTGATCTCCCAGGGTACAGAGAGCTAATAGAAATCAGTAAGAGAACAACTACCCAATGGAAAATGAGACTAGCATTTGAACAGACATGCTGTGTTACAAAAGCAAGATAGAAATGGCTCTCACGTGTACAGGAAGTTGATAAGTTTCTGTCCTAGCATGACAAATGCAAGTGAAAACTATAAGAATGCATCCTTTTTACCAATTAGGTTCAGAAAGATTTTTTGGGGGGCAGGGGAGTGCGCCTGGGTGGCTCAGTTGGTTAAGCATCCGACTTCGGCTCAGGTCACGATCTCACGGCTGGTGAGTTCAAGCCCCGCATCGGGCTCTGTGCTGAGAGCTCAGAGCCTGGAGCCTGCTTCGGATTCTGTGTCTCCCTCTCTCTCCGCCCCTCCCCCACTCACGTTCTGTCTCTCTCTTTCTCTCTGTCTCTCAAAAATAAATAAACATTTAAAAAAAAAGAAAGGTTTTTTTAAAGGTGTGATAACACATTGTGCCAATAGGATCTAGGGAAGCAGGGATTCCCATACACTGTTTGTGGGAATATGAATTAGTGTAATGTCTATGGGAATTTTATTGGCATTATTCATTGAAATTAAAAATGAACATATCATGTAATCCAGCAATTCAATTCTGACAAATTAGGTTCCTTGTATGTGTATAAAATGATTTAGGTACAAGGATATTAAGTGTAACAATGATTATAATAAAGAAAATATGGTAAATAGAGATAAAGCTCTTTTTGCTAATATGCAGATAAAAATATCTTGAAATATATACACAGGCTCTGGAGTGTCAAAGTGAGAAGTATGGGATTGAAAGTTAGGGTGAGAAAGCTTTCATTGTCTACATGAGTATTTTCTTGAAATTTACCCATTGGGAAAATTAATGAAATAGAAAAATAAAACCAAAACGTAGCAGAAAAAAAAATGCATGATGTTTCAACTTAAATTATACTAAATGGTAGATAACAGTCTGGTAAGTATAGTCATATAATAAATCTTACTAATTCTAAAAAAAATGGTCATTGCTGTGCTATTAGAAAAAAACCACACACGAACGTACATTATCTATCCTTGGCCAGAGTTTAGGAAAATGCTTATTCTCTTGTAACCATGCTTGTTGGTCTGTGAGTCGACAAAAGGTCGTGACCGACAATTTGGCTAAACGTACCCACATCCGAGCAATCCCACCTCCAGCAATTTGTCACTAGAATGTGAGCCTCATAATATTATGAACAGCACCATTATCCATACTGCCATTTCTATGATTTGAATGGAAACATTGAGCAATGAGTAACCAATGAAAACTAAAACTGAATTAGCATGCATTCATATGATGAAATACTACAAAGTCACTGAAGAAAACTCTATTCTTTGAGGCTGCTTAATGGAGTGTGAATATGCAGTGTATATTAGTAAGTAATTAAGCAAGGTATGACAGTCTCAATCACACGATCACAATTTGGTAAAATTTTATAAAATTTCTGAAAGAAAATATCTCTAACTTGTAGGAAGATCACCAACTTTTTTTGCTTATGGTCAGTATTTTATTTTCAGAAGCTATACTATATATTACTTTATAGTCAAGAAAATGGCCATGCAGTGGGTCAGTGTCTGTTAGAACTAGAATATTCTGATACTGTTTTCTGCAGTACCGGTTTCCTGCAGGTAATATATGGACAGCTTTATTCTGCTCTGGAGGGCCCTGGTGGTGGTGAGTCTCACAAAAAGAAAAGCGGAAGGATTTATTTCAGAAAAGCCTTTGGTCATGTGTCCAGTAGAACACTTAGATTGATTCTCGACTCAGTTTCCAAGAGGGCACGAGTAGATCACCTCCTTGGAGGTTTCTACAAGTTCATCCTCCAACGCGGTTGGAGGATATAATGTGCGGGCCCCTCCCCTGCACTCAATGCCCCTCCTCCACACCGGGCGTTAGAGGGGCGGGTGATGATTTCTCCCACGTGTCCAAATAGCCACCATCCCTCTGAATATTCACCATCATGTCCCAGAAAATGCCCAGAAAGTTGTTCCACAGAATTAAGACAAAATATGTATCACATTGTTGGACTAAAACAGGGATAGAAGTTCTTTAAAAAAAAAGAGAGAAAGAAAAAGAAAAAAGGAGCTAAGCCACTGGGGTTAGAAAGGCCTGTGTTTGGATTCCTACTCTGGCCTTGCTCTCTGTTGAAGCCCGCTCATCTTTCTGAGCCTCCGATTCTTCCTCTGTAAAAACAGGTCATCAATATCTACCATGCCAAGTTGGAAGAGTTGGAGGGTTATATAAAGAAATGTACACGAAAAACCCTCATGGTCTCTGGCCCGTGGAAACACTATTCTGTGCCAGGCGCTGATCTAAAGGGGGTCATGTATTCTCTCATTCATGCTCAGTGTCTGAGTATCTTCATAATCTTCCATTATCTTGACCTATTCTTAGAAGCTAGTTTTCCTGAAAGAACCAATTGGATTGCAAATTGGTCTACATAGAGAAAAACGAGACGAAAAACGCGATTTGTGTCGCCAAGACCTAAATCTAGTAGCGCTATATTAAAATACGGAGGATAATAATTAATGTGAAATCGTTTTGCAATGACACGTACTATATAAACGTGTACGTATACATTTAAATATTATTTTTAAATGAACTTACAATGAAATTGACTTTTGGGATACAGTCCTATTAATTTTGACACACTCATACATTACTTACGTAAACACCCCTACGCTCAGGATACAGGGCATCATTATCCAACATTTCCTTCCCTTCGACTCTTCCTCTGTGATAAGACTTTCTCCCCACCCTCAACCTCTGGCAGCACCGATCTATTCTTCATTGCTATGTATGAGCTGTCAGCACAGAGCCTGTCACAGGGCTCGAACTCACAAACCGTGAGATCCTGACCTGAGCCGAAGTCGGAAGCTCAACCCACTGAGCCACCCAGGCGCCCCCAATACATAACTTTTCGGGACTGAGTTCTTTGACATTCATCCAAGCCTATTTATCAATAGCTTCTTCTTTATGGCTGGTAGTATTCCACTGCATGGATATACAATGGTTTGTGTAACAATTTATATGCAAAGGAACATCTGGGTTGTTTCCAGTTTGGGACACTGATGAACAGAGCTGCAATAAACATTTCTGATCAGGTATTGGTATGAAAATAAGTTACTTCTTTAAAGCAAATACCCAGGAGTAAAATTGCTGGATCATATGGTAAATGTGTGTGTATGTATATATGTATGTATGTATGTATGCATGTATATATACATATATATATATGTGTGTGTGTGTGCGTGTGTGTATACATATATGTATACACACATGTATACATGTGTATATATGTATACACACACGTATACATATGTATACATATGTATATACATATATACATATACACATATATGCATTTATAAATATGTATGTAAATGCATATATAGGCATTATTTGATTTTATTTTAGGCTAGGTGGTGGCGTATATTTAATTTTATAAGAAATTTCCAAACTATTTTCTACAATTGCTGAACTATTTTTCTTTGCTATCAGCAATACATGAAACTCAGTTACATCACCTCCTTGCCAGCACTTGGCACGTCCAGTCTTTTTGTGTCTGTGCATTTTTGTTTGTTTTTATGAACATGCAAAAGCAAGTCGATGTAGAAAAGAGAGTCTGTTGTTAGGTACCTACACACCTAAGATTGGTACTGTTTTCTGGTGAACTGACTCTTATTATTGCGTAATATCTTTCTTTACCCCTGGTAAATGTTTGTGCTCTCATGTTTTCGTATTTGATATTAATATATCCACGCCATCTTTCCTTGGGTTAATAATTGCATGGTCTAGCCTTATTCCGTGCTTTTTGCTCTTAACCTCCTTATTTATCTGGAGTGGCTTTTTTGGTAGCCTATGCTTCAGGCATATCTATTTGTACATTTATTCTGACGATCTATCTCTTAATTGTACCTAGAACATTTATATTATACATACTTATTGCTGTGTTTGTATTTAGATCTGCCATTTTATTCTTTGTTTCCTGTTTGTTACGCCTCTTTTTTTCATGTCTCCATTTTCCTTTCTGTTTTCTTTTGGAACACTGTTTTCTTATTTGAACACATTTATTAGGGGCGCCTGGGTGGCTCTGTTGGTTAAGCGTCCGACTTCGGTTCAGGTCATGAGCTCATGGTTTGAGCCCCGCGTCGGGCTCTATACTGACAGCTCAGAGCCCGGAGCCTGTTTCGATTCTGTGTCTCCTTCTCTCTCCGCCCCTCCCCCACTTGTGCTCTGTCTCTGAAAACTAAATAAAATGTAAAAAAAAAAAAAAAAAAAAAAAAACCAACACATTTACTATTAAAAGTTAATGTAGCTGCTATCTTTTTATATGGATTTCCTTGCATAAGAATTATTTTGCTCTCTCTTGTTTTTTAGTGGTTGTTCTTCACATAATCTTAGTGGCTTTGCAAAATCTGCTTAAAATCACTGCTTCTCCCTTCCAGGGGAAGGCAGAAACCTTACCACCATATAGTTCCCCCACCTTTCACTATTTAGTTTGTAGTTTCTTTCATTGAAAATTCCACCAGACAATCTTATAGTTTTGCTTTCAGCTGCCGTAGTATGGTAAAGAACTTCAGGAAAGTTCTTTTAGGTTTACCTAGATACTTCCCTTGCGATTTCTCTTTTTTCATGACTGAAGCTCCTGTTTTCCTTCTTTCTGATGCCATTGACCTTCCCACTGAAAAAATCCCTTAAGTCTTCCTTCTTAGAGTAGGTCTATGGCAATGCATTCTTTTGGCCTTCCTTCATCTGAGAATGCATTAATTTCGGTTTTATTCCTCAAGAATATTTCTCCTGGATACAAAACTGTAGGCCAATTATTCTTTACTTCCAGCATCTTAAAAATGTTATTTGACTTTGTTTCAGACCTCGTTTTCCATGAGAATTCTGCGTCGTTGGAGTCATGATTTCCCTGTAACTCAAACATCCTTCTTTTTCTGGCTTATTTCTAGAATTTTTCTTTGTCTCTGACCTTCAACCATTTTTTTTTTTTTAAGTACATAGCTGGGTATCGATTTCTTTGCTTTGTTTCTGCTTGAAGCTTGCTGATCCTCTTGAATCTGTAGGTTTATATCTTTCAAATATTTATGAGAATCTTGGCCATTATTTCTTCAAAGAGTTTTTCTCTAAACTGTCCATTTCCTTCTCCCTTTCTGGGCCACCAGTGACATCGATATTTGGCCAATGCATGAAAGGTCCTGAGAGTCTGTTCAGTTTTTTTTAATCTTTACCTAATTTGTTCCTTTATCTAATTTGTTTGGATAATTCTTTTTCATCTACTTTCAAGTTCACTGTCTCATTCCCCTGTCATTTCCATCATGCCATTGGGCCTATTCTGTGAAGTTTTTACTTTAGACTATTGTTATTTTTCAGTTCTAAAATGTCTATTTGGTTGTGCTTTTTTTTTTTTTTTTTTTTTTTTTTGAGAATTTCTATCTTTCTTTTTGTTTAAAGAGTATTTACTGGTACTTATTTGGACATTTTTTATAGTAGATGCTTTGGTGTCTTTGTTAAATAATTTCAACATTTTCCTCATTTTCTTCTTGTCATTTGCTAATGGACTTTTTCCATGCAAGCTGAGTTTTTTTTTTCTGGTTCTTCCTGTAATAAGTAATTTTGACTTGTATTCTGAACATTTTGAATATTATATCATGAGACTGTAAGTCTCATTTAAGTCCTATAAAGAACACTGACTTTTTCTTAAGTAGGAAATGTGCCTGGTAGAGTTTGAACCACAAGTTTGGACTAGCCTCCTATGAGCGTGTTTTCGACATTGCTTCCCTTTGTAGAGCTCTTTGGATCTATCCTCTGACTGTGTCCCCACATGCCAGTCTGGAACCTGGCTTGTGGCTTTTATCTTGGTCAGTTCTCAAAGGCATTGGTGTGCCATTTGGAACTAGATTCACAAGCTGCAGCTTGGCGATGAGCTCAGGAGTTTTTAAACGACGTCACCATTTGCTTTCCTAAGCTCCTGCCTCTCCGTGACCTCCTTGACGTTTTCTCTGGGGCTCTTTTCTTCAGTTGTAGCCAGAAATCTGGGGCTATGGTTATCCTGCTATATTCTGGAGGCCCCAGGACTGCAGTCTTTTCTATGACCACCTGGTGGGAGGCCAGAGAGAGGAAAAAAAGCAAATGTGGCTGAAACCACTGTTGGAAGCCCGGATCCTCTTGGAACCATCGACTCTTATATTGCCGAGGTGGTTTCCTGGGCCTCAAAATTTTAGGTGTTTGCAGTCTCCCACTGCTGCTGTACCTTACCACCACAGCGGCCATGGCAGGATTATCGCTGGGCCATGAGAATATTCATTTTTCAAAAAGGAATAATGGGTATTTCATCCACTCAGAGCATTAGAATTCCCCTTCCTGATCCTTTAGCCAGAACCAGTGGGCTTCTCTCCGAGCCCTTTCTGTTCATGTTGAAGACCAGTTCTGCATTTGGGGCTGCTTGGAATCCAGGCCAAGGAATACCAGAGTGGGGGCAGGGATGGTAAGCTCATTGCAGGTTCAGTGGTACTTTGGGAGATGGTCTTCTTCTTCAATTTGGCTCTTATTGTTTACTTTTTGGAACTGTCAGATAGCTGCCCCATGCCATCTATCCAGGTGGAGTGAGATGGCTGTCTTCCATGGAATTGAAACTGATCAAACACACCCATTAGACTCTAAACCTGGTGTACTATTTTCTCCCCATTTTGCCATGATGATGTTTTTAAAAATTACTGGGAATGGAGATCTCCTTCCTTACTTGTTAAATGAAACCCACCCCATAATCCTTTAGCTATTCTAAATATCCATGTTAAATTTGTTAGAAGTTGGTCAAAGTTATTCCGTGACATCAGCTTTCAGCTGTTCTTATGCATTCTTTGGGAGTCCCTGGTACCAAAGGCCTTTGGCCCTCACCACTTCTTTATCTAATACTGGCTTTGTAGAGGCAGAGAAACAATCCTCTCTGTGTGGCTGCTCATTCACGTGCCTTACCTCACATAACTGTCCTTACCTGCTTTCTCGAGCTGTTCCTGTGCCTGATGGAATACAAAAAAAATTGTGCTTATTAAGTTCCATAAGATGGAGGATCTCTTTATTCACACTTCCTACAGTTATCTGTCACAATTTGGTACACTGAAGAATTTATCAAAGAGCTTACCAAACTAGAAAAGAACGAGTTGGAGAAGGGGATGGAAAATCAACCTGCCCTGTTTCATAGGCCAACAGAACCCCAACCGACCCTCTTATAAAAATAACTAAAGAACACATCATTCGTTTTAGCTTGAGATTTGGGTCATAATTAAGCTATTACTCCCTTATGACTTGTGATAGATTGCAAAATTGGTGCCAATTCTTCATCTTTTAAAAAATATCTGTGCCCCTTTCCCGTGACTTTGTAACTCCTCAGGGGATGAAGTCTATTCTCCTACTGCTTAAATCTGGGCTGACTCTGGAACTTGCGTTGGCCAATAGAATGCAGTAGATGGAATGCCTTGCCCCTTCCAAGCCTGGGCCAAGAAGATCTGAGTGCTTCTGTTCACTCCCTGGAAACCCTGCTGAGTCACCATGCTAATGAGCTCAGACTCACCTGCAGGAGGAGGAAATACCATATGGACAGGAGAGGAGCCATTCAAGCTGAACCCCGTCTCCACCAAATCCAGTAGTTGACATGGACTCATGAATGGGCCCAGCTTGGACCAGCTGAGCCAGGCTCAGATCAGCAGAAGTCTCCAGTCACTTCATAGTCATGAGAGCATTAATCCAGCGCTGTGTGAAGCCAACAGTTTGGGGTGATTTGTTCTGCTGCAAAATCTAACTGACATGGGATAAGAGCTACTTTTATCAATTGACAAGAACCTCTATTCCTTCCCAAACACACACACACACACACACACACACACACACACACACCAAGGATGAAGGGGGAGAGAGGGAGAGAGAGAGAGAGAGAGACAGAGCACACAGAGAGAAAGCAGAATGTTTGCAATTGAGTCACGCTTGGAAACACCGTTCTGTAGTCCCTAATCAGACGGATAACGGTCCGGACACCTTTACAAGTCTGCCAGTAACTATCAACACAGCTCTAGGAAACTGACAAGTTTTTTCATATATTTTATGGCCCACATTCTGCCATGGTAGCCATAATTGCCATTAGAATGCCACAGTGCATATATCACTATCTTCAGCACACATCTTCCTTCTGAGAGAAAAAGGAGATTGACTTGCACAGAGATTGCACAGGAGATTGACTTGCCAGTGAGACGACGCAAAACGGGGCTGCCCAGCCTCTCATTTTGTATTCTCAGCCCTAATTAGCTCTTTTGGAGCAGATTGTTTGCAATGAGCTCCAGAAAATTGAGTACGATTTACTCAAGGCAAACAGGGTTCAGTTGTTAACCTTTCCGTCTCTAACGAGGCAACATCTTAAGGATGAACAACAGTAAACAAGGAAGCTTGTCAATAAGAATCAAGACTGTGCCAGGATCCAATTTTACACCAAAAACAAGTCTCTGGGGAAAACTTGTCCGACATGAAGTGACAGTGAGGGAAGTGCTGTAAAAAAAAAGTATCATTCTCAACTCGAGACTGACAATTCAATTTGGGGGCGTCTAATATTGGGAGGCAATTTTAAAGCAAACAATGTTCCCATTCTGCTACAGAAGGTACTGAACACAGGATTAGAACAATGTGACAATAAGATAACCAGCTTCATAGAAATGTGACGGTGTTCTGGTAGAATTGAGAGTTTTAAATATAGTTTTAAGTGTAGTCTTGGACATGAACTATGCCATTAATAACACAGGTGATCAGACTGGGTTGTGGGAGTCTACACTGATGCTTTTCCTGCAGATGAGAATCTATAGCCAAGACCTACCGCTCTTCTAGCTGAGCCTCGAAATCACCTAGATTTTGCTAGGTATACTCAACCTCCTTATCTTTTGCCACGGTGTCCTCTCTATCTGGACTGTCTTTCCCGACTTTCATAGTCTGGCAAAGGCCTGCTAGTCCTTAAAGTCCTAAATCAAATCATCCCCTTCCTAAAGGAGAATGAATCCCTGCTTCACGTCTGTTTTCCAGGCACATTTTACATCTGGGGCTCTCAGTAGACTCTTAGACACTAAAATGCAACAGCTGGACCATCATTTCTGAAGCCTGAGCTCTAAAGTCATAGCTGTTTGGGATAAATTAAGAAGAAACCTACATACCTTCTGTAAATCTCAAAACATAATTTCCCCCCCCCATAATTACTTAGAGAAAAAATTTGCAGAGAGAACATTCAGATTCTCACCAAAAAGAAGAAAGGAATGAACAAAAACCATATTGTTTTTATCATAGATCCTGGGGCAATCTTATATCCAGATTCGAAATTGAGTTTATGCTCTTGATTGACTGAGGACATGAGGTGTTCTTCCGATTGCAAACATGGCTACACGTATTCCCGTCCTGCACCAACATCCCTTCGTAATGTGATTTTGCAGCTTCTCTCAACAGGAGGTGAAGTCTGTTTCCCCGCCCTTTCAATCTTGATTGAACTTGGAATTTTCCTGATCAATAAAACCCTGCGGGAAGTCATTCTGTCCTAAGCCCAGACCTCAGAAGACTTGAATTCTTCTGCTTTTCCTCTTGGGAAGTTGCCCCACTGTCCCGTGAACTGTCATGAGCTAGCACACTGGAAGATCAGAGACCGCATACACCAGAAACCAGTCAGCTCAGCTGGGCCATCCGAGTCCCTTCAACACCCCAAAGGACCTAGCTACTGAACAAAGATGCATAAGTCATGCAGATGAGACCAGAGAAACAATCCAGCTGCACCCAGGCCAAACCAGTAATCCAGTGAGATGTAAACTACACAGTCAGCTGTTGTTTTAGGTCACTATATTTTGAGATGGTTTATACTCAGGAAAAAAATTAACTGACACAAATAGTGAAATGTGACATGTTGGTCTGGTCCTATGGTAGATGGGCCCTGAAGGCTTTATTTTTGACTCTTGGGTTGTTCAAACATCCTCCCCGGGTTTCTAGATTGCTGCCTCTTTTGTTTCTTTCCCAGAGGGTATTCAATCTCTTGAATCCCTCTGCTTCTTTCCTCTTCAACCTTGACCGTCTCTCTAGATTTCAGCGTGGGTTCTCTGTTGTGTTTCAAATTGGTTTTTTTTCCTCCCTGTACGTTGTCATTGGGAGTTTCCAATTTATTAGAATATGGGAGAAAATGGCTTATACAAGACCAAACAAATACAAGACTACCTTTCCACTGTTTTTATGCTAAAAAACAAAGCAGTCAACCACAGTTAAGTTCCCACCTCATGGTTTTTAGTCACATTGCGAGTGTTAGCGGGCTCCATTTGTATCCTTTGCCCCAGGATGCCTTTGGGGAATATGGTTTTGTTTTGCTTTGTTTTGTTTTGTTTTGTTTTTGAGAGAGAGAGAGAGAGAGAGAGAGAGAGAGAGAGAGAGTCTTAAGCAGGCTCCATGCCAAGCACGGAGCCCGATGAAGGGCTCGATCTCACGACTGTGAGATCATGACCTGAGCTGAAATCAAGGGTCAGACATTTAACTGACTGAACCCACCCAGGCGCTCGTGGAGAGTATGTCATATTCCTGAGGTGCGATGAGGTGAGAAAGACACAAAATTCCTACATGCCATACTTCACCTTTAGTATACACTTTTGAGTCATTAGAAGGGAGTGGTTTTCGTTTACTACTAACCCCCTACCTTGCCACTCAGTCCCACCAACAATGAGGAAGAGGTTGTGATAGGCCATTGAACTTCTCACGCAAGACTGTACTTTTTCAGTGGGAAGTGACTTGGTGGGTTTCAGAGCCAATAAATCGATTTAAAAACTATATTTTGTCCATCCACAAACATTTAAAATACCGATACTGTCCAATTGTCTTCCAGAAAGCATCCATGTACATTTGTACGTATGAGTGTTGATTTCCTCCCCTTCTCATATTGGTTTTTTCTCGATTTTTTTATTGTGTATTAGTGTATATACCACATATGTATAAACCATAGTATTTGCCATTTTAACCATTTTAAATGTACGGTTTAATGACATGAATTAAAGTTATAATGTTGGATGACTATTGCTAATATGTTTCCTAAACTTTTCATTACCCCAAATGGAAGTTCTGTGACTATGAAGCAGTGAAGTGTGTTTTTATGCTTTCCACTGTTTTTATGCTAAAAAACCTCTAATCTGATAACCTCTAATCTACTTCTCTCTATATGAATTCATTCCTTCTAGATGTTTTATATAAGCGAATTGTATATTTATTCTTCTGTGTCCGGCTTATCACAAGAGCCCTTGTTTTGTGGCATTTATCAGAACTTCATTTCTTGTTATGATTGAATAATATTCCATGGTGTGTATACCACATTTTGTTTATTTATTCATCTGTAGATGGACTGGGTTGTCTCACTTTTTGGCTATCGTGAATAGCACTGCAGCGAATATTTGCATGCTTCTTGAATTCCTGATTTTTTTTTGAAATGTTTATTTATTTTTGAGACAGAGAGAGAGAGAGAGAGAGAGAGAGAGAGACAGAGTGCGAGCAGGTGAGGGACAGAGAGAGAGAGGGAGAC
Source organism: Herpailurus yagouaroundi (assembly GCF_014898765.1). Taxonomy (NCBI): domain Eukaryota; kingdom Metazoa; phylum Chordata; class Mammalia; order Carnivora; family Felidae; genus Herpailurus; species Herpailurus yagouaroundi. Next base: position 3,246,165 of record NW_024412400.1, read on the forward strand.
ACAGAACCCGAAGCAGGCTCCAGACTCTGAGCTGTCAGCACAGAGCCCAACGTGGGGCCCAAACCCACGAACCATGAGGTCATGACCTAAGCTGATGTCAGATGCTTAACCGACTGAGCCACCCAGGTGCCCCTTGAATCCCTGACTTCAATTCTGTGGGTGTATACTTAGAAGCATAATTCCTGGGTCATATGGTAATTCTATGTTTAACTTTCTAAGGAACTGCCAAACTGTTTTCCATAGTGGCTGCATCATTTTACATTCCCACGAGCAAAAGAGAGGGTTACAATTTCTTCACATCTTCACCAACATTTAATTTCCATTTTTTAATTGTAACCATCTCACTAGGTGTGAAGGGGTATCTCATTATGGTGCGTTTGCATTTTTCAGATTGCTGAGTTTTTTCGAAGACTCCACATTTGGTTTTGTTAAGTGATCTCTGCTGCTTTTCTGTTTTACTTATCTCCATTCTAATCCTTACTATGTCTGTCCATCTGCTAGCTTTGAGTTTAGTTTGCTCTTCTTCTGGTTCCTCAAGATGTAAAATCTGAGATCTGTTTTTTAAATATTTATTTATTTGGAGGGGGGAGCAGAGAAACAGAGGGAAAGAGAGAATCTCAAGCAGGCTTTATGTTCAGCACAGAGCCCAACATGGCACTCAATCTCAAGACCGTGAGATCATGACCTGCGCCAAAATCAAGAGTCAGCCATTTAACTGACTGAGCACCCAGGCGCCCCTGAGATCTTTTTTAATGTAGACATTTACAGCTACGACTTTCCTTCTGAAATTTGCCTTTGCTGCATAAGTATTGCTATGTTTCATTTCCATTTATTGCAAAGTATTTTCTAATTTCCCTTGAAGTTCTTCTTTGAACTACTGGTTGTTTAAGAGTGTGTTATTTTAGAAATGCTTATTTCTAAATTCTATTTTAAGTGTATCGATGTTTTCTTCATGCATTTTAGGGCTCAGGTGTTTGGTGATATTTATATATACATATATGTATGTATATATAATTGCTATATCTTCTTGAAGAATGGATTGTTGAAGGAAGGCTATAGTCAACGATTCAAGTGACTTTCGGAAACTATTTTTTGCAGAGACTGTATTCCTTGTCACTCGAGGTCACTGACTTTAGTTTGTGTTTGCATAGTGTTTTGACAGAGATGTCCTTGAATATCAGGAGCTAAACAAACAAACCGAATTTCTGCTTATCCTTATTGCCAGTCTAAGGGGTGAAACATATTATATCATCGTTTTCATTTTTATTTCCCTGATAATTCGTGAGGTTGTGTCTTTTTTCTTAAGTTTATTAGGCACTTCACCAGTGGTTTAGGTTTTTTTTTTTATTTCTTATTCATTTATAGAATTTCTTGATAGTCTTCATTTGAATTCTTTGTCACATGTGTTGCAATTATTTTTTTTCCACCTGTCAATTTTATTTAAATGTTTTACTGGTGTTTGTATTGGAAAGAATTTTATTACTTTTATGTAATTAAACTTAATATTTCCCCCTATAGCTTCAAGTTTTGTGTTTTGCTTAATAAGGCCTTTCCTGTCAATATTTTCTATAGCAAATCTAATTTCTTGTGTATTAGCTTCTTAAATAAATAATCACTTTTAAATAAATATTATTTATTTACATTTATATTCCCTTATGCCATACTATTGATTTTCTTCAAATGCCTGGGGCTTTTTGATTTTTTAAAATCTTTCTTTCTGGGACTCCACACACATTTATATACTCCAGCCTGTTTTGCAGTGATCACAGGGAAGGTGTGGGTGAGGTTTATTTGTGTGATTCCCCCGTGGCTGGTCTTTGGAGGCACCATGTTCTCTGTGATTTCTGGATGGGACCACCCATCTGGGTACTCCTCTGCCTCTCCAACACAAGCACCCACATCACTGCCCAACAGTTTCCGTCACCAAAGCGGGAAAGATCAACCTGTATGAATTTAGTTTGACCTAAAGTCACCTTGGAAGGTGGTCTCAGCACCCCTTTCTCCTTATTTTATCTTTTACTTCTGACGTGAAGAAGCCTTAGAAATGTTTTTGCTTTGTACGCCTGTCCTTCCTTTTGTGTTATTTGGTCTGTGGTCTCCTCTGTCAAGATGGCTCTTTCTGTATTTTACTTCCATAGATCCTTCAACAAGTTTGATTCACCAAGGAAACTACTGTTTATTGCTAATGTTATAGCGTGACTTGCTCTAATACAGTTTCTTTACGTCTTCTCTAGGGAAGTAAAAGATACAGACATGAGTTCTCAGACTAACATCCTGATCTAATTTCCTATGTATATTCTTTTTCTTACCAGATATTTTTGTAATAGGACTTGATGCTCTTGAAAAGATTGCATTTAGAAAAGATGATAAAAAATACACAAAGGAATGGGGTGCGGGGGTGAATAAAAAGTGAAAGAAAAACACAAGAGATTAGTTTTGTTCCTGTAGGAATTCAGGCCATTGGTAGGCTTGGGGCTTGGTCCGGAAAACAGATGGAAAAGTCAAGGTCTGTCAGGAAACTGACCTTTGGCTCACCCAGAAGTAAGTTTTCTGAGGATAGTTTCCACATTCACTAGAATCTAGTGAGTCCAAAGATGCTTAGCTGGAGTTCCCAGAAGATTATGCATCTTCTGGATGCACCTGAATGGGAAAGTGGTGCTTCTATGGGACTCAGAACTTCTTTCTCCAAGGATGGAATCATTGATGGCAGCTGGGCATCTGAGAGAGGACTTTGAGATTCCCGGCCACCTTTGCTTTCAACTGAGAATGTCCAGCAAGGTCTCCACATTGGTATGTTTCCATATCCTTTTCTGGGCAATGAAACCCATAGCCTAACCTGTGTCTTTGGGTATCGTTTGCTATTTCCATAACTGTCCCACAATGAGAGTCTTTAAATGATTCGACATGTAACACTCTCCTTTGGAATAGAGGAGATGCATGTGTGTAATCCTGTTTCCCCATTTTTCTGAAAACTCAAACTTGTGATCGAAATGTAAGAGATACATACGCTGGTCATTCAGAGTTTGACCCTTTCTGGACAAAAATAAAATAAATAAAAATACATGATGTCATAGAGGCAGGCCCCAACATTGAAGATATGTTTTGAAACTACAATGGTAGACACCTTGTAGATGGTAGACACCTAGCCCCAAATTACGCTCTTTATAACATGTTTATACTCCTATTATTCTATGTTGATAGTTCTCTAACTGTATTATCTGTACAATGTTTGTCTCCACATCAGATTACATGTTCTATGAGAGAAGGACATGTGTCAGGTTTCCCTTTAAGGGAACAGGCTGTGGCTAGGCCAGGACTGATGAAGCGATTCATAAATAACCACTGAATCTCCTTGCCAATGAATAAACAATTGATTGTGTCACCTTTTGTGGGTGTTGTAGGTGAGGTTCCCCAGCTGCTTACCTTTGATGTAGGGCTTTTGACCTGACCCTTTGTGAAAGTAGCTAGTCTTAGATGAGCAGAAGATCCGGATGCTGGATGATAGAGAAAAGAGGAAAATGTCCACGATGAATTTCAGATTCCTAGGATCCTCATAATAAGGCATGATAAAATGCCACCCTCAACCAAGGAATTAAAGGACACTTTGATCAGGAATTACCCATTCTAATTATAGGCCCTCAGTTATCCCGAATGGCTCCCAGAAATCCAATTATTCTTTATTTATTCATCTGTAAAAGAGTGAAAGAAGATGCTAGTGTTTCCTTTAATAGGGTTAAAGAGAGTTAAGAGAAAAATCAGACGCTAAATAAAACTGCTGAGACAGGAAGTAATTCAGATATAATTCTTGACATATCCGTGTGCATTTAACAACAGCTCACATGTTCCGATCTCAGTCTACTTTCGAGGATGGCTCAGTATCTTCACGAGCCAGTAGCTTTATAATTTATTATTTTTTCCAAGTTCTAATCCACATTGTATCCCTGAGTTACTTCTGAGCAAATGTCTTTTCTCTTCTGTGCTTCAATAAATCCCACCATAGAATTGGGTTTACAATAGAAACTGCTTGAAAGAAGAAATGAGTTCAAAACTTGAATTAAGTTTCCTCAGGTAAAAACAAGGTTTTTTTGTTTTTTCATTTTTTTTCCCCCTCCATAAAGAAGCTTGTTGAGCATGTGCACACTCTTAAGGCAAGTAAGCTTGGACTTGAAAATAATTGACCAAGCTATAACTTGAGGAACGGCTTGGGCCCCAGAGGGAAATCAATCAAGGGCTACCATGAGGCTGTGATGTGCTTACTTTTCCTGTGGGGTGGGGAGGGTGTTTCCTGGATCGTGGAGGCAAATCAATTTTGCGTTCATCCCTTTGAGTGCTGATTCTTAGGAGCAGAGGCATCGCTTTTGGACCCTCCTCAGGCAGAGTTGATCTCTCTTTCTTCCATATTCATCCAGAGCTTTGTACATCCTTGGCTTCAGCCTTCTTGAGCCGCAAGGAAATGCAGCAGTGAGAATGAGGACCTTGGAGACAGAGAGATGTGGCTTCAGGTCCTGTCTCTGCTACTAATGGACTGTAGAACTTCAGACAAGTTGTTCTCAAGGCTTTATCAGTAGACGAGGGCTACTAATGACGCTCTCTAAGGTTTGTCGTGAGAACTAAATGTGCCAGGGAATGTAAATCCCCCAGTGAAGCGTCTGGCACCTGATAGGCACGCAGTCAATAACGGGATAGCATTTCTGCTATAAGATGAGAGACAGAAGTTGAGTCAGAGCCTCACTGTATGTAGCTTGGAAAATAGGAACAAAAATAGATACCTTACTGTTGCATCAGCCACAATCAACACATGGAATGACAGACACAGCTTCACACACAGTCTTTTACAAGTGTAAACAGAGAAGAAGTGCAGAAGTACCGGACGATGTCCCCAATATTTCCGCCCCAGAGGCAGTGCAAAGGGAAAGTAGGTGGGTGGGGGCACATCTCGAAAAATCGGGCCCATATGGTGAAGTCAAGAGGATGTCAGTTGTCATTACTACTGTGGCTCTGAAAGTGTTGGCTAATGCAGTTTCTGTGGGAGAGAAACAGCTGTAAAAGTGGGAATGGAGGGCATTAAATTACTTTTATTTGCAGATGGTATGATTGCATACTCTTAGAACTCATGGGAATTGTCTGAAACACTACTGAAATAAAAAAGGAAATCCAGAAAATTCCCTGGTTGCAAAATTCATATTAAAATCATTACTTTTCTTATATACCAACTACAAACAGAAAATTTAATGAAAGATATATTCCGTTTACAATACCAAGAAAAAGATTTTTTTTTAAGGGAATAAGAAATATTCAGGGTTTATGTGAAGGAAACTTTAAAACTCTTCCGAGGATTATAAAAGAAGATTTAGAAAAATAGTCAGAATTGATTCTTAGATGGAAAGTCTCAATATTATAAAGACGTTATAATATTAGTCTACGAAGCCTGTACCATCCAAATTAGAATCCCAATGAGATGTTTTAGGGAAAACTTTATAGAATGATATTTTTTTTTTTTGAGGAACACGTGTACAAAATTGCTGTGATGATTCTTCAAAATGAGGCAAAAAAAAAAAAAGATAGGTTCGGTGGAACAATATCCAAAATGTAGACAGTATTTGTCCAGAGAGATATGAATATGTCACATGGGATAAAGATGTTATTTTAGTCAGTGGGGAAACATGGATTAAACTGACTTTGCGAAAATGGAATTGACTTTTGGTCGTGGCGGGGGGGGCGGTGCGTGGATCCTGGAGAGTTACTTGAGTCTCAACATAAATTTGAGATCTATTAATTGTATAAATGTAAAAACTAAAACCTTAGAGATACTGTAACAAGGATTGCAAAAGAAAAATAACTGAATTTATAAAGAAAATATTGGTAAAACTACTTAAAAATTAAAAACTAATCTATGGAAAAACACGATAAAATGAAAAATCAAAGTCAACTGCACAAAATATTTATAATATGTACAATAGTCTTCTAAAAATGACTAAAATCAAATATTTCAGTCATAAATTGAGTAATTATTTTACAGAAAATAAGACAAACTGGAGGCTTTATGTAAATATAAAGGTGCTCAGCCTCACATGTATTAAATGAATAAAAATAAAATCAGATAGCATTTATGCCTATCAAATTGGAAAAGCAAATATATTGATAATAATAATTGCAACAAGGGTCTTGAAATATGGGCACTCGCATATGCTTGAAGTCCAAATTTTGAAGTCACACTTTGGAGTGTAATTTGGCAACATCTATCAGTTTTATTTTATTATTTTTATGTTTATTTATTTTTGAAGGAGAGAGAGAGAGAGAGACAGAGAGAGAGAGAGCAGGGGAGAGGCAGAGAGAGAGGGAGACACAGAATCCGAAGCAGGCTCCAGGCTCCGAGCTGTCAGCACAGAGCCCGATGCGGGGCTCGAACCCGTGAACTGCGAGATCATGACCTGAGCCGATGCGGGACGCTTAGCGGATTGAGGCACCCAGGCGCTCCTAACAGTTTTAAATATACACACCCTTTCACCCAACAATTCCATTACCAGAAGTTAGCCCTGGGGACATTCTTGCAAAACTGTACCATGGTATGGAATATATTTTAAAATATATTTTTAGTTAAGAAAATCAACATAAATATAGCCTATGGAATATTGGTTAAATAAAACAAGATCTATCCAAACAAAATTATATTCAGCCTTAATAAGTGTGCTACACTACACTGGTATCTACTATTATTAATAGGTTTTCAAAATATATTCGTAAGTGATAAAAGTGACACACAGATCAGCTGCAGTGACGGATCCCTTTTATACAAATATAGTACTGTGTGTGTGTGTGTGTCCTTTGTCACTTGCACATTTCACTGGAAGAAGATTCTAAACAAATTTCTGTTACTGTTTATATTTCTCAAGTTACTGGGGATTGGAAGAATAAGAAACTAGCATTTAAAACATATGCAGACTAAGTTTCTACAGCTGTTTTAGATTCATGGGAAAATCAAAAGAAAGTATAGAGATGACCCACATACCCGCTCATCCCAAACACACACAGCCTCCCCCTGCCATCATCATCCCACGTCAGAGTGATACATTTGTTACAATTGATAAACCAGCATCCACACATCATTATCAACCAAAGTCCATTGTTTACATTGGGATTCACTCTTGGTGTTGGGTGTTCTATGGGTTTTCTGCAAATGTATAATGATATGTATCCACAGTTACGGTGTCTAACAGAATGGTTTCACCGCCATAAAAATCTCTTGTACTCTGCCTAGTCAGCCTTCACTCCCCCGAAACCTGGCGATCACAGACTTTTTTTTATTATCTCCCTAGTTTGACCTTTTCCAGGATGTCATATACTTGGAATCACGCAGTAGGTACTCTTTTGAAACCAGTCTCATTCTGTTCAAATCTTCTGCTCATTTTTGTTTTTTTAAATTTTTTTTTAAATTTCATTTTTCAAAATGTACATCCAAATTAGTTGGCATATCGTGAAACAATGATTTCAGGAGTAGATTCCTCAGTGCCCCTGACCCATTTTGCTCATCTCCCCTCCCACAACCCCTCCAGGAACCCTCAGTTTGTTCTCCATATTTATGAGTCTCTTCTGTTTTGTCCCCTTCCCTGTTTTTAGATTATTTTTGTTTCCCTTCCCTTATGTTCATCTGTTTTGTCTCTTAAAATACTCATATGAGTGAAGTCATATGATTTTTGTCTTTCTCTGATGACTAATTTCACTCAGCATAATACCCTCCAGTTCCATCCATGTAGTTGCAAATGGCAAGATTTCATTCTTTTTGATTGCCGAGTAATACTCCACTGCATATATATAGATACCACATTTTCTTTATCCATTCATCCATTGACGGACATTTGGGCTCTTTCCATACTTTGGCTACTGTTGATCGTGCTGCTATAAACATGGGTTGCATGTGTCCCTTCAAAACAGCACACCTGTATCCCGTGGATAAATGCCTAGTAGTCTCTTCAGCAAGTGGTGCTGGGAAAACCAGACAACAACATGTGGAAAAATGAACCTGGACCACTTTCTTACACCATACACAAAAATAAACTCAAAATGGGGGCGCCTGGGTGGCGCAGTCGGTTAAGCATCCGACTTCAGCCAGGTCACGATCTCGCGGTCCATGAGTTCGAGCCCCGCGTCAGGCTCTGGGCTGATGGCTCAGAGCCTGGAGCCTGTTTCTGATTCTGTGTCTCCCTCTCTCTCTGCCCCTCCCCCGTTCATGCTCTGTCTCTCTCTGTCCCAAAAATAAATAAACGTTGAAAAAAAAAATTAAAAAAATAAATAAATAAAAATAAACTCAAAATGGATGAAGACCTAAACGTGAGACAGGAAGCCATCAAAATCCTCAAGGAGAAAGCAGGCAAAAACCTCTTTTATCTTGCCTGCAGCAACTTCTTACTCAACACATCTCTGGAGGAGAGGGAAACCAAAGCAAAAATGAACTACTGGGATCTCATCAAAATAAACTTCTGCACAGCGAAGGAAACAATCGGCAAAACTAAAAGGCAACCGACAGAACGGGAGAAGATATTTGCTAATGACGTATCAGATAAAGGGTTAGTATCCAAAATCTATAAAGAACTTATCGAACTCAACACCCAAAAAACAAATAATCCAGTGAAGAAAAGGGCAAAAGGCATGAATAGACACTTCTCCAAGGAAGACATCCAGATGGCCAACCGACACATGAAAAGATGCTCCACGTCACTCATCATCAGGGAAATACAAATCAAAACCACAATGAGATACCACCTTACACCTGTCAGAATGGCCAAAATGAACAACTCAGGAAACAACGGATGCTGGTGTGGATGTGGAGAAACAGGAACCCTCTTGCACTGCTGGTGGGAATGCAAGCTGGTGCAGCCACTCTGGAAAGCAGTGTGGAGGTTCCTCAAAAAACCAAAAATAGAACTACCCTGCTCATTTTTAAATCAGGTAGTTCATTTTTTCTTATTTTCTCATGTTTTCTTATTATGAGTCCTTGAGTATTTTGGATAATGGTCCCATCTCAGGACATCTTTTGCAAATACTGTCTCCTAGTCTGTGGCTTGTCTCCTCCTTCTTTTGACAGGATCTTTCACAGAGCATGTTTTCATTTTAATGAAGTTCAATTTACCAATGCTTCATTCAAGGCTCAAGCCTTTGATGTTGTAGCTAAAAGGTCATTATCCAACCCAAGGTCATCTAGATACTTTGCTATGTTATTTTCTAGGAGTTTCGTAGCTTTGCACATTATATTTAAATCTACGATCCACTTTGGATTAGTTTTTGTGAAGAGCATGAGGTCTGTGAATGTGTGTGTGTGTGTGTGTGTGTGTGTGTGTGAACAACCACTGGAATGGTTGTTGCAGTACCATTTGTTGAAGAGACTATTCTTTTCTCCATTTAACTGCCTTTTCTCTTTCATCATAGATCCATTTACCATATTGTGTGTCTATTTTCAGGCTCTCCATTATATTCCATTGGTCTACTTGTCAATTCTTCTACCAAAATACCCTATCTTTATTGTGGTAGCTTTAGAGTATGTTGGGGAGTGTCGGTTCCCTAAGTTTCTTTTCCTCCTTCAATTGTCTCTTAGCTATTGTATTACTTTACTAGGGCCACCATAACACAATACTACCGATCGGGTGGCTTAGACAGCAGAGTTTATTATCTCATAGTTCTGGATGCTGAGGTCCAAGATCAAGGTGCCAGCAGGGTTAGCTTCCTCTCAGATCTCCCTCCTTGACTTACAAATGGCCAGTGTCTTGCCCCCTCTCCACATGGTCTCTTATCTGTGCATGTATATCTCTTGTGCCTCTAAGTATGTCCTCTTACAGTAAGTGACACTAATCAGACAGGATTAGGGCCAACTCCAGAGACATTATTCTAACCAAATTATTTCCTTAAAGGCCCTTCGATGAAGAGGAGATTTGGATACACTGAGATATACAAAGGATGTGTGTGCACAGAGGAAATACCATGTGAGGAGGCAGTGAGAAGGTGGCCATCTACAAGTCAAGGAATGAGGCCTCGGAAGAAACCAGTCCTGCCAATGCCTTGATCTTGGGTTTCCAGGCTCCAGAACTGTAGAGAATACATTTCTGTTGTTTAACCACCAAGTCTCTGGTGTTTTGTGGTGGCGGTCCTAGCAAATTAATACACTTGGCCTCCTGCGGCCTTGCTATAATTGCTTATTATTTCCAGGACGTTTTTGTTCTGTTTTGTTTTGCTTTGTCAATTCTTTTGGACTTTCTACTTTTGTTTTGAACGTTTTCTGATTTTTTAAAAAAAGTAGAAAAAATAACGAACGTTTATATCTTAAAATAAATAATAACAGGCATCATTCTCTTCCCGAACTCTGATACAAGTGTCCTCCATATAAGATGTACCTGTTGAGGGTAGCATGCACTTATGTCCTAGTACAGTTCATGGAGTGACACTCGGTATGCCCCCAGTAGTGTTCCATGAATGAAGTGGAGTTCAAATGGACTGCTTGTCCAGTTTTCTGAGAAGTTTTTGGGAAAAAATGATCCTTCTGGAGCTAAGGAAGAATTGCTAAGATACGCCGGAGTCAAATGAAGGAAGGATAGAAGCTAGTGCAGGAGGGCTCGTCTTTTTCCAGCTGACGCCGGAGAGGAAGTCCTCCCACAAGCTCTGTTGTATGCCTGAAAGGCCCAGGTTGTATAGGACGCAGAGAACGAAGGTTTCACTTTACGAGCTTGCAAGTTTACTGTTCGACTCCTCTGTTTCTCCAGTCTTCCAGTGCGTTCTTGGCCAAAGAGACATAAGCTGAGTAGTGCATGTGCCTTTAAGGTTTTGTCTGTGGTTAAAGATCTAAAGGAAAGGTGTCTGGCTCATAGAAGCAGAAGGTGATGGTGGAGGTTTAACTCACTGGATGCATTTTCTTTTTCTGTATTTGGGTGAACTGTTTCTACTACACCTAGATTGTTTGTATCCTTATGCTCAAAGGTTAATGGTTAATTGGAAAGGAGCATAGGGTTTGACACGCGGTTGGTGCTCAAAATTAGGAACCGAGGTGCGAATGAATCACTTACGCCATAATCAAGGCATGCTAGGTTTGGACTTTCATTTTTTAAGCTTTGTTCTTTTAAAGACATCTATGTGGCTTTGCTGCCTCTAGGACTGAACAAAGAAGTCTGTTTTTACAGACTGAGGAAGCAGACATCTAGTTTGTCACAGATGACTAAAATAGATGTCTGCCTTAATAAAAAGAGAAATTATTTATATGACTAAAAATAATCTAGAAGCGACAAAATTATTTCCTGGTGAGAAAAGACCTTATGAATTATTGTCAGCTTGAGTGTCTTTACTGTATCACCCCTTCCCTGCTTTTTGAGAGAACTAGAGAGTAAAACGAATATGGCAGATTTAATGGCATTCTTTACTACTAGAGAGACAAATGATGTCCTCCGAAATACAATTCCCTGGAGTTTGAAGTTAAAGCAAATTAAAAAGGAACTGTGGTGGGAACTCTTTTGGATAAAGCAAATTGTAGCCCTAGAAAGACAACGCATACCTGCAGAATTCTAAAAACAAAACCATTCACTCACCCGTCACCAGATATCTGACTGTATATGTCTTCTGGCTAAATGACAAGCCCAATAGAACTCTTAAGATGTTAAGGCCTTTCCTCTGCAATCCCTTCTCTCATCCATCAGTGCAAAGTTGGTGTATACTTGGAATCTATTCTCAACAAAACTGAATGCCTACGAGGTACGTCCATCGGTGCTACGTATTTCAAGAGATGCAGAGAACATCATGACAAGATGAGGCCTCATCATCCCCCAAACTTACCATGAAGTTGGTGAGTCAAATGACCTACGTTCTTTCTAATAAATGGCAGGTGCCAGGAGCACAGCCTGTTCCCCAGGGTTTTGTGAGATCCTCTGGTGGGATGCGGTGAGAAAATACTACATTTCTATGGGTATTTGTTTGCATCTAATGTTTTGACATGTCTATTTTGTGTTTATTTTATAAATACGAATGTGATATCGATGCACTAAGGTTGGTGATTTATAATAAACATGAACTGGGGGTATGGGAGTATTTTGTGTATGGGGCGGGGGTTGAATTGCTGTAGAGCTGCATGTTAAAATCATCCGGGACGCCACTGGCCACAACCATCACTGCTTATTATTGCACTATCTTAACAAAAATCATCAGTGTGTAGCAATGGGCCCAGGACAGCGTGGTCTTATAGTAGGTGTGTACATAGAGGGTGAGCCTTCTAGAAAGAGGTAGTTGAGGCTTCTTTCCAGATATCAGATAAACAATCACAAAATCTGGTACCTACAATCAAAATTCCATCTGGTAACATCGAGATTACATGCAAAGCAAAACAGAGACATTATCTTTCTTGCAGTTTAAGCTGGCAACTGAATGTCCCCTGCCTTCTCTCATTTACTCACTCGGCTCTTTTTCACCCCAAATTGCAGGAAGCTGCTGGTGGGTAGATGATGTGTTGCTTGGGGCTTTTGTGACTTTGATGCCAACTACATGATTCCAAATGCTGGTGTTAATAAGACATACGTTTTGCAAAAGAGATTGGGAATTTTAGATATCAACAGAAATGCTCTCCGACTCATCCACGAAATTCCGTCAAAAAAATGCCATCAGCAGCAGCTTTGTGTGTGTGTGTTGGGGGAGGATACATTCGGCATTTGCCAAACTGTTATCAGCAATGTAAAGGGAATACAGTCACCTGATCTAGTTTAAAATCGTTTATAAAAGATGCACTTTTTTTCATTAAAAATTATTTATTTATTTATTTATTTTTGAGAGAGAGAGAGAGAGAGAGAGAGAGCACAAGGAAGGGAGGGGCAGAGAGAGAGGGAGACACAGAATCTGAAGCAGGCTCCAGGCTCCGAGCTGTCAGCACAGAGCCGGACGCGGGGCTCGAACTCACGGATGGTGAGATCATGACCTGAGCCAAAGTTGGCGCTTAACCAACGGAGCCACCCAGGCGCCACAAGTCTGCTCTTTCCAAGCATATAATTAAATCATGTCATGAATTGTGTTATTTTATATAGCAACATGTGTGTCTATGGCATCATGTGCAGGCATTCACACAGGCATACCTACAACTAATAGATGGCAATAATATACAATACACTATAATATCTGAGGTTTTGTTTAATTGTATAAATGGAAATGAGTTTACGTGCATAAAAATAATTTTTAATATTCCTTTAAGAAATCGGTAAAGTTCATATGGCAAGAACACTCATACATATGAAGTAGAATTGATTCTGTTTTTATTTCTTTATTGTCTTAAGTTTTCGTTATGGTAAAATACGTATAACAAATATTTTACCATCTTAATTGTGTTTATGTGTTCAGTTTAGAATCCATCTTCTAAAATTATTTTTATTTTAGTAGGCTTAGTGTTGACATAAAGAAGTGACAAAAATGTATATCAGAATCTAGTCTGAAGGAGATTTTTCTCATAAATAATAATATGTTTCCAGAATTAGGGAAGCTTTACAGGGGACCTAAAGGTAACAAAGATATAAAGAACAACAGGAAAGACTCTCCTATAGATACAGCCATTTCGTTGTTGTCGTCCTTTGGAGGGGTTTGCAGACTTGCAAAAGAGAAGTGATCGGACAAGAAACAGAAGGACTCAGTCAATAAAATAACAAAAACAGCCACAATTACAAAAAACATTGACCTGCCGCCCTCTCCTTCCAGCAAGCTTGACATCCCAAACATTGTAAACTTTTGCAAAACAAAACGACCCTGTCAGGAATAAATACAATCAATCCATGTGCGGTGTATAAGGAATGCTCTTTTATATGTGTAAATGTTCGCTGGCCATTTCTTTAAATTTAACGACTTTTTTGTCTCATTCTTTCTTGTTCTTAAACCTAGTCTTTAGATTCACTGATGAAGAGCTGGAAAAAACACGGGGAAGTAGGCAGTTCAATCAAACTACCAGTTTTCTTTGAAAGTTGGTTCCCAGGTAGTTGTTTATCTCAGAGATTAACATGTTAACTTTGAATGTGTGACAGTAGCTTTTATCTGCATGGTGATCAAACTAAAGGAATATACACAGAAAAAAGCAGTTGTACTCCAAGCACAGACTTCAAAGTGTCCTCTGCTCGTGTCTTTTACTGCATCGAGTGCTCATTTCCTTTTTCAACCACAGACCAACTGAGCAGAGCACCATTTGGTAAGGTACCTTAAGGCCCAATGTGAAAACACAGAAAAGAAAAACTCATAATATTCTAAGCACTGGGTATGCAGTTTGGGAATTATTCACACTAATTGCTTCCTTCTCTCTTTCATCCTGAAGACGCACTCCGACCCGGAGATGTAACTCAAAACAGCCTCCCCTGCTACCCATTAGTCTCTACCCCAATTATTTCTTGCTGGACAACCAAGCATCCAGAACATGGAGACTTAAAATTCCATCGGCTTAGTTTGTGATTCTATAGTTTGGCAGTTAGGGCTGGGCTCAGCTGAGTGGTTCTTGTATGGCTTGACTGGGCACATCCAATCTTTGCTGGGCTTGCTTATGCATGCATTATCAGTGAGTGGGTCCAGCGATACAGAATGGCCTCAGCTGAGAAGATTGGGATGTTTGGTACCTTCTTCCATGGGGTCTCTAATCCTTCAGCAGGCTCGTCTAGGCTTGTGCACATGATGGTTGCAGAGTTCCAATCGCAGCCAAGAGGGAAAACTACAGAAAACAAGGTCTCCTCAATTTTCCCCCTCTCGTTGCATTGGCCAAAGCAAGCCACCCACCATACCCGGAGTAAGATGGCAGGGAGAGGGAAGCCTGCTTGTAAAGTGCCAGGAAACAGGAAGCAAGAACAAATTAATCATTATGGGAATGGATGGATGAAGAAGCTTCGTTGCATGAACTTAAGAGAGAAGACAGAAAACAAACACGGTAACTTGGAGTCTGAACATTTCAGTGGAAACCAAAGATGTAGCCCCCTCAAAGAGAAAAGTCCGGTTTAAAGAAGAATCACAGAAGCATTATAGGGAAATTAGAGGTAAATAGCTCTTATATCCCACATGAAAAAATGATAAGCCAGATTTTATGCATTAGAATCTCAAGTAGCAATTTTTAAATTCTGAATCTGGATTTTAGTAACGAGAAGCGAATGATAAGACAACATTGATAGGGGATCCTCAGCTTTTAATAAAATCTGAAATTGCAACTGTGTTTATAATGTTTATTATAATTCACTAGACTGCTACAAGAAAACATCCTTACATTTAATTTTAACATTCGCAATTCTGAGTCATGACACATTATTATTATTATTATTATTGTTATTCTTGCTTTCACAAGAGGAAGCCGAGGTTCAAAGAATCTATTGGTCTGCAAATCACATAGGGAAGTAAACAGAGCTCAGCAGCTGCTGTTTTGAGTTTTTTTTAGTATTTCAAACTGAAACAATGTTTTCAGGCTGTAGATAAATACCAAGTGATCTGTTCTGAATTTATCCCAAATCACAATTTAGAATTAATTCTCTCCTATAAGTTCAGTATCAATAATCAGCCGAGGACATTTTGGTTTTCCATTTTCAACAGAGTAAGTCACTTATTTTCAATTCTCTTCAACTTTAGGGGCTTTGATTTCTTCTTTTCTCATCCCCCCCCCCTTTTTTAAATTTGAGAGTTGCTTTTTGGGTTTGTTTGTTTGTTTGTTTGCTTGCTTGCTTGCTTTTAAGCAGGCTTCATGCCCAGCACAGAGCCCAACACAGGGCTTGAACTCATGAACCCAAGAGCTGAGGTCGAGTCAGATGCTTAACTGACTGAGCCACGCAGGCACACCATTGAAAGTGGTTTTGACGGATGATGAAACCTACGAGGCAAGCTTCTTATCACGTGACAATAGAAGCTTCTATTTCTTCCAACATTAATAAGTCAAAATACATACTTGCCTTCCATATTCATTTAGTTATATGTTATAATTATGCCGAGGCAGCCAATGTACTTTGACTCTTATTTCAGTGCTCTTTTTATCATGGCACGTTTAGCTTGTATTTAAAGTTCACTCAACCAACAATAATCAATCTTTTAATAAATATTGACAACCAACATGGAGGCTGCAACATAGACACAGAGTAAGGCTGAATATTTGCCTTCTTCAGGCTCTGTTAACATTATCTTCATGTAGCTAATATAGCAAATACCCATCACTTCCTTTCATTTTAGTATTAGTTGTGTGTGTGCTCTTCCCTTTGCAAGGAAAGAAGTTTGCTCTGTTTATTTCGGGGGCAGGGCCTAGCATTGTGCTGTAGCAGCTATTAGATGGAATCCGCTTGAAATGAATCTTCATCGGGGCACCTGGGTGGCGCAGTCGGTTGGGCGTCCGACTTCAGCCAGGTCACGATCTCGCGGTCCGGGAGTTCGAGCCCCGCGTCGGGCTCTGGGCTGATGGCTCGGAGCCTGGAGCCTGTTTCCGATTCTGTGTCTCCCTCTCTCTCTGCCCCTCCCCCGTTCATGCTCTGTCTCTCTCTGTCCCAAAAATAAATAAACGTTGAAAAAAAGAAAATTAAAAAAAAAAGAAATGAATCTTCATCTTCCATAACTGCCCAACAAGGCTGATTAAACTCAGATTGACTGATACTGTTAGTAATCAGCAGAGCCCCATGCAGTCCTTTTCAGGATACAAGACCCACCGAGGCAGAGAAATAGAATTACTTTAGAATTACTTTCAGTGGTAAATATTAGGCAGGTGCTTTAATCCCCCCAAATTATTGCTGTTTTTCAAGGGTAAAATTTAAATGAATAAAGACTTCGTCGTGAATAATCCATCTTTGATGATTAGAGTTCAATAAACTTTACTGGGAAAGGTTCAACCACATGAGGATGGCTCACCGGCCATTTCTCACGGACTAAGTCGGGCTGCTGCAGACACTTGCAAGTTGTCCCTTACATTTAGAGAAACAGAAACGGAGGTGGAGAAATACCAAATATACGTTCATGAGTGAACACCAACTCTGAGGATCTCCAGCTTGAAGTTTACGTGATGTAGACAAGTTGAGAAGACAAAGAAAAGTGATGACAAGGAAGGAAAAGTGGTGGGAAGAAGCCAGAGTGCGAAAAGCCATAAAACTATAAACAAGACCAGCACCCGGAGAGCCTCTGGTGCATCCCCGCCATAGAGATGGGACGTTTCCCCACAAGCTCGCCCCCCACAATCAGAGACGGCAGTTTTCTTTCAGCTCTCCTCCGTGCTGCCCCAGGCTCGTGGTCCATCAAGGTGGACCGTCCATCCCCAGGGTTCGGAACCCAAGTCCGTCCATGACAGCCCGAAGAATGGGTAAAAGGCAGTGCTGAGATGCAGAATGGCTGAGGCTCCCTCTCAAAAGGTGGCCCAGATGACCAGCCCAACAGATTGGCAACTGGGCCAAGGTAGACTGTAGCTGGGTGGGTGCTGGCTGGATCCTGTCTTCTGGAACTGGAATGGAGCACGGGGCCCACCAGCAGACATGGTTTCCTGGTCTGGCTCTACTGAACCTAGAGACAGGCTGGCCATGGGTTCAGGCATTATGCCTTTGCAGATGCAAAATCAAGCCTGGCTTCCTTCTTCCAACCCCTCCCCCCGTGAAGGTCCTATCACCTCTGCTTTTACGTCCTTGGCCATATGATGGACAATAGTATTTTCTTTCTCAGGAAAGAAAAACAAATCCACTTTGAAAGGAATCAATATTCATGAGACAGAAACCTGGAGGAGGAAGATTGGTTGGAAGTCCACTTGGCAACTTATTTTCTCAGCTGTAGCACAAAGGGCAAGTGCTTCCTCCTTCCCTCACATGCAGCTCAGTTGCTTCAAAGGGCTTTTTGCCTCCTAAAACACCAAAGGCACTTTAAAAAATTATTTGAGATGCAGCACACATAGAGGAAAAAAAAATGTATCAAGTGTAAAAGCCAGATTAATGAATTGCTATATTTCAAACACCCATGGATCATGACTCAGGTCAAGACACGGAACACTTCCTGTGCCCCAGAAACCATCTCAGCGTCCTTTGTAATCGCTCTTTTGTCCTCTAAATTGCCTCTTCGAGAATTGGCCCATGTCCCCCAAAGAAAGTCAGCCCCCACAGTCTAAACTGTTAATTCCTCACTATCGTACATGAGCGTTCCGATGTGTCCCAGCTGATGTGCTTTGGTCCGGGTTTGAAGTCGTCTGCCATGGGAAAGTCATTCCAAACGATCTAGTTGGCGCTCTGTTACTTCGGTGAAACCCACTCAGGTCTCTTCCAGATTTGAATTCATTTCGCATCTCGTGCTGATTCTCCCTCTCAAGATGATCCAGGTGTCTCTCTGAGACCTGTTCTGCTCAGCCAACATCAGTAACACACATTTTAATCTACGGCAGGGCTTTCCGTTACCCGGAGAAGAGAAAATTGATGTCCAAAGAGATGGGGAAAGTGTCTGTTTTCGAAGGAACTCATCTTTCCTGATTAGTATGGACCTCTTGACACTGTGAAAATCAATCAGAATTTGAAAAGTGAGATCACAGTGCTGGAATAATTTCGATGGCATTTTCCTTCTAGCCCCATCCGTGGCTCTGTGGAAACATCCAAAGGTACAGTCAGGCATATCCAGAATCTTTTTGTATTCCGGTTCCTACCCAGGGGAGGACTGTGTAGAATGAACAATGGAGGGATTTGGGTCACAGGGGGTTCTCCCGGGTAAGGCTCGGAGTGACCTTCTGTTTATTTTGTGAAAGAAATAAAAGGGAGTGCTTCTTAGTGTAACTACCACCATAAATACACTTAACGGGGTTTATAAAACTATACATTTCTTCTGAGTAGGCTGCTGAAACTCTGTGGAGTTACCACAGGCCGAGCTTCCCTACAATCTTTCTTCAGCTTCCCCCAAAACTTAATACTGAACCTCAGATAATACACAGATAATAGGCTCCAGCTTCTTCCTGAAACCTTCCTGAAAGGAGAGAACATGAGTTCCAATTCTAAGGAACTTTCCACTGCATTTTTTCTTTTTTCACGTGCCAGATCCTTTCTTAGGTAGCGGGGAAATAGTAGTGAGCAAGAGAGTCCCAGGACTCTGGCCCACACAAGCAGAAAATCACCGCAGAGCAAGACAAAGAGTCCCTCTGATACCACAGTTTGGGCACAGGTTCCAGAGCCTGGGCAATACTGCTTTTCCTGCCCAACAATCCCTCTGGACACCATGACTCCAGCATTAGGTCAATCAGCCCCGACCTGGCGAAAACCACTCCATTCATTGTTGGCTTTTCTCACAGAGATGTCGGGGAAGGGCTAAGAAACTGCTTCGTCCACTGCAATTTTGAGGGGAAAAGATAAGGAACCAAAGAGGGATAAAAGGGCCTTTACAATTCCGATATACATGGTGTCTCTCTTTGTCCATTTTGCATCGGGTATCTTATTTTTATTGGCTTCGTGTGGGGCGGGGGAGAGGGGACATCTGCTCCACCTGACCTAGAGACGGGCTGGGGATGAATTCAGGCATCATTAAAGCAATTTTTTTAATTTTTATTTTTTGTATATGCATAAGCCCTTTTTGTAATATATTTTCACCGTTTAAAACATTAAAGTATACTTTACATGCAGTAAGATCTACTCTTTTTAGTATGTAATGACGAGAGGGTTTTTTTGGACATAAGACATATTTAACATGTCAATGTTAAACAACACAGTATTGCACAAGCAACAGGCCAAATAAGAAATCAAATGGCAAGTCGAAATATGTCTCAAAACAAATGAAAAAGGAAATACACTATTCCCAAGCCTATGGGATTGCAGCAAAAACAGATGTGATATTTATGCTGTAAATGCTTGTATTACGAGAAAAATTTCAAGTCAACAACATTACACTGCAAGGAACTAGAAAAAGAAGCAGCTTAGCTCCAATTTAGTAGAGGAAGGAAATAATAAAGAAAAATTAAAAATAAATGAAATGGGAACCAGCATAAATAATAACATAACGTTGAAAGTAATGACCAGTTAAAAAAAAAATGGCAATGCTTTAACTACATTAACTAAGGGGGAAAAAAAGAAGACTCAGAAACCAAAATGAGAAACGGAAGAGAAAACAATACAACAGGTAACCCCAGAAATAAGTAGTGTGATAACAGATTACCATGAACAATTACATGCTAACAAATCAGATAACTTAGAAAAGAAAAACAGATAAAGCCTAAAAACACACAAATTGCCAAGGCTGAGTTATGAGTCTTGAATCCAAGAAATAGGAAACCTTAGACCAGTAAAAAGAATGCAAGTTGAATTAGGAATCAAAAATATCCCAGCGCAGAAAACCCAAGACCACATGGCTTCCTTGGTGAATTCTACCAAACCTTTGTAAAAATCTTACAAATAATGCAGTGGAGGGAATACTTGCAGAATCACTCTGAGGCCACTATTACCCTGATACCAAAGCAGGATAAAAACAATAGGAGAACGAGAGCAACGAAAAAAGTCTAATTTGTCTGATGGAAGTATTGCCACTCTGGCTTTCTTCAGACATCCAGGTACACGATAAATGTTTCTCCGTCCCCTCACTTTCAATCTGCAGGTGTCTTTAGGTCTAAAACGAGTCTCTTGTAGGCAGCATAGAGATGGGTCTTAGTTTTTTATCCATTCTGACACCCTATGCCTTTTCCTTAGAGCTTTTAGTCCATTTGCATTCCAAGTAATTATTGATAAATACGTACTTCTTGCCATTTTATTCTTTGTTTTGTCATTGTTTCTGGAGATTTACTCTGATCCTTTTTTGTCTTTGTCACTTTTGGTCTCCCCTTCGCACTCAAAGGTCCCCTGTGGGCCTGGCTTAGTGGTCACAAACTCCTTTAGTTTTTGTCTTGGAAACTCTTTATTATTCCTTCTATTCTGAAAGGTTGCCCTGCTAGATAGAGTATTCTTGACTGCAGATTTTTCCCATTCAACACTTTGAATATATCATAGCACACCCTTCTGACTGGCGAAGTTTCTGTTAAAAATCTCCAGCTAGGCTTGTGGGTTTTCCCTCGTAAGTTAAGGATTTATTTTGCCTTGCTGCTTTAAAGATCCTCATTTATCACTATTTTTTTTGCATATTTAACGGTAATATATCTTGGTATTGGCCTGCTTTTGTTGATTCTGCTGGGAGTTCTCTGTGCCTCTTGCATCTGGATGTTTGTCTCCTTCCCTAGATTAGGGAATTTTCTTTGCTATTATTTCCTGAAATAAATTTTCTGCCTCCTTTTTTCTCTCTTCTTTTCTGGGACTTCCATAATATCAATGTTTTTACATTTGTTGGAGTCACCGAGTTCCCCAAGTCTATTCTCATGGTGCACAATTCTTTCTTTCTTTTGTTCAGCTTCATTATTCTCCATTATTTTCTCCTCTAAGTCACTAATTTGTTCCTCTACTCCTTCCAGCCTGCTGTTCATTGCATCAAGCCTATTTCCAATCTCATTTATTGCACTCTTCATTGCTGGCTGGTTCTTTTTTAACTCTTTTATCTACGTGGTCAGGCTCCCACTGATGTCTTCTATTCTTTTTTTCAAGCCCGGGGAGTACCCTTATGATTGTTGCTTTAAATTCTCCATCAGGCATGTTACTCACGTCTGTTTCACTTAGATCGCTGGCCATGACCTTATCTTATTCTTTCGTTTGGGATAAATTCCTCCGTCTTGGCATTCTGTCTAAGTCTGTGCCTTCTTCTTTGTTCTAGAAAAGCCAGTTATGTCATCTGCTCCTGAAAGTAATGGCCTTCCGAGGAAGAGGTCATATAGTGCCTGACACTTCAGGGAGTATCTGCAGTGTGTGCTGAACAGCCGTGCTGTTGTGGTTTGGCTGCTCCATCCCTCAGGTCAGTCATTGGCAGAGGCTCTCCTTGCCTGGCCGGATTGTGATGAACTTTAACTAAGTGTGCTCTGGTCTGCTTGTAAAATGAGACCTGACACCACCTCCCCCAGAACTGAGGCCCTGCAGCACTCTCTGTTTGGGAGGGATAGTGTGGGCATGGGTTTGTGCTGGTCTTTTGGGTGAAGAGCCTGTTGCACTGAGACTGAGGCAAGCTTACTGAAAGGGCAGGCCTGCCAGAACTCAAGGGTGTGGGGCTTGGTATAAGAAATTTAGGCAGCCGGCGTTGGTGCCGAACTGCTTCTCACAGGTGGTTCTGGGTTTATGCTAAGAGATAGGGAGGGAAATATTGCTGGCCAGCTTTTTTGTTCCCAGAGAGACTTCTCCATGAATGCTGCCTCTCAGGGTCCTGCTCCAAGAAGAGCAAATAATCTCTCCATTTTGTGCCCATTTTTCATATCATTGCTTCCACGCTGTCTGCCTCTGGGTTATTTGTCTGACTTCTCTCCAGAAACAGGGCAGTGCCCTCTGAGCTCTCTCCCAGCCAAGTCCACTGACCTTTAAAACTGCAGGCTTTGAGGCCTGCTGGTTGCAAGAACTCGCAAAATTCAGCCTCTTTTGTTTTCCAGGCCAATGGTTTTCAGGAAAACGTTCTCCTTATGCATTCCCCTATGTGCTCCTTTCTCTCTCGTCTTTCTCCGTGACTGTGGCTCCCTCTCCTCCATAGCACCCGTGATCCATTTTTTCCCCTTAAACCATGTCTCCCCACTTCCTACCTTCTCTCCCTTTATTTGGGGGGTTCTGTCAGTCTTCAGGTTGATTTCTGGAGTATTTAGGATTATTTAATAATTATCTAGTTGTGTTTGTGGAATGAAGCAAGCCTAGGGTCCTCCTAGTCTCTTGCTATCTTCCCATTTCACATCATCTTTCCTTAGATTCAAAACCAAGCCTAGCTTCCTTCTAAAATTCTCCCTTAGAGTCCCACCACTCCTCATTCGAGCCCTTCACCCTAAAATGGATAATGTCACCTTCTTCCTCAGAAAAAATAACATGAGCAAAATTACATTTTAGTGGACTCAATATACACAACACAAAGTCTGGACAAAGAGGGTGGCTGAGGGGACTGCAGTATGGAGACTTGGCTATAGTTCACACCAATGGGCCAAGGCACCATAGTAATGGGGAGCAACCAAGACTGCCTTGAGGTAGGGCAGGAAGAAGGGATTGTGGAAACCATGTATCTTATATCTTGTATATCCATTTTATTTTCTCCTCCTATGGATCTGATTTGGAAAATTTAAATGCCTCATTTTTTATGTATGCAAGTACATTATTTTGTACAATCTGTGATTCACCTCAAGAATTTTAAAATTAATTACCGTATACATGAATAATCACAAAACCAGGCTCCAGTGGATAGTAGGGATGGACTAGAAACAACAACAAGAACAACAACTGGAAGACAACGTAAAGTCTAAAAAGGGCAAGGAGGAGGGAAAATTAGGCAATCGTAACGTTTGTGGGTGTCCTTGGTACCTGAACTGCAGTCCTGTTGTAGCTGAGGAGACAGAGGAACTCGTGCTCACACAGGATGTGAAGGAGAACACTAACCCACATAAAGAAATCTGTAACATGCAAGGCTTGCAGGGGAAATAACATGGTGGATTTGGGGCACTTCCCACCATAGAAGTAGAAATAGGCAGGAGAGCTTTTCTTGAGAGCTGGGTAAGGGAGGACCCAATGTCATATCTTGTATAGAACGAGGACTACGGAGCTATAAAAGGGAGTGAAACATGTTTGCGCTGAAGTAATGGTTCCCTTTTCACAACCGAGTGGGGAAAGGGCCCCAGGGACCCGATGGGGTGAAGGAGCCACATCTGTATGGGTAGTTTCGGAGCCGCCATTTGTCTGGAGACTGAGGTTTGAGTGACAACAGCAGCTGAAGACATTTAAGTTGTTGACAGCACCCAAGAGGAGTATAAAAGTGGTGATAAAGTGGACCCATGATAAAAAAACATGGCCGTAAAGTGGACCCAAGATAGAAAACATGGCCAAGAAATACCAGAGATACCAAGAAAAGGAACTTACAAAAAGAGGGTAACAGTATCCTAAGGTGTTTGGTTAAAATGAGTTGTTCAACATGGAAATTTCGTCAAATTTTTAATATGGTTGAAAAGTTCATGTCTTCTAGGCATATGCTCTAGAGATTGGAATTAAGCAGTATGTGGGATAATTAACATTTTGTATGTTTTTAATCACTCGCTCCTATTTATAGAGGTTCCTTTTCCTTTTTAACTCTGTGTTCATTTGCAGTGAGCCATCACTATGTACTATTTTATGGTGTAGAGTAGAATAATCTAAATATCTATCGATAAAGAGTTAGTTGAGTGTAATGATAAGTGAAATAAGTCAGAGAAAGACAAATACCATATGATTTCATTCCTATGTGGTATTTAAGACCCAAAACAAGTGAACGAAGAGAAAAGAGAGAGAGAGAGAGAGAGAGAGAGAGAGAGAGAAACCAAGAAATAGATTCTTAATTAAAGAGAACAAATCGATGGTTACCAGAGCGTTTGGAGATGGATGAAATACGTGATGGGGAGTAAGGAGTGCACTTGTTGCGATGAGCACTGGATGATGTGTGGGATTGTTGAATCACTATATTGTACACCTGAAGCCAAAAAATGGTGTATGTTTAAAAAAAATTAGTTGGAAGAAACTAAACGTCTACGCATTTGTAGATGTGTATATGAATGACCATAGTTCATAACGTAGTAAGAATGGTGAGAACTTGTATTTATACACACACAAATATCATCTATTTGTGTCTGAGCCATACTCACGTTAGAAATAAACACACATGCCCCATAGATAAACATATACATTGAGAGGTCAGTAAGTATGAATATGTAGATATAAATAAATATATACATATAGATACAAAGAATTTTGATGCTTACATTTTATTCAACATCTCAGGATATGTGCCCATATTTGGAATATAGTTGTCTTTGGTAAGTAAAATGATATGTCCTTTTGTAGTCTCATATTACTCTCAGCTGTATTTTCTCTTTATTAAGTTACTCAGCGCATCAGGCTTTTCTTTAAATATAACAAAGTTACTTTAAAATATTTTTTTATGAGCACTGGGTGTTGTATGGAAACCAATTTGACAATAAACTATATTAAAAACTATACGAAAAAAATAAAATACCTTTTTTAAAAGTTTGTTTTGAGGCGGGGGAAGGGTAGCGAGAGAGGGAGAGAGAGAATCTCAAGCAGCCTCCACCGTCAGGGCAGAGCCCGACTGGGGGCTCAATCCCACCAACTGAGACACCATGACCAGAACAGAAGTCGGGAGTCAGACACTTAACCGACTGAGCCACCCAGGCACCCCTAAAATCATTTTAAAGTAATAGATGCCCGTGACATACGTTAAAATAGTGACTGGTAATCGCTTTTCCCCCCCCTCCCCCCCTCAACACTTCAGTTCCAATTTGGAGAAGTCACAAGTGTGACAGGTTCCGTATGGTTCTGAGAATTTTCTAAACGTGTCTAAGAATGTGTGTGTATTTTTGTGTGCATAAACACACAATACAAATATATATAATAAGAATATGTTTCTTACATGGATCATTACACCAAGAGCATATGTCCCGTAGCCAGACTGTGAATCCTGGCTCCCTCATTCTGTGTGATGGAGGGGAATTTTGTCAACTTCTCTGGACCCCGTTTTCCTCATCGGTAAAGTGGGACGGGGAACAGTAACTACCTCGGGAGCGTGTTGTGAGGATAAAAGGAATTAATATAATCTACTTTGGACCCTATTTATCGCATGCTAGGCCTTTAGTAAATATTGGTCCTTAGTATTATTAGAAACAACCCACGAGAGTCTGTACCCTGTGCTTTGCCAAGAGTGTCTACATCTAAACTTTTACCTTTCACCAAACTAACCCTAATGCGGGGCGTACAATTTGAAAACCACCTTCAGGCTGGGATGGGGTATGATCAGGGGCTGGTCAGGAAATCGTAGCCTGATTACAGAGCAAACTTGTCTCCCTGCCTATGTCATTTTATTCAGTACAGCCTAAAATTGGGGATAAAGGAGAGGGTGAGGGTCTTGATTCAAGATGGGGTATATTTGGGCATGTGTATGAAAAGAAACGGACTGAGTGGGAGCAAGAATGAACAGCAAGTGAGTGAACCAGAGGCGGAGCGAGAAAGTAATGGTGACAAGGACAGATGATAATACCCTAGTTAACGAGACGTACTGGGGAAAGTTCGCTGGGTGGGAAACCAGAATGTTCAGGCCCCCGTTTCACTTACTGTCTACCAGAGGGAAGAGGATACAATTGCAGTATAATGCAGGATGTGATCAATTCGGTAGGAGGTACATAAATGGTGTCGTTGGAACACAGCTGAGGGAGAATTAATGTTTTGCTTACGGGGTAATAAGAGGGGCAGGGGATCATGGGTTGTATCTTGGGTGGCCTTTGAGTGCAGAGGGTGATTAGAACTGTCTCTCAAGCTAAAGTTCTGCCTCGAATATGTGCTCTTAATCATCCCTTGCACAAATATCTACTGACCATCGACTGTGACAGATACTTTTCTAGGCCTCAAGGGGGAAATACAACAGGCAAAAGGCCCATTCCCATGGAACTTCCATTATTTTTGGGAAAAACAGACAACAAACAAGATTTCAAAACCCTGAAAATATGGTATATTTGTATACTCTGATGTGAAATGCTCACGAGGAAAAGGGATAAAGTCAGGAAGAGGGAGAGGGTGTTGGTGGTAGGTGAGACAGGAGCATCCTTCGGTGTCTCCTTTTGGTCCTCTCATGTCGGGTGCTCAGAACATGTTCCTCAGAAATGTAGATTGCAGATGCCTCTTCTTGATCACGGCACTGACCTGAAACAGAGAGATGTGTAATTTCTTGTAGAGAATGTAGCCCTGTGCTGTGCGAGTTAACAGAACCGGTTTTGAAAGGTAGTTGTTCTCTCAATGACCATCAGCCTACTAACATAGGGGGTCTTGAACTGCAACTTGGAACTCTCTTAACTCAGAGCTACAGACTGTTAACGATGGGAGGAATGCCCCCCATGACCTGACTCAACCTTCTCATTTCAGAGCGGTTTGTGGGGTTAAGTGGCTTGCTCAAGGGGACACGGAGACTTGGTGTAGACCTGATGTGCAAATCTGGATTGGCTGCCTGCTAGTCCCCTTATGATTCCATTAAACCAACTTTTCGCTTTGCCTTGGGCAGACCACAGGCCTCGGAAAGAGGGAGCATGACCTTGAAGAATGAGGACTTGATGGGGAGTCAGGAGAGAGCGTTTAATAAGGGATCACCTTGCGTCAGGCACAATTTTAAGATTTCCACTCCTAGTGTCTTATTTTGTCTTCATAAACAACACTTTAGCAAGGTTTTATGATGTTAAACCTTTTCAATTATTTACAAATGAAAACATGACATATACTAATTTAGGACTCATGATGCCCATAGTCAACTCCATATCCTTCCCACCCACCACCTCCCCCAAAAAAACCCTACTATCTTGAACCTGATATTTCTTTAGCCCTTGTATCATTTTATATTATGACATTTTATAAGTATCTTTTAAAACAGTGAATAACATTACCTTTCAATTTTCAAAATTGTATAGCAGTCTTACTCTAAAGGTAGGATTCTGCAATATATTTTTCACTCACAAAACATTTTTCAGATTTATCCAAGTCCATACATGAATTCTATTTCCTTTCTTTATTTTTTAAGCAGAGCTTTATTTTTTAGAGCACTTCTGGGCTTACAGAAAAATTGAGCAGAAAGCACAGAGTTCCTATTTATATACCGTGCCCTCACATGTACCCAGACTCCCTCACGCTCAACATAGCGTACCAGAGTGGTGCATTTGTTCCAATGGATGAACCAATATTAATACATTATGATTAACCGAAGTCCATCGTTTACATTAGATCAACTCTTTGTGTTGTCAGTTTTATCGGTTTTGACGAATGCCTGATGTCCCGTATCTGCCATCACGGTATCAGGCGGAATAGTTTCACTGCCATAACAACCCTGTGCTGGACCTATTCATCTTTCCCTCCCTCCTCCCAAACTCATGGCCACCACTGATCTTTTTATAGTTTTTCATAGTTTTCCCTTTTCCGGAGTGTCATAGAGTCAGAATTATGTATTACGTAGCCTTTTCATACTGGCTTCTTTCACTCAGGTTCTTTTATGTCTTTTCATGGCTTGACAGCTCATTTCTTGTTAGCACTGAATAATATTCCATTATCTGGGTGTACTACAATTTATTTACCCATTCACTTACTGAAGGACATCTTGGTGGCTTCCAAGCTTTGTCAATTATGGATAAATCTGCTATAAACATCCACGTGCGGATTTTTGCGTAGACGTAAGTTTTCAACATCTTTGGGTAAATACTAAAGAGTACGATTGCTTGATTATGTATTAAGAGTATGTTGAGTTTTGAAAGAAACTGCCAAACTGTCTTGCAAAGTGGCTACACCATATTTCGCTTGTTTTAATCATGATTTGGAGGTCTATTATTTGATTATTTCAAGATTTATCTATTCTCATACAGATGGGCAATTAGGTGGCATCCAGTCTAATTTTGTATTTTGCTATAATTTCCTTTAGCAAATTACAAGTTTTTCTAAGTTATGGGCCTAGGTGTGGAATTTCTGGGTTGTCAATAATGTACGTCTCCAATATTATCAGATACTTTCAAAGTGATCTCCGAAGACATGGTACCGATTGGCACTTCTGAAATATACTGATTTATAAGAGATACATATTCAGTCATTCAGATGACCAAGATATGTTTCTCAGATATGTTTAGTCTTCATCCACAGTTCCTGAAAACACCTGAGCCATTAAGGTGAAATGGATATCTGATTATTAATGAAGGTGACTTTTGGATTCCACTCAAGAGTGGGGTCTGGTTGCCAAGAGAACCAACCATATTATTAGAGGGTTGACACGTTGCGTCTTCCTCCCCCACCGCCCACCCCCACTGACCTCTGGAGAGGGGAGAGAAGCTGGAGGTTGAGTTGGCCAATGGCCAATGAATTAGTCAATCACGACCATGTAATGAAGCCTCCATAAGAACCTAAGAGGGCAGCTCTCAATCTGTGGCATCTGACGCTATCTCTGGGTAGAAAGTGTCAGAATTGAGTTGAATTCTTGGACACCTGCTAGTGCATGGTGGACATCCCTCTCACCAAGTGTTGGAGTTGGGTCTGGGAACCCTAAAAGAAAGTTATAACCTAGCTGTGAAATTTGTGGTTTATAATAATGCACATCTCCAACTGTATTATATAGTTTCCAAGTCATCTCCAAAGACATTGTGTCAATTTACACTTCCTCTGTCAATATATGTCTCTGTCAATATATCCTGGGCCAGCACTTGGTATTGTCAGCCCTAATTTTTTTATTCAGTCACAGAGGTAGGAACCAGAGTCCATATTCTTTCAGCTTGTATTTATCTGGTTATGGAAGCGTGAGCATAGTCTCAAGTGTTCTGGTCACTTGATGTTTCTTCTGTGAATTGTACATTCATATCCCTTGACCACACTAAAACTAAGGGCGTTTCTATTTTTCTTATGAATCTATAGAATTTCTTTATATGTTTTGGATAATAATAATAATAGCTAAACACAGCTGAGCTTTGTTTCTGGTATTTCTGAGTACTTTACATAAATTAACACAATAATTGTTTCAATAACATTTTGAGGTAGGTCATTTCTCCATTTTATGGATGAGGAAATTCAGGTATTGAAGAACGGTTACTTGCTTAAGATTGCACAGCCCTCAGTTATAAATCCAGTAAAACTGGCTCCAGAAAGGTTTATACTAGAATAAACATTTGTCTTTTATGTGAATAGCCACAGTGGATGCGTTTCCATTTCACTTGTTTACTGGTGTTTTATATTATTCAAATATTTTAATTTAATTGAAATTAGCTATCATACCTTTAAAACATTTATGATTACTTTATGTGTTTTGTTAAATGAGTTCTACAGGATATCAAGTTCATAAAGATATTGCCCGTTACTGCCATTTAAAAGTTTTAAACTTTCAAGTTATGGGATTTGACTCCCTATAATTTACTTCTATGTACCATGTGAACTAGCTATTTTATTTTACATTTTGTTTGCATGTGACTATGAAATTATGTTAGCAAAATACACTAAAGAGTTTATTCTTTCTCTATAATTTAAGTCAACTCTCATATAACTAGTTACCACAGGTTTTATAGCAGACTTCCTTTATTATTTACTGATCAGCCTATTTATTCGTGTACATTTTTCCTTTTAGATTCTTATTATCAGATTGCAATTAAGTTTTTAATAGCTGGGGTAATAAGTTGTCTCGCTCCTCATCCTTAAAAAATATCTTGGTTATTCTTGGTCCTTTTCTCCTCTATGAACTTTAGTTTGAGGTTACTAAGTTTCATGAAAACCCTTGTGTGATTTTGAGGGGTATCATATTGGGACTGTACATGAATGTTTGAGAATTTTATAGTTTTGGCATATTATTCCTGTCCATCTATGAACATAGTATATTTGTTCTTTAATCAGATTTTCTCTTTTTATATTTTCTAATCATGTCTAAATGATTGTCAACACATAGGAATATATTCAGCCTCTGATTTAATTCATCTTCTCTATTTTTTTCAGAAAGTTTGCGTTTTATTATTATTTCCTTACTTCTATGCTATAGGAGTACCTCACTTCTTTTTATAGGTTTTCAAGGAAAAGATTAATGCATTTATTTTCACTGTCTTTTGTTTTTGAGTAAATGCCTTGCAAACTAAATGCCTATCTCTGTATGGGCTACTCTATTCCACAGCTTTTGCAAAGCACCTGCAGCATGTTACATTCACAGAAGCAGTGTGGAAGGGTTCCAATTTTTCCACGTCCTTGCCAACTTTTAATATTATCCATGTTTTTCAGGAGAAGTGGTGTTTTTTAGTGGTTTTGATTTGCATTTTTCTGATGGCTGTTGATGTGGAGCAGTTTTCATATGTATATTGCCCACTTTTGTATCTTCCTTGTAGAAACATCTATTCAGATCCTGTCTCATTTTTAGTCTTTTTACTACTGAGTTCTAACATTTGTTTATATAGTCTAGATACGAGTCTCTTATCACATATATAATTTGGAAATATGTTCTTCCATTCTATGGTTTGTTTTTTCATTGTTTTGTTGTTGGAATCCTTAGAAACACAAATATTTTAACTGTGATGAAGTCCAGTTTATCTGTTTGCTTCTTTAGTGCTCGGGCTTTGGAGTTCATATATAATATGCCTTTGCCTAGCTCAAAGTCCAGTGTTTTCTCCTAGGGGCTTTAGAGTTTCAGCATTTATATTTAGGTCTGTGATCAATTTCAAGTTAATTTGTGTCTCGTGTGAAATTGGAGTCCAACTTAAATGTTTTGAGTGTGAATATCCAGTTTCCAAACACCATTTGTTGAAGACTATTCTTTTCCAATAGAATATTTTTGGCATCCTTGTTGAAAATCAGTTGACAGTAAAAGTGAGAGTTTATTCCTGGATTCTTAACTCAATTCCATTGATCTATATATTTATCCTTATGCCAGAGCCACATTGTCCTGATTACCACAGCTTTGTAGTAAGTTTTGGTATCAGGAAGTATGAATCTTCTGACTTTGTCCCCTCCTTCTCTTTTTTTTCTTCCCGGGGGGGGAGAGAGAGAGAGAGAGAGGGAATCCTAAGCGGATTTCACACTCAGTGTGGAGCCCAATGCAGAGCTCAATTCCACAACCCCTGGGATCATGACCTGAGCCGAAATCAAGAATTGGACACCCAACCAACTTAACCACCCAGGCACCCCGGTCCTTCTTTTCAATATTGTTTTGGCTATTCTGGTTCCCTGGAACTTTCATATGAACTTAGGACCAGTTAATCTGCTCCTGCAAAGAAGTTGGCTGGGATTTTGATAGATTTTGCATTAAATCTGTCTATTAATTTGGGCAACATTGCCATCTGCACAAGTCTTCTGAAGCATGATTGTGGGATATCTTTCCATTTATTTAGGTTGTTTCAAGCCTTTTTTCAGCCATGTTTTATCATTTCTAGTAAACAAATCTACTATTTTAAATTCTTTACTGGATTCACTATGTACAACTTCTTAGCATATACTTCAGATTTATAGTAAATTTTAGTAAAATATAGAAATATTACACATATGGGGTTCCTCAAAAAGTTAAAAATAGAACTACTCTATGATCTAGTAATCACACTGCTGGTTATTTATCCCCCAAATATTTGTTCATTGAACAACATTAGTTTAAAGGGATATATATATATACACTCCTATGTTTATTGCAGCATTATTCACAATAGCCAAATTATGAAAGTGTCCATAGATAGATGAATGGATAAGAAAGTGGGTGTGTATATATATATACATATATATATACACACAATGGAATGTTATTCAGCCATAAAAAAAGAATAAAATCTTGCCATTTGCAACAACACAGATGAAACTAGAGCTAAGCAAAATAAACCAGAGAAAGACAAATACCACATGACTTCACCCATATGTGGAATTTAAGAAACAAAACAAATAAGCAAAGGAAAAAAGTATATAGAGAGAGACAAACCAAGAAACAGACTCTTAACTATAGAGAACAAACCAATGGTTACCAGAGGGGAAGGTGTGGGGATGGCGGAAATAGGGGAACGAGATTAAAGAGTACACTTACCATGATGAGCACTGAGTAATGTAGAGAATTGTGGAATCACCCGAAACTAATATAACACTGTATGTTAACTCTACTGGAATTAAAATGTAAACATTTAATAAATAAACATTACTCCTATGTAGTTCTCTCTCTTTTACCCTTTTTGTGTTGCTATTAGAAATTCTGCATCTAAATACGTTACAAACTCAATGGCATGATGCTACAATTCTCAGTTGATAGAATTTTATGTCTTTGATAGAGCTGATAGAAGGAGAAGTATACATTTATTTTGTAACTTTTATTTACAATTTCACGTTTTCTTCCTTTGTTTGAGTGGAATCAAGTTACTGTATACGGTGTCTTGTCCTTCCTCCAGCACAACTTTTTGGCCCACCTGCCTCCATTTTGCTGTTCTTGTCAAATCTATTGCACTTCTATGTGTTATTAGAGCCAGCAATGTAACACCTAATATAATGTATGCTGTGTAATATATAACATATATAACGTGATATATTTCGAAATAAGAGATGAAAAGGCAAGACGTGTGTTTATACAGCCTTTAAAAACTACACATTTTCCCAAAGCCCTGCCCTCAGCAGATATTTCTGTTTTTCAATAACTAGCCACATGGCAACCTTTCTGGCTGTAAGGGAGGCTAGAAAAGCTGAGGGCAGGGTTAGCAATAGAGTCTTACTGGGGCCAGCCATACACTCATGCCCCCAGATTGTCTTTCCATTAGATAGGAAGGAAAGTAAGTTAGGTAGGTGGAAAGCAGTATCAGATGCATTGCTCTTTAGCTACCATTTTCTACCCACCCTTAGTACATAAATTTAACATACAAACTACTGCCTATATATAAACTTAGTTTCACCTAGAGAAAATGCATTTGCTAATTGCTTACTCTACTTCTCAGCGAGTGACGTTTACTTCTCAGTAACAAAATAATCTTGCTCAACTTATAGCTGTAGTCAATCACTTAATTTACATTCTTTTAAAGCACACCACTGATTTTTCTCCATCAAAACACAGCGACTGTTTGGAGCCGCTATTGAAGTTATTGAGTAAGATTGTGAACAGCATGTGGAAGACCTACGGCCTGATTTTAACTTTGCAAAGAGAAGAGGAAACAGATTGCTGGTCCTGGCTGGGAGGTTTCACATTATAGGCATGCGGAAGGAATGAGGCCCTGGTAAACGGAATTCCTTGCTTGCTTGCTTTTGTTGGGTTTTTGTTCTTGTTTTTTGAGAAGAGGAAAAAAAAAACCATGACATTTCCGTTTCTATTCTCCATGGAAAAGTGAAGACACAAGGAATGACTTGTCATTAGGCTGTTGGATATTTTGACATTTTAGACCCAAAATGTTGATGTCCTTACATACTGCCACACCAACTCTGCTGTTTGAAGATTATTAATTTTTGAACACTAGCAACTTGACCCTCTGGGGGGTTTTGATTCCATACTTCTGAACATGAGCAAGGTTTAGAGCTGAGCAATTCCAATAATAATCTCGATTGTTTACTTCTTGTACATGCGTTTTGCCATATGACTTGCTCCTCCTACCATCAAGAGGTGGTTTCTTCACTCACCTCTTGAATCTGGCATTGCCCTGTGACTCTCATTGAACAAACCTGGTAACTTTCATTGAACAGAAGTCTCTAGGACAAGTGATGGCGTGCCAGTTCCAAACCTAGGCTTTACTCTCTTGGGACATTTGCAATCACCATCTGAGCAATTCTAGGCTAGCCTACTGGAGGAAGAGAGACTGGTGACCCATCACCCTCTTCGCCAGACCAATATCAATAGCCAGCCAATTACCAGACATATGAATGAGGCCATTCTAGACTAGCTTCCCACCAGATAACCATGGGTACATGAGTGAACCCAACTGAAATCACTTAAATTTGACCCAAATCAAAGGAACCACCCAGCATACTCACAGATACATGAGCCACAAATGTCTCTAGGTTTTAAATCACCAAGTTTGGAGTGATCTATTACACAGAAAGAGCTCAGTGTGATACAGGATTTAAGCTATTATGTTAAAGGGAAGAATAGTTAAAACATTTTCTCTGAGTAGTAGCCCAGATAAGTCACATTTTCAATACAAGATATAAATTTGTTTTTATACAATTCAAGCTGTATGCACTGGCCTGAATTTTCATTCTTCTCTGCCCATGGGGGAACTTCAATCCATTTCGAGGTCATCCTGGTCAAATTCTGAAAGCCAAAAATATCTCAATAATACTGGCAAGTACCAACATAGCTTGATTTTAATTATATTAATTCATATAAGGAACACCAGAATGCCTGCAAATGTTATCATTCTTGAGCTAATTATTTTCATTTTAAAACAAGTAACTTTTCTGTGGGTTTAAAAATATAGTACGTTCATTAAATAAGAAAATGCAAAAAGAGGCAGGGGGAGGTGGACAGAAGAAAATTTTTTTAAAGAGCCAAAGAGTCCATAATCCCATCAACCCAGAAAGAATTGTTTGATATTTAAGCTGACTCAGAGTATTCCTAAATGATTTTCCAAATTCAGACAGGGCCTAACTAGACTCCTGCAGATAGAAACATACTCTATATGTAAACGAGAAAACTTCTGAATATGGTCTGAAAATATAGATATGTGTTACACGCACACACACACGCGCACACACAATTACCTTCTCACAGGAGTTTCTTGTGGACTTTTATTTCCTCCTTGTTTGAGTGAAGGGGTGTTCGTACAAGTAAGTCGGAATGGAAAGCAGCGGCAGTGAAAATAAAAGTTATATCATCTTCTGACTGCAATTTGAATACCAAATATAACTTTTCTAAGTTCTCAGAGTAATGAGAATGTTTGGAATCTTTGTCACAAGCTGGCTCCCAACTCCTGGAATAAAATCATAAAATTGAGTGCTTGGGATATACCAGGCCCTATGTTCAAGTCTCTACATTTGTTATTTCCTTTTCTTCTGTGTATAACACATAACGTTACTACCTTTGTCTTCAAAGTAAAGGAATTGGGGCTTAGGGAGGTGGAGAGACCTTTCCAATTTCTATGGTTAGTTGGTATCGGAAGTGGGATCTGATCCAATGTCACTCGTCATCAGACTTATCCCGGGAGCTGCTCTACCTACTACAGAGCTTGCAGGGTCCTGAGACTCTGAGGTGTTGTCATTGTGGAACTCTGGGTGATCCTAGACACCAGGGAATGCAGGACAGAGGCAGATTACTCCTTACCAGCCTTTGTAAGAAATGACTTCTCTGTGCGTGTGTCTAATACAGCAATTAAATATATTTGATCGTGACCATAGACCTAAAATTTTGTATTCCCCTTTAAAAAAAATGTTTGTTTATTTATTTTGAGAGAGAGAGAGAGTGCGAGCATGGAGAGGCAGATAGAGGGAGAGAGAGAATCTTAAGCAGGCTTCATACTCAGCATAGAACCCGTTGTGGGGCTTGATCCCACGACCTTGGGATCATGGCCTGAGCTGAAATCAAGAGCTGGACACCCAACTGACTGAGCCACACAGGCTCCCATAAAATGTTGTATTCCTATAAAATATGATGTCGCAGTGTTTCATTTTAAAAAAGAGTAGGTGAATCATATTTCCATCACCTAAGACACAGCATGAAGCCGCGGAAATAATCCCGGATGCGGAGTTGTGCGGCCTGGGTGTAATCACTAATTCCAAAGTGCACAGGTGTGGGCAGGGGTGGGCGTGTATGTTTGTGAACTATTGTACAGACTGGATCAGAAGAACACATATACATCACATACTATACATAAGCATCTTGCAAGTCTAGAAGTTGATCCTCAGGCATAGCGCTGTCTAACCAAGAAGTTTCGAACCAGTTGACCAAACGTTTCAAAATCGCTTGATTTTAGCACTTAACACGGAACCATACGATGTTACACAAACAAATAAAAGCAAAAACAAAATAGGAATGAAAGGAGAAAGATGGGAAATAAAGAAAGGAAGAGCAAGAGAACAGACATTTGATTTGCTGAACACGTGAGGCTCTGAAAGTTTCATCTAAATATCTGTACATTCAGGTTCTCTTGAGAAGAAGAATATTAGAGCAAAAGAGGCCCGCATTCCACTTGGCAAAAACAGGCTTGGAAAGAGGCCAGCTCCCTGGACTGAGCCTATCATCTCTGTTTACCACGTCCCCATCAATTCCTTTTATCCCCCAGGTCTTAAGGCTAAGTGTGGAATGTCATATATTAACACATATGGGGTGTGTGTGTGTGTGTATGTGGTGTGTGTGTGGTATGGGTGCGGGGAGGGAGGCGTATGCTTAACACCCCTCCTCTGTCATTCTGGGCCTCGGGGTTTGAGGCCTAAATCTGGACTAAATCCATAATGAAGAAGCAAAGAGTTATTTAACTGTCTCATCGTTACTAGTGCACTTTCTCCGCTCCTTGTAATTATTAAATCCCATTATTATTCAGAGAAGTGATTAATCTTTTTTCTGCACCATCCCCCAGCCCTGACTTGCTGGAATTAGAATTGCAGATTCTTCTTTAGGGACTGTCCTTGGTGTTCCAGGAGAAGCACTGTCCATTCTAATAAAAATCCTCATTCAAAATACAATTCCATTTTTTTTTTTCTAATTGATCTGATCTGTGTTACAAACCCGCATCTCACTGGAGCGTAGGGAATGCTATATTTTAATTCAATCCATTGAGTACGGTTGGATGCAGTAGTTTAAATATGTCAATGTTCATACTTTCAGAATTAAAATCTCCCATCTATCTCCTCCAAGGCATGGCATTTGGGTAGGTGGGGGTGTGGATGGGAGGCCTGTGCACTTTTTAATCCAGCTCTTCTGATCTCGCCCATAGTGTTCCTTGTCTTCCTGGTCTCCTAGGTTTGGTCTCTACTGAGTCTGTGGTGTCACACCTTACGCGTCCCACACAGCTCGTACTGGGTCGCGACAGACAACTGCGCACTTCTATTCCCAACTCCATCTTTTGTCACTGTGGCTCATCACTTCGGTAACTTGAATGGGTCATAGTAGGAATATTTACATCCTGGAAATTGGCAAATTCTACAAATCAGAGCTACTTTTCTTGGAGAGCTGGTTGTTAACTATTGACCAATATACCGCTGACTCCAGACGACAGAAGTAGGATTCACGTCCTGGGATAGTTTCCCTCACCTTGACCGTGGGCTTGGGTATGTAACTTGCCTTGGACAACTTAGAATTAACAAGGGTGATGCCAACATATTCTTTTATTTTTTGAGAGAGAGAGAGAGCGTGCCACGGGGCAGAGAGAGAGGGAAAGAGAGAACCCCAAGCAATGCCAGCAGGGGGCCCAGTGCAGGGCTCAAACTCACGAGCCATGAGATTGTGACCTGAGCCGAAATCAAGAGTCAGACGCTTAACCGACTGAGCCACCCAGGGGCCCCGCCAGCATGTTCTTAATAAGACCTGCACTGGGGCTTGTCCTTCCGGGACACTCATATTTGGAGTCTTGTGACTACCATGCTGTGAGGAAGCCCGAGTCACATGGGGAAGACACAGAAGAGGACAGAGGGGCACAGCTGGGGCATACGACGAGGCCTCAGACATATGATCCTCATTCAATAACCCCAGCCAGCTCTCATCCATCAGGCGCTCTCAGTAGAAGACCCAGATACCGTGCAACAGACAGGAGATGCTCCCAGGACACTCTCACTGAATTCCTGACTCACAGGCTTGGGAGCAAATCAGTGGCTACATTTTGGTGTGGTCGCTTACACAGCACTAACACACTTGAATAGTTTATTTTCCAGTTTCTCAGCTTGCTCAGTCAAGCGACTTCTCCTAGCTGACTCAATCTTACCTCCTATTTTGCTCATACCACATATGTCTCTGAGAAGCTTCCGGAACTTCCATTTGGTAGCTGTCGTAGGCAGTTTACATCATTTCTTTTTACGTGGCTTACTCGCACTCAATTCTTTGGTCAGTCCGTGTGCAACAGAGCCAAGAACGTCTCAGAGAAGCTAACCTCTGTTCTTTCTGAGATCTGACCACTCTCTCTCTCTTTTTTTTAAATGTTTTATTTATTTGTGAGGGGAGGGGAGGGAAGGGGCAGAGAGAGAGGGAGACACAGAATCCGAAGCAGGCTCCAGGCTCTGAGCTGTCAGCACAGAGCCCGACGCGGGGCTCGAACCCACAAACCGTGACATCATGACCTGAGCTGAAGTCAGAAGCTTAACCAACTGAGTGCCCCTGAGATCTGACCACTCTTATCTCCAGGTTTCTTCACTTGCCTGCACCCAGGTTAATGTAGGGACAGAACATAAGGCAATCTCTTTCCAGCACCCCACAAACAATTTGGGTCAAAAATGTCGTGTTCGTGATATTAGCTTTAACTTCCCTAGGATACAATTTAACTTTGAGGCTGGGGTTTGAATAACATGCGTTAATGACAAAACTTATGTGAAAGATGAGGAAAATTGTTATTTTCCAAATGGGAATGTTATCAGAGTATTCACACATATTTAAGAATCTAATGAAAGCTGATAATGTAAATTATTGTGCTAGTTATACTGAGAGGTGTGTTGTAAAATATCTTGCATTTGCCACGTAGCTGATCTTCTGCTGACTTGATGAATAACTTTGTAACCCAAAAGTTGGATCCATTATCTTACATTGATGCTAGGAATCAGATATTCTGTGGGTAAAATCAGTTTAGACATGGATTTGATGGTGCTATTTAAAATGTAACATTATGAATTAGGGATGTTGGACATGATTCCTATACTGTGAAGATTGAAATATCCCCATACTTTTTCCACTGTGGGTTCATGACTTAAAAGTATTCTAAAAAGAGAAAACTTTGGAAAAAAATAGAAAGGGAGTCAGTTTTTTTCAAGAAACCTTGAGAGTCTTAGAGACACTTTAGAAACACTATATGTATATATGTGTGTGTGTGTGTGTGTCTATATCTATCTATAGTATGTCTATATACATGTCTATATATATAATACACGTATATATACACATATACATACATACATATGTAATGTAATATATATACTATACATATATATAGCATAGTATATATACAATATAT
>NW_024412400.1:3285775-3314361 GCF_014898765.1 Herpailurus yagouaroundi
AATATATATACTATACATATATATAGCATAGTATATATACAATATATATACTATACATATATGTAGCATATATACTATGCATATATATAGTATATATACTATACATATATGTAGCATATATACTATACATATATATAGTATACATACATACATACATATGTAATGTAATATAAATATTACATAGTAATATTTATTTACATACATACATATGTAATGTAATATAAATATTACATAGTATACATACATACATATGTAATGTAATATAAATACATATACATATATATAGTATAGTATATATACAATATATATACTATACATATATATAGCATATATACTATGCATATATATAGTATATATACTATACACATATACAGCATATATACTATACATATATAGTATATATACATGTCTAAATATATAGTATATCTATATAGTATGTCTATATGTATGTATACATATAGACACACACACACATATATATATTAGCTTTTTGGGTGGCTGTCTAATGATATCTCACTATGGTTTTATTGATAAAGTTGAGTGTATTTTTCTATGTTTACTGGCCATTTGGATATCCTCCTTTGTGAAGTGTCATTTAAATCTTTTTGCTCATTCTTCTCTCATTTAACTGCCTTTTTAAACTGATTTATAAAATTATACATTTTCAATGAGTCATCTGTCAGATAGATGCACTCAAATATTTTCTCTCTGTCTGCAGCTCACCTTTTTCCTCTCTTAATGATAACTGGTGATGAAATTCAACTCTATTAATATTAACAAATCCAAGGTAGCAATTTTTTACAGTTTGCAGATCTTTGTTCTGTTTAAAAAATCGTTGCCTATGCCCAAGACATAAAGACATTCTGTGCTTTCTCCTAAGAGTTTTAGTTCTTTACCTTTCACATTTAGGTCTGCAATCCATCTGGAATAGCTTTTGTTTATAGTATGAAGTAGGAATCGAGATGCATTTTTTTTCAACAAGAATGTCCAGCTCACCCAATACCATTTCTGGTAAAGACCATTTGTTAACCCACCTCTCTGTAAGCACCCCTTTTGTCGTAAATCAGTTCTCCATAGAAGTGTGGTTTTGTGGACTCTATTCTATTCCAGAATTTATATCTCTTTATACCACTACTATCTTGTTATGATTACTAAGAGTGTATAATGAGTCTTGATATCTGATAGTGTGTTTCATTACTATTATTTTTGTGTGCGTCAACATTTTTGAAATTTATGTACTCTTCAACTAACAGTGCCAAATAGGTTTTCAAATATTTGCAGTTGACCCTTTCCTTAATGAGTTGCTTGCTTATTTCATTTTCTAACTTTCTGTCACGGCATTTGGATTTCTTCCTGGTTTGTAAAAGCTTTTGATTTAGTAAGCATAGTATTCTTTTAGTTACCATTTACTTTGCAAATATGATACATAACTTTTGGTTTCTCTTTTATTTTTACTTATTGTATTTTGACATATAGTAGTTTCCAATTTTTATATCGTAAGATCAATATTTATTTGTTTTGAGAGAGACAGAGAGAGAGAGAGAGAGAGAGAGAGTGTCTGTGTGTCTGTGTGAGCAGGGGAGGAGCAGAGGAAGAGGGAGAGAGAAAATCCCAAGCAGGCCACACTCTTTCAGCACAGAGCCTGACATGGGGCTTGGTCTCATCAGCTGTGAGATTATGACCTGAGTTGGGCATTCAACTGACTGAGCCACACAGGTGCCCCAAGATCAATATTTTCTCCCCTTTGGTCTCTTATGTTTGAAAATATATTTGGTGAAGCCTTTCTTACTTTGAGTTAAGCAAGGCAGCACATCTTGTCTAGGTTTTTGTGGCTTGTTTTGTTCACACTTAAGTTTTAATCTATTTGGAAATTGTTTCCTATACCATGCAGGTGGAAAGAGAAATTATTTTTCCCAAAGAGGGAAATATTTAATCCCATAGTAATTATGAAATAATAACTTATTTCATTTGTCATTTGACCAAAGTTAGATGCCAGAAATCACAAATAGACATGAGTATCCATTTGAAGTTTTCAATTAAGAATGTTAATATACTTAAATAAATAAAATAATGTTAATACACTTATTAAGAGAAGAAAAAAAAGTATATCATTAAGAAGTAAGGGTGGAGGGGTGCCTGGGTGGCTCAGCTGGTTAAGCGTTGGGCTCTTGGTTTGGGTTCCGGTCATGATCTCACGGTTTTGTGAGTTTGAGCCCCACATGGGGCTCTGTGCTCGTAGTGCAGAGCCTGTTTGAGATTCTCTGTCTCTCTGTCTCTCTGTCTCTCTGTCTCTCTGTCTCTCTCTGCCCCTCCCTCCCTCATGCTGTCTCTGTCTCTCTCAAATAAGCAAACTTAAAAAAAAGAAAGAAAGAAAGTAAGGGTGGGAAGAAAGGGAGTTTTGAGAGAGCAGATCACAGACGTGAGATCCAAGGTTATAAATGCCATAATGGCAGAGAACAGAACAACATTTCAGGTGACCTTGAACAGGAAGCAAAAAATGAAAGCAGTGCTTCTCGAGCCTCACGGTTGCATAAGCATCATTTAGAGGCTTTGTCAGATGTGGACTCTGATTCTGTACATCTTGGGCGGGACCTACGATTCTGCTTGTCTCACATGTTCCCAGCGGACAATAGGGCTGCTGGTCTGCAGAGTGAATTTTGAGCGGTTGGAGACCAGAGCATTTGGGACTTCGTGGCCCCTTCACTTGCGTGCATTCTTTGGTGTGGGGCCTCTGCTGACACCCGGCTGATACTCATGAATTCCCTTCTTCACATCTTCCTGGTAGACTCTCTCGATTTACTTGCTCCTCTTATTTGCTTGAACCATAATTGACGGACACTTTCCTCTTTCGTGACCCAGATGAAATGATTTTGTCAATCTGAGCCACCGTGATACGATATCCTGGCCCTTCCTCCTGCACTGTTCCATGTTGCCTGTCCTCTTAAATCAGAGGGGAAATCACTTTCTGTTTATTTCCAATAACATTTGAAAGACAATGGAAAGACAATGGGAATACAGTAGACAACGTGACGTCTGACGTCTGACATTCTGCAGTTTTTGAGAAGTTATTTTTTTTAGATAGGAGCCCTATATTATGTTGAATTTAGAGAAGGCCAAGATTCTTGGAAAATGAAATATGTTAGCTACTTCAGTGGAAAGAAACAATATCACTGTTTCCTTGACACTGAGTTTCCTAGCTTGCGCCTGTGGGGAAGGCTGTTATTGTGTAAGCTTTTCCCAAGATTTTTGTTACCTGTCATTAAAACTCGCTTAGAAAATTCATTGTGTTAATATGGTGTTAAGCAAAGAAATACGGATGTCACTGCACTTAAGAATATATTTTGGAATTAAAGCGGTGTTGATACGCATCATTGACTCTTGACATTTGGGTTTTCGGAATCTTCACCGAAGAATACAAGGGAAATAATGCCTGGTATTTTAAATCAATTAGTAATTAACATATATATATATATTTTATTTTTAGTGTGAAATGGAGAATTGATTTTGGCACCAAGTTACTTTCTCAGAATATTCATTTGACTGTGAAATAGTTCAGGCTAGATACCCAGCCATTTTGCCAAAAATAGAATACCTGGTTTAATCCGGTAACCTTTGCTTCAACCTGGACAAAGACAGACCGCGAGGAGCCCAGTGTGGAAGTGGCTGAACAGAAGAACTCATGAGTTTTCCTGAGTCAGATCACTTCTGCTAATCAGAATTCCTAGCTTCTCTACTGGGAATGGAGATGACTTTTCCAAAGACCATGCCTGAACCTCTAATCAGGTGCCTCCCTTGAGGTTCTTTCCCGAAAAATTATCAAACTTCATGAGACTTTTTGGTTCTATCCCTGAGGACACTTTGGCTTTTTCACTCTTCGTGACACTTTTACACAAATGTTTGCATTTTTTTTTTTTTGGTAGGTCCTGAGAATACCGCAGGGACACTGAATAGATTAACCTTGGGAATCTCATAAATATACACCAGTGAAGACAGATTTTCGGGAATCCTTCCTCTTTGACGTAGAGACTGAAGTTGCTTCTCTAGCCTTTTAAAAAATGTATACATGCCGAGCTCAGTGCAGTATTTCCAACTAACTGGCACCATCCAATGTTTTGTGCCAGTGCCCCTCCAATTATTACTGTATGTTAATTTTGATTAGCAGGAGGTGGCTCTGTGAGTCTTGACTTCCTGCCAGTACAATCAAATGTGAGCTGTAGGAATGGAAAGCAAATGTTACTTTCAAAATCCTAGCGAGGAGTGCATTGCTTCTAAATGACTTAAAAAGTGAGGTGTGTTTCAGTTATTACAAATGTCTTTAGTGGATATACTGTCTGAAATGGGCATCCAGTGAATATTCTGATCCTTCTTGGTCCATGCACAGTGCAATTTCAAAATTTCATCTTTCAACAACAACCCCGTTGTTATGGACTGAATAGTGACCCCCCCCCCCACCGCAGGTTCAGATGTTGAAGTCTTAACCCTCAAGTGACTGAATTTGGAGATCGGGTCTTTAAGGAGGCACTTAAGGTTAAATTGGTTCATAAGGATGGGCTCTAATTCAACAGGACTGGTGTCCTCATAAGAAGAGGAAGAAAGAGCACATCTCCGTCTTTCTCTTCCTCTCTCTCTCAGTGTGTGTCTCTTTCTCTCTCTTCAAGCGTATCCAGAGAAAAGACCACGTGAGGACATGGTGGGAAGGGCATCTGTCTACAAGTCAGGAAGAGACTCCTCATCAGAAATCAACCGTGACCCTTTGATCTTGGACGTCTTGTCTCTAGAACTGCAAAACATTACATTTCTGATGTTTAAGCCACTTAGCCTGTGGTATTTTGCTACGGCAGCCTGAGTACAGGCATACTCATTTTTTTTTTCACATTCTATTACTTTTATAATGAGTCTTTCTTTTAGAAGCAAGTGCCATGATAGAATGGAAATCGATTCGATGGGAAACAACGGGGAAATTAACAGTAAATCGGCTTATTCTTAAACCTTGACTTGTGTCAGTGTAGACCAAGCTGACCCACGCTCCCTTCCTCCAACAAAAAAACATATTCAAATACATTTAAAGCCCTTTTAGAACCAGAAGTGTGTTCTGTTTGTTGAGGATCCATGGTACTTATTCTAGTACCTGGTGTACAGAAGCTTTCTAGTGTCTATTTGAGTAATGAAGTGAATACATCAGTGAAATTCTCCTCCAATTCGATCTCCTAGAGACATTGTGAAGTATGTTACCTCTTTGAAACAGACACAATGCAGCCAGGTATGTTGACTTTCACTAAC
The DNA here is from genome assembly GCF_014898765.1 of Herpailurus yagouaroundi. Taxonomy (NCBI): domain Eukaryota; kingdom Metazoa; phylum Chordata; class Mammalia; order Carnivora; family Felidae; genus Herpailurus; species Herpailurus yagouaroundi. The sequence continues at coordinate 3,291,056 of NW_024412400.1, forward strand.
TTGGGGAAGCTACCGTGACACATATCATAGTTCGTGTTGTGAATTCTACTATTCCCAATGCTTCTATCGAAACAGCCACGAGTACAAAAACCCTGGAAATTAGTTTGCCAAAGGTTGGACGATTTATATATTTCATCCATGTTCAAATAACAAATTTTTGTTATTTGACTGGGACTGACCTCATGTCAAACAATTCAGCGTACCAGGCAAGTCTCTGTCAGTGAAGGTTGTATATTCCCCCGCCCAAAAAGATTTATAGGATGCCTGTGGTACCTGAAATAAACAGTAGTTCTAGAATCATCTCCCCCTGTTTCTCTCTCTCGTTGTCTCTGTATCTCCGTCTTTACCCTAAGCAGAAAACTCTCAAGATGCTGTCAAAGGAAACTAGGTTTCAGGCTGCCAGAGCAGTACTGCTATGTTATATTAGGACTGGGACATCAACATAAATCAATCTTGCCTTCTTTATATGTCAGTTCAGCGTCCGACTTTGGATCCGATCGTGATCTCACGGTTCGTGAGTTCAAGCCCCGCGTCGGGCGCTGTGCTGACAGCTCAGAGCCTGGAGCCTGCTTCGGAGTCTGTCTCTGTCTCTCTCTCCCCATCCCCACTCATGCTCGCTCTCTCTCTCTCTCCTCAAATATAAACATTAAAAAATAATAAAATAAAATTTACAAAAATTAGATACAATTAAAAATTTAGTTTCTCAGTTCGCTAGCCACAATTAATGTGGCCGTGGCTACCATATTGAATATTGCAGATATAGATTATTTCTATCTTCACTGAAAGTTCTATTGGGCAGCAGTACTTTTGACCTTTGATTTCCTAGAGAAGATATAACTTAATGAATATTATGGTGGGCTATATTAATTCTCATGGTATTCCTTGCCTCTCTATTATGTTTGTTCATGGGGTGGCCTGCACGTAGAGCTATTCATTGGAGAATTATATACACCTTTGCCTCATTGTCATCAAGTGTGGTCAAATGACTCACTTTGCCCAGAGATGAACTATGAGCATAAGCAATGTTTCTGCTTTCAAAAAAACACTTTTAATAGCCAGTGTGTACTTTACTGTGACATCGTCCCTCAGTCTTGCATTTATTTTATTTTTGAGAGACAGAGCGCGAGCAGAGGAGGGGCAGAGAGAGAGGAGGAGACACAGAATCCGAAGCAGGCTTCAGGCTCCGAGCTGTCAGCACAGAGCCCGACACGGGGCTCGAACCCACGGACTGTTACATCGTGGCCTGAGCCGGAGTCGGATGCTTCACCGACTGGGCCACCCAGGCGCCTTCTGATTCCCTGAGTGAAGTTGACATGGAGGACATGACATTTTTAACGTGGAGGAAAAACACTCTTAATGTTTCAACTCCCTATTGTTAGTATCATTTATTATCACATACTAACTTGGCTTAAGCTGACTGATACAAACATGAACTCTCTGTCAGAATTCTAGGAATGAGACCAGGGAACTAAGATATTTTTATCAGCGCCATTCTGTAGAGGGTTGGGCTGGGAGCCAAGGGAACCGGAGACCATGCAGATGATGTAGTTGACAATCGGATTCACATCGGATACAGAGAACAAAAGGTTTGTCCCCGATGACTTGGTTGAGCCGTGTGACAGCACAAGAGCTGATATTTTTGGAGATCATTCTATTATCAAGCGTCCAGAATCTGAGTGATTTTCATCCCTACGGTATGAATAGTCCTTAGATGAAGAGCCCTCTGTGGGAGAAGATGTGCTTTCTGCGGTCAAGTGATTCTTTTTATTTATTCTAATAATATCTCTGGTGTCTGCATGGGGGAGCTTTTCCTTTTTTTTATTTCAAGGGTATTGTTTTCCCGTTCCACTGCTATCTTTATGTTTTGCGGTCAGGTCAGTGGAGTAGTAATAAATAGGAATACACACTGAGGGATTAAGGAGTTGAAGATAAAGTAGGCAATTAGTTAATGACTTGCTCAGTCATTAACTGGGGAGGTGAAGATTATATATATATAATATATATATTATTTTTATATATTATATATATAATAATATATATAATATATAATCTATATAATATATATAGATTATATATTATATATATATAAATGTGTATATGTATGTATATATATGTACATATATATAAAAGTATATGTATGTATATATATATAAAAGTATATATAGATACATACTTTTACTTTTATACTTGGATTCTTGTACTGATTGAAAAAAGAAAGACTTGAAAATCATTTCCTTGCAGGCAGGATCCTTGCTCTCAGGGGGACTATGAAATGTCCAAATGAACATGGTAATGATGGAGGGTTGGAGACTCACAGTTGAATCTCTTGAATATTTGAGTCAGAAGAGTTTCCAGATCGTCAGTGATACATCTCTGAAAAAATGAATTTCTGAGCTAAAATATGTCAAAGAAAGGGCCATTATCCCAAGTGACAGAGCGCTGGTCCAAGGATAAACTGTCCTGGCACTGATACTCACCGTATGTAAGAATTGAGGGAATAGTTTCATCGATATGACCTCTGCTCTACTCTCTATAAAATGAATCCTTTATCTAGCGGATGTCACTGGCTCTAAGTTGTGCATGAATTTTAACAAGATGATTGACACATCTTTAAAAATACATATATCACTGGGGCGCCTGGATGGCTCAGTCGGTTGAGCGTCCGACTTCGCCTCAGGTCATGTTCTTGCGGTTCGTGAGTTTGAGACCCACGTCGGGCCCTGTGCTGACAGCTCGGAGCCTGGAGCCTGCTTCGGATTCTGTGTCTCCTTCTATCTCCTCCCCTGCCCCACCTGTGCTCTGTCTCTATCAAACATAAATAAATGTAATGAAAAATAAAAATCATATGCGTATGTAAATTTTTGAAGGCAAATATATGTAAGACCTTACACAGAAACCGTGAAAGTTTACTGACATATTGGAACATTTCTGCATACCACTAAAATTAAGATAGCATTAATCTGAACCACGTTGTTTTAAGTTGGGTGCTACTTGTCACTGTTGGGGAAACCACTAAGAAAATGCCACAAAAACTATAGGAAAATAAAGGCAAGAAAATAAAAATGGAACTCTAGAAAATATCCAGTTAACACGAAGGAAGGTAATAATATGGAAACAAGGAAACAAAGGCATGAGATGCATATAGAAAACAAATAGTGAAATGGCAGATGTAAATACTTTATATGCGATGACATTAAATGTAAATAGATTAAACGTTCCATTAAAACGTAGAGATTGGCAGAATGGCACCCAAAAGATGATGCAAATATATGCTGCCTCTACAATCACACTTTATATTAACAAAACAAAACAAAACAGGTTGAAAGTAAAAGGAGCGAACAGCAACCTAAAGAAAGCTGGGGTCGCTATACAATATTAGATAAACAAACAAACGAAAAACCTTAAAGACAAAAGTTTTTTATTAGAAAAAGAGGGATACTTCTTATGCTAAAATGGCCAGGCAAAAAAGGAAGATAGAACAATTCTAAACATACATGCATCTGAAAACAGACACAAACCTGATACAAGTGAAGGGAGAAAAATCCAATTCAGCAATGGTGGTTGGAGATTTCAATACTTCCTTTCAACAATAGACAGGAAAATTGGGCCGAAGATCAACTGGGAAATGAAAGACAGGAACAACACTATAACCCACCAGACCCTGCAGATAGAACACGCTCCACAACAGCAGAACATACATTCTTTTGTATGAAAGAAGCGATGAGTAGTTCATTCTTTCATGTATACGTGAAACTTCATGCAGGGATAGCCTGTGCACTAGGCCAGAAAAGAAAAAGAAGACTTGGGGTGCCTGGGTGGTTCAGTTAGTTGGTTATCCAACTTCAGCTCAGGTCATGATTTCACGGTTCGTGAGTTCGAGCCCCGCATCGGGCCCTGTGCCGACAGCTCAGAGCCTGGAGCCTACTTCGGATTCTGTGTCGCCCTCTCTCTCTGCCCCTCCCCTGTTCACACTCTGTCTCTGTCTCTCTCTCTCAAAAATAAATAAATAAAGACATAAATAAATTAATTAAATAAAAATAAATAAATTTAAAAAAAAGGAAAAGACTCAAGAAACTTAAAACAATATATTATTTTTTTTTTAATGTTTAAAATTTTTTTTTAATGTTTTTTATTTTGGAAAGAGAGAGAGAGTGGGGGACAGGTAGTGAGACAGGGAGACACAGAATCGGAAGCAGGCTCCAGGCTCTGAGCTGTCAGCACAGAGCCCGACACAGGGCTCGAACTCACGAACTGTGAGGTCATGACCTGAGCCAAAGTCGGATGCTCAACTGACTGAGCCACCCAGGTGCCCTAAAACAATTTTAAATAAAGTAATAAAGAAGTTCCTCTGATCAAAATGAGCTAAATTAGGTATCAATAACAGACAAATTTGAGATTTACACACAGATGACCAAATGAGGAACACACTGCCTATGTTATTGTCATGATCAACGGGCTCCCAACTCAGGTCTAGAACTGTGCTCTGGGGCCGAACAAAATTGATTGGAGGGATATACCCGCTGACATTTGAACACATCTTCAACTATACATATTTTTTCAGTTTTTGATTGGCTTGATTTAAGACATGGACAAGAATTCCAAGTGTTGGTTTTCATTGAGTCTTAAATGACATCTGGTTAGTGTTCTACTTTCAGGTTGATCATCAGCTGTTAAGACCTGGATACCAAAAGCTCTCCTAACGGTCAAAGGCAGAAGGATCCAGAACTTGTTCAAGATCACTGGTTAGAGTTAGCATAGTTATCAGCTAAGGAAAAGAAAGAGAAGCAAAGCAATAAAGGATTTAGTCATGATTAAATGAATATATATGTTTTTAATGTGTATTTACTTTGAGAGAGGGACAGAGAGAGAGAATGAGTCAGGGAGGAGCAGAGACAAAGGGAGAGAGAGAGAATCCTAAGAAGGCTCCACACTGTCAGCACAGAGCCTGAAGCGGGGCTTGATCCAGCGAGCCCTGAGGTAACGACCTCAGCCAAAATCAAGAGTCGGACACTTACCCAACTGAGCCACCCAGGCTCCCCCAAAACAATATTGATGTAGCCGTGACTAATCATTTTGAACTAGAGTCATGGGTATAATAAAACCGAACACCTTTGGAGCTGGGAAGAGTGTTTAGAACTTCATTTTTTCCACAGGAAGGTGATGGCCTCACTGTCATATTGGACAGCGGAATTGCTTTATCTCCCGGAGTGGTGACTGAGGACCGGATTAGACCTTTTGCACCACTTTTCACTCCACTTGTTCCATTCCCATTAAGGAAGGAGACAGCACACAGGGCTTGAGGAGAAGATTTGTTCCTGAGCCTATGCTTCCGGGCTTACCCTCTTGACCCTCTTACCTTGTACACTTTAAGGAAGTCCAATTAGAAGTCAAGGGAATTTGAATGTCTTCCGCGACCTTTTAAACAATGAAATGTCCCTAAGTTCTGTGCCTCGGTCTTTTGAGTCCAAGAAAAATCCCGTCTCCTCTCTTAGCATTCTTTCAGCGGCTAAGTTTCCCCCAGAAGAGCATTAGGAAAGATTTTCACTGGTTTCTCCAAACTAAAGAATCAATTCCTTCTTGAAATATTTCTTGGCACACTGAGGCCATGTTACCAAGTAATGTCTTTCAAATTTGTGAAGTAAACATTTCTCTCTCCCCTTCTACATCTTGAGGCTATGCTTACACAAAAAGAAAGTTTTGCTTTGATACAGAAACAGAATATAGCCAGGAAAGAAAAAAAACACAGATATTGAAACCGCTTTATTCATATATTTCTTTGTTTTATTTATAGCACATGGCCTCTAATTCAGCCCACCTGGATTTACTATGTGTCCCTCACCACCTTCTCTTTTATTCCCACTTTCTAAAGAATGACGACAGTTAATACTGTTCGAGGGTCCATCACGTGGCAACATTTCTTCACATATTTTTTTAATGAAAAAAACATTTTATTTTAGAGAGAGAGAGAGAGAGAACCAGCAGTGAGCAGGGGAGGGGCAGAGAGAGAGGGAGAGGGAGAAAATCCCAACCAGCCTCCACACCCAGCACGGAGCCCAGCAGGGGGCTCAATCTCACGACCCTGGGAGCCTGACCTGAACTGAATTCAAGAGTCCGCTGCCTAACCAACTGAGCCACCCAGGCTCCCCTCCCGTATTATTTTTAATCATCTCTAGAGTCCTGCCATTTGTATACTGTGCTCTCCATTACATGGATACAAAAACCGTTCAGAATGAAAGCCACTGGGGTGAAGAATATAATGAACTGGAGAGTCAAACCAGGGATGCAAACACAACAGTTCTGGGCTCTTCCACCACTCCTTGCCAAGCAGTGTGCTCACTTCCTGCTTCTCTCCATGTCAATTGCCAATTTGATCTTGGCGCCATATAGAAATGTCCCTTCTCGTTGATTCTTTTCCTATTTCTTTATTGTTCAGTGAGCACTTTGTTCCTTGAACTCCTTCCTCTGTACGTTTTTTCCCCTTTTACTGTTCTTAATTTTTTAAGTATGCCTCCTCAATTAGATTAAAACCATCTTTGGGCAGCTGTCTTCGGTTGGGCTTCTCAGAAAAGACTAAATTTTGTGTGCACACGCTTTGTTAATGGAGTGCTTTCAGTGCACACGTCTGCAAGGAATTAAGGAAGGCCTCAATGGCAGAAGGAGAAACTGAGTCGAAGCCTCAGTTGCAGTTGCAGGAAGGCCTGGGTGGATGTTCAGAGCTGTGGGTGATTGTGGCAAGGGCTACAGCCATTATGAGCAGCTGTCACAGAAGACGGAGGATGGGCTTGTCACCCCAAAGAGGGGGTGTGTGCGGAACACGACGATACCCCCTACAGGAAGGATGCATTTATCGATTAAGCAAACATGGCGAGAGACCGTAATACACCAGGAACTTCTGATAGTTCTGATCTCACGAAGCCCACATTCTCATAAGGGAAAAGGCAGAGTACAGAGGTACAATGGGTTGAGCAAGTCCATAAAAGTAGCATATTCAAAGGGCAGAAGTCATCCTTGTTTGTGTATAGAAGGCAATCCGCCTGAAATTTGATGCCTGAGCTGAGTCTTGGTAGATGGGCAATAATTTGCCGAGCAAACACCCCTAGAATGATACCTGGAATAAGGCGGCAGACAACGCGCGTTTATTGCTTCTGGACATTTGTATTTCCAGCCCTTGCTCGTTACTACCGACACTAATTTCTCAAGAAATAATTTTTGTGTCATATATATGTGGCGCGTAACAGACGCTTAATAAATAGTCCGAGAATAAATATGGGAAGTTTATTTTTCTGTTGGGGGCCGGTTTTTCCGTTTTTGTTTTAATTCCAGTCAATTGCAGTCAATTAACATACAGTGTTACATTAGTTTCGGGTGTACCCTACGGTGACTCGACCATGCCTGATATCACCCGGTGCTCCTCGCGACAAGTGCGCTCCTTGATGGCCGTCCCCTGTTTTCCCCATCCTCCCATCCCCTTCCCCTCTGGCAACCATCATTTTGTTGTTTATAATTAAGAGTCCGTTCCTTCGTTTGTCCCTCCCTCTCTCTTTCTCTTGTGTTTCTTTTCCTTCTGCTCGTTTTTCCCCCTTAAATCCCACATATGAGTGAAATCATATGTATTTGTCTTTCTCTGACCGACTTCTTTCACTTAGCGTTATACTCTAGCTCCATTCACGTCATTGCAAGTGGCACGACTTCCCTCTTTTTTATGACTGAATAATATTCCGTGGTATATAAGCCACTTCTTCTTTATCCCTTCATCAGTTGATAGACGCTTCGGCCGCTTCCATATCTTGGCTATTGTAAATAATGCTGCCATAAACATAGGGGTGCATGTATCCCTTTGAATGAGTGTTTTATTTTTTATTTATTTTTTTTTTAATTTTTTTTTCCAACGTTTATTTATTTTGGGGACAGAGAGAGACAGAGCACGAACGGGGGAGGGGCAGAGAGAGAGGGAGACACGGGACCGGAAACAGGCTCCAGGCTCCGAGCCGTCAGCCCAGAGCCCGACGCGGGGCTCGGACCCCCGGGCCGCGAGATCGTGACCCGGCCGAAGTCGGACGCTCAACCGACCGCGCCACCCGGGCGCCCCAGGATGAGTGTTTTAGTATTCCTGGGTAAATGGCCAGTAGCATCATTGCTGGATCGTACGGTGGTTGCGTTTCAAACTTTTCGAGGAAACCCTACTCTGTTTGCCACGGTGGCTGCACCAGTTTTCACTCCCCCCGATAGCGCACAAGGGCTCCTTTTGCTCCACATCCTCGGCAGCACCTGTCGTCTGATGTGTTGTTGGCCTTAGCCATCCTGCCAGGTGTGAGGTGATACCCAATTGTTGTGTTAACTTGCATTTCCCGGATGGTAAGTGATGACGAACATCTTTTCATGTGCCACGTGTAGCATTTTCTGCCCATTTTTAAACTGGATTATTTGCGTTTTGCATGTCTGCTTTTATAAGTTCTTTATGTATTTTGGATCCGAACCCCTGATCAGATATACCACTTGAAAATACCTCCTCCTACTCCACTGGTTGCCTCATAAGTTTTGTGGATGGTCTCCTTCACTGTGCAGAAGTTTTTTGGTGGTGGTGGTGGTGGTGTCGTTGATATAGTCCCACTAGTTTATGTTTGCTTCTGTTTCCCTTCCCTAGGGAGACATATTTTGAAAAAAGTTACTACGGCCCATGTCAAAGAAGTTACTGCCTGCGTTCTCTTTTAGGATTGTTATGGCTTCAGGTCTGACATTTGGGTCTTTAATCCATTTTGAACTTATTTCTGTGTCTGGTGTGGCAAAGTGGCCCAGTTTCTTCTTTTTGCACGTGGTTGTCTGGTTTCCCCAACATCATTTGAGGAAGAGTATCATTTTCCCACCGGATATTCTTTTCTGCTTTGTCAAAGAGTAATTGACCACATAGTTGTGGGTTCATTTCTGGGTTTTCTATTCTGTTCCATTGATCTATGTGTCTATTTTTGTGCCAGTCCCATACTGTTTCGATAACTACAGCTTTGTAGTATAACTTAGAAGTGCAGAATTACAATGCCACAAGCTTTTCTTTTTTTGTTTTTTTTTTGCACCTTTAAAAAAATTTTTTTTAACGTTGATTTATTTTTGAGAGAGCATGAGCGAGGAAGGGGCAGAGAGAGAGGGAGACACAGAATCAGAAGCAGGCTTCAGGCTCCGAGCTGTCAGCACAGAGCCCGACGCGGGGCTTGAACTCACAGACCGTGAGATCATGACCTGAGCCAAAGTCGGACGCCCAACCCACCGAGCCACCCAGGTGCCACTGCTTTTCTTTTTCAAGACGGCTTTGGCTATTCAGAGTCTTTTGTGGTTCCGTACAAATTTTAGAATTGTTTCTACTAGTTCTGTGAAAAATGCTGTTGGTATTTTGATAGGCATTGCTTTAAATCTGAAGATTGTTTTTGGTAGTACAGACATTTCAAAATAATATCTATTCTTCTGATCCACTGGCATGGAATGTCTTTCCATTTCTTTGTGTTGTCTTCAATTTCTTAAATCAGTGTTCTATAGTTTTCAGAGTATAAGTCTTTTACCACTTTGGTTAGGTTTGTCCCTAGATTATCTTATTTTTGGTGCAGTTGTAGATGGGATTGTTTTCTTAATTTTTCTTCCTGTTGCTTCATTCTCGCTGTATAGAAACGCATTGTTAGTATAAAAAAAATGGAAACACAACAGATTTCAGCATATTTTATTTTGTATCCTGTGTCTTTACTCGATTCATCAATCAGTTCTAGCAGTTTGGGGGTGGAGTCTTTGGGTTTTCTATGAGTAGTATCATGTCATCTGCAAATAGTAAGAGGTTTACTTCTTCCTTACTGGTTTGGTTGCCTTTTCTCTCTTTTTGTGTCTGATTGCTGTGGTTAGGACTCCCAGTACTATGTCGAATAAAAGTGGTGGGAGTGGTCATCCTTGTCTTGTTCCTGACTTAGGGGAAAAGCTCTTAATTTTTCCCCACTGGGGACAAAATTAGCTGTGGGTTTTTCATATATGGCCCTTATTATGTTGAAGTATGTTCCCTCTAACCTTACTTTGTTGAGGGTTTTCATCACGAATATATGTTGTGCTTTGTCAAATGTTTTTTCAGCATCCATGATATGCTCTTACATTTCTTATGCTTCCTGTTATTGATGCGATGTATCACACTGATTGACTTGTGAATACTGAATGACCCTCGCAACCCAGGAATAAGTCTAAATGTGGGAAATTTAAATTGACATGAGAATATCATGCTAATAAACAAACCAAACGTTCTTTCAGTTTGAAGTGAGTAGAAGTATAGAATTTGGGGGTTAGCAGAAATCTGGAGGAAAGTCTGATCCTCTCTATTAGACTCTCGATGTTCCACAGAGAGCTAATTATAGCATGTGTGTTGTAATTCAGCTAGCTTTTTAAAAAATGGAAGCATAATTAATACAGTATTACATTAATTTTAGGCGTACAATATAATGATCCAGCAATTCTATGCATTAGTCAGTGCTCATCATGGTGAGTGTACTCTTAATCTCCTTCACCTCTTCCACCCATGCTCACCCCCCTTCCCTGGCAACCACAGTTTGTTCTACAGTTTCTTCTCTGTGTTTAAGAGTCTGTTTGACTCTTTTTTTTCTTTGTTTGTTTTGCTTCTTAAGCTCCACATATGAGTAAAATCATATGGTAGCTGCCTTTCTCGGACTTATTTCACTTAGCATGATACCCTCCAGGTCCATCCATGCTGTTGAAAAGGGCAAGATCTCATTCTTTTATTTGTCTGAGTAATATTCCAGTGTGTGTGTGTGTGTGTGTGTGTGTGTGTGTGTGTATCACATCTTTTTTATCGATTCACCTTTGGATGAACAATTGCGTTGCTTCCATATCTTAGCCATTGTAAAGAATGTTGTAATACACATGACACATATGTGTAATACACATATCTTTTGGAATTAGTGTTTTCCTTTTCTTTGGGTAAATACCCAGTGATGGAATTCCCGGATCATATAGTAAGTCTGCTTTTAATTCTCTGAGGAACCTCCAGAGTGCTTTCCACGGTGCCTCAACAAATTTGCGTTGGGTTCCTTTCAGCACCAGGGTTCCTTTTTTTCCACATCCTTGCCCACAATTGTTGCATTTCTTTATACCAATAATGAAGTAGCAGAAAGAGAAATTAAGAAAACAATCCAGTTTACAACTGCAAATACCTAGGAATAAATTTAACCAAGGAACCAAAACTGCAAATACCAAGGAAGCAAATACCTAGGAATAAATTTAACCAAGAGGTGAAACACCTGTACTCCGAAAACAGTAAAGCACTGTTGGAAGAAGTTGAAGATGACACACACACAAATGGAAGGATATTCCATGCTCATGGATTGGAAGAATAAATATTGTTAAAGGCAATCTACAGATTTAATGCAATCCCTATCAAAATACCAACATTTTTCACAGAACTAGAACCAGTAATACTAAAATTTATATGGAACTAAAGAAGACTCCCAATAGCCCACGCAATCTTGAGAAATAAAAACAAAGGTGGAGGTACCATAATTGCAGCTCTCAAGATATAATACAAAGGTATAGTAATCAAACTAGTATGGTGCCGGCACAAAAATAGACACATAGATCAGTGGAACAGAATAGAGAGCCCAGAAATATACCCACGCTTTTATGGTTGATTCATCTATGGCAAAGGAGGCAAGAATATACAATGAGGAAAAGACAGTCTCCTCAAGAAATGGTGCCAAGAAAACTGGACAGCAACATGCAAAAAGAGTGAAACTGAATTGCTTTCTTACGCCACACAGAAAAATAAGTTGAAAATGGATTCAAGACCTAAATGTCAGACCTGAAACCATAACAATCCTAGAGGAAAACATAGGCATTAATTTCTTTGACATTGGCTATAGGAACATTTTTCTAGATACATGCCTCAGGCAAGGGGAACAAAACAAAAATTAAACCATTGGAACTACACCAAAATAAAAAAAAAAAAAAACCTTTTGCACACTGAAGGAACCCATCAGCAAAATGACAAGACGACCTAGTGAATGGAAAAGATATTTACAAATGATATATCCAATAAGGGGTTAATATCGGATATATATATATATATATATATATATATATATATATAAAAAACTTAAAGCCCCACTAAACACCAAAACACCCCCCCCCAAAAACGAAACAAAAACAAAAAATTCAGTAATCTGATTAAAAATGGGCAGAGGACCCAAATAGATGTTTTTTCAAAGAAGACATGCAAATGGCCCAAGGACACATGAAAAGATGTTTGTCATCACTTATCATCAGGGAAATGCAAATCAAAGCCACCTTACCCCTCTCAGAATGGCTAAAATCAAAAGGACAACACATAGCTGGCTTTTTGTTCTTAATTTAGCAGCTCTTAGGTGAATCGTTCTTGTTGAACTGAATGAAACTATCACATATTTAGGGAGAAGAGTTTTGCCCTTTAGACAACTATGTCCTTCAGGTAAACAATCATAATTTCTGATAGGGGTGAGGCGATAGTAACAATATTCAAGTGATGCCTCGGAGAGTTTTAGTTGATAGCAATATGCACATTATACTCACTTGGGATAAAAGGAAGACAGGGAGACCAGTTAACAAGATAAAGCCAAAAAGTAGTTGATGTGAACTTGTACAAGCAAAGAAACATATATGCAGGGAGAGGATTTGTTTGTGGAAGAATTAGGAAAACAAAACATGAGTCAAAAATTACCTTGCTCACACTGTAGAGATTATATAAGCACTCAGTGATTTCTTTCAGTTCTAACAAATTCTTCGGTTCTTTGTGTTCTCTTCTTACAGATATTCCACATCCTCTATTGGACAATTTGTTTCCTGTTTATTGGGTTTCAGTGGGACAAAGAAGAGTTGAGTCACAATCTGTGAAACTGTCAAAGGTTCCACTCTTCTTTCTTAGTGAACAACTCATTCATCCAACTTTTATGTCACATCTCTTACACGCTCAATACTCTAGATAAGGAACAGTTACATAAGCAATTATAAATAATTACAATTTAGGGAAGGAGTATAATTTACAGAGAAGCATGGGTTTGTGTAGCAATGGCTGGGCATAGAGAAGTCTTCCTTAGGAGTTAATAGGGAGAAGTCCGGGATGGCTTCCTTGAGAAAGACACCTGAATATAGAATGGACACTTGAGTGGTGGCTAACCATTTAAAAAGATGGGGGGATAGGAAGCCTGGCTAGCTCAGTCAGTAGAGCACGTGACTCTTGCTCTCAGGGTCATCAGTTTAAGCCCCACGTTGAGTGTGGAGCCTACTTAAAAAAAAAAAGATGGGGAGACATTAAAATGTTCAAAGAAACAGGGTTAAAGTCTTGCAGGAATTTTAGACTAACTTCAGTGTTTTCACGCAACATGTATTGAGAAATGCGATAAGATCTCTGTGCAGCACCTATCATACGAAGAGAGTTGCGCTCCAGACTGAGGGCTTTGAGTTTTATTGTGAGGTCTTAGAGTTCCAACCAAGATAATGATTTGACCAATTAATCTTTGGAAGATCAGCCTTGTGCCGGTGAAAGCACATGGGCAACTGTAGAATCTTGGTAAGAATTTTGAGGCTCCTAAAGAAAGAACTGGCAATAGAGAACAGAAAATAGCAGCATGTCCAAGGTGTTATGAAAGAAGTACACACAGGACGAGGTACACGATTACAAATGGGGTGAAGGGGAGAGCAAGACCGTGGGGGGGACACTAGCTAGACTGACCAAGTCCGTCCTTCCTCCTTCCGCAGACTTAATGGATCTTTCTTAACCATCTCGCAGTTGGGTAGAACCACGTGACAAATTCTTCCCAATGGAATGTACACAGAAATGATTTGTGGGCAGAGGAGTTAGAGAGGGCATGCTTCCTCTATGTTCTCTTTCACCTCCCAAGTAGTTGTCTGGAGGATGTCAGGATGATGTTGGAGCCACATTTAGAAGATGGCAGACCCACCAGATGAAGGCAGCTTGCACCTCCGAATGACGGCGTGGGACAGAGACCCCGGTGATCTATATTGACTCTCATGAGAATAAGAAATGGCAGAAGGGTGTGCGTGTGTGTTAAGACTTTGAAGTTTTACACGTTGTTGTTGTTCTGTCCTGTTTTGTTTTGTTCTTACACAGCAGCTAGAGTTATCCTGATTGATACAGCTGCCATTCAAATTTATGACTTGAGAATATGGGTGGATGAATGATATCTTTCACCTAACTCTGGAACATGCGTCGTAGGAGAGTTTGGGGGGTGGAAGATAATTTTAGATGTAATCAATAGTTTTTTTGATATGGCCATGATTTATCAAAAGCTGTATGCCAATTGGGGATTTGGATACGGTTCTGGAGCTCAGAGGAAAAGATAAAGCTGAAAATACGGTTATAGGAATTATTGGCGTAAATGAAAATAGAAGGTAGGAGAGGGAATGATAATACGCAAAAGTCTGTGTGCTGTGAAAAGAGAGGTCGTTCAGGACCAGTGCCTTAGGGACATGCACACTGAACGAATAAAAAGAACCAGAACCTGGAAAGGACACTGATGGAAAGCAACCCAATGGTTGGGAGGAAATCCAGGAAAAAGGGAGGTCTCGTAAGGTAAGGGAGGATAAATCTGCACGCAGGGAGAAACAGCCAACAAAATCTGTACTTGCAAAAGCATCAAGAGGTAATTACCCCATTAGATTTTACTACTAAGAGTCTGGTTGTCATGACCATAGGCCCTGTTTGCCCAGGGCAGCCCGAGTTGAAGCTCAATCATTAATAATGCCCCTTTTCACCAGTTTGGATGACAAGCTTTGTGGTCACATTAGTCATAAGAATCCCTGGTAACGACAGCTTCAGTAGTTACGAAATAAGTTTGCCGTAGGTTGAGAAGTTCAAGGGTAAGACAGTGAAGAGGGAGAATCTCTTCAGAAGTTTCCTGGCGAAAAGAAAGAAGGGATTGTTCAAAGGAGTCGGTTGAGGAATCAATCGGGAGATTTTTGTCGTTCGTTGTTTTTGTTTTCAGGTTAAGAGAAATTTGAGCATCGTTTGTGCAAAGGGACAGAAAAAACCATTTCTCTTGTCAGGAGAAATGTTAGATTTCTGGCTAAAAGGAGAGTTCCTAGGTTAGGTTCTAAACGAGGCAAAATGGATTAAATGTCAGTTCTCCATCTGCTTCATTAGCCGTTGGTTCTTCCTGTTGCCCCTTTGCTAAGAGTCACAGGTTTTGTGGGTTTTAGGCTTGCATCACGAGTGATCTCTCCTGAAAACTAAGGCTTGTATTTTAGCAAAGGCAACTATTTTTTTCCTGTAGGTGGTTCGTGTCTTTTTCAACTTTAACCTGTGTTCCGATGCTTTGTCGTTATTTTTTTGTGAGATAATTCCTCTAATCAAGTCATGGGCTATGAAGCTAACACATTTTATTTAATATCTGCGGTATAAACGGAAGCTTCTTTATTAACTAATACATCTATTTTCTTCTCTCTTGGGGATCATTATCACTACTCAGTCCTCGCCTCTGTATTCATGCCCTGAGAAATCTCTAAATCTCCACACTTCGTTGTATAGACATAAAAATAATCATTTATCTACGTTATGCTACGGAATTATCAGTGTTACCTGCACTACATATGAGGAAGAAGTCAGAATTAACACAGGTAAGGTAAAGTCGGCCTTATCGCAATTAGGATTCTTGTCGACATAGGAGAATAGGAAATGCAACCTTCAATACCATTGAATCATGCATCTCTAATAGGATATTTTGTTTAGCAGACAACTTTATTGCAATAAGAACCTTTTTTTTTTTTTCCATAAAAGAAACCCTCCTGCTATGGGGAAAAAATGGAACTACTTTCAAACAGATTGTGTATTTTTTAAGTTGGAAAAAGTTATACTGCTTGAACTGGTGGAAGGCAGCACGGGCACTAGGTCAGTGGTTCATGCTTTACAGGAAACCACAAGACTTAGTGGAACGTGGAGATTGAGATCTCATTATAGGAAGGACATTACTGCTGTTGAAGATCTGGTCCACTGGAGTTAATATTGGCCCAAGAGAAGTCATTTATCAGATGGATGTCAGTAGTAATTGTGATTTGCCCAAAGTGGTCACACTGTATATAAATGATCTTGTCTCGTTCCCATGATGTGACTGCCATATTCAAAATATTGTAGTCTAGGAACCATGTGACTCTTCAACAGTCAAGCAACACCTGTGTTATATTTTGCTCCCTTCTTTTTTTCCCCAGGTCTCTGGAAATTTAAACCTATGGGAAAGTATTCACATATCTCCTCTCGGAGAGGAATAAAACTTGGTGAAGAGGGGTGGGGCGGGCAGTCGGGGCAAAGTTAACATTAAATTGTGTTGGATGGGAAGAAAAATATTGACTTTGCCGACAGGAACATGAAGCCAACACATTGGGGGAGGCAGTCTTGACCACGCTGAGATGACAAGCAAGAGACAATGGTAACCTAGGGAAAGAAGATAAAAAGAAACCAGGTCAGCCTATATCAGTGGAGATACAGATGAGATCACAGGATGTCGGTGTGGAACACCGTATTCAACGAGAGGAAAATGGAGACTGTGCTTTTCATCAGGCTTTATCGCGGGTGGGTAGGTCGCATCCTTATGAATCCTTAGTTTCTATAATCTACACTTACCCTAGATTTGATGTTTTTCCTTCTTGAAGCCAGATTATTGTTCACATTAAACTTGTCCTTCTTCCAGTCTTATCCATCTCATTGAATGAATCCACCCAATCCCAAGAAACAAAGCTAAAGGTCGTTCCTGGTTTCTCTATCCTTTTCTCTTTTATGGCCAATCAGTACCCAAGTCAAGGGATTCCCCTTTCCTACAGGTATTTTCACACCCACGAACTTCTTACCTTCTTCGTGGCTATCACCGTCGTGCATGGCCTATTATCTCTCCACTGGACTTCTGTGTCTCTTCACAGTTACTATTTTCTTCTACAAAACACTCCATGGATAGCATTTACTCCCCACACAGAAGCCAGAGAAATGTTTGACCCACGCGAATGCGAGCATGTCAACTGCCTTCTTAAAGCCCTTCAATTGTCTCCCATTTCCTTTGCAATGTTTTCTAACACCCTTAACTACATGACCTTCTCCTCCTCCCTGGTGTATCTCTCTCTGGAGCATTTTCCCCTCTTGTATGCAATCCTTTCCGCCAGCCAAATTATACTCATCCTTCTGGCTTCAACTGAAAGGCCTCATCCAGAGAGGACATCTCCTCTGATGTTACTCAAGTTAGGTAAGAACCTACTGTTTTATATTCTTATAACATTGTGTCCATAGCGTTCATCACAGTTCATCACATTAACTACGTTTGTATGTAGTAATGGGTTGGCACTCCTCTTCCTTGAGACGATAAAATCTTCAGAAACAGAGTTTATGCAAGGTTGGATTCCTCAGGACCTGCAACAGTGCCTGGCTCCTGTTAGACTCTCATTATTTTTTTTTTTTTAAACGTTTATTTATTTTTTGGGACAGAGAGAGACAGAGCATGAACGGGGGAGGGGCAGAGAGAGAGGGAGACACAGAATCGGAAACAGGCTCCAGGCTCTGAGCCATGAGCCCAGAGCCTGACGCGGGGCTCGAACTCACAGACCGCGAGATCGTGACCTGGCTGAAGTCGGACGCTTAACCGACTGCGCCACCCAGGCGCCCCTAGACTCTCATTATTAAATGAGTCAGGAAATCAATGTATGTTTGGCTAAAGATATTAATAGCAATTTTTGTGACCGTGACATTATTTAGCAAAATAAATAAATAAATATGTTTTTCTTCTCTTATTTTCTTTCTTTTAAAAAAATGTTAAAGTTTTTATTTAAATTCCAGTTAGTTAACACGCAGAGTGATGTTAGTTTCGGGCGTGCAATTCAGTGACTCGACACTTGTGTTGGACCTAACTGGCTGGAATGAAATCACATGTATTTTCATGTCCCAAACAGCTCCTTGACTGTTGGTAAAACTCAGGGTTCATGTTCCAGGCAGTATTTGTAGTTTCCCTGGGTTATTCCAGGGATCTGTCTCTGGATATAAAAATATTTTAGAAAAGAGAGGTTGGAAGAACATCTCTGCAAAGCCATCACTTTCCAAGAGTAAATGACTTGCTCAAACCTGTAAAAGTTGATGATATGCAGGGCAGGACTTCCTACTCAAGCCCAGTGAGTTTTTTCTATGGGAGTGTCTGGATTCTACTGTGCTATCTTATAAAATATGGCTAAACACAGACGTTGTCGTGGGATATTGATCCTCTACGCCAAACTGGTTACAGTGTAAGAAATCATGATACAGAGTAAAATATTTTAGCATATTGGCCTATTTTTTTTTTAAGCAGGCTTCATACCCAGCAAGGAGCCCAATGCATGGCTTGAACTCATGACCCTTAGATCAAGACCTGAGCTGAGATCAAGAGTCAGATGCTTAACTGACGGAGCCACCCACGCATCCCACATATTGACCTATTTAAACGGGAAAGATCCTGGGCTTGAAATCTAGGGCAAATCGGATACACATACTGTATTGGCCACATTCCCTTCTCTTATATTTCTACTTTTGGAACTCAGGTACAAAACGATTGTTTCTTTTTCTCCTTAATTCATAGCACATGATTATTATTTGCCTAGTTAAGATTCCTTTTTTGTTTTCACTGTTTTATTTCACTTTATTTTATTTTACTTTATTTCCCGTTTTTCCTCATCATTGAAGAGCCCCACTTCCACTATGAGCATTGTGTTTGAGATGTGTCTATAAATATGCATGTATATCCTGAGTAACCTGAGTATTGTTCTATTTGTTTCAAAAGTATGTATTGGTATTTTGCTATAAATCATTACTGTTTCTTTTCTTTCTTTCTTTTTTTGTTTTTACAAAAATTTGACTACTTATAAGATCTATTCATCTTACTGTCTGGTCTTTATTTCTAACTACTAGTTTTCAGTAATGTAAATCTATCACGTTTTATTTTTCCATTCTTTAATGGTAAATAGATACCTTTCAATGTTCTTTTATATAAAAAAAAAAACCAGCACTATTATAATAGGCATCCATCTATAGGCATCCTTATAGATTTCTGAAAGTATTTATTTCGAAAATAAATCCAGGTGAGAGATATCTGGGTTAGTACATACGCACACTTAAAATCACTCGATCTTTCAGAATTATGTTCAGAATAGCTATGTTAGTCCACATTACTACTCACAGTACATGAGAATTTTTGTTCACAACTTTGTCAGATCTGAATATTATCTGCCTTTTTAATCTTTCATAAACTCACGGGCTTAATGTTGAGACCATTGTTTTTTCTCTCATTTTTTGTTGAGGTACAATTTGCCAACAAATAAAGTGCAGGTTTCAAATGTGCAACTTGTTCTTCCTATTTGTGTTTTCATTGGAATTTTCATGGTGGTTAATGAGTTTCTGTCTCTTTTCACATGTTTATTAGGATGTCACTTGATGGTTATAGCTTGTATGTTAAATAATGTATTTTCTACCATATTTCCTGGTTGGGCTTTGTTGGTGGAGGAGAATATAGAAGTTGATCTTACACCCGACAGTGGTCATGAACTCTTCTATTAGTTCTGATACTGTGTTTTTTCTATAGAGGTTTTTATTTTAATGTTTTATTTATTTCTGAGAGAGAGAGAGAGCAGGGGAATGGCAGAGAGAGAGGGAGACACAGAATCTGAAGCGGGCTCCAGGCTCTGAGCCGTCAGCACAGAGCCCAACGCGGGGCTCGAACTCACGAACCACAAGACGTGACCTGAGCCGGAGTTGGACGCTTAACCGACTGAGCCACCCAGGTGCCCCTCTATAGAGTTTTTAATGTAGGAAATCAAATCATCAGCTAATAAGAAGAATTTTATCCCTTTCTTTCCAAATATGACACTTCTGTTGTATTTGCAGTTTTCTAGCATTTACTCACACATTGAGTACGAAGGTATACAACAGCAGCCTGTGAGGTCACTCCTATTCTGTCAGCTTAAATGAGGATGCGTCTAAAATTTCTCTACTAAGTACTTTTTCTCAATATTGGGTGGGCTTTTAGATCACTGTTAAATTAAAGATATTTGTTTGTATTACTAGCTCTCTGATAGTTTGTTTCTATATTATAAATGGGTGTTAGATTTTATCGATTGCCTTTCAGATATGGAGTCTCTTTGCAATCCTGAGAAAAGATCTCTATCTATCTATCTATCTATCTATCATCTATCTATATCTTTTTAACCCATTATGTATGTATGTATCCTATAACATCCTATTTAAGTCCATATCTGTATATATATTTATTACATATGCATGTATATATATTTTACTTGGACTGTTCTTATAGAACTATCTTTGATTTGGGTAACTCTCCCTCCACTGTCATCTATTTGATCTATGTCTTACTGATTTATCTTTAGTTTTATCATATCCTTCCAACTCTCTTTTAAATTTGGTTTCATCACTATAGAAAGCTTATGAAGGAAATTGAAGAAGACATAAAGAAATGGAAAAACATTCCGTGCTCATGGATGGGAAGAATAAATATTGTCAAAATGTCAATACTACTCAAAACTATCTACCCATTCAATGCAATCCCAATCAAAATTGCACCAGCATTCTTCTCGAAGCTAGAACAAACAATCCTAAAATTTGTATGGAACCACAAAAAACCCCGAATAGCCAAAGTAATATTGAAGAAGAAGACCAAAGCGGGAGGCATCACAATCCCAGACTTTAGTCTCTACTACAAAGCTGTAATCATCAAGACAGCATGGTATTGGCACAAAAACAGACACAGAGACCAATGAAATAGAATAGAGACTCCAGAATTGGACCCACAAAAGTATGGCCAACTAACCTTTGACAAAGCAGGCAAGAATATCCAATGGAAAAAAGAGAGTCTCTTTAACAAATGGTGCTGGGAGAACTGGACAGCAACACGCAGAAGAATGAAACTAGACCACTTTCTTGCACCATTCACAAAAATAAACTCAAAATGGATGAAGGACCTGAATGTGAGACAGGAAACCATCAAAACCCTAGAGGAGAAAGCAGGAAAAAACCTCTCTGACCTCAGCTGCAGCAATTTCTTACTTGACACATCCCCAAAGGCAAGGGAATTAAAAGCAATAATGAACTACTGTGACTTCATGAAGATAAAAAGCTTCTGCACAGCAAAGGAAACAATCAACAAAACTAAAAGGCAACCAATGGAATGGGAAAAGATATTTATTTGCAAATGACATATCGGACAAAGGGCTAGTATCCAAAATCTATAAACAGCTCACCAAACTCCACACCCAAAAAAACCCAAATAATCCAGTGAAGAAATGGGCAGAAAACATGAATAGACACTTCTCTAAAGAAGACATCCGGATGGCCAACAGGCACATGAAAAGATGCTCAATGTCGCTCCTCATCAGGGAAATACAAATCAAAACCACACTCAGATATCACCTCACGCCAGTCAGAGTGGCCAAAATGAACAAATCAAGAGACTATAGATGCTGGTGAGGATGGAGAAACAGGAACCCTCTTGCACTGTTGGTGGGAATGCAAACTGGTGCAGCCGCTCTGGAAAACGGTGTGGAGGTTCCTCAAAAAATTAAAAATAGACCTACTTTATGACCCAACAGTAGCACTGCTAGGCATTTACCCAAGGGATACAGGAGTACTGATGCCTAGGGGCACTTGTACCCCAATGTTTATAGCAGCACTTTCAGCAATAGCCAAATATGGAAAGAGCCTAAATGTCCATCAACTGATGAATGGATAAAGAAATTGTGGTTTAAAATCAGGAGACTATAGATGCTGGAGAGGATGTGGAGAAACGGGAACCCTCTTGCACTGTTGGTGGGAATGCAAATTGGTGCAGCCACTCTGGAAAGCAGTGTGGAGGTTCCTCAGAAAATTAAAAATAGACCTACCCTATGACCCAGCAATAGCACTGCTAGGAATTTATCCAAGGGACACAGGAGTACTGATGCATAGGGGCACTTGTACCCCAATGTTCATAGCAGCACTCTCAACAATAGCCAAATTATGGAAAGAGCCTAAATGTCCATCAACTGATGAATGGATAAAGAAATTGTGGTTTATATACACTATGGAATACTACGTGGCAATGAGAAAAAATGAAATATGGCCTTTTGTAGCAACGTGGATGGAACTGGAGAGTGTGATGCTAAGTGAAATAAGCCATACAGAGAAAGACAGATACCATATGGTTTCACTCTTATGTGGATCCTGAGAAACTTAACAGGAACCCATGGGGGAGGGGAAGGAAAAAAAAAAAAAAAAGAGGTTAGAGTGGGAGAGAGCCAAAGCATAAGAGACTGTTGAGAACTGAGAGCAAACTGAGGGTTGATGGGGGGTGGGAGGGAGGAGAGGGTGGGTGATGGGTATTGAGGAGGGCACCTTTTGGGATGAGCACTGGGTGTTGTATGGAAACCAATTTGACAATAAATTTCATATATAAATAAAAAAAAAAAGAAATTGTGGTTTATATACACAATGGAGTACTACGTGGCAATGAGAAAGAATGAAATATGGCCCTTTGTAGCAATGTGGATGGAACTGGAGAGTGTGATGCTAAGTGAAATAAGCCATACAGAGAAAGACAGATACCATATGTTTTCACTCTTATGTGGATCCTGAGAAACTTAACAGAAACCCATGGGGGAGGGGAAGGAAAGAAAGAAAAAAAAAAGAGGTTAGAGTGGGAGAGAGTGAAAGCATAAGAGACTGTTAAAAACTGAGAACAAACTGAGGGTTGATGGGGGGTGGGAGGGAGCGGAGGGTGGGTGATGGGCATTGGGGAGGGCACCTTTTGGGAGGAGCACTGGGTGTTGTATGGAAACCAATTTGACAATAAATTTCATATATTGAAAAAAAAATAAAGGCGCTGAGAAAGCAAAAAAAAAAGAAGTAAATAAATAATGACGTCAAAATAAATAAATAAATAAATACATACATAAATTCGGTTTCATCAATTATCCAGCTTCTTGAGTTGACTGCTCGCTTGCTTTTAATGTCCCTTGGTTTTTGACTAAAGGCTACAACCTTTTCTTTCAGTACTAGTTTATCTGTGCCCCATGACCTTTGCATGGGGTCTGAGCACAACGAAGAATGAGGCGTGCGTTCTGATGCACATTGTGTTTTGGGTACCCACTGGTTCTAAGACTTTGGTCAAAAAAAAAAAAAATCTGATGGGTAGTTTGTTCACCCAGAGCAGTGATTCTCAACTGGAGATGATTTTATCTCCCCAAGAGACACGTAGCAATGTCTGGGGGATGTTTCTGGTTGTCGTAATCCG
>NW_024412400.1:3319361-3386055 GCF_014898765.1 Herpailurus yagouaroundi
TGGATGGCATTAATAAGGATGGGGGGCAAGAAGGATGGACATTAGGGGTAAAGGAGAGTTTCCGGGAAGCATGGGTATGCGGCCATTGCAAATTTCTACACGTAGTAAAGGGACAACAATGCCCCACTTGAAGACATGGGCAGTCTGCTTGAACAAAAATGTCCCAAACTCTTGCCAGGGGATTTCTCCCAAATGAGTTTTAAGTTCCTGGGCAGTAGACTTTGCATAACTGGAAGTACTAAACTTTGTAAAAAATGAAACATTATGTGAGTTTTTTTTTTTTTTTTTCCTTTCTCTTCTGTGAGGTCGTTTTTTTCCTGGGACACATTGAGAATATGCTCTGCAGTTGATGACACGAGGGGTGTCCCAGGCATCATTTTTTTCTTTTTTTTAAATTTTACTTTTTATTACTTTTTATTATTTTTATTTTTAATATGAAATTTATTGTCAAATTTAATTTGTTTTTTAATATAATTTATTGTCCAATTGGCTTCCATACAACACCCAGTGCTCATCCCAACAGGTGCCCTCCTCAATGCCCATCATGCATTTCCCCCTCCCCTCCACCCCCCATCAACCCTCAGTTTTTTCTCTGTATTTAAGAGTCTCTTATGGTTTGCCTCCCTCTCTCTCTCTGTTTGAAACTATCTTTTCCCCTTCCCTTCCCCCATGGTCTTCTGTTAAGTTTCCGAGATCCACATATGAATGAAAACATATGGTATCTGTCCTTCCCTGGCTGACTTATTTCACTCAGCATAATACCCTCCAGTTCCACCCACGTTGCTGCAAATGGCAGGATTTCATTCTTACTCATTGCCAAGTAGTATTCCGTTGTATATATAAACCACAGCTTCTTTACCCATTCATCAGTCGATGGAAATTAGGCTCTCTCCATGATTCCAGGCAGCATTTTTTTTATATTGGTATTATATTTTTATTTTTGTTTATTTATTTATTTGTAATATGAAATTTATTGTCAAACTGGCTTCCAGACAACACCCAGCGCTCATCCCAAAAGGTGTCCAGGCAGCATTTCTAAGGTGCACTCTGAAGAATGTCATCGTGTAGTATACGTGGGAGAGGAGGGGGGTGTGGGGGAAACTGATGGAAAAACTGGTTTCAAAAATATGATGGACAAGAATCTCTTGTTTGAGTTTCACGGTGAACACGAGCATTTTGATAGCTCTAAAATAGCTTCAGAAAGAGACTTCACATATTTCAGAATGACTCTGCATTTACCTTTCTTTTTCCATGGAAGAATTTAAGGAATGTTAGCACTCTGTCAGACATTTTGGTGAAACTCTGGCCTGGATTGTAATTCATGTTTTGGAAACACTGTTAGGAGTCAGGAAGCATCAGTTATATTTTTAAAATTCCGTGTGTAGATTGTTAGGTCCCGTAATAATCTCATCCAATCTGGGTCTCAGTTTAAGATATGGATGGGTGATCAAAGGATTGGTGCTGTAATAACTCACTGGATGGTTGGAAACAGGCGAAATGTGGGAAAGGTGGGGATGGAGTAGCCCTACTTGGGTCCAGTTAAAAGAAGCTGCATCAGTTTCAGGGGGAAAAAAAACCCTACGGAACAGGCATGGGTGAAGGACTGGCTTGGATAAGGTGGGTAGAGTTAGGTAGTCTGTACATGCACAATGTTATTTTCTCTGTCAGAATAAAAGATTGGATTGGTAACAGATAATCCTTAGAGTGTTGAATGTTATAGGGCGATGGAAAATCCACTGTGTTTTAATTTAACGATACTATGTTAGTTATTGCATAGGCAAATAACAACAAAAAGAACATGAATGAGCCACGTAGATCAGATCCGAGACATAAAATGGAATAAAAGGGGATTTTTGACTTAGTGTAGAATGCGACTGTGTAGGACATGCAGTCTACAACATAGGTTGATTCAGCTTCCAAGTGTTTGGGGTTGACATCAAAGTGATATGCATGGTGGTGGAGAACTTGTATCTCCTTGGTCCCAGGTAGAGACACAGCAGCCTGGAGAAGGATGTGACAATGAAGATATACTCACTTTTTGTGATAACCTCCTGTTGGTTTCCCTTCCTCAGACAGCCTCAAGGCAGGCTGACTGCTGGCATTGCTCTAGTTCGTCAGGTAAGAGAATCCATCGCGGTGAGGTGTTAGTGACATGTTCCAAATTTGGTGAGGAGTATAGAGTTCTCCCATCCCTTAGCCCCCACCATATAGAGGAGACGTGTAGGCGAAGGTCAAGGCCACGGGTGTTGTTGAACCATGCTACACGGACCTGTGACATACGAACACTTGGTTTAATGCTTTGCTGTCGCCATCTTGAAATTCTCAATAATTTCGTAACAATGCATTTTTATTTTGGCACTCAGCCCTGAAAGTTATGTATCTGGTCCTGGCCATGGTGCATCAAGTGTACATTCCTGTGTTCCTAGGGGTTATAGAAGTTTGCAGGACAATGTTAAGCTTTCATTTTCCATAGTCTTTCTCGAAGACCAGACCTTTGGGCTCCTCCTATTCTCATGAATTTGGGATGATATTAGAGGACAGGTACTTTCCCTCGTGATACAGAAATCCAGTAGGAAGGCAAGAGAAACTCAGGAAGTGGGATAGGACAGACTAGGCTTACAAGTGATCAGGAAGTGAGAACATTTTGGAAACAATAAGGTGAGACCATATGAAGCCTCTGGCCCAGCGAGGTCTCTGAGCACACATGAGAAAACAAGGAAATTGGTCTGAGTGTTTAATATTACTAAGTCTTTAGACCCAAACTCCATGGCAGATCTCCAGCAATCTGGAATAGTACAAGTGAAAGGCTGTCTAATAACACCCCTCCCAAAACTTAGACTCAACCTCAGTGTTCTATGCTTTTCTCAGCCCCAAGAGGAAAGATACAGTGTAGTTTAATCTATAACACACTCAAGATGGCAGCATGATCAGTACTTGGCGTTCTGAAATTAAAATTCTGAGGTTAACCCTTCTAAATGTAAATTAATTAGGCACCTTGGGGAGAGACAGGGAAAATGTTCTTGAATCTTTCCCCAGGGGGGCCAGAAATATCCTTTTCAAACACAGATAATTTTTAGGAGCTCCAGTTTGTCATTGATAATAAAACTTTTATAATTGACTACATTTCTCCTCCCTCCCCAGTCAAATAGCTGTAGTCCAGAAGTTGGAACAAGTTTCCCCAAGGGCTAAAACTGTTAAGATCACCAAACAAGATTGTTCACTGGGAAATGCAGTGAGCTCGGGCAATTTACAGCATTCATTCTCCCTTTTCATAAATGGCACTTCATTGCTCCTCCATAGGCTGTAGGGAAATGGGTTTATTGCATTCATTTTAAGAAATATTCCCGCACCTCTTTTGTGGGCCTCCCTACAATCTCAGCTATATTTTGTCTTCTAAGAAGTTTGCTAAATGTAGCTTCAAGCAGCTCACTCTGGTAGGTGTGCTTGAGCCATTATCATCCATTTTTCAATAAAGCTGTGGGTGAAAGTGTCATTGATTCTTTTTTACCAGGAGAGAATATTAGCTTTTTATCCTCATCATATTATCTCTCTGCTTGACTGATAAAACTGTCATGCTAAAGGAAAGGTCAGGAATTATCGAGTGGGTGTTCATTTAATTCATCTCTCACCCCCCTCTTCCAACAAATGTGTTGGGAATGTAACAGAAAATTTGTGTTTATGAAATGAGAATAGAAGAGGGAGATAAATGGATGAAGTCCTCGTGGATTAATGACTTCATTTTGTTGTCTAGAAGTATGTGTGAGCTTTTAAGGGTCTTCATTTATAACTTACGGTTTCCCCTTATTTCATTTTCTTATGTTGATAGAAAGAATTCTCAAATGACACTTAACCGAGCTATGAGGGTCGTTCCTGGACATGGGGAGGGGCTGGAGAGCAGGAGAGGACAGAAGGTTCTCATGGCCAAAAAAAAGATCATACCATTCTCATTACCCAATGTCCTCAAGGAAATTGTAGTTAGTGGGAGTTCTCCTAATTGTAGTTTATTTTCCAGGGAGCATGGATTAGTGCTGGGACACGGCTTAGAATGGGGAGGATCCAGACAGAAGAGACTCCTTAGACCCCTGCTGAGCCATTCAGAGGAAACCAAAGTGTAAACACAAGGGGTGAAACTAATGGACCGGCTACAGGTGTCTCCTATTTTTCCTGTTCCACGTTCTGTGATTTTGATCTTGCTCTACATTCTCCAGACAGTCTGATGAAGTGGGAAGTTCAGGATTCCTCCCTAGATCTTCTACTTCTTAATCCTAACCAACAATCTCACTGAAAACCCAGGAGAGAGCGTGACCTTAGCCAGATCTAGCTTGAATGCCAAATGGGCCATTTCATGTTCTGTGATGGCAGACGAAATAATTATCTTCTCGGCATCGCGCTGTTCTGGAGGTGATTATCCTATGGCATTTCACTGTGTCTCTGATGCCAAAACTTAGAAGTCATCCTTGACTCTGCCCTATTTTCCATCCCTCTCATCCACTTGGTCAGTAAGATTTTTCCAATTCTAACAACTAAATATCTTTGGGGTCTGTGACCTTTTCACTTCTTCGGTGCTATTCCCTTAGACAAGACCCTCGCGGTATCTTTACTTGGACTACGGAAACGGCCTTCTAGTTGGTTTCCCTCCTATCTCACACCCTTTTCCAATTCCCTTCTCATCTAGTCAAGAGTCTGTTATTCCCAGATGCATACTTGATTCTGTTCCTAGCCCGTCACTCTGACTAGAAAAGTTACACAAAAGTCTGGATGGCTTTCCCTCCCATGTAAACTTTTCCACAATCTAGCAATTGTCCACAACTCAACGATGTGTCTTCTCTTTCTATTTTTCTTTTTTTAATTTTTAAATGCTTATTTATTTTTGAAGGAGAGAGAGACAGAGCATGAGCCGGGGAGGGACAGAGAGAGAAGGAGACATAGAATCCAAAGCAGGCTCCAGGCTCTGAGCTGTCAGCACAGAGCCCAACACGTGGATTGAACTCACCAGCCGTGAGATCATGCCCTGAGCTGAAGTCGGCGCTAACCAACTGAGCCACCAGGCGCTCCTCTTTCTCTCTGTTTCATGAACTTTGTTATGCTATTTAATTTCTTTGTATATGCATATCCCCAGGCCTATAGAGTCTCTCTGCATGGCACTTCCTTCCTCACCCAATGGACCTGCTTACTTTCTATTTATCTTTGAAACCCAGATTAAATATCTCCTCTTCTTAACCCTTCCTCATGCCTTTGAATAATCTTTATATATATATATACATATATATATATATATGGGTATACATATATGGAGATATATATGGAGATATATATATATTATATGTATGGATGTATATATATATTATATGTATGGATGTATATATCTATTATATATATGGATGTATATATATATCCATATATTTATATTTATATAGTTAATGTATTTATTACACTAAAGCAAAGGTTTTTTATGTTCCTCTTTTTAGAGTATATCCCTTAGATGGAAGAAGCTACTCTTTAGGACCTTTGTATTCTATGTCTAAGTGCTAAGATTTAAGACAGGAATGAATATATTAATGAAGTCATATTTGATACTAATATAAACCTTCAGGGTCACAGTCCACATTAGGTCAATAAATGTTAGCTTCTCTTTTTCTTTCTCTTTTTTTAAATCAGTGTTTTAGTCTCTCTCTCTCTCTCTCTCTCTCTCTCACACACACACACACACACACACACACACACACACACACACGATGTTGTGGAAAAGCCTAAAAGACACCCATGGGTAAGAGCGGCAGACTAGTCCACGGAAGCCGCCAAGGCCATGGTGAAGCAAACGATACAGAAACAGTTCCCTCTCATTGGTACACATCTTGGTGGGGAGAAAACCCAGCTCCCGTCTTCCTTCCTTGTGTTTTTCCAGGCTCCTGGAAGTTCACCAAAAGGGCCTTTCCGTCCGCCGCTTTCTCTTTCTGGAATAGTCTGTCCCTTTCTTCAGCCCACCGTCTCTAATTTGAACTCTAAATTAAAGCTCTCTTGCTCTGGAGGCAACCCTAACGTGTCCAGGCTGGTTGCATTACCTCTTCTGTGTTCACAGAGCCCCTGTGCTTTCTAGCCTACACTCCGTCACAGACTCGTTGTTTACGCATTATTCTTCCCCACTGATGGTGAGCTTCCTGAAGACAAGGTCGGTGGCTCACCGATCCCTATGCTCCAGTGCCCCGGACAATGTAGGTATTCACTGAATATCTGAATGTATGAGCAATCACTGGCAGATTTTGGCCCTGCCTGCGTCGTTTTGTATGTGCCCCTTTCTATCCCACTAGGTGACAGACAGCTCTTGGTATCTGTGTATGGAACCGTGCTTTGCCCGTCTTCCAGACTGATGGGAGGCCAAAGCCCCGAAAGCCGGGAATACTCAGCCCCACCTCTTCCCTGTGGGAGTGGTGGAAGATGTAAGGAGACCAATCTGAGAAACAAACCCACCCTGCCCATCTCGACATCTACCTGCAAACGTTTGTGACGTCCTTCCCTTTTCGGCCTCTCATTCAACCTGCAGAAGTTACGGGACAGCTGGCTGGCACTTCCCTTTTCCTCTTTGAAATCTGCAAGTTCTGCTCATGTGATGCCCTCGCGGGGCTCCGAGTTCACTTCTCTGCTGGGAAGGGCCTGTCCGCTGAAGCCCCAGCACCCCCGTCCACTCCTGCCTTCCTGCTGGCCTTTTTCGAACGCTGTCACACTTAGGGGAAGTTCTGATTTAAAAAAGGTCTGAAACGAGTCAAGATGGCAGGTTAAAAATAACTGACATGCCCCTGCCGTCCCAGTTAGTAGATGACGGCCTAGCAGTTAAACCTCCGGGCGGTGCCTCTGGCGAACTGAATCCAGCATCTCATCATTATCTTCCAGAAATCCTGAGGTCGGCTGAATCCATAGCCATTAGCTAGAATGGAAAGGTTTTGACCTGTCATTTGAACAAGAAAAGCCAGCCAAGCCAAGTTCTTCATTACAGGGAAGATTTTTAGTGCTGGAAAAAACCATGGCCTCTTTCATTGGCAAAGGAACGATAAGGGAACGTCTTGGTGCTTCCCTCTCCGCCTTCCACTTGTGTCCCTGTCAGTCTGGGTTCGGTGTCCTTCCTAACGACGTTCTAACAACACCACCATGATCCATAGCTCTGGCTGCTGGGAGAGGCACCTAGAGGGGCCGCTGGGAAGGCAGCCTCTGGAGACGAATTGCCAAGACTGGGTGTGGGCCCTGACTCTCACTAGCCATGCGATCTTGGACAAGTGATTCTGCCACCCTATGCTTCAGTTTATTGATCAGTAAAGTGGAAGCAAAAAATACATTTCCTACCTGATGGGGGTTTCTCTGCAAACACTAACTGAAATAATATGGGCCCAGCTCCTTTAGGAGTGCCCAGGGCGCAGCAGGTACTCGATACGTGTGAACCGTTATTATGACTATAATGATAGTTTTATAATTATTATCGCCTTCTCCTTTGTGTGCAAGCTTCCCTTTCCCACTGGACTGTGAATACCCTGAGGACAGGGATTTCATCTTTTGACTCTCAATCTCTGGGGCCTAATGCAAGGACTTTGTTTTTAGTAGGAACACAGTAACTGAATGTTTGAGTACATGGAAGGACCTAACACATCTTCATTTGAGAGACAAGAAAGATGAGACCACATTGGTAATGGGGCGCCTGGTGGCTCAGTCGGTTAAGCGTCTGACTTTAGCTCCGGTCATGATCTCCCAGTCTGTGAGTTCGAGCCCCGCGTTGGGCTCTGTGCTGACGGCTCGGAGCCTGGAGCCTGCTTCGGATTCTGTGTCTCCCTCTCTCTGCCCTTCCACCGCTCATACTCTCTCTGTCTCTCTCTCAAAAATAAATAAACATTAAAAAAATTTTAAAAAGAAAAATTAAATTTAAAAAATTAAAAAAGAAAAGAAAAGAAAAGAAAAGGATTGGTGTCCAGGATTATAACCCAATTTCTTGGCTCCTTACCTGGTGTGATTTTCTAGGCATCACAGGGCTATTTGTGTAGGGCAAATGGGTGGGGGGGGGTGGGGAATGGTCAGCTTCATGCTCAGGGGATTTGGCCAGTGATGAAATTTGAGAAAAGAGAATGAGAACTTGCAGTTAGGTGTGTAATCTAACTCTATTATGGGGCCCAATTTTCCAAACATTTCTGAGCCATCAGAGTGAAACCTGTCTCCTTTAACAATGGCTTTTGAAGATTTAGAGATACATAGACACGTCTATATGTACGTATGGTAACACATAAAAGCAAAACTCAGAACACTTAATTGAATAACTGTGCATAATACAGTTTGTTAATTCAGGGCTCTTTTCCCATAATGCAAGTTTCCAGGAGCACCTGGGTGGTTCAGTCAGTTAAGTGCCCAACTCTTGATTGCAGCCCAGGTCATGATCCCAGGGTCGTGAGATCAAGTCCCGAGTTGGGCTCCATGCTGGGCACAGAGCCTGCTTAAGACTCTCTCTCTCCCTCTCCCTCTGCCCCTCCCCTGATATCTCTCTCCCTCTAAAAAAACAATGCAAGTGATCAATTATTGAATACTTACTATATGTTAGATACCGTGTTAGATGATTTGAGTTCATACTCTTAATCATTTCTTACGAGCATTCCCATTTTACAGATGAGAAATCTGTAGCTCACAGAAGTTAGACAACTTCCAAGGTCATAAACATAGAAAAGAGCAGAGCTGGGCGCTGTGATTCATTAGCAGAACGTCCCCAGATCACTCATTGTTTCATCCACCAAACTGTCTCTGCAACCCTCCTTAGAAGCTCTGGACTTCTATGAACCCGAAGAAACAGTGACACCAAATCCGAGAGTATGGAATTCAATTTCATGTTCTTTTTCTCATTTTCCAAAAAAAAAAAAAAAAAGACTTTTGGACTTCTGCCTTTAAAGGATGGAGAGTGGACTTATTCTTCTGGCCAAAACAACCAATAAGAGGACAAATATGTATTTTTAAGACACCGGGTATTAGTCGATAGAAGACAGTGACCCTGAGAAGCAACACAAAAACTCAGCAAACTAGGAATGGAAAAGACTTTCTCAACTCGAGAAAAGGCATGCACAAAACACCCACGGCTATCAACATGTTTTAACAAACGCTGAAAATGTCCTCCAATATCAGGACCGATGCAAAGCTATCTTCTTCCTATATTTTAATTCAACATTGTATTGGATGTGCTACCCAGGTTAATGGTGGGCCTGAGGAGGGAATAAAGGGCATTGAAATGGAAAAGCAAAAAATTAAACTGTTTTTAATTGAAGTTGATATGATCTCGATGTAGAGAATCCAATGAAATATACAGAAAAGCTATTAGAACTCATAAGAAAGTTTAACAATACTGCAGGATGCAAGATCAATATAAAAATCAATTGTAGTTATATGCACTAACAATGAATAACCAAAACTGAAATGAAAATGCCATGCACAATAGTGTCAAAAATATGAAATGCTAAAGCCTAAATTTGCAAAGATATGAAACATTGGCACACCGAAGATAATAAAATATTACCAAAAGGAATTCTGGAAGATCTCAATAAATGAAGAGATAGATATATAGTACTCACGGGATGGAAGGACTCAATATTGCTAATGTGTTAATTCTCTGTAAATTGATGTATAGACTGACACAATGCAAGGAAAAAAAGTCCAGGCAGGTCTTTTGTTTGTTTGTTAGAGATTGACTCATTGATTCTAAGTTTCATATGGAAATGCAAAGGGCTTAATATAGTAGAAACAACTTTGAAAAAGTATAAAGTTGTAAGACCAATGCAGCCAGATTTCAAAATTTATTCTAAAGCTAGAATAAGCAAGAGAGAGTGGTATGGGCATTAATGAAGACAAATAGGTCAATAGAAAAGAATAGAAAGAACAGAATTAATCCATACATATGTTGACAATCGATTTTAGACAAAGATACAAAAAACAACTCAGTAGAGAAAGCATGGTCTTTTCACCAAAATTGCTGGTGTTATTGGATATCCATATGCAAAAACAAACAAACAAAAAACCAAAAAACCAAAAAATGATCCATACCTCACACCACATACAAACATTAACTAAAAATGAATCATATACCTAAATATTAAACCTAATATTATAACACTCTGAGAAGAAAACATAAGGGAAAAATTTGGGGACTCTGGTTTAGGCAAAGATGTCTTAGATAGACTACCAAAGGCACTAACCATAAATAAACTTTTTACGAGGTTATCATTTGGACTTTGGACACATTCAAAACTCCTGCCATTTGCAAAACACTGTGAAGAGAATAAGAAGACAAGTCACTGATGTGGAGAAAATATTTCATGAAAGATTTGTATCCACACTATGTAGAGAACTCTCAAAACTCAATAATAAGAAAATAATCTAAAAAAAAATAGGCA
This sequence comes from Herpailurus yagouaroundi, assembly GCF_014898765.1. Classification (NCBI taxonomy): domain Eukaryota; kingdom Metazoa; phylum Chordata; class Mammalia; order Carnivora; family Felidae; genus Herpailurus; species Herpailurus yagouaroundi. Next base: position 3,329,768 of record NW_024412400.1, read on the forward strand.
AAAGATTTGAATGGGTACTTCTCCAAAGAAATTATTCATACAGTGGAGGAAATAAAAATATACTCAACATACTTAGTCATGAGGAAAATGCAAACTAAAACCACAATGGCATCCCTCTACACAACCATCCGAAAGGCTCACCTAAGAAAATCTGACCGTAACAGATGTTGGTGATGATGGGGAAGATCTGGGATACTCACACTCCGTAAGTAAGCATCTAAAATGATCCGACCACTCTAGAAAATATTTTTCAGATTCCACAAATGTTAAACATACGCCTATCATTTGATCCAGTAATCCCACTCCTAGGAGTTTACTCGAGAGAAATGAAAATATATGTTTATAAAAAGACTTGTTGAGGAGTGTTCACAGCAGCTTTATTTGTAATAGTCAAAACCCAACGATCACCCAAAAGTTAATGGATGAAGAAAGTGTGGTGTGCCTATACAATAGAATACTACTCAACGGCAAGAAAATAATGAATGATTAATACAAACGCAACAAAGATGAATCGCAAAATAGTTATGCTGAGTGAAAGAAACCATGTAGTAAAGAGTACACATTATGTCACTCCATTTGCATTAAACTCTAGAAAATGCAAACAATTCTTTGGTGTCAGAAGGCAAAGCATCGGTTGCCTGGAAGGTGGACTCACAAGGGGCATGGGGCAGGCAGGAGCATTTAGGGGTGATGAATATGTTCACTGTCTGGATTGTGGTGAGAGTTTCACTGGTGCATACATATCCCAAAATTTATGAAATCATATATTTTAAATTTGTCCAGTTTTTTATGTACCAATTATACAGCAATAAACCTATTTTTTTAAAAAAAACTTGACTCTTGGCTGTATCCTTGAGGCGACAGTCCCGAGCGAGGACTCGAGATCAGATAGGCTGTGTCATGGGCCGATCAGGCATGGGATATCTGGCAGTGGTTTCACTACAGTGTTGACTGTGGGAAGTCCCCTTGTTCTATTTATATGACTTAGTTTTGTTGATATCTCCTTACCTGTTTGTAACTTATTACCTGGTCACCTAAGAAATGGGGGCCATAGTGTTTCTGGTGATTGGCTCAGGGACACATATCTAGAGTGATGACTTTGGCCTGATGGCTTTTGGGGGCTTGCAGAACCAAGAAACATTGAGCTTGGTGGCTTCTGACCAAACATGCACTGTTTTTAGCCTTGAGGACTCCTGGTTCCCTTAAGGATTGAGATACAAATTTGTCTGCACATCAGGTGTTCATTCTTGAGTTCTAAATCTACTTGCACAACCCAAGGGGTCCTCCATTTGGATTTTGGCTTGGCTTCTAAGGCCCAGAAACTTTCATCCTAAGCCACCAAAGCTAGAGAAGCAATGTGCTTTCACAAATAATGCCCAGAGCCGGAGATATAGGCTCTCACTTGATCCCTAACATTCTTCTGTCTCAGAGGGGTGGTGAAACGTTTCAGTAGTGTTGAGGTGTGAAGGGTTGTAATGGAGACACCAGGATCCCAGGATTGAGAAGAGAGCCAACCAAAAAAGCCACAGGAATCGGGCAGCTGTAGATGAAAACATCACATACATGGAGTCTAGCTAGGACAGTGTGAAACTTAATGGGATGGTTTCATTGAAGACAGGGGTAGAAGCTAGAAGTGCTGGGGTTTTTTTCTTTTTCTTTTTCTTTTTCTTTTTTTTTTTTTTACATCCATGTTAGAACCCTCTCTGTAAATGATATAACCACAGGTAACAAATTCAACTCTCAGCAGCTCTTACTCAAGTGTTCTTGGGGACACAAAAGTGGGAGTCCACAGCATGCGACACTGGAAAACACCTGCACGCCTTTCTTGTCCATTTCTCCTCCTAGAGTCTTGTAATTCAAAGCAGCTACTCAATTCCTTGCATTAGCTGTCTGTCCTCTGTCTTCCTCTCTCCCTTTCCTCTGTCCTGCCAGTCTCTCCCCTTGACTTCATTCCATTTCCTCAGAGAGCTCTGTGCCCTTTTTTGTTTATTGATCATGTAGTTCTACTAGCTACCCTGCTCTTTCACTCCAAGAGACCAGAAGGAGTGAACATCTGTGAATACGTAACCTCTGACATTGTCTTAGTCCTTGTCTCATCACAGTGATAAATGATCCTGTTTCAGCATCTTCCAAATCTGCAAATCCTCAACCCCTAACACGGGCTTCTTCCACTCCCCAATTTGTTTCCTTCCCGAATACTTGTACCGTCTAACTTAGCCACATATTTTATTTAATATATTTTTCAAAATAATCCATTGTCGTCTCCCAAGTTAGAAATGTAAGACTCAAGAGGGCAGGAACTTTTACCTGTTTGGCCCATGGGTAGATTTCCAAAGCCTCAAATTAAACTTAGTGCAGGGGCTGGTATTCAATAAATATTTGTGGAATAAACAAATGCAATTCTTTCAAGGAGGCATCCTTTTTGGTTATTTTGCCTTTCGGAGCTAGTCGCTCTGTGGATGTCAGTGACCCCCATGATTCTTTGTCTAGGACCACTCCCTCAATTTTCTCCGACCATCTACTGACTTCTTATGGCTTGTGAGTATGGCTGGCAGGAGCAGGCAGTTTCCCAGTTATTTTGATATTTGACATCATCGTTCCCATAAAACACGGTCAGTCTCCTCTTAGAGGTCACACTTCTGTGCAAGGGACAATGAGCCCAGACTCTCTGGGAACCCTGGCTCTTTGGGTACTTGGAGATTTAGCATCAGGAATCAGAACTAGGTCTAGACGAAAGCCTAACCAGTCTTTGAGAGACATAGATCTGGATTTGAAATTGGATTCTGTCACTTACACACTGTATGTCCTTTGATCAAATCTCTAACCTTTGTGAGTTTCAGTTTCTTTTCTCCTACCTATGTAATACCAGTGTACCAATAAGCTTCACAGGGTATACGTTAAATTAGATAGTGTATGTAAAATGCCAGCCCAGGTCAGGGCACATGGGAGGGCCTCGATAGCTACAATGCATGTGAAAAGGGGAAGAAAATTGTGTATCCAATAAGTGGAAGTTACAGAGAAGAGACCATTTGGACTAGAAGAGTAATGTTGGGGCAATTGGATGTGTGCGGTAATGGAATAACTCTTCGTTAGTATAGTGTGAGACCCCATAATGACCTCTTAAGAAGAGCTAGGTGACAATACATCTGGGAAGCTAAAGAGGCAAGATGTGCATTGGAATCAGAGATGCTCCGTATGCTAGTTCAGGTCCTCCCAGAAGTGGATGCCAGGATGGGATTAAATAGGCAAGAAGTTTCTTGGAGAAATACCTGTGAGAGACAACACAGTGAGGACCGGAGAGGCCTGGAGAGCCTCAGACCATGATGCAGTCCAACCTAGAGCGAGAGAGAAGGAAAGAAAGAAAGAAATTTGGGCGGAGGTGTCTTAGACCCTCTTGCAGTTCGAGGCCAGGTGGGCAAAGTGTCGTTGAGTCAAAACCACCGTCAGAGAAGTCCTAGTCTCCCGGGAAGATGCGTGCCTTGGTGTCCCTGTGCTCAGTCACTGGCTTAGAGCATCCCAGGGGAAGGATGGCTTCGGCACAGTGATGGATTTCAAACAGCAGCAGCTGGGGCCCTGGTCGAATGACACTCAATAGAGTTAAGACCCATGTAGAGCTTTCCCCATCCTGTTACACACAGCACTACATTTCCTCTTGCTTTCAATGTGCGCAGACTGAAGAAAGGCGCTTCACTATCAATCCCCATAAAGGGTCACTTTCAAGGTCTGAGCATTAGCCTACATCAGGGACTTTATTCTGGAAGAATAAACTTCCTGCGATGTTTTCTGCCACACGGATTGATCTTAAATTCAAGTTTATGGAATTGCCAAAGAAGAGGAGAAGCCCAAGTGAAACTGTATGGCAACAAACTATGCCTCACAGACCCGTGTAGAAAGACTTGATGAGACAGAATGTAATTCGTCCCATCCCTCACAGGTAGCCCACCTGTGAGAAGGAGGAAAAGGCAGACCCAGGGTTCTGACCCTGATGTGTCTCGCATGCTGTGGCCCGGGGAATCTGGTTGCCCCCTTTTCCAGGTGAAAGACTGGATTTAATCATCAGTATTCTCAGAGCGTTCAGCAATCTCAACAATCAATCCTTCCAAGACTGTTGACATTTAACTGTCACTGTTTTGGATTGCCTGGCACTTTGGCACTAGTTGACTCGAGAGGCAGGAAGGAAATTATTTTAATTTTTTCACGGGGTCAACTTTAGCAACAATCAGATTGAGAACGAGAGGTCATTTACTGCTGCTGCAACCAGGTTGGGTCCTCTTAAGTTAGATTAATTTATAGACGGAGCATCTAGTCTGGTTCAGACAGTCTTTGGTGCTGACGAAATAGGACTGACTAAGACATGGGTCATGCCCTCAGGGCAGTTACAGTGATGCTACGCAGTGTATCTTATTCTGTTGACGTCAGTGTCATTCCCTAAAAGATGACATTCTCCACACCAGTCAGGACGCTCACACCGGCAGCCCAGGATCCGCACTGCGGGGTCCGATCCCATCTCCCTTCCCCTTCCGGCAAGGCTCAAAGGGAAAAGGACAAGCTCTAAAGTCAAATTCCGCCTTCCTAAACAGGTGAACTTGGGCAAGTTTCTTAAGTTCTACAAGCACGAAGCAAGTTCTACAAGCACGAAGCAAGTTCTACCGCTTCTAATGTCCTGCTCTGAGAACTGGAAAAATGAAACCAAACCCCCCAAAAATAAAATAAATAGAAACAATGAAACAAAACAAACCCCGACTTTGCTGGAGGGACGGAAGATTAAAGACAATCTATGCAAAACGCTGTCATAGGTCCTAGGACATTCCGGAGGCCCTAATTATTGTTTTAAACACTTTCATGCTTACAAAGTGTTACAGGATCTGCCTGAACTTGCTGCTGCTATTATGATAGGGGGTTAAGAGGTGACTTTGGAACAAACAACCTGCTTGAGTTTAAATAATTGCTTTATAAAGTCGGCATCCACGCCAGGAAAGTCAGGTAGTACAGAGGCCAGGCCCCTTTGGCCTTGAAATCTGGAGAGTCTATTAAATCATGGGTACTTCAGCCAGCCTTAGGTACAGATCTGTTTATTCAAATAATAGAAACATGCCAACAGTTACTTGTTTATTTCTCCTCCATGGTACTGTGCCCACCCAAATAAAGCCTTTAAATGACTCATTTTGGTCATAATCATTTTCTCCATCTTGCTGAGCTGATCTAATTAGCTTATTGATTGGATATATTTCAGTTCTCATTTTCCTCAATGATGTCTGTATCATCTGACGTTTCACGAAGGACTCCCTCTTTCTTCGAGCATTCTCTTTTCTTGCATATCTGACATTGAACATTCTTAGGAATTCTTTTTGATCACGTTTCACCTAATCAATTCCTGAAATACCTGGGACTCATAGGATCCTGTAAGACCCCTTCTCTGTAGACTTTCCCTGTGGGAAGTCTTACTAGATTCCTTGGTGTCAAAGATCACTTGTACGTTGATAACTTCAAAATCTATATCTTTATTTTAGCCCTCTCGGATGAGGTCCTTGTCCACATATCCTGGAACATATCAAGGCTCTCCAAATGGATGTTGGACCAGGCCACGAGGAATACACCTGTCGCCAAATAAAATTAGATTTATGTAGTTTGCCGTGGCTCGGGAGAATCGACACACCAGGGACACTGTGGGAAAGAGTTCTGAACTGTGTCTGTCCGAAGGCAAGTCAGTGATTGGGTATCCTGGTGAGTCTTACCCCTGACAACAGGATGATGAAAGAGAGTAGCCAATTCTGTTAGTTGGATGAGGGGGATGCTTCACTATTTTTGTCGTTGTAGAGTAATCTTGATTCTGCCTTGCTTTAAATGTAGTCCCAGAGTGGCCTTGTCTGATTATTGTTCATGTGGCATGAATACAGTTTATACTTGGTGGGGGGGAATCTATCGCTTAGGATCACTTTTCACCATCTGAATCAATGGAAACCTAAAAATCTCTTCTCCCTACTTCTCCACTGATTTCAATCACATTGTTGCCTCAGTGAGCCTCCAGTATGAGTTTAATTTCTGCCCACCCACACCAACCAACAGCAAGTTATGTCTCCTGCCCCCTCATCCTGACCTCTATTACCTCAAGTTCAGAAATTTGACAATCCCCTCCTCTTTTATGCAAAGGTATTTTAAACGGTGTCCCAGTACCTTCCCCTTGGTCACTACCATACCCCTAATTTATGTGAACATTGCTAACGTAATGAAATCTATAAATATTAATCGGATCGTGCAACCAGCTGATTTAACAAAACTCACTGGCTTCTCCAGCACTTAAATCCAGCTGTTCCTCAATTGGCTTAGGAGACCTTACAGGCTGGTCCTTGCCAGTCTGCTGGGAAAATGACAAATACAAGGAGAGATGAATGCCCAGCCCATGCCCTCGGGTAGCTACCAGAGATGGCTCCTCTCCCTGTGTGTGGTTTGTTGCAGCCATATCATGTTCTGGGGATGTCTCATTAGGGGGGAAAAAGCCTTGATGAGAAGGTGGGTGGACGGAAAGATTGGGTGGAAAGGCAGATGCAAAGATGGAAAGGTTACTTGTGAAAAGTTACTTCCCAACTTATACTTGGGAGAAGGCTTAGAGGAGAGGACGGGGAGAAACTAGAAAAGTTAGGTGGAGAATTGGAAGACAAAGAAGGGAAAACAAAGAAAAAGAGGATGTGAGAAAGGAAGAAAGCTGAAAGGACATATATGCATAAGAAAAAAAATACCTGTATTTGTGACCCAGGCATGTGGGGTTTTGACTGGGACCATCCTTATTGTGGCAGATGGGCTTTGTTCCGTTGCCTCGTATCTAGAAGGGTTGGCAGAAGGCGGACACAGGTACCCATGCTGTGTCTGCCACAGAGCTTGGGGCAGGCTTTCATGACAACCAAACTTTTTAAGATACGGGGATTAATCTTCCTTAGCGCTGGTACTGCTTGCTACAGAGATTCCTTGCAGTAATTTACAGTGAAAAATTAAAAAGAAGGAAGGCGTTTTACACTATACTCTGAAATTCAACCAGAGAGTACGTTCTGCTTGGTGGCTGGCTTGCAAAAATAGCCCCAAACTGGTTCAAACAAAATGTTGCGCTGTAGGTCAATAGTAGGCTTTGAGCAGAGCAATATTTTTTCTTACCATCTCGAAAATCTTTTGGTCCCCTAAAAAAAAAAAAAAAAAAAGGAAAGCAGTGAAATAGATTGGGTCACAGCTTCTAAACATGTGTTAATCCCTTGAACACTTTGACAGTCTATCAGATTCGATGAAATATGTTCCAAACACACTTCTGAGAAAGAGGAACATAATACCAACCAGATTTCCAAACCTGTGAAATGTGATATGCTGCTGGCTGGAAAAATAATACCACCTACTAAAAAAACTGTTTCTGATACTTAGTTTTACATTCACACTGGAAATAACAAAGTGTGATATCACTAAACATACAGGATGTGATGCTGCGACAGTGACTATCGCCGTCAATAATCCAATTAACGTTGCACACTGGAAAAAACCTGCTAATTGTTAAAATTCCGAAGCACTATCTTCTCTCACCGAAGAGTATACTTCTTGGGAATGTGATACTTTTACGATCAAATTTTGGCGCGATGCATAAAATTGGTGAATAAATGTTGCCACGCGCGCAATCATCTGTTGTGGGAAAAGTTCATTCATTTCACCATGCGCTGTCTGCATGCTTTTCGTTATGCAGGAAGTGAAGTCGGGTTCTGATGGGGGAGTCACGGAGATGCGCAAGCTTGTAAACAGCCGTGGTTGAGGAAGGCCCGGGGCACATGAGACATACAAACTGGGCACTGGGGGGCTTCCGAAGGACTGTGTTCCTTTGATGTCAGACATCAGGAGAGCAGCGCTGTAGTAAAACCCTACAGGCAGGGGCTAGCTATAGGACATTCGAGGTGACGGGTAGAGGGTGGGCAAAGCCACCACTTTGGAATCATTTCCAAGCATCTGCTGCTTTGATTACCTCACTCATCTCGACTGCTTGCAGGGAATCGCTCTGACATTTGAAACTGAACTCCCTGAAAGACAGCTCACAAATTAAGATGAAACTAATGCCACCCAACCCACAGCATGGCTCCTACACTGAGATGAATTAGCGCATAAGAAACATCTAGCACGTAGAGGAGCGTGGCTCAGAAGAAGGCAAAAGTTCTTGTCTTCCAACAACAAGGCCTAGATCCCATCATTCTCATTTCCCGAGGCTTTTAGAATTGCCATGACACACAGTAAGGCCTCACCAGTACTTGCCGAATGTGTGAAGCACAAGGATATTCCAAGGATAATTCCATATCCTTGGAATTACCTTGGGCCAATTTGACATCTGTTTTCTCTGAACTAGCCATTCCCCACTTCAAGTTATCTCCATGTTCTGGCAATCCTTCGACTGTGCCCATTGGATCAAATCCTTTCGTCCTCTCCCTGCCACCGCCCTACTGTGATCCTTAGTTGCTTTGTACAACAATTGTCGTATTCCGTCCTGCTGTAAATCAGCAGGCCCCACTCTCTCCCTTTCTTCCTTTTCCTTTTCTGTATCTTGCAGGTCTGCTGGGTAAATCCTCCTCAGGTATTTCTCTGCATATTGCTCTAGATGAGTGGTTCTCAAAGTGTTGAGTTATCACCACCACCTGGGAACTTGTTCGTGTTACTGCTGAGTCAGAAACCCGACAGTGATTCTGGTGCATGTTAAAACTTGAGATCCATTGTTTCACATCGTGTTCCCTTGTGCTAGGTTCTTCTGGGATTGGTTCTGTTTATTGGCTTAAGTCATACTGTTAGAGTCTCTGTTGAAGGGCTCACCCGATTTAATCTGATATTCCCTCCTTCTGTTCTATCATGATCCCCTCTGAATGTCCACGCACAGTCCTATTTCAAGTAGGATGATGGTAGTCACTCTCTAGTAAGTACTTTCAGGAGACAGCTCTGTGTTTGGTGCGGAAACAGGGTTTGGAAAGAAATGGCAAGAGATAAAGCTGTAAAGGCCGTTTCAGGAAGAATGTCATAAACCATGTTAAAGGGCTTAGATTTTCTCATAAAAATTATGGGAAACCATTGAAGAGTTTTAAGCAGGAAAATAAAGGTAGACGTACATTTTAGAAAGACCACCTTAGATGTTATATGACCATCGAGAAGAGGAATGGAGGGATGCACACTGAAGTGGAATATCCTTAAAAGAGCTCCTATGAATAATCTGACAGGTCAACATGATATTTCGGTTGCTACCAATTTATGAATGTTGGGCTGTAGAGATTAATAAATCATGATATTTGGCCTTGGCATTGGAATTTGTTACAGGCCACTTGGAGAATCAGCCACATGCGCCTATCTTTATAATGCGTAAGGACAGTTGACTTAAGAGACCTGGGAGGATGTAATGGGAACCCCAAGGTGGGCCTTCCTGGGGGAGATTGGCCACACCTTATAGAAGAAGCTAACTTTGGTAACTTTTCTGGTGTTCTAACTTACGTTATTATTCTTAAATTGTGTGTGTGTGTGTGTGTGTGTGTGTGTGTGTGTTCTTTCCTCCCTCGAGAAGGGCTTAGGTTAGGGTAGACATTGCATCTGTGTGTCCTTGCATGCCACCCACCCCCAGAGTACAGGACACTCAGCAGGAATTAAATGACTCACCGAGTGTGCATGAATCAATACATAAATGGTAAACTTACCTTCTGACTTCTCAATGCCTGATGCCGGCTTTTGACAAATACAGAGAAAAATGGCTTTTGATGGGTCGCCTAGTCCAAAAGGGGCTAAAGCCGGGGAGCACAGTTCGTGCTTCCAGCCCAGCATTTAATGGACCACAATTCTAAAGCAGGGGATGTTAGCCAGATAAAAAATTAGTGGGATATGAGGTTGTTTCTTAAAGGATGGAGGGATCCACGATTAGGGTATTCATGTTCAAAGTCACTTAGCATTTGCTTGACCAGAGACTTTTCTTAAGTCTCTCCCAGACGCAGAACTTGAGATAAGGGCTCTTGGGCAGATGATACAGTCTGGGAAGTGATCACGGGGAACGGGGGCGAGGGACCAAGACTGTGCAGGTCAGAAGTCAGTTCTCAGGTTGGGACCTCCAGGATCTTCTGAGGACCCATAAAGAACAGACCTACAACTTTCCTATCTCAAGGACCACAAGAAGAGAGCATTTATCTCCTGACCCCTATGCCCCATTGGTTCAGAGTTCCCAAAGGACTCATGGGCTGTGCGCATGTGAGCATTTGGAGGACCCCCGTGCCCCCGCGTCAGAGAACAAAAGATCGAGTTCGTGCAGAGCTGGGGCAACGTGCTACTGGCTTCTAACTAAGTAATGTGGGTTATGATAGCACAGCTAGAGTGAAGATAAGAAGGCAGGCGCATGGAAGGGAAAGTGGCATCCTACCCAGCACTTCACATAGAGCTTTTAAATAATCCTGTGAGATTGGCTTCATTATTACAATTTCACAAATAAGAAAATGGAAGATGATCACCCAGACTATTATGGCCAGGGTTTTATTCTGTGTGCAAAGTCTGACTGCAAAGTGTATCTGCTTTTCCGGTGACATCGTACTGCTTCTGCCTTAGTTCAATAACTTTCAGTCCTAAAGCAGCGATGTGCTGACTCTTACCGACTCTTGTCGCCATCGGCTCCTTATTTGTACTCGTGACTCTCTGGCCCCTGATGTGCACTCTTGAGTGTTTGGGGTTCCCCACATTTTAGACCCCAGGTCATCCCAGCCCAGAGTGATTCATTCTGCGGCTGTCATAATGTTATGGATCTGTCCAGATCGTCTGCTCCTGGACCTGAAAATGCATCCCCCGACTCCCATGCTGTGTTTATGAACTCTGACATTTAGAATTACCCAGTAATTGGAAGTCTGGTGAAGGGGTTAGGTTAAGTGTCCGACTCTTGATTTCAGCTCAGGTCATGATCTCATGGTCGTGCGATAGAGCTCTGCATTGGGCTCCATGCTGGCCATGTGGCCTGCTTACGATTCTCTCTCCCTTCTCCCTCTGCCCCTCCCCTGCTCTCATTCTCTCTCTCTCTTTCTCTAAAAGAAAAGAACCTAGTAGTAAAACTTATACTCAGATACTTTTATTTTTATCTACTAAGGGACTCATTATTTGAGGTTGCATTATAGAACCAGGCAATACAGGCAGACTACTGTTTGTTTATTTCCTGCAAACTTACGGTAAGTGATAAACGAAACAACAGAACGCCTGTAATCATCCAAATACCTTTCTCAGAAAAGTGAGCTCTTTGACTCCCGTATGCATAGAATCTAAAATATTTTATTGAAACTTGTTAGGCACAGATTTCTAAAAAAAAAATGCAGAACTAAAGTTGTCTATCATCGAGGAAGGCAAAACTAGCTAGAAAGGGAACTGATCACACTGCCTGAAAAGTTATCAGTGAGGAAAATTCTATTCCCTACTTATTAACTTAATTTACTTATTCATTCAATAAAAACTATTCAAACATGCGTCACCTTTTATCATAAACAAAGCAAAGTCCGGGAATGCCTAAGGACTGAATATAAGGAAAAACAAGGACTGGTTTCTTCTCTTACACAATGTACGTTCACATGTATGCACACACATACACAAAATTCACACAATCTTTTTTTTTTTTTAACGTTTTTAATTTATTTTTGAGACAGAGAGAGACAGAGCATGAATGGGGGAGGGTCAGAGAGAGAGGGAGACACAGAATCGGAAGCAGGCTCCAGGCTCCGAGCCATCAGCCGAGAGCCCGACGCGGGGCTCGAACTCGCGGACCGCGAGATCGTGACCCGAGCTGAAGTCGGACGCTTAACCGACTGAGCCACCCAGGCGCCCCAAAATTCACACAATCTTATCTCAAACTCCCATTTGCTGCATAGTTAGAATCATTGACTTTAACCCTCCAAATTGCCTACTGTCTCTTCCAAGCCTATAGTATTGCTACAAGATGCCTAGAATAGAATAGAAAATCCTTCCCCGAGAGACCACACCCCATTATGTAATCAGAAGTTGCCTGAATTAAATGAGACTGGGAAGACCTCAGAATGTTATTACAAATACCTGAGAACAAGCTTCAAGATAACCTGAGAAATTATATCCCATTAAAAACTATGACCCAAACTCAATATCCTTCACATGCAAAGTGCAATTACAACTAAATTAAGAAGCAAAGGGAACACAGAAATGGAAAAATGGTTTAAAGACATGGAGAGATCTATCACGAGAGACAAACTGTAAAGGGTCAATGACAAAACTTTAAACTTCACTTTTAATCAAGTAAATGTACATCATCCATCCCTCTCGTGTCACACTGGTAAGATTTAAAAAATAATCATAACCTCTGTTGATGGAATCAAAGAAAATTTACACACTCATGTAGATCCTGTAGGAATATAAATCTATACAGCGTTCCTGGGTAGTCATTTAGGAATATATGTCAAATGTGTTTTTTTTCTAATTTTTTTTTATAATCCTAGGAAGATATTAAAACTGTTTGTGCTTAATGTGAGGAAGATGTTGTTTATCTGGGTTTTGGTCCACTGTAGGTGGCAGGAAATAGCCTGGAGTAGATACAAGGCAGTCAAGAAAGGAATCAAGTATGATATAATCACACACTTACAGAAGAGACCAGAAAGGGCACAAAGCGGCAGCACAAAGGGGAGCGATTCTTTTTTTTTTTTTTTTTTTGTAATTGAAGCATAATTTATACACAGTGTTATATGAGTTTCAGGTGTACCATATAGTGATTCAACAATTCTATGCGTTTCTTTGCGCTCATCAACGTAAGTGTGCTTTTAATCCCTCTCACCTATCCCATCCCCCACCCCCCTCCTCTCTGGTGAGCACCTGTTTGCTCTCTGTATTTAAGAGTTTGAAGAGTCTGGTTTTTTGTTTGTCTCTTTTGTCTTTATTTGTTTTGTTTCTTAAATTCCACATATAAGTGAAATCACATGGTGTTTGTCTTTCTCTGATTTATTTCCCTTAGCATTATACTCTCTAGATCCATCATTTGTGGTTGCAAATGACATTCTTTAAAAAAAAACCATTTATTTATTTTCGAAAGGCAGAGAGAGATTGATCATGAGCAGGGGAGGGGCAGAGAGAGAGGGAGACACAGAAGCCGAAGTGGGCTCCAGGCTCTGAGCTGTCAGCACAGAGCCCGACGCGGTGCAGGAACCCACGAACCGGGAGATGAGGACCTGAGCCAAAGTCGGACGCTCAACCAATTGAGCCACCCAGGCACCCCACAAACGACATCCTTTCTTATTGCTGAGTAACACTCTAGTGGCGTGTGTGTGTGTGTGTGCGCACGCGCATGTGTAAAACACACCTTTATTCATTCGTCTATGGATGGACAAGTGGACTTTCATATCCTGGCTGTTGTAAATCGTGCTGCAATAAACAAAGAAACATAGTGGTGCATATTATTATCTTCTGAAGTCAGTGTTTTCATTTTCTTTCAGCAAATACCCAGTAGTGGAATTATTGCATCATATAAGATACTGCATCATATTCAAGATAACCTGAGAAATTATATCCCATTAAAAACTATGACCCAAACTCAATATCCTTCACATGCAAAGTGCAGTTACAACTAAATTAAGAAGCAAAGGGAACACAGAAATGTAGTTTTGTAGAAATGTAGAAATGTAGTAGAAGAGTAGTTTTACTCTGTTTTGTTTGTTGGTTTTGATTTGGGGGGAGCCTCCATACTGTTTTCCACAGCGACTGCCCCAATTTACTTTCCCACCAGCAGGGCACGAGGGTCCTCTTTTCTCTACATCCTTGCTAACACGATTCCCGGGTATCTGCTTGGGAGTGCAACACGAGGATTCCCCTGGGGCTTTCTTTGGGGGGCACCTGTCCTGCATTTGGAATTCAACTCCTTGATTATGAGCAATTGTCTTATCTCACAGAGATACTGAAGAGGCTGGAAGTCACAGAATTGGGTTTCCTCTCCTCTACAGTTTCGCGTGGCTTTCTTCTAGTGCTCGGTTCTTCGAAATCCAAAGGGCCCAGATCCTGGGTCTCGAGCTCCATGACCGGAGTTCCTTCTCCTCCAACAACTGTTACGCAGAAAAAGGAGAATGGACAAGGGACACAGCTTCTAAGCCTGACGCCAGGAACCACTCCTCTGTTTTATAGTGCTGTTCTGGAGCTGAATGCTGATTGCATTTCTTCCACTCCTGCCTCCCTCTTAGGATCCATACACGTTGGTCTTGACGCGTATTTTCATTCTTTTATTCTACTTTACCCCATGTCTTGTCTCCCCCACCCTCACTTCCTCTCACATTCTGATCTCATTTGTTTGTGTCTAAACGGGGACATTCTATACTATATAAAATACTGTTTAGAATGTTCACTGTAGGGCATTTAAAAAAATGGTAGACACTGCACTTGTCCTCAGAATATTTAATTGTATGGAAATACCACGACTCATCCCACCATTTTCTTGAGAGTGAAATGATTGCATCTGCGAGTTTTGCATATAGAGGACAACATTTCTCACTGACTTTTACTCTCACTAACTGTGTAGGAGTGCGTCTATTTCCCCACACTCCTGCCAACACGTTTTAAAAATCTTTTTTCATGTAGTAGATTTGTCGGTTAAAATAGATTCCATTGCACACAACAGAAATGCCCAAATAACATTGGTTAAAACCATAGAAAATTTTTATTTCTCCCTCAAAGATAAGAAAATTAGAAATAGATAGTCCACTATGTGTTAAAGGACCCCAACTCTTAATGTTCATCTTTATGCTCCTAGCGTATGGCCTCTGTCCTTCAAGGTAAAATATGGTACCAAAAAAAAAAAAAAAATCTGCTACAGAATTCTAGCCATGACTATTGCACGTTGGAAGGGGAGAAAACAGAGTGGCAGAAAAGAGCACCTTTTAGCTGACTTGACTTTCATTCAGAAACACTCCCAGAAATTCCACACTAAACTTCCAATCACATTTCATTCGCCAGAGCACCCTGTGAATATACTTACAATAACGGTAATAATAATAATGTTATTAGAGTGTGTTACTGACAGTCCTTTGATCATTAGTTGGAAGGATTTTTTTCACGTTTGGTGGAAAACCGAAGTTCTTTTGCGTATTGTTGAGGCATGTCTCTTGGCCATTTTTTTTTCAATTGGAAGGGAACCTGAGATATTCTTGTGAAAAGAAGTTGACGACCACATGGTGTGGATATGACTGGAAATGGAGAAGGAAAGCACACGAACAGGACTACTGGTGAACAGTGGATTCATCTAAATATAAAACAAAACCCAAATGTCTTTTGGGAATGGGGTCACAGAGTAAATACTAGGAACTCTGACAGTGTAAAAGTGAACACGATGAAAACAAAACCTGGAGGTGGATGATAAAAGGAGTTGTGAGACAAGACTGCACATTGTCCTTATCTATTCTTTTAGGTGGTCATTTAATAGCTTCCGTCTAACTTAGATGTGCCTTAGAAAGGGGAGAAGAAAGTTCTAGAGCACATCAGTAGAAGAGGTAATGGTAGGAATATGCTAATACCAACAACACAAGTAGATATGGAAAGCTAGAAAGAATAGAGGAGATGATAGGAGGTGTAAGGTTCTATTTTCTTCCACCTGCTGTCGAAGGCACTCCATACAGGTTGCAAAAAATGATGCAGAGAGGTAAGTGGGCTATAAAAAGTAAACTTGATCACTTGAAAAACCATAAGGAGACTTTGGATCTTTTAAAATATAAGAAGGGAATCATACACAAACACGCACACCCTGCACATATCCTAAAAAATACATAACCACGCTGCAAAAGACAGAAAATATTAAAAAGAAAATTACATAAGAAGACTCGAGGGGGACTGATTCTGTGAGTTCAGTAGAAAAATGATATAAATTTGAATCTCTTGAAAGCAGTAAAGGCTCAGACTGCGTTAAAGAGCAACGCCCCATATGTATTACATACAAGAAACATCTAAAACAGTGTGATTCAAGGGTACTTGGTGGCTCAGTCGGTTAAGCATCCACCTTCGGCTCAGGTCATGATCTTTTGGTTTGTGGGTTTGAGCCCCGTGTCGGGCTCTGTGCCGACAGCTCAGAGTCTGGAACCTGCTTCGGATTCTGTGTCTCCCTCTCTCTCTCTGCCCCTCCCTTGCTCACACTCTGTCTCTCAAAAATAAATAAACATTGAAAAACATTAAAAAAATAATGAAACAGTGTAACTCAAAAAGGTTAAATACAAAAGGATGGACAAGTGCCTGCAGTAACACAGCAGCAAAAATAAGTGAAGGATAAAGAGGAAGTGATGTCAGTCTAAGAGTAGGGGGAGCTTTTAAAGGATCCCCGTTGGATGATCGCTTCACAACCATTTTAACTATGACACTTAGAAATTTACAAAGACAGCAACAATAATGGAAACATATGAACCAATTTGCTTATGAATATTAAGGTAAAACTTTAAAAATTACAAAGAGCAATATAATTCTGTGCGCTTCAAAAAGAAAATATACCATAATCCAAATGATAAGTGTGCAAGTGTGGCTCGCTGTTAGAATAACACAACAAATATGGCGGGTCAGTTTTTCCAAGACATATGCCAGCTTCCTTAGACCGGGCATGTCTGTATTAAAGAGGCTGGCTAGGGGCGCCTAGGTGGCCCAGTCGGTTAAGTGTCCGACTTCGGCGCAGGTCATGATCTCACATTTCGTGAGTTCGAGCCCCTCGTCAGGCTCTGTGTTGACAGCTGAGACCCTGGAGTTGGCTTCAGATTCTGTATCTCCCTCTCTCTCTCTCTGCCCCTCCCTTGTTAGTGCTGTCTCTCTCTCTCTCTCTCTGTCTCTCTCTGTCTCTCTCAAAAATAAATACACATTAGAAAACTTTTTCCAAAAATTAACAAAAAATAAAGAGGCTGGTCAGCTAAACTTCTGCATGTGGCCCTTTGCTGTGGCAGATTGTGACTCACAATTTGAGGCTAGCTGGCAAGACCAACAGTGACGAGGGTGGTGGTGGTCTCTCATCCGGATCTCAACTTACATGGTGATTTCCTCAAGTCACCTGGAGTGGAGGCACCTCTCCGACTCCGAGATCCGTGCTAAGGTGGTGTGGCATTGGAGCCGGTGGCAGGCTTGGGGTTTCCTGACTCCCCTGCTTCCTGGTTTGACTGGGGTACCAGCTGCTTTGGAAGGGGCAGTTCTGCAAATTGTTCTGGGAACGTCTGGAGAGCCATCCAGAATCTCAAAACATGCTCCAAATAAAGATATGTAAATGACAGTAAAATGAGATAAACTTTTTCATCTATTCAACTGTCAAAAACTTTACATTGATGATACTGATACTGGAAAAGATATGTAAATGATTACTTCTCTCCAGAAGAAAATAAAAAAGCTGGGTGCTTGGATTCAGCGATTCCAATCTTTTGATTTGTAGCAGGAGAATTTGGCCGGGTTATTAGAACTAGAATGTTTACCGTAGCACCTCTGTTTATGATTAAACAAACAACAGTAGACAAACAATGGCCAAATACAATATATTTAAAAATTTAAATAAGGGGCACCTGGATGGCTCAGTAGCTTGCACATCCGACTCTTGCTTTTGGCTCAAGTCATGATCCCAGGGTTGTGGGATCAAGCCCCACATCAGGATCTGTAGTGAGCATAGAGCCTGCTTAAAATATTCTCTCTCTCTCTCTCTCTCTCCCTCCTTCCCTCTGCCCCTTTCCCCTGCTTGCACTCTGTCTCTTAAAAAAAAATCAATAAATGAAATAAAAATCTAAATAAATACTACAACAGACCATTTTACAACCATTAAAATATATAAAGAAAAAATATATATATGTACACATAATATTATCCAAAGATCTCTAACATATATTACTAAGCACAATAAACAAAGATCATTAGACATGTACACTATTATCTATTATCTATTGTGCAAATATGAACGATTATATTCATAAACAAGTATACACTGATAATGCATAAAAAAGTGGTCTTGAGGGAATTGCATGAACCTACTATCTTGGTGACTCTGGACCACAGCACTTGAAATGTGGGGAAAGACACTTGTCTTTAGTACTTTTATTTTTCTATATGATCCGGATTTTCAAAACTTGGCCGTGACGTGTTTTCGTTACAAAATGCATCAACATGGATTATTTAAAAATGTGAGATTGCAGGCATTTATTGCCTTCTTCTTAATTTTTTTAAGACATATTTGTTAACATTTATTCATTTGTGAGAGACGGAGCATGAATGAGGGAGCGGCAGAGAGAGAGGGAGACACAGAATCCTAAGCAGGCTCCAGGCTCCGAGCTGTCAGCACAGAGCCTGATGTGAGGCTTGAACTCATGGACCGCGAGATCATGACCCAAGCTGAAGTCAGAGGCCTAACTGACTGAGCCACCCAGGCACCCCTGTCTTCTTAATTTTATTAGTAGTATGAAGTGCCTAGTTAGGGGGCGATTGGATGGCTCAGTCATTAAGTGCCTAAATCTTGATTTCGGCTCCAGTCATGATCTCACAGTTTGTAAGACTGAGCCCCGCTTTCGGCCCCCTACCCCCCCCCCCACCCCCGTCGTGCTTTTTCTCTCTCTCTCAAAATAAATTCTCATGCCATGTGCCTCTTTTCCCCTCAATTCCCTCTTCTCCCACCACCGAGTCTTTGAAAGGGGCAGCGGTCCAGGACAAGACCATCTTGGGTAGCAACTGCTGAAGGTGGAATTAATGTGATGCTTTAATTTGACCCTGCATCAGAATTCCACGGTCGAGGTTTGGGTATTTGAAAGCATTCTTCCATCCTCCCACCCAGAGAACATGAAGACGACGAGGTTGAGGAGTTCTTGCTCAGAAGAGGAGTGAAGGCATCTGATTCCGCCGACGGCTCGAGACTCTCGAGGCTGCTTCTGTCTGAGGAGTGGTGGTTCCCTTCCAGCCTTCTTGTGGCCCCGGCATGAAGGCTGGATGATAAAACATGGGCCGGGCAGTAAGACTGTGGACGAGGACAGAGGGTCAGTCTTTCCTGCCCTACTTGTCTCTGTTCCCCCTCAGTCTCCTGTGTGTCTTTTCTTCTCATTACCACCATGTCATCCCCAAAGCCACCTGTTCCAGTAACCTCTCTTGGTGGATGCAGAAAACGGAAGCAGGAACTGGTCTGGAAAAGCTGCCAGTTAACACAAGGCGTTGGCTTCTACCTTCTTGCTCAGAAGCTAGGCTTGACTTCTCCACCCGACATAAGGCCCTCATCAGTGCCCTGCCTTCATGATAGCCAATCCTCACCCTTGCCCTCAAGGACCATGCCAATCCCCAACACCTAAGTGCATAGAAATGCCCCCTCCACTCAGCCAACTCACACATTCTTTGGGACATCTCCCCCCTTTTTTTCTTCAATTAATTACATTACATTGATTCTGTAGATTTACATCATCCCATCACCAGCTGCCACTTAATGATAACATACAATCCCTCCCTCCCCTTGGAGTGGTCCAGTCCACTTTTTCTATGGTGGTTCACCATGCATTTATCACTACAGACCGTGGCCCATGGCAACTGCATAAACATCCTTACTCCTCTGACACACTGCAAGTTTTGTTTGAGTTATGTCTGCAGCCCGCCCTCCTCAGGGCCTTGCCCGTGGCTACGGAAAACATTTCTTCTATAG
Organism: Herpailurus yagouaroundi; assembly: GCF_014898765.1. Taxonomy (NCBI): domain Eukaryota; kingdom Metazoa; phylum Chordata; class Mammalia; order Carnivora; family Felidae; genus Herpailurus; species Herpailurus yagouaroundi. The sequence continues at coordinate 3,349,401 of NW_024412400.1, forward strand.
GATGACTGATAGGAACTACGGGTGTTCTATCTGTCCACAGACGGCCATATCACCGACTTCTGCGTATACAAGGCATTCCTAGAAGGCCCGGATTTCCTAAGATTTTCTTCAGTTTCAAAATTTATGTGTTATTTTCACATCATATGTCTTGACTTCATTATTTTAAAGTTTATTTATTTTGAGCGTGTGCGCACAAGAGAGAAAATGCCAGTAGAGGAGGGGCAGAGAGAGAGGGAGAGAGAGAGAACCCAAAGCAGGCTCTGAGCTGTCAGCACAGAGCCCAATGTGGGGCTTGAACTCACCAACCATGAGATCATGACCCGAGCCAAAGCTAGACGTTTAACCGACTGAGCCACCCAGGCATCCCCATATGTCTTAATTTCTATATTAAAAATGTAATGATGATGACAGTGTATTATATTTCTCTTTATGCGAAAAACACTGCTCAACATGGGAGTGTCATTTCTACTCTGAACTTGTCACAGAATTTTATTTGTCGTCCTCAATGGTGCTTGATTTGTAGTTGCTCTGAGTCATATGCACGTAAACACACAAAAACCACAATCTCAATGTCAGTGTCTTATCCTCAGTAAAAAAGACTGTGAACTCAGCGCAACCCCTCCCTGACCCTCTCAAAGCTCCTTGGGGCCATCACGTCACATCAGCAGCTCTGCAGCTCTTTTCTCATGCAGGTTCAAGGGGGAGGAGGGTAGTAGGGGTGGGGGGGTGAAGGTTGGGGGGGGGTGGACAGAGCATTCCGACCCCTAGTACACAATTCTCAGAACCAGGAAGACAAGGAAGGCTGCCTAACTGGAGTTAATAACAGCTTTCTTTAAGGGCTTTCTTTTATTTATTTATTTTTTATTTTTTTAATGTTTATTTATTTTTGAGAGAGAGAGAGAGAGAGAAAGAGAGAGAGACAGAGGTGAGCGGAGATAAGACAGGGAGACACAGAATCCGAAGCAGGTTCCAGGCTCTGAGCTATTAGCACAGAGCCCGAAGCGGGGCTCAAACTCGCAGGGCATGAACCGTGCGATCATGACCTGAGCCGATGTCTGACGCTTAACCGACTGAGCCACCCAGGCGCCCCTTTAAGGGCTTCTGAAGTCAGACATCTGAGCATCCTACAGAATCCAAGATGGGACGGAAAGAAGTTCCCCCACCCCCAAATCCCAACACTGTGAACTTAATGAGGTTGAACACTTTCCACAGAGCGAAGCCTTAAAACCAACTACCTTTGGCTAAATATGGAAGTGGGTATGTTTCGATATTACTTTTCCCTCTCCCACATCTTCCCCTCGTCCCTCCTGTCGCCCCGCTGCTGCTGTTCCCCTGATGGCCGGCTGCCTCTCTCTCTTTACAGGACCTCAGCCCCAAGCAGCGGTTTTAAAGCAGAACTTTGGACTTGCCGCGGAGGAAGGGCTCCGGCTAACTCTGCCGAGAGAATCTAATTAGGTAGATGGGATTCGAGAAGCTCAAGTTCTTCTAGTACACCTGGCTCACCCTTCTGTGTAATGGAAGTTGTCACTGGCCCTTTGCTGGCAGCTGAGGCACCGGGATGTGGGTGTCACTTCTCATTTGAATTTAATGCCGCCTCCAGCATGACACATCACAGGCAGACAGGAACTGCTGGGTGCCCAGGCACGGGGACCTATCCCCGAGGTCCCTTTCAACTCAGAGACGCTGTACTTTTGCACAGGGACAGAGAGCTGTCAGCTCAGGAGCGGGAAGAACTTCCTGAAAATCAGAACCATCAATCACCAGATAGACTCATTAGCTGAGTAGCGGGATCCCCACGACTGGCCAAAGTCAGGCAGAGAAGTGGCTTGCTCTGGAAATGAAAGAAAGGTCCACCTCCTAGCCCCAAGACTTGCTGAGTGAACGCCACGCTTTCAGCCTCCATCTCTCACCCATAAAAGGGCGGATGTTATAGCCACTCATTCCTATATTCAATAAATATTTATTGGGAACCCACTGTCTGCCAGGCATTCTTCCAGGTGTGGGAAAATAGAATGATCCACGAGACAGGCAAAGCCCTTGCCCTCAGGGAGCTTGGCTGTTAAGGAGGAAAAGCAGAAAGCAAGCAAATGATTACCTGGCTGTCCTGTGCTAATGCTGGTGATAAGGGACAGAGGCTGGTGGTTAAAAGGCTGCCAAACCTTAGAACTGAGTGAGAGGTAATGATATTAATGACCGTTCAATGAGATAATAACGACCAACATTTATTAAACCTCTGGGGGGGTTCCCGAGGCACAGTCCCGGCACTGCGCAGGCCACTGTGCCTTAAATAAACCTCCTATCAATAGGAGCTGATACTCTTATTCTACAGACCCTGCAGCTGAGAAGGTGAGTAGCGGGGCAACTTGTCAAGAAAGCCTAGCTACTTAGAGGTAGAAGTGGCAATGGAATTCGGGTGTGAGCATCTGGCTCCTAGCAGGCACCCAATTAGTTATGTTGTTGTTTACGGAATTTGTTAATGTTTTTACACTGTTGAGCTATTATGGAGGTTATGTGAAGTTGAAGCTCTATTCTTTTAGCAAATATTGCCTACGGCACAGTGCTGGAGGTGCTGATGCTCCTAAGGAGACAGAGGACCCTACCTGTGCTTTGGGTTCGCTTTCCGTCTAATTTGGGGTCTCTGTCTCAGGACAAAATGACTTAAAGCAATACGTGACCCACGCGTATAATAGTTCTAGATAGCTGAAGGCACTGTTATCATTGGCGGGGGGGGGGGGGGTGCATGGGGAAAAAGAGGAGTCAGCATTGGAGTCCTCTGGGGTCAGGAAAGCCCAACCTGGGTTGGGCAAGGCCTGGAGAGGGATAAACATACAAGGGACTGGTGGCAAGAAGAGAGTGAAACAGACAGGATGGCTTGTTTGCAGAAATTCACGAAGCTTTAGCAAAAACTGGAAACAACCCAAAAGTCCATCGAGGGGACAGCAGCTAAACCACTGGTAGCATATTCACCCAATGCGATACTATCCGGTGATAAAAAAAGCAATAAAATACCAGCACCTGTGACAACATGTATAAATCTGAAATGCGTTATGATGGGTAAAAGAACCTCGACACAAAAACATATGTATGCTATGGTTCCATCTGCATGAAATTCAAAAGTAAACAAAACAAATCGATGGGGATAAAAGTCAGAGAAGTGATTCACTCTTGGGGTGTGGAGGGAATCAACTGAGAATGGGAATTAAGGAACATTCGGGGCTGATAGAGGTGTTCTGCAGCTTGAACTGGGTGGTAGTTACGTAGGTGTATGTGTGTATAAAATGTCACTCAGTTGTACATCTCATAATGCACATTTTACTGCGGGTAAATTAAACTGTAATGAGTCAAACACAATAGAGGAAAAAAAAGATTAGGGTTGGAATACTCCAGAAAGCAGAGGTTGGTTCATTCCACCAAAACAGAGATCACCAAAGGCATGTTGGGAAAAAAAGGTTTGGAGTCAGTTTCCAGAGGGTTCATAGCCCTCATAATAAAAAAAAAATATATATATATATATTTATTTATATTATATATATATTTATATTTATATATATGTGTATATATATTTTATATATATATAAAAAATATATATAAATGTATATATATATTATATATATATAAATGATCATTTATCTTATGAACAGCAAGTAGTTTCTGGAAGTCTTTGAGTAGAAAATTAATAAGTGATACTTCAGGAAGGGATCTGTCAGTGATATGAGGTCTGGGCTGGAGGAACATAGTCTGGAGAAAATATTAAGTGTCTACCGTGTGCCAGACCGACATTGTCATCAGTTGCTGGATGAAGGAGGTAAAGCTCCGAGAACTTGGCTTTCCCCGGGTCACAAAGCTGATCATTATAGGAGCTGGGATTTTGGATTCCAAAGCTCAGATCTGTTGCGCTATGCTGTATTTTTTTCCCAGAAGTCCTAGAGTACAGGGAGGTGGGACAAGCAAGCCTGTGGAGGTCTGAGAGAGGAAGAGAGACAAAGATGTGAGTACTTCAAAGATGAAAAGGTAGATCGGAGGGATTTCCAATGTGTATATATGCAGCTATGTTTTCTGTTGCTGATCTAATAGGAAGCTTGAGGTTCCTTGAGCGGAGGGCCACGTCTGGCATGATGTGAAGATTCCGCCCACCTTGCTAAAGATGGACTAAATCCTCTGGCCTTTGAGACTATCTAGAATGTTGTCCGTACGCCTTCAGAATAAATAGAAGAGTACGAGAAATTTGCAGAGGTATTCGCATACACTGGGAAGAGATCCTGACTTCAGGGACGGGCCTCTCGACTGGGAACATGGGGACTTTCTCAATGAGATGTAGAGAGGCAATCTTGAGTCTAAGACAACAGGGCACGAGCATTTCCTCCTGTCTTTGTATCTCCCTAACCAAAGCTGATACAGCATAGTTTTTTTGAGGGGGGGAAGAGTTGCTTTTTTAAATGTATTTAATTTATTTTTTCTTATTTCAGAGAGAAAGAAGAAAGAGGGCAGGGAGAGGGGGAGAGAGAGAGAGAAAGAGAAGAGACTCCCAAGCAGGATCCACACTCAGTGCCGAGCCTGACGTGGGGCTTAATCCCAGGAGGGGATTGTGACCTGAGCCGAAATTGAGAGTCAGACGCTCAACTGACTCAGCCACCCAGGTGCCCCTTAAATTTATGTTAGTTCCCTAAGTACACCATGAAAGCATCAAGCCTGAAAAATAATGTTACATCGAAGCAGAGTCCTCCTGATTCCAGTTCTCTCCAGTGAATCAACCACTATTTCTATTTTTTATATGTATCCCTATCAAATGCTGCACGTTATCATACACATATGATGTATAATATAGACATGTAATCAATTTCAAGTAGATTGGTACACATTTCAAGGATTCTAATTCAAGAGTATGTGTTGAAGAGTTATTCCTGTCAAAATATATACAAAAGACCTCATTCGATTGTATAGTGGATACTATTCCTTAAGATGAAGGTACTTTAGTTTACTAACAGTTATCCTGCTTCTTTGTTGCTTTTATAAAAAATACCTACCGGGGGCACCTGGATGGCTCAGTCAGTTAAGTGTCCAACTCGATTTTGGCTCAGGTCATGATCTCAAGGTTCATGGATTTGAGTCCTGAGTCAGGGTCTGCACTATCAACGCAAAGCCTGCTTGGGATTCTCTCGCTCTCTCTCTCCCCCCGCCTCTCTCTCTCTCCCTCTCTCTCTCTGCCCCTCCCCTGCTTGCTCTCTTCTCTGTCTCTCAAAAAATAAATAAACATTTAAAACAAAAAAGCCTGCACAGAACATCCTTGTTCCATGCCTCCACATGCATATATGGAAGTATTTTGTCTCAGAACAATTCTAAGAAAAGTATTTACGGTATCATAGTTAAAATGATAATACATCTCTTAAAATTTCCCTCAAGCATGGTTGAACCAATCCTGAAACCTCTAAGCAGCATATAAAAGTGCCTGGCACACTTCACAAATATCCTGTTGTCTAAATTGCCTTGTGATCTGTGTTTTTCTTAGTAATTATATTATTATATCTATTACTACTGCTGCATAGAAGACACAAATCTTGCCCTGCCCAAACTTGCAATCAACATCTCAGTGGCTGAGAGGGAAATAAAGGAGGTAATCAAGAAGTAAAGATAATAACGAACTTTCCAAAGATACCCCCAAACAAACAGAGTAAGGGTCATTTTTGGTAACTTTCTGGTATTTGTGGGAGCTTCCGTTCTCTGGTCAGAAAGCCTGCGGAAGAGGGTTGTCTCGGTGGGGGCTTTGCATGACCAAGAGTCTCCCGTGGCTTGAGAGGTACTTCTCTTGACTCTAGACTGGAGACTTGCACTGTAAGCAGCATGGAACGGTGGGAACCGACACTGAGGGGAGTCCTGGGTCCAGCATTTTCCTGAATCAGTCTCTACATCCTTTTTGAGCCTTACTGCCTTCACTTGAGTGAATGAGAGCCCTCAAATGTTGTTTATGGAGGTCGAAGTCCATCATTTTAAGAACCAGTGAAATATATATTTGAATATTCTTTTTGCCCAAGCTTTAGTGGGTGTCAGAATTATCTGGAAGGTTTGTAAAGCATGAACGGCTAGGTCACACCACCAGAGGCCTCGGCTGGAGCCTGGAAATACTCCTCTCTTGCCAGTTCCTAGGCGATACGGCTGCTGGCCTGGCAACCTCACTTTGAGAGCTACTCTTTTAGCATGGTTCTCAGGCCCTATACGATGGACGTTGAAAGAAAGCCTGGGACAGAGTGAGCTTTGAGGATTTCTAAACGATAGAGATATAAGGCTCTAGAGGCAATGACACCTGGAGGTGACCTTAGTCGATGTGACCTTACGTTGAGAATTATTCTGCCAGAACTGAGAGCAGATAGGAAGGCCAGGGAGATGGATGTTTGGAAATGGGGTTGATTTTATTTTTAGCTTATGAAGTCTTCTGTAAGGATTCTGAGATTTTGCAACTTCAATAAATAAATGATAGCAGGATCTGGGGCAGCTATAAAAGAGCGATAAAGAGGCAACTGTGGCAGGCGCAGTTAAAAATGCGCAAGGATAAAATAACAGAGTCATGAATAAGTCAGAAGCGCGCACACACACGTATATGGGACAGAAATGGACAAGAAAGGAAGGCTGAGCTCTCTAAACAGTCTTAGTTTGTACCTTGGTAAGGAGTAGCAACATAGATTATATATAGATGCTATGTTCGATAGATATCTATAGATTATCTACAGAAAGATTAAATAGATCAAAAACTGAAAAGAAATATATTAATGCATGAACAGTGGACCTGTGTGGGTGTTAGATTTATAGACCATGTTCCTTTTATTTTATTAAAAAAATTTTGAGTTTATTTGTTTTGAGAGAGAGAGAGAGAGAGAGAGAGAGAGAGAATCCCAAGCAGTCTCTGTACTACAATGCAGAGCATGACAGGGGCTTAAACCCACGGAACCGTTGATCACGACCAGAGCTGGAATCAAGAGTCGGACACGTGACTAACTGAGCCACCCAGGCACCCTGGCCATATTTATTTTCTTATCTAGACCTTTACTTTCTTATTTTCTACGATCAACATGTCATAGTTTTAAAACTTGAAAAAGTTACTTACATGTTTTTCACAGACTTGTTTTTGAGAAGCAGAAGAAAAAAAAAAAACATGACAGAATTCTCTAGAGAATAGATTGGAACCTGGTTTTCTGGTTCTTCTCTATGACCCAAGACGGGTCTTAGCAATTCCTACAAAGAACCATCTAGATCTCTCATTGCTCTGTGATTGGCAGGCCCGACCCCCCCTGAATGTTGCAAGTTCACAACCAATTTGATCCTTTCTCTGGGAAGCCTGGGGCTAGGAGGCAGTATTAAGAGGAAAACAACATTGAAACTGATTTGAAATACACACACAAGCACACAGGTGTTGGTGATTGAGAACAGCTGTAGCCACAGTGCCCCCCCCCCCACCTCTGGAGAGCAGGACCAGAGCACTCTGGGAAAATTCCCTTGGGAGCTGCCCCCCCTTCCCCCCCCCCATTCAGAGAACCCAGCAACAGATGGCTCAGGCCAACACGATGGATGCCATTAATAAAGGAGAACATTTAAATGAGAAACCACACACTTCCCATTGCTCTTTAATATGAGGTAAAATAGGGCAGATGTGAAGATCTGTTCTTCACATGGGGCAGGGCATTCCCGGGAAAGGAATGTAAGACAGTTTTTGCCTCCGGGCCCCCACGGACCCTTGGTTTTTGCTTTTCATCCATCCCCTTGCTTGGCAGTTGGTTCTGATTCTGTGGCTTTGTGACCTGAGGAATGGACACACAGGGCTCGAAGTTACGTGCATGCTTTCCCGTATTGAGCCATGTTCTCAGCCATGAAACCTGAGTTTTGGGAATTACCAACAGTGACCCGCTGAATATTTTTGAAACCTTATTGATCCGCATTGGATGATTCTCACTTAGATCCACACGGAAATCACCTTCAGCCTTTATTCAAACTTTTATTTCTCTATGTTGTACGTTTCATAGAGGACATGTAGTGACCTATTTCTACTTCAGCCTGATCATCATAGTTGTGAGGTGGCTGTGATCACACAACAATGGGAAACTGACGTGACAAGTTTCTTGTCTGCTTCTCTACAAACCTGACATCTTTCTGAATCCCTTTGGGGTCCTGGCTTGGCTTTTTTATCCTAGCAGGTTGTCTGGCATGGGGTGGGGAAGGAGTGGTCATCGGAAGAGACAGCTAGCTGTACGTAGACTTTGTTGGCTCAGGGGCACGTCTGGTCCCAAATGGCTAAGTGACGGGAAGAGAGCCAACCCTCCCTCCTTCTCCGTCTAATTTCCAAGCAGTGCTGCCTAAACTGGAATCTGGATGGATTTCACTGCATATTTGTACTCATATACCTGAAAGTACTTGTGTATATCTATGTATATAATTTTATGTAAATATGATCATTATATATATGTATGTATATATATATATACATATATGTGTGTGTGTGTCTGTGTGTGTGTATATATATTTTCTGCTATTTGCTTTCTCCTCTTAATAATAGATGAGCAAAATCTCCATTATCCCCACTGAAATGAAATGAGACCTGGCCAGAAAATACTGATGATCAGTCTTCCAGTGCAAGTTTTATTTCTAGACTATTGCAAGAGTCCACCATTAGGGTAAAGCCCAGATCAGGCCCTTAATTAGGTGCATGTTTTGTCCAGTGTAACCAAGTTAGATAAGCAAAAGAAGGCTTTGAAGTACCGTAAATCACAAGAATGTTACAGAATGTTACAGGTGTTCTGCAGCTTTGACTGCCTTTCCCAGGTTAAACAAAGAAAGGGGAACTTGTCTGGCTAGAAAGGTCATTAGTTAATCTGATAGAAGCAATTTACTGAAAACAGGGAAAAGGCGTTTCTGAGCTGACTCACGGGAAGGTCATCTAGAGGACAAGACCCCCAAATGACTTGTGAGCTGAATGGGGGCTCCCAACCCCCTCCCCTGTCCTTGGAATGTAGGTTCCGCCCCACCCTTCCGCAGCGGGGACTGTGTTCGAGGATGCAGGGGGGGGGGGGCGCAGTGAGGTGGTGTTCTAGATCCTTCACGTGGTGGATATATGTGACTGAGCCCCGTTAAGGCCTCTATAGAAACCTTAAGATTCTGGCTGCGGGAGTGACATCTACGTGTCTCTCGGCCCGCCACAAGCCCGGTAAGTTCCCTGGCTGGTTAAACCGGTCGGTCACCTGCCAGCCTGGAGTGGCCCCCTCTTACTTCAGTCTCTGCCTGTCCCCGTGTTTGGGGCCAGCTTCGAGAAACCAAAGGCTGCTAGAGGTGGGAAAGGAAGTTACCTCTATCCAAAAGTAATTTGAAAAGGAGTCATGATTTTAAATATTTTGGGGGGGGAGGGTGAGGAATCCTATTATATTTTATATCTTTTCATATGTTCCACTTCAGTGAAATTATGTTAGTATCACAGTGTTTTAAATGACTGGATATTATTCCGTATTAGCTCTGCACCATAAATTTATTCATCACCAACGTACTGAAGGGCATTTACATTTGTTCCAATTTTTCTTTATTCTACACTGGATCAGACATTCTTTTAAAAATTTCACCGTTGTCAACATAGAAGGTTCACACAGAAAAGCATATAAGTATGTGTTCAATAAATTTTTGTTAGAGAAATAATTTAAGGAGTAGAATATTGAGAATTCCGGAAGCTTCCTTCGTATTCTCTCCCAAACGTTCCTTTCTCTCCTCTCCAAAGTCTACGAGTAACATGGTTTCTAACACTGCGTGTTAGTTTTTTCTGTTTTTCAGCTTTACATGATGGAATGATCCAGTAGTAATCTGCGACGTTTGCGTTATTTGGCTCATATCGATTTGCATTTATTTGTCTCTTAACACGGAGGTGTGGCTTAACATCTTCCACTGACTTCCCATTTGGATTGTGTGGATATTTGTGCAGTTACTAGTTTGTGGCTATCAAGATAAAAAATGCTATAAATATTTTCGCGCCTGTATATCCTTATGTATACTAATGCATTTCTGCTAGACATTGAAAAGTTGTATACTGGGGCGCCTGGGGGGCTCAGTCGGTTGAGCGTCTGACTTCGGCTCAGGTCATGATCTCACGGTTCGTGGGTTCGAGCCCCGCATCGGGCTCTGTGCTGACAGCTCAGAGCCTGGAGCCTACAGATTCTTTCTCGCTCTCTCTGCACCACCCCCCTTGGCCTGTTTTCACTTTATGGCTTTTTTGGTTTTCTAATTTTTCAGTTCATTCCAGTACAAACGTAATGTCAAAGGCATGGCCACAGTGTCTCTTCCCCTCCTGGGGGTGATCCATCAGGCCTGTCCCTCTGTCTGCTCCCGTGGTCCATAGCTCATCATGTGATGTGGCCAGCGCGTAGTCACCTAGAAACTGTTCACTTCCTACAAAGTTTGTCTTTAACATTGTCAGTGTGGCTTACTTTTTAATTGTTTCAGTTGGACTCTGAAGATAAACGAAAGTTGACAATTTAAATGTAGCCCTGTTTTTTCCTGAGGGTTGATATTTTTCTAGTTTCATTTAAAACCTCTGTTCTCAGACAATGTTATAAACACGTTCCTCTGTGTTATATTCTCGCAAATTTACTTTTTGCCTTTTTCCATTTATAGGTAGAATCCACTTGAGGTGTATTATTTATCACTTATGAAATAAGGAGCAAGACTTTTTCTATCCACATGGGTGTTCGATTTTCCAAGCACCATTATTGAACGCTGTCTTTTCCTTCATTGTTCCTGAGTTACTGCCATTGTCCAAATCAAGTGGCCACATATTTGTAAGTCTGTTTCTGCACAGTCATTCAGTTCACAGGCTCTGTTTTTCTACCTGATGCTAATAATACGATATACTAATTACTATGACTATATTATAACTCTTGCAAATTGGTAAGGGAAGTCCTTATATTTTCTTCTTTGTTTCCCATGTCCTTCTTCCAGCATTGTCTTAGCTCTTCTTGGTGCTATAGAACATTGAATAAAAATGGTGTGGATGGGTGGGCATAAATGCCCTTTTTTCTCTTCTATTGAAAGAAGTGTTTTATGCAAGTGACCATTGCATCTAAAGTTTCTCTTCACAATTGTTATTTTATAAGTATGATTAACCAATTTTCTATCTATAGCTTGCTAAGAGCTTTCTCTAATAGATGGATTTTTATGCATCTCTTTTGAGTATTCGTATCATATTTTTCATTAATCACGTTAATATGGAAAATTACATCAATATATTTTTGGATGTTAGACCAAACTTTCATTCCTGGAATGTTTTAAATTTAGCTGTGATATACCCATAGATACAGATAGAAATATAAATACAGAGACAAATTACAAATATATATATATATTATATATACACATATATATACATGTGTACATATATGTACTTATATACATATATATAGATTATTTGCTATCATTAACAAGCTCTTAGTATTCTTTGTATCTATGTGTATAGAAGAGAATGTTCCTGTCTCTTAATGTCTTCGTGAGGCTTTGATATCCAGTTCAGGCAGGTCTCATACAAACATCTGGGAAATTCTGTCTCCCCACTGAAAGAGTATCCATGAGATTGTTTTTTGTTTCTTCCATATATATTTGATAAGATTTACTGGTGAAACTACCTGTGCCAGGTATATTTTGTGGGAAGCAATGTATTTTTTTTTTTTTTCTCAACGTTTATTTATTTTGGGGACAGAGAGAGACAGAGCATGAACGGGGGAGGGGCAGAGAGAGAGGGAGACACAGAATCGGAAACCGGCTCCAGGCTCTGAGCCATCAGCCCAGAGCCCGACGCGGGGCTCGAACTCACGGACCGCGAGATCGTGACCTGGCTGAAGTCGGACGCTTAACCGACTGCGCCACCCAGGCGCCCCAGCAATGTATTTTTTAATCACAGATTAATTTTCTTTACTAGTCATAGGACTATTGGATTTTTCTTTAAATTTCCATTACTTTTAATAAGTTGCACTTTCCCAAGAATGAGTGTGTTTCATCTAATCTTTATTCACCATTTTCATGCTTTTCTCTCTCTTCTTGAATATAGATTCAAATCAGCATGATTGCTGATTTATAATAGCTGCCTCATGAATACTTATATTCTAATTCTGTAATCTTTATGTCATTTCTGGGTCTATTTCTAGAGATTGATTTTTTTCCCCCACTAGTTATGGGAGTCTGTTGGTGTTTTTTTGTGCCTGGTGATTTTGGACTGGGTTTTGGAAACTTGAAATGTTACATGTTTTGGATGCTGGAATCTGTTGTATTCTTCTAAATACTATTGAACTTTGTTCTGGCCATGTGGTCCCGTGGGGCCAGTATATTCATTTCCAGGCTTCTTTCAAACTTTGTTGTGGTGAGTCCAGTTTTTATCTTAGCGCTAACATACCCCACTGTTAAAGCAATAATCTTCTGAAGATACTACCAATGTCATGTATTATGATGGTTTTTCTACTTGTAGCATATTTATCACAACTAAGGAAAAACATTGGTATATTACTAATAAGTAAACTCCACATTTCATTTGGAGTGCATAAGTTTTTTACCCAACGCCCTTCTGCTATTTCAGATCCCATTCAGGGGACCGCTTGTATTTACTCATTATGCTTCCTTGGGTTCCTCTAGACTGACAGTTTTTGATGGCCTTGAGAGTTTTAAAGACTACTAGTCAGGCATTTTTTAGAATTCCTCTTTTTAAAAAAAAATTTTTTTTAATGTTTATTTATCTTTGAGACAGAGGGAAACAGAGCATGAGCAGGGGAGCGGCAGAGAGAGAGGAAGACACAGAATCTGAAACAGGCTTCAGGCTCTGAGCTGTCAGCACAGAGCCCGATGTGGGGCTCGAACCCATGAACGGTGAGATCATGACGTGAGCCAAAGTTGGACGCTCAACCGACTGAGCCACCCAGGCACCCCTAGAATTCCTCTTATTTTGGGTTTGTCTGATGGTTTTCTAAAGGTTTCTTAATCCCATAAGGGATTATAGACACTGATAGGATGTAGTTCTATGGTTCCTGTGGGATCAAGTAAGCAGTCTCCCCCATCAACAGCCTACCATCATTCGCTAATTCTCGCTTGACTCCCCTTGGACTCAGTCACCCTAAACAAATGGTGGCCCATAAGTCCTTGCCACAGGCTCTGTTTTCTGAAGAATCCTTAAGATGGATGCCTCTGCCCCATTCTCCTGAGGTATTACCAGCCTGGGGCTATCTTTTGTCTAAATTTATTAGCCTGGGGTTTTCTGGACCATGCGGACATTGCAGATTTCAAACTTAAGCCCTTATGAGCAGGGAATTATGTTTACAAAGCCGTAGGGGAGGGGCGCCTGGGTGGCTCAGTCAGTTGGGTGCCTGACTCTTGATTTTGGCTCAGGTCATGATTCCAGGGTTGTGGGATTGAGCCCCACCTTGAGCTCCATGCTGAGTGTGGAACTTGCTTGGGATTCTCTTTCTCTCTCCCTCTTCCCCTCTCTAAAAGAAAAAATAATAATAATAATAATGAAAGAAAGTCTTAGGGGATTTTTTTTCTTTTCCTTTGTTCAGAATTCACAGCAAAATGGATTTTTTTCCCCCTTTCCTTTATCTCTGAGGTGCCATTTAAAGAGAATCGAGTCTGTCTTATTACTGAAGATGAAATGTTTTCAGCATCACATGCTTAATACGGGAATCTTAGTATCTGCCCACGTCCTTTTCTCCTACCCATATACGGCCTTTCAAACTCTAACTCTGTTACTGAGATTTCACTTGCCCCCAAAGTGGCAGAAACCTCAGCGCCTCCGCACGTCCGATTTCGGATTCTTCTTCATTTGTGCTACCTCGGTATTTCCCCTGCATTCTTTAGAGCGTGCTGTACGTTAAAAGCGTGTTTACTATTTTTCATCCAAATGCGTCTGGGTGTTTTTTATTGGGAGGACCTTCATGATATATTGTCTTTCATATTCTCAGGAACAAAACCCTGAATATTTGCAGTTCTGCCAGTCTCGGTGATCTTCTTTTCAAATGCGTGTCAACTTGGAAGCAGAAATTCAGGAGGAGTATTTGCTACTATCAAATAGCATTCCTTCTCTGAGACATAACGTGGAAATAGAAAAGACAGGAAAAACAGGTGCAGACCCAACTACTATGCGTTGCCGTCCACTCATCTCTACGTATTTCTGTTAGCCTGAGGCCCATCCGTGTCCTAGACCTAAATTACAATACACGTTAATAATGGTGAGAGCAGGGAAATGTAAAAATTTGAAAATGTTCACCACGCCAAAGAGGGTAACGCTATAGGAAATATATTTAAAAACCTTTTTTTTACCCCTGAGATGATTTTAAAGGTTACGTCATTTAAAAGAGTGGATAAGAATAAGACAAAAATTAGAACCGTTGCCAAGTGTTGAGTTTCTAATAGGTAGTTGGTACTGGACTCTGCATTTTATCTAATTCTTAAAACGTTCTCTGGGCGCATGGGCGGCTCAGTGGGTTAAGCGGCCGACTTCGGCTCAGGTCATGATCTCGTGTGATCTCGCTTGAGTTCTGTGCTGACCGCTCAGAGCCTGGAGCCTGCTTCGGATTCTGTCTCCCTCTCTCTCTCTGCACCTCCCCACTCATGCTCTCTCTCTCTCTCTCTCTCAAAAACAAATAAACATTAAGTAAATTTTAAAAAGTTAAAACATTCTTTTAATTCTCACAATAAACCTGCAAAATCACATTATGAGCCTTGCTTTACAATAAGTACCGGAAAGTTACACAGCAAGTGGCCAAGATTGAATTACCATTGCGATTTCCCCACATTGCTATCTTTTTCCATCCAGAGAAATCTCTTATCCTGTAGACATGTTCTAATAATATGGCGGACGGCTAGCTAAGCCATGACCACACTCCTTTTGTCCAGGAGACTCCCTGACCGCTCAGGAAAAGCCTGCATGTGCTCTGGGTTCTACCCTTTGACCCCTGCCTCTGACCTCGCTCTAGCAGCTTCCCCGATGTTCAGACCGTCTATCTGGAAGAGCCTCTGATGGAGGTATTTTGGCTCACGTGCCACATTTGTGGCATTGAAACCAGCAGGGAGATCTAAAAGGGGGACCGGATGGTGAGTCAAAACTGACAAAAACAGCAACAAACAGGAGGGCCAAGTTTTCAAATATGATAATTCTGTCTGGACAGTTGACAAAGAACAAATGCTCCCCTGCTCCCTGTGGAAATGATAATTTTCAAAAGCAGACTGGGGAGCTTTAGATAATTATTTAGTCCTTTTAAATATTTATGAGTTCCAGCGTGCCACATACATTTTAAAAGACAGTTGACAACTGTAGAACACATCATCCAGTCCCCCCTGCAAGCTAAAAATAGCCTTTTCTTTTTAAGGTGAAAACAATACTTTCGGGTTGGTGTCCATGAGATAAAAGACTGTAAGCGACTAATTTCCAGGCATGATGGTAGAGAATGTTGTATGAATCTCTTGTGAACTTCCGGATGAGTAATCGGGCCTGTCACTTCTGCCTGAGAGAGACCATGGAGGGCACTCTTGATTAGTAGCCCGGACAGGGGATGAGGTTTTGAGGTCCCGAGGTTAAGGCTGCCAGTCTCTACCCATGGGGCGCTGGAAGCTTAAGGAACCAGTCCAGTCGTAGCCTGGAGGAATACACTTAGATTTGATTCAGAAATGAGAACCGAGCTTGGGATCCAAAAGGCAAAGCCCTGGCAGGAGCAGAAGGGGTGGGGGCGGGGAGATAGAAAACAGGCTTCCAACAAGCAGGTTTTGACCATTGTTTCAAACTGAGCTCATGTGTTTACTCCTCTTCTAGGGGGCAAATGCAGGTGTGCAGAGGAGTCTGGCTGACTTTATGGGGCAGTTGGGTCCCTCTCACCCTCTTCTGTGTCTCACTGGGGTATAAAGTTGTCATGGAAACCGTCGGTGCCCCCATCTAGATCCACTTCCCCAGCAGGTACACCCTTTCCCCAGCTCCTGAGAGCACTTCCTCGTAGCCCTTCCACAGGCACTCCTTCCTCTAAAGAATTGCCCTTGGCCTTAAAGGACCCACCTTACTTGGCACTTCCTCTTCCGAGTCAGAATGTGGTGAGCTGTCGACTGCCATAGAGTCAAAAATGGCAGCCCCTTTGTCTCCACGTGATAAAGACTGACTCTCTGGCCCGATGCAGGCTGCAGAGGTCCCCATGAGATCAGGTTGAAGTTCCTCTTCTGCTGAGGCCACAGTTCTGCTTGGCTCTTGGGTTACCTTGGGTAACCTTTGGGTTACCCATTGGGTTACCTTTGGGTAACCGCATTGGGTTACCTTTACCTCTTGATGTATTTCACCTAAGTTCACCCCTTTAAGCCACCATCTGGCGAGGCTCTCCAGTTCAGGCCCCTCTAGGGAACCCACCTAAGCCAGAAGGGTAAGGGGTGCACTCTGCCGGCCGAATGGGGGAACGGAATCTCTGACAAGGAGAGTGGTGTCCCTCACGCCCCACCATACAAAGTGCAGTCGTTACTTTGATGTTAGCTCAGGAATGACTGGGTCACCCGGAACGCAGCAAGAGCTTGGAAACAGCCATTCTCCACGCCTAAAATGCTCTTCTCCTCCTGAACACTGCTCATGCTTTAGGACTCTGTCCTGATGTCGTGCTCTTGGAAAATGCTCTCTGCATGTCCTGCCTCCATAGGTCCCTCATGGGTCTTGTTTATCTTTCACTTGGGCTTCCATGGTGATTTGTGTTGCTCTGGAGGCCTACTGATCCATCACCGCGTATCTTGAAGTTGGCCCTAACTTTGAGTGAGTGCCCCATCAATGCCTTAGCTTGCTTCAGCTAGAAGGGATGAGGTCACACAATGTTGTATCTCTGAGGTCCTGCGTCTGCGGGTGGCGATTTCTTTCCACTTCCTCCTACCTAACACCCTGTGCCCACCATCTATTGTGCCGTTTGAGGGTGGTGGGAATGCCCCAGGGTCAACAGCTACTACATTAGGTCCGTCCGGAAGTGGTGTCCCCGAAAGTCTGTCTCGCACGGTGGGTGTGGTGATAAAAGGACACAGATTGTCATGGGAACCCAGAATCCCCCCAAACAGGACTGAAGAGGAGTCCATCCTCATGACCTTTAAGGATTTCTGCTAAATTCTGTGCTGAGTCCTATAAACCAGCCAAACAAACAAACAAGGACGTTCTCTCATCATGGAGCTGGTTATAAAACGTCTGCGGTGCCAGGTTGTCTTGGTAACAGCCCATGGAGAAGCTTCCAGGCCTGGGGCGGCCTGAACCACAGGGAGATGTGCTGTACTGAGCTGGATGAAAACACCTGCTGAGACAGAGCTGGCTCCACAGATTCCAGAGCAGGTGGCTTTGGAGGCCCAGCTCCAAACAGCAGCTAGCACACTTCCTTGAGTACCGTCGTGCCCTGAGACAGTCCACACGTACTGGAAGACACAGATGCACAGAAGCACATGCCTGGGGCAGGGGGCGTACATGTGCAAGAGGAGGGAACCCTGCCTGATGATCTGAGCTGAGACTTGGGTACCTGGGTCTGCTGTATTGAGTAGTGGAGAAAGCCCTAGAAGAAGAGATGCCATAAACCTGGGTCTAAGGAGCTTCCCTGACCCATAGGCGGGAGGCCCTGAATCTGTAGCTGCTCCCCCTTCTCCACTTCTAGGCTTGGGTCCTCAGTCTAAGAAGCCGTTGTCTCAAGGGAGCTAAAGAGTTTGAGGGACTCGGGGCGCCTGGGTGGCTCAGTTGGTTAAGTGACGGACTTCAGCTCAGGTCATGATCTCACGGTTCGTGGGTTCGAGCCCCGTGTCGGGCTCGACACTGAACGCTTGCTTGGAGCCTGCTTCGGATTCTGTGTCTCCTTCTCTCTCTGCCCCTCCCCCGCTTGTGCTCTGTCTCACTTCGTCTCTCAAAAATAAATAAATGTCAAAAAAAAATTTTTTTTAAAAAAGGGTTTGAGGGACCCATCAGAAGTCTGGCGTGATGGACCAGATGTGATGGGAAAGGCCCGAAATCACCCCAGGAACACCTCCTCTGACAGAGGATAGGGTGTGTTAGCGGGTAAATACAGACAAATCTGTTGGGAACCTCCACCCCCCCCCCCCCCCCACCGCCCACAGGGAGAGTTTAGCCTATGCACCACGAGGTGGCCACACTCAGCCTTAGAAGCTGGTGGTTCAGAGCCAGTCCCCCTGCAACTGGCCAAAAACCTGAGAGAAGAGTTTGATGAGTGTCTGAGAAGGATCCCGGAGAGAACATCCTTCATATGCTCTGGAAACAAGAACAAAAAGTCCATCCTAGTCAACACGGTGTGTGGGAAAACTGAGACCTTGCTTTGTCTCTCCAGGCAGGAAGGAGAGATCATGTCCTAAGCACACGGCTCTGTGTCTCTCAGGCCCCTGGCTCTTAGCCTGAGACCCACACGGTGCGGTTGTTCAGGCACAACCTGCAGTGGAGGGATTAGAGCCCTCAGTTTCCAGGGCCTGTCGATGCCACAGGAGGTGGCAGGGACAGCCGCCGCGTGGGGGCCTGAACGCGGGGATCCCTCCCTGGAAGGTTCAGCCCTTCGCAAAGCCTGAGTCTCAGTCAGCCCGCAGGCCTCTGCAACCACAGGAAGAAGATTCGATCTGGAGGCAGAAGACTTGAATGCGAACCCTACTAATAAGATCATTGATTAGTTGGCAGCTTTGTAAGCACATGACAGGAGCCACCCCATCTGTAGAAAGGGAACAAGAACGCCCGCGTTTCAGGGCTGCAGGGAACCTCAAAGGAGATCGCTTGTGGAAATGGACGTTTTACATTAAAAACCTGCAACAGTTTGATGAGCATCTATTATCTGCGACATTCTCTATTAAGCTAAGTGCTAGGGCTGCAAAGATGAGGATGACACAAACTTTGCAGATGCCTCACAATCCCTTTTAGGAGAGGTGGCCTGCCCGTGGCTAGAGGTGATCAGGTCACAGGCAGATTAGGATACATTGCAAGATATTTAAGGCCCTGCAAGAGGAAATCTCAAGTAGGCCTTGAGGACAGAGGCCCGGTTCTGTTTCTCGAGTTTATGGAATCAGGATTAAACGGAGGTCCGCATAAGTCCAAGGCTGGCCTTCCTCCTCCTCCAGGGACATGTGGCTTATTTAATGGTAGGGCCAGAACTAGAGTCAGATTTTTTTGACTGTCAGCACAGAGGGGTTTTCACGGCCGCGCACTTTTTTTTTGTTTTGTTTTGTTTTTCCATCAACATTAAAGCAAGTAATTTTGATTTCAGAGTCTAAATGAAAACACTGGGGTTTGACCCTTTGGGAACGTACTATTAGACCAAATACTTTCCTCCCAGAGCATAAGAGACTTTTTACCACCCTAATTAGAGTTGTTTTATTGCAGCCTAATGCCAAAGCACAGATTCCTAATACGTTTTTCCTTTATGATCTAGGAACAAAGTCTTCTGACGCTTAGGTTGACAATCCAATTCTTTCTCTCCAAAGAGAGAACAGTAACATTGCATCTGCAAAGCCAGCTCCTCCCCGGTTTGGGAAAAGGTGATTTTTCATATCAGGCAGTTGCAAGAGCTGACTAGTGGAATAAACATCCTAGTTCCTCCTTTGGAAGCTGGGGCCTGCCCCCGTGGAAATGGGCCATAGTGTGGCATCTGTGGTGGCTACGCATTGCTCCTGGAAGCATGACCGTGGCAGGTTCAGAGCAAATCCTTGGCGTGGCTGATTTCACTTGGAGGATTGTCCAGGTTGACCGGCCGGTCAGGATCGTCTCCCCAAAGCAGGAAACTGACTGCCCCAGAGAAACTCTTTGCCCCAGAGAGCTCTTGGGGAATCCAAAAAGGGGTGGCGGTTGATGAAGGCAAGAATGAAAATAATATTCAAAACTGATGAGAAAAATTCAGCCCAATGAAAACCTGCCCGACACTCTGACACTCACTGGTGTCATTCAAGTGGTTTCTTTTGCTTATGTTGATTAAGAAAAATAAACACTGCTCCGTGTCGCCACATACCGTCCAAGCAAATACACAGCAGGAAGCGTAATCTGTTTGGCTCACTGCACGTCCCTACTACGGAACCAAGCCATTTGGAAAAATTGTTTAGCTTAGTTCAGGGCTGCTTTATCAATTGCTGATTCTAACCTCCAATGCCAACATTTATTAAGCTTCCACTCTGGGCCAGGGACTGTAAATGTGGGGAAAGAGATAACTCCATTTCTCGGAGCTCTTGCAACTTAACTAGAAAATTTTATGATAGGGACCTAGTGAGCATTTTATATTTATTCGCCCACTCAGCAAATATTTATGAAACACCTAAATTCTAGGAGAATTTCTAGAATTTCTAAAAGAGACAGACGCTGCCCACGTTCTAATGAAGGAAGTGTGACGGTAAAGAAATAAAAAAGTAAGACGCTTAGTAAAACGATAGAAGCCGGTAAATGGTATGAAGAAGAATAAGGAAGTCTAAGAATACAGAGGACTCAGGATGGGGTTGGGAGTATTATTGTGTGTCGTGTGGTCAAGGAAGGCTTCCCTGAAAGAAGGGTAAGAGATCAAAAGAACAGAACTCGTGTGGCTCTGAGGGAAAAGGTATTTTAGGCAGAGGAAACAAGTTGAAAGGGTGACGGAGGGTGACTGTGTTTCATTAGAGGAGTCAAGGACCAGCAAGCTGGTGAGGTGAAGGAGACAGAGGGAGGAGATGAGCTTATGGAGGAAAAGCTACACATCAAGCAGGGCCTGCAGCACCGGTAGAATGCTCTGGAAAGTATGGGGGCGGAGGGAGCAGGTTCAGCCAAAGAGTGACTCAGTCTGGCTTGAATGTGAGAAAGCACACGGTGGGTCCTTTGTGAGGGGTAAATGGTAGGGTAATAAGTGTGATAACCAGGTGATAACAAGAGAAGATGCTAGAGTTTTGGGTGTATTATAAAGAGAAATGGGATTGATGGATGGATTTGCTATAGGGTGCGAGAGATACGGAAGAATTGAGCGTGGCTCAAAGGTTTGGGGGCACGAACGACATGGAAATAGAGTTGCCATTTGCTGAGCCAGAGAAAACTGTGAGGGAAGCAGGTGTGGGAGTGGAATAGTGGATTTGGTTGCTGACGCGATAAGTTTCAGATGTTCCCGTATCAATCTGGGCTCAGGTGGAGGATCTGTGGTTTAGATGTAGATTTGGGGGGCATAAAAGTGCTTGGTTTCATTTGTCACCATGTGTGAGTTAGCGGAGTCATTGGTGAGTGCTGGGATATGGCAACATTTAGAAAATGGGAACACGGGAATGAATTAGCAAGGGAAATAGGGAAGAAGAGGCTAGGAAGCCAGGGGCCAAGGCAGGAGAGAAAGTGAAGTCATGGAAATCAAGTGAAGAAAATGTTTCACCCAGGGAGAGGATGACCAAGAGTTTTGTGTGTGCCTTATGCCTCATGCCTCATGTCCTTCCCTCCCCTCCCCTCCCCTTCCTTCCCCTCCCCTCCCCTCCCCTCCCCCTTAATCTCATGCCTTTACAGGTGGAACTTAATGATTGAGCTGTAACTAACTCCAAATTGGCCTGACTATACAGTGACTTGGGTCTAGTTTTCATCTTTCATTTTATTTACTTTTATAGTTTATTTTATTGTGAAATACTTCGATGTAAGTTCATAAAATAAATGTAATGGATACTTCACATCAAGTTGCAGCTTTGGGCCTAGAACCTTCAAGAACAAAGGTCACCCAGGGAAAATTACCTGTAAAATGTTTAGTAGGTACAGCCAACACAGCCGTGTTCTGCCCTCGTCCCGTCTGATCTAGGCACACCAGTGCAAATTCTCATAGCTATCTCTGTGTGGTTTTTGTTGTTGTTGTTGTTGTTGTTGTTGTTGTTGGGGAGGGCATCTCTTGGGTTTCCAGAACCTCCTTTGTCCATGTTCTTGGCAGGCTGGAGAGGCCTGGAATCTTCCGGGGCAGTGCTGAGACAATGACTGCTGGGTGTGGGGTGTAAATACCAAAGCTCCCTCACCCCTTGGCCAGTATAGTTAAGTTCCCCACGTGATTCATGGCCTGTTGCTCAGTGTGGTAGCTGATTGAACAAAGCACCCTTTACGGATTTCCCTCCCCTTCATTTCCTCGTCTTCCTGCTGGTGTTGCTTTCATTTCCTTTTTTTTTTTTAATTAAAAAAAATTTTTTTTAATATTTATTCATTTTTGAGAGACACACAGAGATAGAGTGCGAATGGGGGAGGTGCAGAGAAAGAGTGAGACACAGAATCCAAAGAGGCTCCAGGCTCCGAGCTGTCAGCACAGAGCCCGACGCGGGGCTCGAACTCTCACACACCGCGAGATCATGACCTGAGCCGAAGTCGGACGCTTAACCCACTGGGCCACCCAGACTCCCAGCCTTCATTTCCTAAGTAAACTTTTTCATAGTTGTGGTCTCACTAATTGTTGCTAGAAGAACCTAAAGGAAGACAGCACATGCAACTTAAATAGAAAGTAGTCCGTCCCTATTGACCTTTTCTACAAATAGAAGTTCTGTGTTTTGCTGATGATGGCAGCGTTGACCTGTGTGGTGGTGGAGAATGTGCCAGCTCTAATTTGGAATTTGCATTTCCTGTCATCCAGGAGATGAATGCAGGTTTTGCCTTTCCTGCACACCTTCAGGAAGAGTCACTGGTTTGTGTCCCTTTGTCATCTCATTTCAGCAGCAGGGGCTCAGGTCACTGGGCCTGATGGGGAGACAGCAATCACTGGCAGGAGACCGCGATGCAATTTCACATTCCTCCTTCTTAAGTAGAGAACACACTAGAATAAGCAAGGCAGTTGTTTCCAGTTTTAATTTAAATTAAAGAGCATTTGGCCAAGCTCTTGAAGCCAGTCTCTGAGAGTTAGTAACAGCGGGCTGGGCAAGAGGGCCCCTGATTTGCTGTGCCCCCTTCCTTCTCGTCAATGGATCCTAATATCAACAGAAAGTTCCATCTCTGATGATTAAACAGGCGCATGACTTAGAAATGAAGTTCTGAAGTTTTTCTACCAGGCAAAGCTTCAGATCCTTTCACATACATTGTGTGATATAATTACGCTTAGGGTTACTAACGCCAAAATGAAGATCAGAGAGGTTGAGTGGCTTGCCCAAAGCGACATGTTATTTAGTGGTGGGGCCAGTATCTAAACAGAAGCCTCTCTGATTCACAGCCACAGTTTTATAACATGGCCCTGCATAAAAGGAGAGGGCGAAGAGAAGAAACGCCCCAGCGTGAATTGTTGCCTACATTCCAGAAAGGGAAGCAATGTCAAGACAAGTTACCAAGGGGACTTTGAGCCAAATGAGAAGGGATGGAGTGTTTGTTTATTTTTTTCCAGAGTCGGGATGTATTCGGAAGAAATGAGTGTCTTAAAAGTTAATGTCAGTTAACGTAGCTATCAAAGACTGTATCTCTGGCATGCAGCTGAGAGTGACACAGGTCAGAAGACGTGTGTGACCAGAATCCAAGGAAGATGATGGTGTCAGAGCTGGTGTCTCCAGAGAGCAAAGGGTCCCACTGCTTTCTGGGCACACAGGCTGTTCCCTCTAGTCCCGGGCGTGCAGCTCACAAACTGTGGAAAGCCCAGGCACCCTGCTCAGCCTCTGTAACAGATACTTCCTGCTGCGTAAGAAACGATCACAAAACTTAAAGGCTTAAAATAACCGGTGTTTATTTGGCTCAAAAATCTGTGGATCAGTGGGTTGGTTCTGTAGGACTAGGTTGGCCTGACGGATCTTCATCGGGATCCCTCAAGTGAGTGTCGTCACCCAGCTAGCCTGGGCTGGTGACTTATGTCTGGCAGCTGGCTAGCTCTTGTCCAGGTTGACAGATGTGACCGCCCCTTGTGTAACTCGTATTCAGCAGGTTAGCCCAGGCTACTTCTTCTGAGAGAGCTAGGGTACCAGGAGTAGCCAAAAAGGGCAAATCTCAGTGGACAGGTTTCCCCCCAATGATAGCATCGTATAAAGCTGGAGTACAGTATCACAGTCAGGATCTCAACACCGATGCTTTGGAGACACAATTTAATCCCCCACAGGATTCCTCTTATAACTCTTCTATAAACACGTCTACTTGTGTCCTGCCCGCCCCCCACCTCTTCCTTAACTCATGAGAAACACTACTCTGCTTTCCATTTCTATAAATGCCTATAATTTTGCCATTTCAAGGAAGGTCATCTCCGTGGAATCACGGAGTCTGTAACCTTTGATTGAGATTCAGGCAGATTCATGAATCAGGAGATTCAACAAGCAGGTTGTTGCTTATATCAAGAGATGCTTCCTTTTTGCTTCTGAGTGGTATTCATGATACTGCTGTTTGTGTAAGCCCCACACTGGGCTTGATCCCCTGCACCGTGAGATCATGACCTGAGCCGAAATCAAGAGTTGGACGGCCAACTGGCTGGACCACCCACGCGCCCCTGCACACTTGGTTTTCGAAGAACATTTCAAAATGTTTCCCAGAGTGGGTGTATCATTTTAGGTTCCCCCCAGCAGTGGACCCCCCAGCAGTGGATCCCCCCAGCAGTGGATCCCCCCCCAGCAGTGGATCCCCCAGAAAGGTGATCCACTTTTTCCACAGCCTCATCGCCATTTTAGTGCTGTCCGATAGATCAGTAGTGATCTGTCATTTGGGGGTTATTTTGCGTTTCCCTAATGGCTGATGATGGGGAAACATCTTAACATCTTTTCATGTGCTTGTTTTTCATTTACATATCTTCTTCGGTGAAATGTTTCCTCATGTCTTAGGTCAATATTCTCATTGGATTTTTTTTCAACTCGTTGAGTTTTGAGAGTTCTCTCTGTAGTCTCCGTACTAGGGATTGTCCGTTGCATGATTTACAAATATATTCTCCCAGTCTGCAGCTTATCTTTTCACCCTGTTCCCTGGGTCTTTCATAAAGCCAAAGTTTTTAATTTTGATGAAGTCCTGTTTATCAGTTTTTAAAACAGGTATCACGCTTTTGGTGTCATCGCCAGGAACTCTTCACCAAACGCTAGGCCCTGAAGATTCTCTTCTATGTGTTTCTTTCTAGATTGTCTCCTAACAGTATTATCATTCTGGGGATCCTGGGGGGCTCAGTTGGTTAAGCATCCGACTTCAGCTCAGGTCATGGTCTCACAGTTCGTGGGTTCGAGCCTCGCGTCGGGCTCTGTGCCGACAGCTCAGAGCCTGGAACCTGCTTCAGATTCTCTGTCTGCTTCTCCCTCTCTCTGCCCCTCCCCTGCTCGCACTTTGTCGCTCTCTGTCTCTCAAAAATAAACAGACATGAAAAATAAATGAATGAATAAATAAATAAATAAATAAATAAATAAATAAATAAATAAAGTATTATCATTTTAAGATCAATTTGAATTCGTTTTTTTAAATTAAATTTTTAATGTTTATTTTTGAGGGAGAGAGAGAGAGAGAGAATGAGAAAGAATGAGTGGAGGAGGGTCAGAGAGAGAGAGAGAGGGAGGCACAGGCTCCAGGCTCCGTGGGGCTCGAACTCACAAACCACGAGATCCTGACCTGAGCCAAGGTCAGACACTTAACTGACTCAGCCACTCAGGCACCCCTGAGTTAGTTTTTGTATCAGTCAAGGTTCATGGTTGGTTGGTTGCTTGCTTTGTTTATTTGTTTGTTTGTTTGTTTGTTTGTTTATTTATTATTGTCTATGGATATCCAGTCACATTAGCACTATTTGTTGAAGAGATTATTCTTCCTCCATTGAACTGATTTTACACTTTTTTTTTAAAGCTATTGGTTATACTTCTATTGGGCTATTTCCAAATTTTCAGTTTTATTTCAATGATAAATATGTTATCCCTCTGCCGTACCACATATTACTGGTAGCTGATTACTGTAGCTATATAATAAGTCTTAAAGTCAGATAAAATAATTCCTCTAACTTTATCATATTTTTCAGAATTATCTTAGCTATTTTGTTTGCTTCCCCATATACATTTAAAAATATTATCTATAATTTTACAAAAAAAATCTTACTGGGATTTTGATTGTACTTGTGTTAAAACTGTATAAGAATTTGGGGAAAATTAACACCTTTATTTTGTTGAGCCTTCCAACCTATAAACACTATATGATTCCTCATTTATTTACATCATCTTTGTTTTCTTTTATTAGTTCTTTGTAACTTTAAGCATAGACCTCCTGTACATGTTTTGTTAGATTTATACTGAAGTAACTGATATTATAAGCAGTTATAAATGGCATTGTGTTTTTCCTTTCAGTCCAAGGGTTCTTGGTTCTAGTATATCGAAATGCAATTGATTTATGAACATTTATCTTCTATTCTGTTTCTTTGCTGAACTCATTTAACTAGTTCTAGAAGAGTTTGTTTGTTTTTTTTGTAGATTCTTTGCAGTTTCCTATGTAGATAATCATGTTATCTGCAAATATGAACCATTTTATTTCTTCCTTTCTCATTGATCTTTCATTTTCTTTTCTTGCCTTATTGTACTGGTTAAACCATCTAGAACAATGTTGAATAAATGTGGTGAGAGCAGACATCCTTGCCTTGTTTTCGATCATCAGTGGAGGGTGGGGGAGTGAAGTGGATGGAAACATTCAGTCTTTCACCATTAAATATAATGATATATTATTTGTACATTTTTTTTAGCATTTGTTCAATTTTGAAAGGCAGAGAGAGACAGAGCGCGAATGGGGGAGGGGCAGAGAGAGAGAGGGGGAGACACAGAATCCGAAGCAGCTCCAGGCTCTGAGCTGTCAGCACAGAGCCCGGCGCGGGGCTCGAACTCATGGACTGCGAGATCATGACCTGAGCCAAAGTCACCGCTTGACCGACTAAGCCACTCACGCACCCCTGTTTGTACATTTTTTTAATCAAGTCAAGGACGTTCATCTCTATTCCTAATTTTCTGAGAGTTTTTATTGTGAATTAGTGTTGACTTTTTGTCAAACGGTTTGTTCTTTATCAACTTATGGTTTCAGGTGGTCTTTCTTCTTTTTCTTTCTCTGTTAATATGGTTATTTCATTGAATAATTTTTGAATAATGACACAACCTCTTATCACCAAAATTTACCTCATGTGGTAGTGGTGTACAATTTTAAAAATATATTTCTGAAGTCTATTTATTAATATTCGATTAAAGATTTGTGTGTCTATATTCACAAGGGAAATTGATCTATAGTTTCTTTTTACATGCTTTTTTAAAAATTTTGGTATTAGAATAACACTGCTTTCATAAAATGAAATGGGAATCATTTCCTTCTTGTTTATTTCCTGAAAAAGTTTGGGGAGACCTGGGGTTAATTTTTAGGTAAGTGTTTGGTAGAATTCTTCAGCGAGAGCGTCTGGGTTGAAATCAAAGAACTCAATTTAAAAATGGGCAAAATATCTGAACAGACATCTTACCAAAGATGATGTACAGATTACAAATAAGCCTATGAAATAGTGTTCAACATCCTATGTCATTAGGGAATTGCAAGTTAAAACAATGAGATAGCCCACCCAGCACACCTAGTACAGTGGCTAACATCACAAACACTGACAACACCAAAAGGAGCAGTAGGAACTCTCACTACTTGCCGATGGGAATGCAAAATGGCACAGCCACTTTAGAAGATGGTTGGGTAGTTCTTACAAAAGCAGACTCTTTCCGTAGGATTCAGCCATCACACTCCTTGTATTTACCCAAATGAGTTGACAGTGATAGGTCGAGCCAAAATCCTGCACGTGAGCGTTTTCAGCAGCATTATTCATCACTGATAGATCTTGAACGATGGAATATTATTCAGTGCTGAAAACAAACAAGCTAACGAGTGGTCGCAAGACGTGGAGAATCCTTAAGTGCATTTTGCTAAGTGAAAGAAGCCGATTGGAAATGGCTACCCGCTATGTGATTCCAACTATATGACACTTGGGAAAAGGCAAAACTGTTGAGAAAGTAAAAAGATAAGTGGTTGCTAGGGATCCGGAAGTTGGAGGTTGGGATGAAAAGGGATGCACAGGTAGAGCACAGGGGATTTTAAAGGGACTGAGCTATTATGAATACTATAATGGTGGACACTTGTCATTATACGTTTGTCAAAACCCGTAGAACGTCTGACGCCAACAGTAAACCCTACTGAAAACTGTGGGCTTTAGCCAATAATATGTCAATATTGGGTCATCAACCATAACAAATGTATAAAACTAATGCAAAATGTCTATAATAGGGGAAACTGTGTGTGGATGTTGCGACAGTGGGGAGCAGGGGGAAGAAGGGGCATCAAGGAATTTTATGTTTTCTGATCAATTTTTCTGTAAACCTAAAACTACTATAGAAAATAAAGTGCATGCATGTTTAAAAATACTTGTCAACTGGAAAAAAAACCACATTGGGGTCTGTAGATTTGTTTTGGGGGGGGTTATAAATTACAAAGTCAGGCTTTTCCTGCATAATTTCCTTCCTTCCGCTTGCTTTGTGTTTATTTTGTTTTTGTTTTTCTATGTTCTTAGTGCAGGAACTTACTTTTGTTTTTATTTGTGACTTTCCCTCTTTTATTTCTGTAAAGTTGGTGTCTCACGAGTTTTGATATGGTGTATTTTCATTTCATTCAATTTCATTCATTCTTAAATTGTCTTCCGAGACTTTTGTTTGTGTTGTTTAGTTTCTAAGTGTAGATTTACTCATTATCTTTCTGTTACCGATTTCTAGCTTGATTATTCCATTGTGATTAGATGGCACAATCTGCATGATTTAAGTTTTTAAAATTTTCTTAGAATTGTTTGATGGGCCAATATATCTTGTTGTGTGTTTTATGTGAACTTCAAAGAAAGATGAATTCTGCTGTATTTATACATGTCTATTAGATTCTGTTGTTTGACGATGCTGTTGAATGCTTCTATATGCTTGCTAATTTTCTGTCTAGTTCTATAAATTGTTGAGAGAGAGATTGAAATCTCCATCTATAACACAGATTTATCTCTTTCTCCTTTAATTTTTATTAGTTTTTGCTTCACATATTTGGAGCTCTGTTTAGCGTATACATGCTTAGGATTTCTATGTCTTCTTGAAGGATTTATCCTTTTATCATTATATGACTTCTGTCTGGTGATTTTCTTTTCTCTAAATTCTACTTTTTCCAATATTAATAGAAATATTCTTGCTTTCTTTTCATGAATGTTCACATGAAATATTTTTTCCAGAGTTATAATTTTATTTTATTTTATTATTATTTTTTTTTAAATTTTTTTTCTTCGTTTTTATTTATTTTTGGGACAGAGAGAGACAGAGCATGAACGGGGGAGGGGCAGAGAGAGAGGGAGACAGAATCGGAAACAGGCTCCAGGCTCCGAGCCATCAGCCCAGAGCCTGATGCGGGGCTCGAACTCAGGGACCGCGAGATCGTGACCTGGCTGAAGTCGGACGCTTAACCGACTGCGCCACCCAGGCGCCCCCAGAGTTATAATTTTAATCGGCATATATTATTTGGGTTCAGGAGAGTTTTTCATGACAGTATACAGTTGGGTAATATTTTTATTCCACCCTGCCAATCTCTGTCTTTTAATTGGGTTTTGAGACCTTTTGTGTTTAATTATTGATATCTAGTGCTTAAGTTTGCCATTTTTTTCCCTTTTTCCCCCTACATTTTTTTCTACTTTCTTCTTTTCCTGGCTTCCTGTGGGCAACACAAACATCTTTGCAATTCTAATATGATTCACCTATAGTGTTTTAGAGTATGTCTTTTTAAAGGTTTTAAGTTTGCTCTAGGTATTATATTTGTATAACTTATACTGGTGTTACCACTTTACCAGTTTTAGGAAAATGTGGAAATGTCACTTCCCCTTATATCTCTATAACCTCCTCCATTTATAATACCATTTTCTCATATATTTCATATGAAATATACAAATTGCATGTTCTACATACATTTAGAACCACCTCAGGCATTCTTGTAGTTTCATTTCAATCATCATAATTTAGAAAAGTCAAGAAAAGAAGAAAGATCTATTGCATTTATTTGTATTTTTGCTTACCATATTTTTTCTTCCTTTTAAGGTCCTTTTGTTTTTATTTTGGATTCCTTTCCCTTTAAAGAAATTTCTTCAGGGGTCCCTGGGTGAATGAGTCAGTTAAGCGTCTGACTCCTGATTTCCGCTCAGGTCGTGATCTCAGGGTTTGTGGGATGGAGCCCCACATCGGGCTCTGCACTGAGGGCATAGAGCCTGCTTGGTATTCTCTTTCTCTCTCTCTCTCCCCCACCCCTTCCCCCCCAACCTCTAAATAAATAAATAAACTTAAAAAAATAAACTTTTTTAACCATGTATTTGGGGTATATATCTATATCTATTTATATCTGTATCCTAAAAATGCTTTTACTCTTCCTTTATCAGAGCATGCCTTGACTTCTCCTTTTTCCTGAAGGGTATTTTTGCTGAATATAGGATTCTGGGTTGACAGTTCTTCTCTTTTAGCACTTGGAAAATGTGCCACTTGCATCTAGCCTCTATTTTCTACTAAGTTTACTGTCATTTGAATTATTTTTTTTCCCTATAGGTAAGATGTTGTTCTCTCACTTCTTCAGATGTGTTTTCTTTGTCTTTAGTTTTTGGCACTTTGATATGATGAGCCTTGACATGGTTTCTTTGGGTTTAACTTGTTTGGAGTTTATCTTGTCGAATCTATATAGCTCGTCTTCTTGAACTGGTAAGTGTACATCTTTTTGCCAAATTTGATAAGTTTCCACCATTAGTTCCTTGAGTACTTTTTCATTGCTATCCTCATTCTCTCCTTCCAGAACTCTGATGACACAAATTGCTTATTTAATTCCCAAAGATCCCTGAGGGTCTCTTAATATGTCTCACTTGTTAAGACTTGGTCATTTCTGTTGTTCTATTTTTACGTTTACTTAGTCGGTCCTCCGTATCTTCCATTTTTCTGCTGAGTGAATCCACTGCATTTAAAAAAAAAATTTTTTTAACGTTTATTTATTACTGAGAGACAGAGACAGACAGAGCATGAGCAAGGGAGGGGAAGAGAAAGAGGGAGACACAGAATCGGAAGCAGGCTCCAGGCTCCGAGCTGTCAGCACAGAGCCCGACACGGGGCTCGAACTTACAGACCACAAGATCATGACCTGAGCTGAAGTTGGACGCTTAACCCGCTGAGCCCCCCAGGCGCCCCCACTGCATTTTTTATTTAGTAAGTGTATTTTTGAGTTCTAAAAGTTCCACTTGGCTTTTCTATACATACTATATTTCTTTTCATTTGTTTCATGCATGTTTCAATTGCTTGTTGAAATATTTTTTATGAAAATGGCTTTATCTTCTTAATTTTTTTTAAGTTTACTTATTTATTGTTTAAAGAGACAGAGACAGTGTGAGTAGGGGAGGGGCACAGAGAGGGAAAGAGAGAGAATCCCAAACAGGTTCTGAGCTGCCAGAGCAGAGCCCAAAGACAGGTCTCGAACCCACAAACCGTGAGATTATGACCTGAGCTAAAATCAAGAGTTGGATGCTTAACCGACCGAGCCACCCAGGCGTCCCTGAACACTGTTTTAAAATCACTGTCAGACAATTCCAAGTCCTCTGTCATGTCAGTGTTGATATCTACTGACGTCTTTTTTTGCACTCTTTTTAGGATCTCCTTTTTTCTTTTTATGATGAGTGCTTTTCAACTGAAGCATGCACATTTTGGATATTCTCCTCTGAAACTCTCCATTTTACAGAGCCTTCTGTTTTCTGTGGGGATTCTTCTTTCACCTCTTTTACAGGAAAGGGAGGGCACCTCCTTGTTACTGCCAGGTGGAGTAGGATCCCGGTTCTCAACTCGGCTTCCATTTATACCCAAATGGGGAGAATCCCCATTACTGCTCCTGAGGATGGGAATTCTGTTTCCCCACCAAGTCTCCTCCCTAGATCTCCACGTAGGAATGTGTCTTCCTGCTTCTCACATGACCTCCATGGATACCACAAGGAGGGGCGCTAATGAGGTTGACACTGGGTGATGGTGGAACTTTTGCTTCCTCTGACACCGCTCAATCAGAGAGAAGGAAGGATGCCTCATTACGGCCAGGTAGAGGTGAGAAGGTGGAAGTCCAGTCTTCCTACACGGTCTTCACTGATGCTGCAGGGAGTAGAGGGTGTGGGTAGAGATCTAATTGATCCTCTAGAGATGAATGTCCTAGCTCCCTGCTCATGCTTCTATGACACTACCCCAACAGGGACATTGGGACAATTTGGTACAGCTGTGAGCAGTGGAGGTCTAAGCTCACGTTGACATGAGTGGACCGGGTATCATGGTTATTTCTATGATGTTTGACTGGGAAAAAATGTTTATTGTCTAAAAGTTTTCTGTCTTGTTAGACTTCCTTTTTCCTTTTATGTATGGAGAAAGTTTTTGTCCGGGCTTCTTGTGTCTGTGCCTGTTGGCATTTTTGAATTTCCGGCTCTTACAGCTCCCAAGTCTGGGATATATGAGGCAATAAAAGAAAACTCAGGGTACTCACTACCATGCCATGCCTTGGGTTCTGAGGTCTCTACCCCAGTCTGCCTTCTTTTCATCATCTTTCAGAGTCCTTGTGCGATTGTTTGATACACAATATTCAGGGTTTATACTAGTATTTGATGGCATCTTCCTTTAAGCAATAATCCACAGGAACTTTTAATGTCTCTGCTTGTGTCAGATTTCTATTGTTTCATGAATCATACACAGTTAGCCCCAAGACCTACCCTAAGTGGTGGAGAAACGGACTCCACCACATTATGGGAGAACCTTCAAAGTCATGCTACAAGTGTGTAGATGTGGGATGGAGAGGAATTGACAATTATTCTTTTAACCTATCCAGACCTCTCTGATGGGTGAGAAATGAGGACAGAGTTAGGGAGCAGACAGAAGCGGGGGGAAGTTGGGTAAAGTGGAGGGAGAGAGAAAAAGAGACATCAACGAGGTTATTAGTAAGATCAAAAGAAACTATTACTGATAACACAGTTATCAAGAAAAAAATCCCAATCAATAAAAGCTGCTATATTACACAAGTGGGTGATAAGAAAGTGTGTAACAAACAATTAAAAATATGGAAGTGTCAGAATGAACACAATATTTTGTGTGGGTGGTTAGAAGAACACAGGCACATAGAACTGGTATTGACCAAAACTCCCGACGGTCTCTCATAGGTTCCTATTTTCCAGAATGATGGAAACATTAGAAAAAAGAGAATGTTACCAATAAAAAAATGTTTCACTGTGTCTAATGTTGCAGGATGAATGGAATGATAGTTAATTTCTTATGCTTTAGAATGAATTCTGATTTTTTTTAAGTTTCTGAGATCGAGTTTTTTTCCACTTCCAGAACGTCCAAGTTCTCCCACGTCATGTCTGTCAGTGACTGAGAATAATCAGAGATAAAGTTTAAGATCACTGGCAGCCTTCCTCCTAAAAGCAAACCTCAAACTCTTCTGTCTTCTGGGGATGCATCCGCTTTTCAGAAGCGTATGTTCTGAGTTCAGTATGTAGCAGAAACATTTCGGCAGAAGTGGGGACAGCTCACTTCAAGTGACCAACCTCACCACCACCATGTGACCTAGACACTCACGTCAAGGGGCATCTCCACACGGGCAGCGCTCCAACAAATGATTGCAAAGTGCTGAGTCAACGTCATTCTGCTCTGTGTTTCAAAATACTGTGTTATGTGCTTGCTTTGCGCTAAGTACTGTGGTTGGCACTCTGTGTCACATGTCTCATTTACCTCTTTGGATGTATTAGATTCATCATTTTACAGGGAAAGAAACTGAGATTTAAAGGAGTTGATGGCTTTCAAAAAGCATACTAATGGTAACATAACTAGGACTCTAACTCTGTTCTCTCTAGTTCAAAGGTCTAGCTCCTGCACCACAAATGTCACATTGTCCCCCATTGGAATCTCACAGCGGTAAAGCGAGGATTCTACGCGTGGGGAGCTTTTAGCATTAAAGTGAAATTTACGATAAATGAAGTTGAACTTCACAAACATAAAGAGGATAGGAAGAGTCCATACTTCTCCGAGGATGTTCAAACAGTACCTTAGTGATAGAGCTTTAAAAAGAAGTTCAAAAGAGAAACTTCCTTGGAGTTTTTAGCAGATAGTCTTAGGTCCCTCCAATTCTTATTCTAACTTTGAGCTCAAGTTAATTAATGCCATTAAACTGCTCTGAAACACTAGATTCAGAGAAACTTCACAAATAAAAATTCTTTGTCTTATTTCTTTTTTTTTATTTATATATGAAATTTATTGTCAAATTGGTTTCCATACAACACCCAGTGCTCATCCCAAAAGGTGCCCTCCTCAATACCCATCACCCACCCTCTCCTCCCTCCCACCCCCCATCAACCCTCAGTTTGTTCTCAGTTCTCAACAGTCTCTTATGCTTTGGCTCTCTCCCACTCTAACCTCTTTTTTTTTTTTCCTTCCCCTCCCCCATGGGTTCCTGTTAAGTTTCTCAGGCTCCACATAAGAGTGAAACCATATGGTATCTGTCTTTCTCTGTATGGCTTATTTCACTTAGCATCACACTCTCCAGTTCCATCCACGTTGTTACAAAAGGCCATATTTCATTTTTTTTTTCATTGCCATGTAGTATTCCATTCTGTATATAAACCACAATTTCTTTATCCATTCATCAGTTGATGGACATTTAGGCTCTTTCCATAATTTGGCTATTGTTGAGAGTGCTGCTATGAACACTGGGGTACAAGTACCCCTATGCATCAGTACTCCTGTGTCCCTTGGATAAATTCCTAGCAGTGCTATTGCTGGGTCATAGGGTAGGTCTATTTTTAATTTTCTGAGGAACCTCCACACTGCTTTCCAGAGCGGCTGCACCAATTTGCATTCCCACCAACAGTGCAAGAGGGTTCCCGTTTCTCCACATCCTCTCCAGCATCTATAGTTTCCTGATTTGTTCATTTTGGCCACTCTGACTGGCGTGAGGTGATACCTGAGTGTGGTTTTGATTTGTATTTCCCTGATAAGGAGCGACGTTGAACATCTCTTCATGTGCCTGTTGGCCATCTGGATGTCTTCTTTAGAGAAGTGTCTATTCATGTTTTCTGCCCATTTCTTCACTGGATTATTTGCTTTTTGGGTGTGGACTTTGGTGAGCTCTTTATAGATTTTGGACACTAGCCCTTTGAACGATATGTCATTTGCGAATATCTTTTCCCATTCCATTGGTTGCCTTTTAGTTTTGTTGGTTGTTTCCTTTGCTGTGCAGAAGGTTTTTATCTTCATAAGGTCTCAGTATTTCATTTTTGCTTGTAATTCCCTTGCCTTTGGGGATGTGTCGAGTAAGAGATTGCTACGGCTGAGGTCAGAGAGGTCTTTTCCTGTTTTCTCCTCTAGGGTTTTGATGGTTTCCTGTCTCACATTCAGGTCCTTTATCCATTTTGAATTTATTTTTGTGAATGGTGTGAGAAAGTGGTCTAGTTTCAACCTTCTGCATGTTGCTGTCCAGTTCTCCCAGCACCATTTGTTAAAGAGACTGTCTTTTTTCCATTGGATGTTCTTTACTGCTTTGTCAAAGATGAGTTGGCCATACGTTTGTGGGTCTAGTTCTGGGGTTTCTATTCTATTCCATTGGTCTATGTGTCTGTTTTTGTGCCAATACCATGCTGTCTTGATGATGACAGCTTTGTAGTAGAGGCTAAAGTCTGGGATTGTGATGCCTCCTGCTTTGGTCTTCTTCAAAATTCCTTTGGCTATTCGGGGCCTTTTGTGGTTCCATATGAATTTTAGGATTGCTTGTTCTAGTTTCGAGAAGAAGGCTGGTGCAATTTTGATTGGGATTGCAATGAATGTGTAGATAGCTTTGGGTAGTATTGACATTTTGACAATATTTATTCTTCCAATCCATGAGCAGGGAATGTCTTTCCATTTCTTTAAATCTTCTTCAATTACCTTCATAAGTTTTCTATAGTTTTCAGCATACAGATCCTTTACATCTTTGGTTAGATTTATTCCTAGGTATTTTATGCTTCTTGGTGCAATTGTGAATGGGATCAGTTTCTTTATTTGTCTTTCTGTTGCTTCATTGTTAGTGTATAAGAATGCAACTGATTTCTGTACATTGATTTTGTGTCCTGCAACTTTGCTGAATTCATGGATCAGTTCTAGCAGACTTTTGGTGGAGTCTATCGGATTTTCCAAGTATAATATCATGTCATCTGCAAAAAGCGAAAGCTTGACTTCATCTTTGCCAATTTTGATGCCTTTGATTTCCTTTTGTTGTCTGATTGCTGATGCTAGAACTTCCAGCACTATGTTAAACAATAGCGGTGAGAGTGGGCATCCCTGTCGTGTTCCTGATCTCAGGGAAAAAGCTCTCAGTTTTTCCCCGTTGAGGATGATGTTAGCTGTGGGCTTTTCATAAATGGCTTTTATGATCTTTAAGTATGTTCCTTCTATCCCGACTTTCTCAAGGGTTTTTATTAAGAAAGGGTGCTGGATTTTGTCAAAGGCCTTTTCTGCATCGATTGACAGGATCATATGGTTCTTCTCTTTTTTTTTGTTAATGTGATGTATCACGTTGATTGATTTGCGAATGTTGAACCAGCCCTGCATCCCAGGAATGAATCCCACTTGATCATGGTGAATAATTCTTTTTATATGCCGTTGAATTCGATTTGCTAGTATCTTATTGAGAATTTTTGCATCCATATTCATCAGGGATATTGGCCTGTAGTTCTCTTTTTTTACTGGGTCTCTG
>NW_024412400.1:3391055-3526446 GCF_014898765.1 Herpailurus yagouaroundi
TCTGGTGGTTTTCTGGGTTATTTAGGCAGGTGTAGGTGGAATCTAAGTGATCAGCAGGACGCGCGGTGAGCCCAGCGTCCTCCTACGCCGCCATCTTCCCTCTCTCCTCTCTTTGTCTTATTTGTTTCCTGCTTAGGCCAGTACTACTGCAAATACATCTTTGTGCAGCATCTTAAGTAGCAAATCTTTCATCAAACCAATAAATGCTAACATATTTGAAATTAATAACTACGGAATGTCTGCAGCTTAGCTGTGTCTCTCTGAAAAATGGATATTACTTACAACACTGTTCTACTGCAGTTATGAGGACATCAAATTTGTGAGAAAGAAAATCAGTAAATCGACAAACCACAAGTTATCGCAGATCGATTGCTATCACCGGGAATTATGTGCACATAGGTGGCGTTTGAGAACTGCCTCTTCTCTCAAAGACCCATTGACAGTAGAGATCATATGGCAGGGAGCGCTTTGGAAAGGACAAAAAAGAAAAGAAACTCCTGAGATTTGGGAGATGAAAAGGAACTTGGAGATTATGTTTATTCATTTATTGCTTCATTTGTTGATATGTAAGTCATAGGTAGTACGGCCCATTGGATAGAATGGATATTAGATTCGTGCAGACGACTTTCAATCCTAACTTTTCCGCTTCCTGTTTATATAGCTCATACTCTGTGAGCTTCAGTTTCCTCACCTGCAAACTGGATTTTCTTATAGAATTGAATCCTTTATTGTTACGAAATGACCTTCTTTATCCCTGGCCATATTCCTTATCTTGAAGTCCTTGATATTAATACAGTCTCATCTGCCTCCTTTTATGCTTGGAGTTGGCATGTGTATCTGTTTTCATTCTTTTATTTTCAATCTGTCTATGCCTATGTAATATTTATATGCATTTATTATTTATATAAGTATATGTAATATTTAAAGTGTGTCTTGTAAACAGCATATAGGTGGGTCTTGGGTTTTTTTTATCCATTCTGAAAAGTTTTGCGCTTAAATTGAGTATTCAGACTTATTTTTAACATAATTATGATGTGGTTGGAATTAAATCTACCATTGTGAGCTCTGCATTCTATTAGCCAGTCTTTCTTTTTTCCACTCCATTCCTATCTTCCTTTGGGTTAACTTTTTTTTTTTTTTAAGAATCTATTCTGTCTCCTTTACTGGCGTTTCAAGGGTAATTAGGTTTTGTTTGTTTGTTTTTGAGATGCTTAATTCAGTGGCTGGGACTGATAATGACAGTTATTTCTTAATTATGAATTACACTATATAATGAGTCATCTACTATTGCTGACATTAAGTGAAATCCAGATGGACAGAACATTGGTTTTGCCCTAAATGGGACTGAGAGTTTAATGGGGAAATGTAATATATAGATTTTTTATGGTGACTTGTGTGAAAATGGAAGTGTATCTAAGTATGTTCAAGAAAGCATTGGAACACAGAGCAGGTAGGGCTTAGAAAGGAAGAATAAGAGAGATTTTCAAGTGACATAATGAGAATAAGGATGGTTTATTTACAAATGTTCAGATACAAAAATAGAATGGTCATGTTAGAGAACACTGATTACTGCATATGAATTAAAATGTGATATACACACACACATATGTATATATGTGTGTGTGTATATCTGTGTATGGAGAAGGCAGGGCATAAAAACAGCTGTTTACAGATCACAAAGCACTGTCAAATCAATCTAGAGAATCTCAACCTCATTTCTGAGGTGATAAAGAGTCACTGAAGGATTTTAAATACTTTGTTTGATATGACCTGATCTCTATGTACAAAAATCACATTGGTCTTTGTGTGATGGATGTTGATTGGAGGGAGAGAATCATGCGGACAAAGAAGCCAAAGTCGATTTTGCACGTAAAGAAAATGAGACCAATTGATGTAATTTACTCAAGTCACAGATTCTTAAAAGTTGAGCATGGCAGAAACAAACCTGATTCCCCAAACAGCTTTAACATGGTTGGATTAACCCAGTGTATTTTAAGTTACATATTTAATTATCTACTCACATAATAAATGCTTTTGGTGATAGTGAAGGTAATAATACACTATAGTTGTTTCATAATACAGATATGTTGATATTTGCGGTCAAACTGTACCAACCTGAGTGGGAGACATGTCTTAATATAGGTACTTACATGAATCCTAAAGGGAAGAGGAAACATGGTAGGGTCATCAGAGTTATCTAGTAGCTGGTTTAAGGGTACAAGCTCTCTGTCCCAAACTTAACCGAGTGTGACAAATGCATTTTGAACCTGTTCCCTGAATAGATTTCAAACACATTGTGTCAGCCAAGTCATTTCAGCTGTTTTTGGTCCCTCTTCCATCTTAAGCTTGATATATGATTGAGTGGAGACTACAGTTGATTGACAGATACACCAATTTAAATATGAGCACTTTATTAACCCTGTATGAGCATCTCAATAAAAGAACATGATGGAGTGAGACATACAAGGTAGCTGTGCTGATTTTGAAGACAATCACACTGTGGCTTAACTTGACAGAAGCAATGAATCAAATCCTGTGAAAATAGTTCCAAAGATATTTTCTGCACACTATTTAAATCAGCAGCTCCATGTAAGTAAGCAGTGCTAAAGGATTATGCAAAGGCTTAATGCTTTCTTGCCCCTTATAGGATTTTAACTTAGACTCCAGGTTCTCTTGTTGAGGTTTGGTGTTTTTTTTTTGTTTTTTTTTTTACAGACCTGAAATGCCCCAGGAAGTTGCCTCACTCTGTCCTCTGGCCCTGACTGTACCCTGACCTTCATAGGATGATGCAAAATCCCAAGCCATTGTGTCTGAATGACTCAGTGGGAAAAAAAGTTAGATTATTAGTTAATGCTAGTAGCTAATTTATTAAGCACTAATCGTAAAGCAGGTACTATACAAGATGCTTTACACAGATTAACTGATTTAATCTTCATAACAGCCAAGTGGCATGGACAATACATTATCTTTATTTTACAGATGAGGAAACTGAGTCTCTAAGAATTTACATAATTTGTCTAAGGGCAAACATCCTGGAAGTCAGATCTAGAATTGGGATCGGAGCAGTCTGCTCCAGATCCCAAGACTTTAAACTTTGGAGCTCCATTGGTCATCATGACTGGGCAGCTATTTTGAAATACAAGTCCTGCTGATGAGTCCTGGAAATGACTTACTAATGGTAGCCATTGTGCCCAGTTGCACATACTTTTATAAATTCTAAAGCTTTTCCACCTATATTAGGCTATGTCAGTTAATTTAATCTTCCTAATAATTTTATGACATAGGTATGACAGTTGACCCTTGAACAGTGCAGGGATTAGGGAAGTCAAACCCTCATGCAGTCAAAACTCCACATATAACATTTGACTCCCCAGAACTTAACTACTAACAGCCTACTGTTGATGGGAAACCTTATCAATAACATAATTAGTAAAGTTACCATGCATTTTATACATGTATTGTATACTGTCTTCTTGCAATAAAGTAAGCCAGAGAAAAGAAAATCTAAGAAAAGTATAAGGAAAATACATTTACAGTATGATAGCATTAAAAAAAATACGTGTATATGTGGACTCATGCAGTTCAAACCCGTTTTTCAAGGGTCAGCTATATTTCCATTTCAGATATGGTAAAAAAAAAAAGCTGCAGAAGCCAACTAAGTTTTCAAGGTCATGCATGGAAGAAGCAGAATTAAATTTTGGTAGAAGTTAGACTTGGGTTCAAGTGTAGGATCTACCCTTTGCAAGCATGCAGTTAAATTCAGTGAGCTGAATTTTTCTTACTTGTAAAATAAATTCTTTAGACAGCTCTGCTACTCAATATAGTGCCTGCTTCCTGCCATCTACCCAACAGAGATTTGGTCTTTTGTTTGTCCATTCTATGGAAAATTTTAGTATGATCTACTTTGTAGGATGAGAGGAGGAAAAAAAAGGAAATGTCAAAATCCTCAGCAAGGACTGTGTTGCCATAGGCAAATGTTCTCAATAGGATTTCATAATCTGAGAAAAGCAAAGACGTGAAAAGATCAGCGATGTTAATAACTGGCAGTATCTTTCACGGCCGAAAGACGCACATCACTTAACGGTTTTCTTTTATCATGAACACTTCAACTTAGACCAGTTGAAGTTTGATTTAGAAACTATTGAGTGGGGGGCTTCAGCTTCCAGGAATCTGGAGTGGGCATGATTTTCTCTATTCTTCTTGCTAAGTACAACCGAAAAGCCTTGGACCTGATATGCAAAACATACATAAGCGGACCGAATGGTGGAGAGAAGAAGGCAGACCAGCGAGGCACTTTGGGACATGGGGAACGAAGTGGTGGCAATTTCGCTGAGTTTTCTTTTGGCCCCGATATCCCAGACTTGCATCTGAAGAAGCCAACAAACTCGAAGGGCCAACAGGCGCGCGCGCGAGCGCGCGCGCACACACACACACACAAAAGCTCCAACTAAAGCCTGTCCTTTCTAGCCTAAAGACTAGGAAAGGGGCATCATAGCCAGACAGAACACTTTTTTATAGCAACGGTTCTACATCACACACACTGTAGGCAAAGCTATGGCTCCCACCCCTGCCCGTGCCAGCAGGGCTGGGGGGGAGCCTTCATTCATTCTCATGAAACTGTAGTGAGGTGCCCCAACACCAGATGGGTTCACGTCCATGAGCGCCAAGCAGGGGCCTGGCACTTCAGCCTCCCTGGACTGGTAATGAGCTCCCCACTGCCTGAGCAGCCTGGATTCCACACCGACCAACCCTAAAGAGGTACTTCCCCCTTCTCCGCTTGTGTGGGGGCAGAGGAAGCCTGATGGAGATTAAGACTCATCATCACCCAGTCAGTGAGGCCAAATGCACTTGGGTGTCAGCGGTGACTACGTGTAAAACTGCTCCCCAGGACGATGAGGTTTTT
Source organism: Herpailurus yagouaroundi (assembly GCF_014898765.1). NCBI lineage: Eukaryota > Metazoa > Chordata > Mammalia > Carnivora > Felidae > Herpailurus > Herpailurus yagouaroundi. The sequence goes on from NW_024412400.1 coordinate 3,395,959, forward strand.
CTGACACCGGTAGGGCTCCAGCCTCTCTCTTTCCCTGTTTCTCTCCCACTAACTAGCTGGCCTACAGTTCTGCCTCCATCATCAATGAATGTGTCAATCTCCTGCTGTCTCCCAACACAAATTCCACAGTTTTTAAGAGCACCTGTAGGCTTGACCTTCTCCACACTCTGTTGCAAATGCAGTAATTTCCTTTGGGGAGGGATTTAGAACTGTGTTCTATGACCTGCTGCTTCGGCTTCAAATATCTCTGTCCCGGGGCTCTGGTACCGAGGTGGGGAAAATGGCACCTGTATCTCTGAGTGACAACCCTGCTTCAGGACATGAACACTCCTTCGATGGGATGTCAGCAGTTCACATCTCTTTGGCTTGCCTCTCTCTGTGGATGCTCCAGCTCATGGGATGGGGCAAGGGCGATCAGGGCCCTGGTATTCCCAGCAACGACATACCCAAGGTAGAACTCCATTTAATGACTGGGGCTTGGGCAGAAGAAAGGAGTCTCCACCCCTCGGCTGCACTCACCTAGAACTTAGCCTCAGCAACAGGTACCTGAGGCAGGATGAGAAATGCTGACATTCACCCTTTCCGGAAAGACCGCTCCCTGACTGGGAGCTGCAGAGAGAGGTTCCTGTGCTCTGGGCTGTCCCAGTCCAGAGTGAAGTTTCCCATCTCACTGAGCTGGGAGGGTGGAAGGAGGGCACCGTTCTCTTTCCAGTGCAGATTCTCACAGTGCTTACAGAGTTTTAGTAGATTTCCTTGAATAAGTGTATCCTAACTTGCTGTGGAGCCATAGGGCCATTTTAAGAGACTTAAATGTTTTTTAAAAATATTTTTTCATCCCTTTCACTGGGCAGAGGCTCCGTGGATCTCATACTTGCTGGAAGTGAAAGTGGTCTCTGCATTATTTCTTATTATAACTGCAATATACAATTATTCCAAAACAGTTTTTAAAGTTTAACAGAAAGAAGAAAAAATAACGTTGAAATGGTATATCTTAGATTAGTTCCAGGGCAGATTTTTTTTAATTACTTTTTTTAAGTTTATTTATTTATTTTGAGAGAAAGTCACCCCCCCCCCCCCCCCCCCCCCGCCCGAGATTGAGGGGGAGAAAGAGAATCCCAAGTGGGCTCTGTGCTGACAGTGCAGGGCTTAATCCCACAAACCAGCTTCTGGCTGATTCCACGTGATTTCTGGAACATGATGTCCACTGTAGATTTGGCCCCATCTTGAGACAGGTCAGTCATTCATTATAGTCTGGTTGTCTCTGCGGAATGGTCTCCTCCTTGGCAAGGGGACTCATGGATGCCAAGGGCAGTCGCCTGGAGACAAGGCCAGCTGATTAGCAGCCAACACCAGCAGTTGGTAGGGGCTGGGCTCACTCACCAGGTCAAGGAGATGTGAGTGGCCCCCCAACAGCATCTATTACTTCTAGATGTTCATTTGTTCAGTTATTACTTTATTGAAGTGGACACTCTTTTGATGAGGGAGCATAAGGCAAGCTGACAGGCGCTCCCCCCACCTCGGGTGGGATATGTGTGACACTTCTGGGGCACTCCTGGCTGCCCAAGAACAAAGGAAAGGGGAAGAACAAATGGTTCACTGAGAGAGAGCACAGTCCTGCAGGACTTGGGTCTCTATCAGTTTACAAATATCTTAGTAAATTACAAGAAACCGGCAATCTTATCAAACCTTTAGATTCAGTTCTCTGGAGCCCCAACATCACCCTTCCCTCCATAGTGAACAAAGGCAGAAGGAAATGGCAGGTAGAATTAAATTCCCTTATAACCTGCAGCCCATTGACAGATACGTGAGGCTGGCAGAGGAAAAAGTTTCTCCAGGAACTTCCTACCTCTAATGCTAACGCTTTGCTAGAAGGAAAAACAGCCTCAGGTTGACAATAGCTAGGCCTCCAGTAGCCTGGGAGTCTTATTAAGCATATGAAAGTCTCCTTGGAAACTTCCTTTTGCCTTACCTCTCCCAGCTCCCAAGTAGATAATCTAAGTCTCTCCTCAGGGTCCCAGGGCAACTCTTTCCGCCCAGGGTCCTGTCCCCGTGCTTTAATAAAAATCACCTTTTTGCCCCAAGAATTCTTTACTGGCCATTGGTTCCCGACACGCCCTCCCATCACCTCAAAACCTCATCACTTTCAGAGCTGGAGATGCTAAGATAAATGAAACACAGTCAGTGCCTTCTAGGTGTCAAAAATGATAGAAATAGCAGACTGAGAGGGTAAATGTGCCAAACTAGGTGGACGGAACAGTCCCTTTTGTCCTTTGGCATGTAACACACATATAAATACACATAAAACAATACAGTTCTGATCTGCTCCCTTCCTGTCAAGGAAACAAATCCAAAGCATAGTTCAGCAGCTTGCATTTTGTTTTCTCACTCACCTAACAAAGAAATGTTGAGCACCTTGCTAGGGCCCTATTGTTAAGAAGATAAATAAACCAGGCTCTGAGATTAAAGCTCTAACTGTGCAGTAGGAATGCGGAGGAATAAATCAGCAAATGCAGAACACTCTGGAAAGTACTGTGATAAAGGTCAATCCCTGAACAGTGGATGCCCAGGGGAGGCATTGCTTCCTGGCTGAGAATTTGCCCGCGTCCTTTGATTTCTAATTCAGTTCCCTCTCACTAAACTACAAACAGAAACACTGGAGGGAAAAGGGTTCTTGAGGAATCCCCTTGGGTTTACATTAAATCATAATCATGTTAAATATATCAGCCATCACATTATGCACTGCTAGAGTAAACTCTCTATTAAAATTTACCATCGTGCTAAATAAAAATAGTGTTGTTTTTGCTTCCATAAATTTAACTATGCCTTCTGAAATAAATATAATTACATTTACTGGCACACTTAGAATGGGTAACCTTGTGAAAATTATTCCTAAATGTTAAGTTCCTAAGCCTGGGAAAGGAACTAAGGACAAGAATACGCAGGGTATTATCATAACAATTGGAAGATGATTTTTATATTTACTAGCAAAACATCATGAAAGTGTGTTCTGAAAATCTTTCTTCACGGCATTTTATCATATTACCCATACACCTGAACCTCTCCTGGTATCTTCCTGTCAATTTAATTCAGAGGCTATCTCATATAAAAGAAACATATTCAGTACAACCCCCAAATCGTTATGCCATATATACATTTTTCTATACTGCTTTGTTGTTTGTTTGTGAAACAAATTTAACTAATTAAGTTTAGATAAGCGTCCATCTTATCATTTGGTGGGAGAGTAGGAATGGAAGGACGGGTGGGTAGATTCACTGGGGCAATGTGCACACTGATGCTACATTTGGTAAGATTAGTCTGTTGTTTGTCACTAATTCTTTCCAGAAGTATAATTGATGTAGATATGTTAGTGTCAGGTTTACAGCATAATACCTCGATATTTGTATATGTTGCAAAATGATCGCCACAATAAATCTGGTTAACATCGGGCACCATACGTAGTTACAATTTTTTTTTCCTTATGGGACCTTTTTTTTAAATTTTTTTTAACGTTTTATTTATTTTTGAGACAGAGAGAGACAGAGCATGAACGGGGGAGGGGCAGAGAGAGAGGGAGACACAGAATCGGAAACAGGCTCCAGGCTCTGAGCCATCAGCCCAGAGCCCGACGCGGGGCTCGAACTCACGGACCGCGAGATCGTGACCTGGCTGAAGTCGGACGCTCAACCGACTGAGCCACCCAGGCGCCCCTCCTTATGAGAACTTTTAAGATTTACTCTCTGAGCAAGTTCCAAAGGTGCAATACAGCAATATCAACTGTGGCTGCCATGCTGTATGTTACCTCCCCGTGACTTTCTTATTTTCTAACTGGAAGTTTCTACCTTTTGATTCCCTTCACCCATTTCATCTCTTCCCTACCTTCTGTCAATTACCAATCTGTCTTCTGACTCTATAAGCTTTTTTTTTTTTTTTCAATTCTACATACAAGGGAGATCATCTGGTACGAGTCTTCCTCTGACTTATTTCACTTAGCATGACACCCGCCTTTTCGGTATGTTGTTGCAAATGGCAAGATTTCATTCTTTTTGAGAGTTGAATAATGTCCCATCATATCTGTATCTCACATTTTCCTTACGGATCCATTTACTGATAGACACTGAGGTTGTGTCTGTTTCTTGGCTATTGTAAATAATGTTGCAGTGAACGGTGGGGGGGGGGCCGCGCGCTTTTCCTTTTCAGTTAACATTTTCATATTCTTTGAGTAAATACCCGGAAGTGGAATTGCAGGATCCCATAGTAGCTTTATTTTTAACTCTTTTGATGAATATCCCTACTGTTTTCCACCGCGGCTGCACTAACTTCCATTCCCACCACAGTTGTTCCCTTTTCTCCACAGCCTCACCAACACTTGTTATTTCTTGTCTTTTTTGATACTAGCCCTTCTAACAGGTGTGAGGTGATATCCTCTGCCGAAGTTTTAGCTATATATTTTTTTAATTTTTTTTGCCATCGAGTAGTATGAGTAATTTTTTAAATCCCGTTGTCAACCATAGTAGACTGCTGCATCAGTGGCCCCAATTCCTCACTTCTTTTTGCTTCCATGTGTTTTGCCAACTAACTTTGCAGTGCCTTTCGCTCAACGAGTATCATATATTTCACTCTCTCTTGACTTTAGAGTTCGTCCTATAACATCTTGGGGAGATTGAAATACAGTGTGTCAGTTCCAAGCCTAGGCCTTAAGCAGCCTTGTGTATCTCTACCTGTCTTCTTGTATTTCTGTTGTTGCTGTGAGAGGAATGTGCTTGGGTCAGCACTAACCCCAGGAGGAAAATGAGCGAGATCTAAAACAGAGCTGGATCGTTGAGTGGCCCCAGTTACACCCTTCCTTCCATGTCGATCAAATGTTTGCCTGCCAACCAGCATCTCAGCCCGGCTGAGATTAGTAGAACCATTAATGAGGCCAACCCAGCTAAGCTGACCCATAACCAAACCAGAAACGCATTAGCTAAATAAATGTTTATTGTTGCATGATGCTGAAATGTTATGGTTTGTTGTAATGCTGCATTACTGCAAAAATAGATAATTGATATGGGGTCAGATAAAATTATCTCTAATAACACTATGTTTTGTTGCATATTGAAAAAAATATCTTGTTGCTTAACATATTTAAAACACTGATCAATGTGCTATAAACACTTGAAAAAGAACATGGAGGGAGATACAGCAATACAATATTAATAGGGGACTTCAATGCTTCACTTTTAATAATGCATAGATCATCCAGACAGAAAATCAATATGGGAACATTGGACTTCAAGTACATGTTAGACTACAGGGACATAATGGATATTTACAGAACATTCCATCCAACAGCAGCAGAATACATATTCTTCTCATGTACATATGGAAAAATATCCAAAATAGATTACAAAACAAGTCAATACATTTAAGGAGATTCAGACCATGTCAAACATTTTTTTTTTTCTGAACCACAATGGTGTAAAAGTGGAAATCAATTAGAAGAAAACTGGAAAATTTACAAATATATGGAGATTATATAACACACTCTCAAACATCCAGTGGGTCAATGAAGAAGTCAAAAAACAAATAAAAAAATCTTGAGATTAATAAAATGGAAATATAACATACCAATACTTACTGAGTGCAGCAAAAGCAGTTCTAAGAGGGATGTTTATAGTGATAAATGCCTACAGTAAGAAAAGGGCAGATCTCAAATAAACAAGTTAACTTTACACCCCAAGGGACTTGAAAAATAAGAACAAAGTTAGCCCAAATTAACAGAAGGAAGAAAATAACATCAGAGTAGAAACAAGTGAATAGAGACTAAAAGGGTGGTAGAAAAGATAAACGAACCTGAGTTTTTGTTTTGTTTTTGTTTTTGTTTTTTAAGATAAACAGAATAGACAAACCTTTACCTAGACTCACCAGGAAAAAAAAAGGACTCAAATAACTAAGGTTAAAAATGAAGATGAGACATTAAAATTGATAACACATAAGGATTTAGGATTATAAGGAAGTACTATGAACATTACATGCCAACATATTGGACAACTTATAAGAAATGGATAAATTGTTAGAAACATACAACCTACAAAGACTGAATTATGATGAAATAAAAAATCTAAAAACACCAAGTACTCGTACGTACTTGCAGGATACAAAATCAGGATACAAAATTGCATCATATAAAATCAATATACAAAACTCAGTTGTATTTCTATACTCTTAACAATGAACTATCAGAAAGAGAAATAAAGAAAGCAATCCCATTTATAAATGAATAAAATACTTGGTGATAAATGTAACCAAGGAGGAGAAAAATTTGAACAACTATAAGACATTGGTGAAAGAAATTGAAGATACACATAAATGAAAGATATTGAGTGCTCCTGGATTGGAGAAATTAACATTGCTAAAGTGTTGACATTACCTTAAGCATTCTGGAACTTTAGTGCAGTCCCTATCAACATTCTAATGACATTTTTTTTTTTAACAGATAGAGAAAAAATAATCCTAAAATTTGTATGGGGCCACAAAAGACTCCGAATAGCCAAAGCAATCTTGATAAAGAAGAACAAAGCTGGAGGCATCACACTAGCTGATTTCGAACTACATTACAAAGCTTTAGTAATCAAGGGGACCCTGGGTGGCTCAGTTAAGTGTCTGCCTCTTGATTTTGGCTCAGGTCATTATCTCATGGTTTGTGAGACAGAGCCTTTCATTGGGCTCCATGCCAACAGAGCAGAAGCTGCTTGGGATTCTCTCTCCCTCTTTTTATGTTCCTCCCCCACATGCATGCACATGTTCTTTCTCTCAAAATAAATAAATACACTTAAAAATATATATACATATGTAGATCAACTGTTGAAACACAGTAGAGATCCCAGAAATAAAACCATGTATATGTGATTAATTAATTTATGACAAAGGAGCTAAGAATGTACAATGAGGAAAGGACAGTTTCTTCAATACAACAGAAAACAATAGCCGTGTGGAAAAAAATGAAAGTGGATCTCTATCTTATATGCTTTAAGACTTGAATGTAAGACCTGAAACCATAAAACTACTAGAAGAAAACATAGTGGGTAAGCTCCTTGACATTGGTGTTGGCAATGCATTTTTTAGATTTGGCACCAAAAGCAAAAGTAACAAAAGCAAAAATAGACAAGTTAGACTACAACAAATTAAAAAGCTTCTGCACAGGAAGGAATGCATCAATAAAACGAGAATGTAACCAGCATAATGGGAGTAAATATTTGCAAGACATGCATTTGGTAAGAATGAACATCCAAGAAAATATAAAGAATTTATACAACTCAATAGCGAAAGACCCCAAAAACTCCAATTAAAAACTGGGCAGAGGAAGTCAATATATAATTTTTCAAAGAAAACATACAAATGTACATACGGTATATAAAAAGGTACATCAGCATCACTAATCATAAGGAAAATGCAAATCAAAGCCACAGTGAGATATCACCTTACACCTTTTCCAAGGGCTGCCATCAAAAAGATAGGAAATGAATTATTGGTGAGGATGAGGAGAAAAGTGAACTCTTTTGCATTGTTGGGTGGAAATGTAAATTGGTACAGCCAGTATGGAAAACAGTATGGAGGTTTCAAAAAAAACTTAAAATAGATCTACCGTATGACCAGCAATCCCACTGCTGGGTATATATCCAAAGAAAATGAAAACAGGATCTCAAATAGATATCTATATCCTCATGTTAATTGCAATATTATTCACAATGGCCCAGATGAGGGAATGACCTAAGTGTCTATTAATGGATTTTAGATATATATATATGTATACATGTATACATATATATACATATATACATACATACATATATACACATACATATATATATGTATACATGTATAATATATATACATGTATATTCGATATATAGATATATATAGATATCTAATATATCTATATCTATAATATTTAGATTATCTATATATAGATATTAGATATATATTATATATACACGTACATATATATATATATATATATATATATATATATACATGTATATCCTGCCATTTGCAACAACATGGATGAACAAACTAAGTGTACAGGGTGTTATATTAAATGAAAACAGTCACAGAAAGACATAGACAACTACTGTGTGATATCGCTTATATGGGAATCTAAAAAAGTCGAACTCAGAAACAGAGACTAGAATGGTGTTTACCAGGTACTGGGGAGTTGGGGAAATGTTGGTCAAAGAATGTAAACTTCCTGTTTAAGATGAGTAAATTTTGAGCTAATGTATAGCATAGTTAATATTGTATCCTATACTTGAAAGTGGTTAAGAGAGTAGATCTTAAATTTTCTCACCACAAAGAAGGAATGGTAATTATGTGATGTATTGCCAGTATTAGTTAATGCAATTGTGGTAATGATTTTGCAATATGTAAGTGTATCCAATTAACCTTAAACTGTTAATATGTCAATTATATCTCAATAAAGCTGGGGAAAATAAAATATAATATTGGAAAAACCCTACAATCAGAGCTATATAAAATTTCTCACTTCTGTTGTATTTCTATCAGTCTTATTTTGCCTTTTGTTTTGAAATATATGCCAACTCTATAACGTTAATATCTGATGCTTGTAGTCATTTTGATTTCATTGTAAATTATGAGGAAAAAACATATTCTATCCTTCATGTGTACTGTTTGAAGGGAAGGAAAGTGTATATATTTTTAATCACAGGTTTTTCCATTTGCAAAAAACTGTCTAAGGAGAAGAAAGACATGCATATTCACTTTCAACTGTATCTAAGGATATATTCTAAAATCAATTGAAGAAAAACAAAGAACTGAAATTTCTTTTCTTGCTAAATGGTATATAAGTGGGTGAAACATGGGCGTTTTTAGGGCAACCATAAAAAAGCACCACAGACCATGTGCCTTGAAACAACAGAAGTGCATTGTCTCACAATTCTGGAAGCTAGAATTCCAAATTCAAATTGTTAGTAGTTAATTCCTCCTGAGGGATTTCAAGAAGAGTCTGCATGCCTTTCTCCTGTCTTCTGATGACATCTAGCAATCCTCAGTGTTCCTTGGCTTGTAGATGCATCATTCCATTCCAGTCTTTGCCTCGCTTCACCTGCATTTGAACTTAACTTATCATATCTGCAATGATCCTACTTTCAAATAAGGTCCTATTTTAAGATAACTAGAGGTTAGTTAGGATTTCAACATATCCTTTTGGAGGAACACAATTCAACCCCAAACAGTCTACTCTCTAGCCCACAGTGATTCATGTCCCTCTCACATACAAAATAAATTCATCCTGTTCCAATAGCCCCTAAAGTCTTTTTAAAATTTTTGTAAAATTTATTTTTAAGACAGAGAGAGACAGAGCATGAGTGGGGATGGGGCAGAGAGAGAGGGAGACACAGAATCCGAAGCAGGCTCCAGGCTCTGAGATGTCAGCCCAGAGCCCGACGCGGGGCTCGAACCCACAAACTAGGAGATCATGACCTGATCTCGGTTAACCAACTGAGCCACCCAGGCGCCCCTCCCCTAAAGTCGTAACCTACTTCAGCATAAACTCTAAGCTCCACATCTCATCTTTATATAATCAGTCCCAAAAGGCCAAATGTCACCTTCTAAATTATCTAAATCAGATGTGGGTGAGACTGGCTGTGGTCCGTCCTGAGGCAAAATTTCGCTCAATTTCTGAACCTGCGAAACAGAAAATGATGTCCGCTTACAAGACACAGTTGTGGGACGGGTGTAGGATGAGCATTCCTGTTCCAAAAGGTTGAGATGAGAAGGAAAGAAAGGCATCACTGGTCTAAAGCATGTTTTCAATCCAGCAGGACAAATTCTAAGTCCTAAGGATAATTTTCCGACTTGAAGCTCTGTCCTCTGGTCTTGAGGGGGTGGCCCTACTCCCTTTGGCGCTGGGTGGCAACCCTACCCTCTGGAGACTAGGAGGCCCCCTTGCCTCAAGCCTCGGAATCTGACTATGTCTTGAGAGTTATTCTTCCTTTCACTTCATCCTATCTTTGTCCTTCTCAGTCCAGGCATGCGGTGTTTCTGCTCGTAGAAAATTTTCAAAACCTTCTTGGTATTCTGTGGGCATTTAAGGGATCACAACCCTAGACAAGGGCTCTCCACAGTTCCTTCTCAGAGAACCACATTTTATGCCCAGTTACTGCTGAGATGTGGCATTGAGTCAGTGAGTCCCGTACCTAAACTCTGTAGCAAATTGTTGCCCAACCACAACCTTGGCCCTATTTTCAGAGCATCCTATCTGGATATCCCAAGTCATTAAGCCCTGTTTCCTTTCCACTTAGCATTTCCTCCTTCCATTTATATTTTTCCTCAAACAGCATTTTATTACAAACAGCAAGGAGAAACCAGTTCGATCTTGCCAGTCTGATTGGAAATCTCTGCAGTTAAGTCTCCAAAGTCATCCCTTATAAGATTTATTTTTTTTTTAATTTTTTTTAACGTTTATTCATTTTAGAGACAGAGAGAGACAGAGCATGAATGGGGGAAGGTCAGAGAGAGAGGAAGACACAGAATCTGAAACAGGCTCCAGGCTCTGAGCTGTGAGCACAGAGCCTGACGCGGGGCTTGAACTCACGGACCGCGAGATCATGACCTGAGCCGAAGTCGGTTGCCCAACCGACTGAACCACCCAGGCGCCCCCTTTATAAGATTTATTTAAAACGAAACAAAACAAACAGCTGAGTATAATGCAATCAAGTTCTCTGAAACTATGACAAGGGTTGTCGTTCCTCTGACATCCACTAAGATGTTCATTATTTTCATTGGAGACCTCACCAGGACCATCTTCAGTCCATATTTCTATCAACAATGTCTTCAAGGCAATATAGGCTTTTTCTTCTAAAAATTTTTTTTAATGTTTTATTTATTTTCAAGAGACAGAGCATGAGCGGGGGAGGGGTAGAGAGAGAGGGAGACACAGAATCTGAAGCAGGCTCCAGGCTCCGGGCTGTCAGCACAGAGCCCGACGTGGGGCTCGAACCCATCAACTGGGAGATCATGACCTGAGCCGAAGTCAGACGCTCAACCGACTGAGCCACCCAGGTGCCCCGATACAGGCTTTTTCTATCATGCACCGCAGAATTCTTCCAACTTATACCACTACCAAATTTCAAAGCCATTTCCACATTTTTAGGTATTTGTTACAGTAGCATCCCATTTCTCGGTACAGACATCTGTATTAGTCTCTTAGCCTTGTCATAACAAAATTACTCCAGATTGGCTATGGTTTGGTTCCTTCTGAGAACTCTGAGGGGAAATTTGTTCTGTGCCTCTCTTCTCGTTTCTGATGATGGCTGGCAATCTTTGGCATTCCTTGACTTGGAGAGGCATCACTCCAATATCTGCCTCCCTCTTCACACATTCTTCCAGTGTCTCTTGTCTTCACACAGTCGTCTTCATATAAGGTCATATTGGATTAGGGACCTACCCTACTCCAATATAACCTCATGGGCAGTGAATGTCATCTGCGACAACCCTATTTCCAAATAAGGTCACATTCCGAAGGACTAGGCATTAGAACTTTACCATAGCTTTTTTAGGGGGGGCACAATTCAACAGTTTTAGAGAAGACTGTGTCTATAAATGTTAAAAGCTTTATTTATTTAAGTAATCTCTACACCCAACATGGGGCTCAAACCCATAATCCTGAGATCAAGAGTTGCATGCTCTTCCGACTGAGCCAGCCAGACTCCCTAAGAAGACGATATTTTTTATCACCACATTTTCTTTTTCACTTACAAAGACTGTCTCTGGAGAAGGAAATCCAGGCACAGTGACCATGAACTCTATCAAAGGATGTGTTGTAAATCTGTTAAAAAACAACACCTGTAATTCTTTTTCTTGCTAATGATACAAGTGGATGGAACATGGGCGTTTAATTCTACACTTTTCTGAAATCTCACAAAAATGACAGCAAAGGGATGGAATAAACTGGAAACAATTTGTGGTAAAAAATACGGGAGAGGAAATGAGATCCGTAAAATCCAAGGCACTCGAGAGCAGACAGGTGAGGAATAATGGACTTAACAGACCTGGGAAAATGGATACCTAACTTCCCAGGGTGGAAAGTCTCCTCAAAATACAGAACCTGCCCCCCTCCTCCCACCACATGTATACACACATACCCTAGTGACTGGGGGCTTCAAGAACCTCCAAAAGTTGGGGAGTACATGAGACTAATGGGGATGACTGACAGAAAGTCTGTATAAGAAATGCGTACTTCAGATCGCTTCCCCCATCTTGCTCAACTGCTTCTTCTATTCCCTCAAAGGACCAGAGCCTTATTTTAAAAGCAGAGGGACTTTGCTCTTGGGGAATCCAATATCCATTTGGGTGTGAAGGCACAGCATGAAATTATGGGGATAAAATGAAAGTCAGAGATTCAGGAAAGCCAATTTATATCCCCAATCAAGAGAGAATTTCTCTCTGGAGAAATTAACAAGTCCAAGAGAAACAGACCTGGAGTTGAGGAAAGTTGTGGACTCTGCTGAAAATGGGGGATCCCAGTTACCAACCAGCGATGCCACCCCCTGGACAGCCATGCCCTCATCCAGCGGTGGCTGGCCACTGTCTTACTATATAAACACTAAGACAGAACCACCAACAGTTGAGGAAAGCCTGGCGTCACAGTCAGAGACTAAACCAAAAAATAAAAAGAAGAAGGAAGAAATGAGGATAATGTGGAGAGCAGGAGGGAGCTTACAAAATAAAAATGCCTTGGTGTGTCATCGGTGGGACAGTAAATGGAAAAGAGTAGGGGAAACAGTATGAAGGGCTCTCCGAAAACTGAAAAGTAGAACTACCATGGGACCCGGCAATTTCACTTTTGGGAATATGTCCAAAGGAAATGCGAACACTAACTCACAAAGGTGTCCACGATCCCATGTTCACAGTAGTATTATTTACAATAGCCAAGACATGAAAAAATCCTAGTGTTCATCAATAAATAAATGAATAAGGAAATTAAGGTGTGGGTGTGTCCATCATCTATCTGTCCAGTATTATATATGTGGAATATTATTCAGCCATAAAAATAAGGAAATCCTACCATTTGTTACAGCATGGATGGATGTTGAAGGCGTTACGCTACGTAAAGTAAGTCAGATAGAGAAAGACAAATGCTATATTGTATTATCTCACCTCTATGTGGAATCTAAAAAACTAACTCCTAGAAAGAGATCAGATTTGTGGTAACTAGAGGTCTCAGAGGGTGGGGGGACGGAGAGCTGGAGGAAGGTGGTTAAAAGTTACAAACTTCTAATTGTAAGAAACAGTTACTGGGGCGCCTGGGTGGCTCAGTTGGTTGAGCGTCCGACTTTGGCTCAGGTCATGATCTCGCGGTTTGTGGGTTGGAGCCCTGCGTTGGGCTCTGTGCTGGCGGCTGGGAGTCTGGAGCCTGCTTTGGATTCCGTGTCTCCTTCTCTCTCTCTGTTTCTCCCCTGCTCACGCTCTGTCTCTATCTCTCTCACAAAAATAAATAAACATTAAAAAAATTTAAAAAAAAAAGAAATAATTACTAGGGCTGTAATGTACAACATGATGACTATAGTTAGTACGGCTGTTTTATGTAGAATGTGGAGTTCTAGAATTTTCACGCTCTGCTGGGGGGAGTTAGGGATGTTGTGTGGTCATTCTGGGGAATAATCCATCTAGACTTGTGCATTCCATGGACGTACAACCTCTGCTCCAGCCTTTTTGCTCCTGGGTGTGTGTCTTTGTATATGCATATGCACACCTCATTTTATTGTGCTTTGTAGATATTACGCGTGTTTTGTGTATTTGTTGTTGTTGTTGTTTACAGATTGAAGCTTATGGCAACCCTGTCTCGGGCAAGTCTGGCTGGGCCGTTTTTCCAACAGCATTCGCTGCTTCATGTCTCTGTGTCAGAGTTTGGTAATTCTCACACTATTTCAGACTTTTTCATTATTATTTTATTTGCTATATCTGGATGATCAGGAACTAGTGATCTTTGATGTTATTATTGTAGTTTTACGCAGTAACATTGAAATAAGGTCAACTAATAATCCTACAATGGTCTCTTATGTGTTCAAGTGAAAAGAGGAGTCACATGTCTTTCATTTCATTTTATTTTGAAAGTTTTATGTATTTATTCTGAAAGACGGAGAGAGAGAGAGAGAGTACGCACGTGAGGGAAGGGCAGAGAGAGAGAGGGAGAGAATCCCAAGCAGGCTCTGTGCTGTCAGCACAGAGCCCGACATGGGGCTCAATCCCTCCGTGTCTCACAAACTGTGAGATCATGACCTGAGCTGAAATTAAGAGTTGGACGCTTAACTGAGCTGAGCCACCCAGGTGCCCCAACATGTCTTTCATTTTAAAATCAAAAGATGGAAATGATCACGCCTAGCGAGGAAGGCATATTGAACGTTGAGATAGGCCGAAAGCTAGGCTTCTTGCAAAGGAGAAGTTCTCGAAGTAAATTCAAAGTGCTCCAGTGAGCCCATGAGTGACAAGAAAGCCGAACAGCTTTATTGCTGATGGGGGACAAGTTTTAAGGGTCGGGAGAAGTCAAAGCAGCCGTAGCACTCCTTTAAGGCAAAGCCTAATCCGATCAAGGCCAACGCTCTCTTCAAGTCTGTGAAGGCCAAGAGAATTGAGAAAGCTGCAGAAGAAAATTCTGAAGTTAGCAGAAAGTGGTTCTTGATGTTTAGGGCAAGAAGAAGCTGAGTTCATGACATCAAGTGCAAGGTGAAGCGGCAAGTGCTGATGTGGAAGCTGCAGAAAGCAATGCAGAGATGTAGCGAAGGTAATTCAAGAAGGTGGCTCTCGTAAACAAGTTTTTAATGTAGATGGAAAAGCCTTCTATTGGGAAAAGATGCCATCGAGGGTTTTCATAGCTGGAGAGGAGAAGTCAGTGCCTGGCTCCAAAGGACCGGGTGACTCTCTTGTTGTGGGCTAATGCAGCTGGTGACTTTAAGCTGAAACCAAAGCTCGTTTACCATTCTGAAAATCCCAGGGCCCTTGAAAATTATGCGAAATTTACTCTGTACTCTAGAAATGGAACAACAAAGTCTGGATGAGAGCACAGCTGTTTGCAACATGGTTTACTAAATCTCTTAAGCCCCCTTTGAGACCTCCCACTCAGAAAAAAAGATTGCTTTCAAAATATCGCTGCTCTTTGACAATGCGCCTGGTTACCCAAGAGTTCTGCTGGAGGTGTTTTCATGCCTCCTATCACACTATCCATTCTCTAGCCCATGGATTAAGAAGGAATTTTGACTTTGAAGTCTTACTATTGAAGAACACATTTCATAAGGCTATAGCTGCCGTAGATGGTGATTCCTGTAAAGAATCCGGGCAAAGGAAGTTGAAAACATTCTGGAAAGGTCTCACTATTCTAGATGCCACGAAGAAATCTGCGATTCATGGGAAGAGGTAGAAATGCCAACATAAACAGGAATTTGGAAGAAGTTGCTAACACATTCACGGATGGCCTGCGGTTGTGGTAGAAAGAGTAAGAGAACTAGAATTAGAAGTGGAGGCTGAAGGTGTGCCCGAATTACTGGCAATCTCATGATGAAACTCATGATAAGGAGTTGCTTCTTATCGATGAGCAAAGAAGGTGGTTTCTTGGGATGGAACCTACTCCCGGTGGAGATGCTGTCAAGATGGTTGAGATGACAGTGAAGGATTTAGAATATTACATAAACTTCATCGATAAAGCAGCAGCAGGGTTGGAACGCATTGAGTCCAATCTTGAAAGACGTTCTCCTGTGGGTAAAATGTTATCAAACAGCACCTCCTGCTACAAAAAATCCTTCACGAAACTAAGAGTCAACTGAGGCCACCAAATGTCATTGCTTCTTATTTTAAGAAATCGCCACAGCCACCCCAACCTTCAGCAACCACTACTCTGATTAGTCAGTCGCCATCAACATCAACGTAAGACCCTCCACCAGCAAAAAAGATTATGATTCGCTGAAAGCTCAGGTGATGGTTACCACTTTTTAGCCATAAAGCATTTTTAAAATGAAGGTACTTATATTTTTTAAACATAACATTATCGCACACAATAGACTATAGTGTAAATAAAACTTTTATGTACATTGGGAAATCAAAAAAAAAAAAAATTGACCTGCCTTATTGAGATGATCCGAAACCAACCCACAATTAAGGTATGCCGGTACCTTTGAAGTATGTCCATACATATATTCTCACAAAGGACAGGAAGGAGCTGTAGGTGAGGCTGGTCTGTGCGGTGCTTGTGAAAGTGCCCATTTCTGCGATATTGGTTAAGCAAAATGAGGTGGGTCCACAGCGGTTGGCAGTGAGATATTAACTTCACACACAGCAGCCTGGTTAGGTCTCAAAATGGGGTGCGAGAAGGGGAAAAAAAGGTGACGGACATTCACCAGCCAATACTGTTGATGTAAATTAAGAATATACACAAATAAGGGGAGCCTGGGTGGCGCAGTCGGTTAAGCGTCCGACTTCAGCCAGGTCACGATCTCGCGGTCCGTGAGTTCGAGCCCCGCGTCGGGCTCTGGGCTGATGGCTCAGAGCCTGGAGCCTGTTTCCGATTCTGTGTCTCCCTCTCTCTGCCCCTCCCCCATTCATGCTCTGTCTCTCTCTGTCCTAAAAATAAATAAACGTTGAAAAAAAAAAAAAAAGAATATACACAAATAAAAGGATGAATGTTGGGAAAAGAAGCATGGTGGCAATAAAAGGGAATAGGTAAGTGAGTAAATAGAACCAGAGAAGGGCCTTCCCTGAATCAACACACATGATCTGTCACCTCCCTAAACTCTAGGTAAAAGCTTTGTATTACCTGCCCGGTGTCTGGACTTGAGTTTCCTCCTGGGTCTTTCACCACGCCTGAAGAGGGACAAAACTTCTTCCCGTTCCCTGGACTTTCCATGACACTGTTTCACACACAGCAAAAGGAATCTTAATGGGCTTGATTACTGACAAATTGAGAATGTCAGATGCTCATCTTTGGAATATAATTACACACTCCAATAAAATGTTGGAGGGAAACGACACCTCTAGGCACGCGTGTAAAAATGTTCATTTCCTGATGTACAGGAGGATAATAATAGCTTCGTCTTTTAGGGGCATTTGAAAATCAAAATGAGATTATACGTGTAAAGTGCTCACCATATTACCCGGTGCAGGGTAAATCACTCAGTTATAGTAGCTACACTAAACAAATGGTCTCCAACAATTCATTTGGAAGATGGTTAGCTGGGCTTCTAAACACATTTTTGCCTAAGAAACAATAATCAAAATGCAGATGGCTTGATATTTAGACTGGATGCAAAAGAACAATTTAGACCCTTGAAGTATAAAAATCTAGAGTCCCTAACTAAACCATTGCTAATTGACCGACGTCTATTAAGAGCCTACCGTGGGGCGCCTGGGGGGCTCAGTCGGTCAAGCATCTGACTTCAGCTCAGGTCATGATCCTGCGGTTTGTGAGTTCGAGCCCTACGACGGGCTCTGTGCTGACAGCTTGGAGCCTGGCTCCTGCTTCAGATTCTGTGTCTCCCTCTCTGTCTGCCCTTCCCCTGTTTGTGCACTCACTCTCTCTCTCTCTCAAGAATAAATAAACAAACAAACAAAAGCCTGCCTGTACTATGGCAGGCGACCATATAATTTCCCACATGAGACAGTGTTTGGAGCTCCAGAGCCAGCTGCCCTGACTAGAGAGGGTGTAAGTTATTCTCCAAGTGTGTTGTGAGGGCAGGGACCCCTGCAATCTGTTTGTTACCGGCCTATGATTTAGGTAGAGTAGTAATTGCCAGTAAGCATTCAGAAAATTCTATAGTCATTTGATGAAGTCATTTTATGCCTATTGAATGTGATCATGACAAAAATTGGGCTTGCACTGTCATCTTATTCTTCTGGTAAATTATTTATGTTGTATTGTACAAACGTTTTGGCCCAAAACAGATTGGGGCAGGGGGATCCCCGGGTTCCCTAAGATAAGGATCTCAGGTAGGTTGAGAGGAATGGATCCCAAGTAAATCCTTACGCCAATCACTCCGTCAGATAACTCAATTTTATTTTCCATGTAGAAGTTTAATGTGTTTACTGAACTTTTTCCTTGTCTCTCCTTCTCCTAGAGGGTGATTCTGGGAGGGGGTCTTAGCTGCCTTAGTTCTCACAAGTAGAACGGTGTCTAGCTTATATCGGATGTGAAATTAATTTTCGTTGAAGGGATCAGTGGGTTGAGTTGTAACTGCCTTTGTTATCACAGTGACAACTGGCATGAGACAATGGCAGGGATCATGAAAGCTCTCCCAGCTGTGGTGAGGTGGTGAGGGCAAAGTGAGTCTCTTCTCCGAGCCACAGGAATCAAGTCTGTTATTCCAGAAAACTCTTCAGAATCTTATGAATAATCGACGCCTTTGAATGGCAAGGCTCTGCTTTCCGAACAATTAGTATGCTAATTAGAATCCTGTTTTGAACTAAAGATTTCAAATAGACTCTGTGTGGTTAACATATTTGAGTTAAATACTCTATGTGCTTGTGATAATACACTATTTTTTTAAAAAAAAAGGTCTCCCACTTATTTTCAGACCATTTTCTTCATTTTCTCATCCAGACCAACCTCCCCTGCCCTATTAGTGTGAATTACAGACTCTTCGCTGTCATGGTTAAAAGAGAGTAAGTTAATTTAGATCCCTGGATGACTAAAGCTGGAAGGATATTTTTAGTGGTTCTAATGACTGAATCTTGTGGTTTGCTGCAGAAGGTATTAGAAGCTTGGACTGAAGTTACCGAGGGCTGATGAAGAGGCGTATGTTGCAAGGGTTTGGGGGGAGATGGGAAAGGGATGGGAAATAGAGAAAACTATTTGCCGATTGCATAACAGCAAATACCATAGCTGTCCTTACGGAAGGTCAGAAATGCAGCCTCTGAAGCTGTCACATAATGGACAATTTGATGATGGTAACTAAGAAAACACAAAAGGCAGCTAATCTCCCCCCTACCGATAAAGCTGTCTGAGGTAGATCAATTTAGTCTCGGTTGTTGTTAGGAAATCGCACTTGTTTGATGTTCCACAAGCAGATCATGTAGTTTCCTAGGAAACATCCTTTTTCACTTAAATCTAATTCTCCCACGTTGTGGGATCTGATGAGTCACTCAGCCTGACTTTTCTCTCCTTTCCCTCTACCCATTAAGAAGGACCTACCAGCTGGAATTCTACTAAGTGAAATGAATTTATTAGCTCCTTTCACCTCGTTCTTCACTTAACTCTTGTGTTTCTTCCTTGGAAGTCTAACTGCTTCCCTGACGCGAAGGGACAGAGATAATGAAGGAGCGGGGGTACGCCACGCGAGCATGTGTTGAGCCCTGACTTCTCTCGATTTCTTGGTTATTAAACTATTTTTCAGCTTCTAGCTTTAAATGGAAAACATTACATGTATAGACTGTTTTTGTGATCTGTAGTGGAATTTGAGGTTAATTTCGTTTAGTTTCAGATTCCTCGTCACTCTTTACTGTGCAGTTATGAGAGAGAGAGTGGGGACGGGGAAGGAGGAAGGGAGAGAGAAAGAGGGACCAAAGGAGGGAGGGAAGGAGGGAGGGGCACAGTGAGAGAGGGAGGGAGAGAGAAAGGAGGAGGGAGGGAAGAAGAAAGTGAGAAGGAGGGAGGAAGAGAGGGTCACAGGGAGAGAGGAAAGGACAGAGAGAGGGAGAGAGAGAGGGAGAGAGAGAGGGAGGGAGAGCGAAGAAAGGGAACATTCAACTAAAAGAATTTATGTGGATGTTTTCATTCTTATCTGAGCCAATTACGGGAAGAAAAAAAAATCTTTTTTTGCACAAAAACATCTGGAACCTGAAGATAATCAAGTGTGATTTTAATTTGTGAAGTGCAAATATGTGATATGTACGTTCACCATTCCCAAGTATGTTGAGTCCACAGTTAATGACGCTTGCATATTCTAGGCCTAGCTGTCTCTTTGGTGACTGGGGAGATGACCATAAACACGAGGGATGCAAGTTGGCTGAGATTTAGCACGAATAAAGAATTCTCAGAGCGAAACCTCACTGACTCTGCTGCAGTGGCAGCAGAAAAGGCCACCCACGGAAGGGTGACCTCTGACTATGGGAGTACCCCTCACTGGCCCATGTCCTGAGTTAGCCGCACACTCGTCTGGCCCATGTGCCAGGGATTGTGCGAATGTGTCTCCGCGTGTTTCTCACGTGAGGTGACCGGTCCCTCCATTTTACAGATGAGAAAAGCGAGGTCTAGAGTTGGGCAACGCTTTGCCCAGCATCACAAAACTTAGGGCATTTGTAGGACTCGCCTTCAGCTCGTGTGTCCATGATCTTCATTGCTGATCTATATTCTTTCTCTTGTGGGGAAATTTATTGGCTTTCTTCATGATGAGGGATTGTAGAGGTTATGAAACATGCCTGTAGCTGAGCCACGAAACCACTAAATTCACAAAGCTGCTGGCCGTGGATCCCAAGCCTACACGGGTCTCACTGATTCGGCTGAAACAAAAGCATGACAGCTACGGTCAGCACCAGTTTTGCGGTAAAGTCACCCAAGGGAGGGTGGTCTATCCTGTGTCATGAATTCCCCAGAAAGAGTTTGCACTCCTTGGATACGAGAAGTAGAGACGAAACATTCTACAAAGGCTCTTAATGCCGGCCCTTGTACGGACATGGAAGGAAGGCGCCGTGGTAGAACACGTTTCACTGGAGGACTAGGAATAAACCACATTTGGGTAGAACCACACAACAACCTGCTCATTTTGACCTGCTTCCATTTCAGACTTCTCAGGAATGGGTCTGGTGACCAGACTCCATTTATGAACTCTTGAAAACCAGTAGCCTACCTCCAAGACAATGCACAAGTGAAGTTCTCAGCGCATAATGGACCACCATAGAACTTCACGGACGTCCAACAGTAAGTGTGGCCATGGAGGTCGGTTGACCTAGGGTTAGATGGTCTTGGATAGATTCACATGTCTGACGCTGTCTAGAGATCCAGGCCGGGTTGGGAGGGGAGACTGTCTGCTCATGTGTGTCTCCTCCTCCTCCTCTTGGGTCCAGGGGACTCTCCTCCTCCTCTTGGGTCCAGGGGACTAGCCCCAGCATATTCTCTTCCTCATGATGGCAGAGGTTCGAGAGGACGATTGGGGCGGGCGCACAAGGCCCGTTAAGGCCAGAGTCGGAACTAACACACCATCACTTCTGAGTTCCGTAACCCAAGCGACGTTGTGTGACAGAAGCCACAAGCCGTGTGCCCTGCTCCCCACGCTGCAAAAAGCCCTGCAGAGCTAATGGCAAAGTGTGTGGGTACAGAGCGGCTGAGGAGCCACAATTTAAAGTTCTACGCCTGACACTAATGGCGTGAAGCTGGTCATTTATTTATAATCTGACTTTTCGTTTCCTCCTTTGTTAAACTGCATTGCTCCTGCCACATGGAGTCCTTGTGACAAATGAAGGAGGAAACGCATCTGAAAGTCCTCAGTGTGAAAATGGAAAGGTAGAGGGCCCAGGGCTCCACAGATCTCTGTCCTTCCTCCCACTTTGCTCAACCCACTCACTCGCCCACTCATTTGCCTTCTGTATCCCCGTTTCAGAAACATTCTTTTCTGATGTTCAAGGGGACTTTTTTCCCTGAGGCTGGGAGACTTGATTACAAGAATCTATATTCTCTCTCTCTCTTTTCTTTCTTTTTTTTTTTTGCCTCATTTTCGGCCCTAGTGTGCTACCATATGACAATTAAAACTATACAAGCAATTATTTTCGAGGAGGCACAGATGTTGTTTGTTTCATTTGAGAACCCAAGTCCTTATCGGACCTACTTTTAAGGTCCATTTCTCAGGAAACATTTCACGCACAGAAAAATGAAGGGCAGAAAGTGACATTATGAATATCTAAAGACTCATTAAATTCTACTCGGTATTAAAATGTTCCAAACTCTCTGGAGAGTTCTGAATAGAAATGTTCATTTAACCTACCTTTAAACGGCAGTATTTCGATAGAGAGGGAATCAGATTTTGGTCAGCAAGGGTTACATAACAGCTGCTTCCAGAGGGCTTGTCTGTTCCCATTTCCTTTGGATGTTTGAATTTGCAGCAGGAGGAAGAAGTCTTTTCTTGGGTATAAGATTGCCTGTATTAACTTCAGGCTCAGAACAACTTCTCTCCTCGCTTTTTGGGGGCAGGCCATTGTATAGGCCTCTGTGTCTTAAACACCAGTAAAAATGTTGCAACACTTTTGGACTCCGTCGATGATGGCGTCTGTCCTTGGAGACATACAGAAGCTTAAGTCAGAAAGAATAAGAAGCTTAGTGCACCTTTGAGAGACTAGCTAGGGCATCCTATGACCTGACTGAATCTGGGGGAGTTCTTTTCCTAAAGTTTAGGTGTGCAAGTGGGTTCAGATGCACCGTGCAGTGTGAGGTTGACTCTGGTTGTGCTGGAGGAAGGCCAGTAGCAGATAGCTGATTATGTGGGGCTCACGAAGCTACTGTGGCCTTGGCAAAGTTATGTGGGGGTATCCCTGGGCCTCAGTTGTTAGGTGGATAGAGCACTGTAATGGGAAACAGGAGTGGGGTATCTAGGGATACAGAGGTTTGGAGTAAAGGGTGAACTTCTACTAGGGACCGGATCAGAAACCAGGTGAAAACACAATTCCTATATCTGAGATAAGGCTACAACTCGATTAACGGTGTCATTGCATGGTTTTGATGCTGAGTTGAACTGCTCTGAGCCTCAACCCGATCACACATTAGTTGGGTAAAAACAGCTCTGTGTTCATGTGACTTCTCTTCTATCCGTCTCTAACCTGGTAGAGAATAATTAGAACCACTAAATCCTAGTACTGAGACCAAGCTGAGAAGTGATGTGTGGGCCGGTTTCCAGCCTGAGAACTGCGTGTATCTGACAGGTATCAGAATAAAAAAGGAAATGAAGATTTCAAAGAGAACTCAATTTGGTCTTTCTCTGACTGGCTTATTTCTATTAGCATAATACTCTCTAGTTCCATCCACAATTGTTGCAAACAGCATGATTTCATTCTTTCTGATTTCTGAGTAACATTCCATTATACACACACACACACACACACACACACACACACACACACACACACATTTGGCTCTTGTTTCTAGGCTGCTATAAACATGGGGGTGCCCATTCCCCTTTGAACCAACACTCCTGAATCCTTCGGATAATTGCCTAGTAGTGCAATTGCTGGGTCATAGGGTAGTTCTATTTCTAATTTTTTGAGGAACCTCCACACTGTTTCCAGGGTGGCTGCTCCAGTTTGCATTCCCACCAACAGTGCCCAAGGGTTCCCCTTTCTGCACGTCCTTGCCAAACGAAATAAGTCAGTGAGAGAAAGACAAGTATCATATAATTTCACTCGTAGGTGGAATTTAAGAGACAAAATGGATGAACACAAGGGAAAGGAAGGAAAAATAAGATGAAAACGGAGAGGGAGGCAAACCATAAGAGACTCTTAAATACAGAGAACAAATTGAGGGTTGCTGGAGGGGAGGTGGGTGGGAGAAGGGCCAAATGGTTGATGGGCATTAAGGAGGGCACTTGTTGGGATGAGCACTGGGTGTTGTAGGTAAGTGATGAATCACTGAATTCTACTCCTGAAACCAAGGCTACATATATGTTAACTAACTTGAATTTAAATACATAAGCAACAACAACAACAAAGAAACCAAAGAGCACTTAATTTGGTGACTGCAGAGATGAGGTTGGGAACACAAGGGTTGCTGCAATGCCCCAGGACTAACAAAAATGGAAAAAAAAAAAAACAGTAATAACAAACGCTCATGGTACTCAAGCTGAGAATTTGAGATCACTTGACATAAATGTCATTCTAGACGGGCTGGGCTCTTACTGCAACTGAGACATGGAAGCGTCTCAGCATAAATGACCTCCGGCATAAATTCTCGATCTCTCTCTGTCCTAAAACCTCCCAATGGTGGACCGCACTAGAACCCGGGGTGGGAGTAAGGGAGCCCCGGGTGATGTAAGGAGTCCCAGACCTCGGGAGCTTTAAGACTGGCAGAGAAGCTAGGGGATGGGTATAAGAGAGGACAGGTAGTGAATGATGTAAACCTCTGTGATGTGATGAAGGCCGCTGAAAACAATTTGGTCTATCAGTTCTGACTTCTCTTCTGCAAATAAATTACCCTCGTTGCCTTTTACTGTCTCCTACTTATCAAAGCCGAGGCCTCAGAGAGGAAGCATTTTATTCATATCATGTAAATAATTTCTCAGCATAGGATCTTAGAGATTTGTTGTTTATGCTGCTAAAAAATTAAAAATAAAAATAAACGAAAACCCCCAAATCAAATCCTTGTGTCCTGACACATAGTATGCTCTCCGTGTCACAGAAGAGGAAGCTCAGAAAGCCTGCAGGAGCTGAGGCCTGTCTATTTCCCAGGAGTGAAATCATAGCGAGGTCTGATGCTCAGGTTACAGAATCCCCTGCCTGTCAACTCATCTCCATGCTGCCACCAGACTCCGTGGACGCCATGGGACCAATTACACACCCGCATTCACTGGCCACCTAAGGGGTCCCAGGCAGATAGAGTGGCACGTAAGACATCACGGAGCTGGGCATTTTAATCCTTTGAAGGACTTAAACTGCACGCAGCTGGCACACTGCTGGCATTCCAGTGGGGATACTTTGCCTATTTTTATAATAGAGGAAAAGCTCGAGTTTACTAATTGGCTTCAGTAATTGCCCTTCTCCATTTTGGATCCTTCTGTGATATCATTTTCACCCGTTATCTTTCACGTCTCTTCCCTCCCACCACCCACCGTGCCTTCCCACAGTGGTGAGAGCCAAGAGTTCCCCGGGAAGCACTGCCCCACTCAAGAAACACTGAAAACCGACGGGGTTGCTTCCTGACACAAGGGATTTGACATATCCCTTTTGTCAGAGATGCATCGGTCCCCTGGTCATGACACGACATAGCTAATCACCAGACATCTCCAAGTAGCTGGCGCGAAATAGACAAATGCACACATACTCTCCTAAGCGTGACATTTCTTTGCACACGTCAGTTTTTCGCTTCTTTGCTGCTGCCGCCGGAATGATGAGTGTCGCGAAACTAACCGAAAGCAACTCTGATTTCTAACTTCGCTAGCACTTAGCACTCAGGTCTATGCAGTTCTAATGTGCTTTAAAGCACAAGCACGTGAGTGTAAAATAAAGTAAAAATGGCTACGTAGGGGAAAAGCCCTTGAAGAGGGGAAAATAAGACACTGCGTGGCACGTGCTAGACTGACCTTGAACGAGTTTCATGTGCACGATAACAGGGATCACGGCAGCCGGAAGACGTTGCTTAAACACTTGCCATCGCTCCCCGTTATCCCAAAGCAGACCTCTGGTGAGATTGCTTTCCTTTTTCCTTCTGGCCTGGGGCTTGTATTCCTGAAAGCACCTCTTTTTTTTTCTTTCTGCCACTTGTTTTGGGCACCTTTGACCAATCTGGGCTTTGGGAGGGTTTAGCTTAGCAACTTGGGGAAGACGTCGCATTTGGTTGTAGGAGCTTAGAGGTTTAGAGTCAGGAGACAGTTTGGAGACCATCTAGTCTCTCTCCCATCTCGCCTACTGAGAACCCACCATCTAGAAATGCAGAAATAGACATTTCCATGTCTATAGAATTTTCCATACCTCCCTTTTTTGATATGGTAGCCACCAGCCACAGGGAGCTACTGTGCACTTGAAATGTGGCTAGCATGACTGAGGAACGGAATTCTAACTTTTATTTAACTCCAACATTAATTTAAAGACAAATAGCCACATATGGATAGACGCTGCATATTGGAAAGTCTAGTAAGTTCTTGTGATGTGCCCACTGCACCTGATTGCTCAGGGCTTTGACTCTGTTTAGGGATCTTTCCTGGCTTTCAAATACCGGAGAACACTGACAAACTAAGCACAGAACACATACTTAAGAGGAAAGAAAAGAAGTGTCAGCGGCCTCAGCGATGACAAAGCAAAATGGATGCGATGGTGGGAGCAGAAGACGAGTGCACGAATATTATCATCGTATAATACGGGTATTCTAGGCATATAATGCTCAAAGAGATGAAAAGGAAAAAAAAAAGAAGTTCGGATGTATTTTTAACATTTTATAAAGACAGCTGAAATGGAAGCTAAAATATTTATAGAACTGTAAAAATTAGGAGGTGGTGCAGGAGGGGGCCAGGAAAGGCAGGATGAAATAAGTATAAGAATGCTAAATTTATCTTGAGCAGGATGTTAATAGAGAAGGTCCTAAAATGGACAAAGTAAAGGGCAACATAAGCATAAACAGTCACGAACAATCTACGAGCAGAAAAAGGTTAAAGCTGTTGTCTCGGTGGAGTGGGCAATGTGGAGGGAGTGATGGATAGATGCATACAGAGTTAATACTTCTCTGTAATTTATTATTTTTGGCGATGTTTCTACTTTTTATTTTTGTCAATAAATAACAGCAACTTGTCTGAGTTTCGTGGGTTTGAAATTAGGGCAGAGACTAAACTTTTCAGAAATATATGCACTTTTAAATGAAGGGATGTGCAGAAACAACACTGAAGGCACAATTAAGTCAATCACTGCTTTCCCCATGTATTTAGCCAGACACGCAAAAATATTTACCCACAGAATCATTTGTATTTGTCTAATATATAAAGCCAGTGATTTTGTCTGGCAATCTCCATCTCGGGCTGAATTAAGTTAGATCTTCCAAATAATTATTCAGTGCAGTCAAAATAAGAAACATTAGGCTGGATATGACACAAATTGAAAGACAACTCCCAACACACTTTAGCCAAAGAACAACAAATACAGATGCGGATGTGGTCTTGCCTATTAGAGTTCCCTAGGAAAGAGTGTGCCTGTACCTTGTCCAGACTGGCCATTTGTCACACAAGCTGAGATCGCCTAGGGTAGAGCCAAGAAAGCGTCTACTCATGAGAATTAGGGGAAACAAGGCAGAGATGTGGCAACTGATGTCCTTTTTTGAGCTAGACATTGAGAGTCATGGACACCTGGCTATAGACAAGGGTTGAGGATGGGCAGTTCACCTGCTACAGAGTGGTTGTACAAGGCACTGAAGGGCCAGCCTCCGAGTGGGGTCAGTCTGCAGATCCTAATAAGGCATGGCCACCTGGGCATAGAGTTCATGGGCTGGGAGAAGGCTCGTTAGACCAAAGTGAGGACTGGGACCCAAACAACCAGTGGGTGTATAGAGAGGACTTGCCCAGTACGGTCACAGTGGTAAATCACCCCTGCCTTGCAGAAGCTTGCCCTCCAAGTTCACACTTGAGAAAAAGTAAATGGGGCGTAGATGGGGTCCAGCATAACATGACCCCTTGGGCAATAGCCACCTGACTTTCTACATGGTCGGATAGGACTGTAGTCTAATGATGGATTTATTCTTACGTTGTCTTGTACTTTCTTAGCTTTAGCGTCTCCATTTTCAAGTCTCATTTCCTAAAATTTCATACAGACTAACATCACATTCTTGAATATGATTCTTACATTAAACCTCCTGAAAAGTCTTTGTACAGCTGTAGTCTAAAATGGTGTAGGATTGTCTCCATCTAGACCCTACTAGGACAAAGGAAACAAAATAAAATTAAAACAATTTTATTTGCTTTCATTCCCTACTATAAGTGAATTCTGGAGGCCGTCTAGTCCATAGTTTTTCTATGCCTGATGGGCCTAGAAAGAGAAATATTCATCCCCAGGATTTCACCCTCTGTACCTAAATCAATGGCAAGCTCCCAATATCACCAACCCAGTGTGCAGAAAATGGACATTTTTCTGGGTCTCCAACACCAGATTCTTGGCAGAAATTCCCAAGGGAACCATAGGCTCTCCATGGCCAGTGCCAATGGAGAGTAAAGGATCCAGACCTCCCTGTTCTCTTCCATTTCTGTAGACCCTTTCTATCAAGTGTGGATCTTCCTTCCAGAAACCCGCTTGCTTTTATTTGAGGCTCATTGCCCTTGTATAATGCCAAAATTCAGGTACCCTACTTACTTCCAAACGGATTACCCAGGGGTGCCTGGGTGGCTCAGTCAGTTGAGTGTCTGACTCTTGATTTTGGCTCAGGTCATGATCTCACAGTCGTGGGTTTGAGCCCCTCGTCCAACTAGGTGCTGGGCATGGCGCCTGCTTGGGATTCTCTCTCTCTCCCTCTCTCTCGGCCCCTCCCCCACTAGCATGCACACACACACTGTCTCTCTCAATCTCTGTCTCACAAATTTAATAAACATTAAAAAAAACCCTGTTTACAAAGAAGTCAAGTATACCATCTTGGTCTGCACAGGCTGCCATAACGAAATACCTTAAACAACGTGTTAATTTCTTGGCAGTTCTGATGGCTGGAAAATCCAAGATCGAGGTGTCAAATGACTGTCTTCTGGTGAAGGATCTCTTCCTGGCTTGTATATGGTTGCCTTCTTGCTGCATCTTCACTAGGCCTGTCCTCAGTATAGGCACATGGAGAGAGAGAGAGACAGAGAGACAGAGACAGAGACAGAGACAGAGAGACAGAGGGAAAGATCACTCCCTCTCCTTTCCTTCTTATAAGGCCACTAATGACATCATGAGGTCCCACCCTCATGATCTAACCTAACTCTAATCACCACCTAAAGGCTCCATATCCCAATATGGGATAGGCCCACCCTGGGCATTAGGCCTTCTGTACATGAATTTGTGGGGGAAACGAATCAATCCACAACAATCCACCTCTGCCCCGCCCCCCAGTTCATGTCTTTCTCACATGCAAAATACATTTGCTCCATCCCAACACCTTCCAATTATTCAGTCATACCATCAACTCTAAAGTCCAGAGTTTAAAAATCTCTTCTAAATCAGACATGAGATAGACTGCAAGAATAACTTAGCCTGAGGCAAAACTCCTCTCCAGCCGTCCATCTGTCAAACAAGACAAGTTATGTATTTCCAAAATATAATGGTGGGGCAGGCCTAGGGTGGACATCCCATTCCAACAGGGAGAAATAGGAAGGAAGGAAAGGGTGACAGGTCCTAAGAAAGTTAAAAAAAAAAAAAACAAAAAACAAAAAACAAAAAACCTAGCAAGGCAAACTCCAAGTGATCTGTAGTCCAGTGCCCTGCCCTCCAGGCCCACTGGGGTGGCAGTCCCATTTTCTAGACCCGCAAGGGCAGTGGTTCCATCTGCAGACCCTCTGGGTTGGAGCAGCCCTGTTCCCAAGGCTCTGGGCAGCAGCCAGGGCAGTGGAGGCAGTTCATGATCATGTCTGAATTGCCTTGAGGGTCACGCTTCCCTTCTCTTGAAGAAGATCACACGTTCACAGTGCCAGATAACCGTGTGGTCCAGTCCTGCAGGATTAGAGAAGCTCAACAAGGCTTCCTTCATTCTGCCTTGCTTTTTCTGCTCCCTTTAGTACCAGATGGCAGTGTTTCGCTTGCATAACCTCATCTCTATTCCTGACATCTGCTGAGATGGCTGCTTCAGTCCGAGAGCGGTGCCCATGATCTCTTTATCAAATGGCTCTTCAGTCATACCCGTGGTCTTCCCTTCAGAGCAAGCATTCTCACTTTTTGCGACATGGAGCTGCCTGTAGTTTCTCGAGCAGTCAAGTTCCAGTTCCTTTTTGTTTATTCTTCTTCAATTCATGTCTCTCCTTTTGCATTTGACTATAAGCAGCGAGGGGGACCCACACCGTACCTTCAATGATTTGCTCAGAAATCTCATCTGCTAAATATCCAGTTGTATGACCCACAAGTTCCATCTTCCACAAAACACTAGATCACACTTCAGCCAAGTCCTTTGTTCCTTTCTAACAAGGATCTTTTTTCTTCCAGTCTCCAGTAACCCTCTTCCCATTTCCATCTGAGATCTCACTGGGATCGTCTCCAGCATCTATATGTCTACCATGCGCCTCAAAACACTTTCAGGCTTGGCCCATTACCCAGTTCCTAAGTCGCTTCCACACTTTTCAGGTATTTGTTACAGTAACACCCACTTCTCAGTACCAAAATCTGACTCAGTTGCTCAGGATGTCGTAACAAAACGCCATGTTTTGGAGGCTGGGAAGTCCAGGGTCAAGATGTCAGCTGATTCCGTGCCTGGTAACCCATCACCACCCAAAAGCTCCATTTCCAACATTGGGGTTTGGGGCTTCAACATGTAAATTTCGGGGAGACAGAAACATTTGGTTTCTAGCAACTTCTTAGCATGAAGATGAGTATATTCCTTGCTCACACACCTGGCTGCCTGAGGATGTATACAGAGCTTTATTAGCCAGACCCCCGATGAAGCTAATTTATCCCTCTTTATTTGTTCCCAGCCCCTCTTAGTTTGAGTGTTTCAACTAGGATCACCCCGTCCACGGGTGATGTCAGCGTGCATCTTGGTCTGGATGACACAATTTGTGAATACAATCACACCTGTCCTTTCTCCAAAGGACCTTCTGCCTCAAAACCAGCACTTAATATTTGTTTTTCTTCCACTTCTGTTGCATCGTGTGGCCTGTGCAGCGATTTTTCTTGTTCACAAAGAAATGGTACGGGACCAGAACTCCAACATGCCCGACACTTGGAGTCATTGCGGAGGCAGCCAACCACAGATTTCCTCCTCAGTCTTAATCTTGGGTTTCGTATTAGCCTTCCGTTTACTACAGTTTCCAGTGCCCTGCATTGTTTGCTTAACTTTTGACATTCTTATTTCAGCGATTTGACCATTGGGAGGTCAGCTTGACCCAGGAACAAAGCAATCTGACAGTCTCATTTCTTTCAGGCCACCTGAGGTGTTTGCCGAGCTGCCGCTGGGGGAAATTCAACGCTAGATTGTTTTTTGTAATTGTTGATGTGTTTAAGACTTGCGATGTACATCTTCAGAATCAGGCAAGAGAGGCTTCCAGCTGGCCCAGACCTCAACAGAGTAATTCAAAACTTAAGTCGTGGACCCATGGCAAAATTGATCGTATATCTTCCCGCTGGTTAAAGAGATATCTGAGAAGGGATTGGGTGATTTCTCTAAAATTTAGACGGGAAGGGTACAGATGAGAGGGAAGATGGAAGAGATAGGCAAGGAAAGAAAGAGATAGCAAGTGTTTTTTACACGTGAACATTTTCTTATCTTAATAATAGAAGAGATACGGAGACTTTTGTTCTTTTAGCATTGCGTCTGCCTCTGATCTTAATCATGATTGAAAGTTCGCTGTTAGTTACTGCATATGGACACTTTGTCTTGTTGTTAATATCAGTGATGTCATAAAATGTAGACGGATTTGAAAGGGCACACATAGTTCAGGAGGTTTTATGATAAGGTTTTCAATCGTGGGACAACTTGGAGTCAGGGAATCTTCATTCAATTCTAAACTCTTCAATTCATGATGGTGTATAAATTGTTTAAGCTCCCAGAGCCTTAGTATCACATTTCTCAATTAAGATGGTTGACGAAATGATAACTAGGACTTCCAGAAGTTCTAACAGAAGTATCCTATGCTATGCTACTCTATGCTATGCTGTTCCACACTTTTCCCTAGTGTTCCTAAAGGCAAATCCTATAATTTGTCATCCAAACAAGGACACTTAAAAATTTTTTTTAATGTTTTATTTATTTTTAAGACAGAGAGAGAGGGCATGAGTGGGGAGGGGCAGAGAGAGAGAGGGAGACACAGAATCCGAAGCAGGCTCCAGGCTCTGAGCTCTCAGCCCAGAGCCCGAGGTGGGGCTCGAACTCACGAACTGTGAGATCATGACCTGAGCCGAAGTTGGACGCTTAACCAACTGAGCCACCCAGGCGCCCCTAAACCAGGACCCTTTTGATATCCCTCAAAGTCAGCATGAGATCTTGCTTTGTAAAACAGTTGGCTTTTCAATGTGTCTGAAAGATCCCTGCAAATAAAGAACACTTTGGTTGTGTGTATGTTAGTACATTTGCTCCCCAAGCCCTAAGTATTGGCAGCCATGCCTGGAGCTGCCATTCAAGGGGCTCCTCCTCCCCCCCTCCAAATCAGGAGACCCTCCTGGGGCTCCCCTGACACCTGTGAGAACTTCTATGCCAGTAGCCAGGGCGCTGCTCTCTAATTGTTGGTTTACCTGCCTCTTTCCTCCATGAGACTGAGGGCAGAATTTGACTCTTTCACCTTTGTTGCCCCAGGACATAGGCATCGGCCTTGAGACTGAAGAGGCTCACTGCTTTGCGTCAGTGCGGGGCTGGCATTTGCACAGATCTGAGCGGAAGTGCCTCCTAAAACGTGTACCCAACCTGCCCTGCTGGTCTCAGTCTTGCCCGGGCTCTGACGGGGTAGACTGCCTAGCACATAATAAACCTTGAGGAAAGACAGTGACCCGAGGAGGTACTGAACTATGCAGTCAGACTCGTTTCTAAGTGCGGGTTTTATTATGTCGGTAAGGGGAGGGCAATAGAAGAGAGGGTGATTGTCATTGGAAATATGGGTTGTCACAGTACCCGAGGACAGGTGCACCACGCCACCCTGGGAAGCATCAAGGTCGATTAGGACACAAAATTAGGGGAAAACACGGGCAAAAGATTTTTGTGTGATCCCTACTTGTCTGCTACCTGGCTTTGGGGGTGATTAGGAGGAGGGCCAGTGGCCTACAGTGTGAGAGCCTGATCGATGGAGTGGCTGGGTTGTGGGCTCTAGATTGGGTGGTTTGCATAGGCCAGTCCGTTACGATCTCTAAGAACGGGCTAGCTCTGGAGGGGCCGTCGCTCCAGGTTAGCCAGGCCCCAAGACGTCAAAGCATCAAAATAAAAAGACATTGCTAATACAGGCTTTCCTGAGTCTGCATATGTGCTGTCGTATAGAAGTCTCACGGCCCCAGGCGTCGCAACCTGTTTCAGAAAACGGGGGTGCTAATAATGCAACAACGTTACTGGGCTCGTTGTTACGAGGATTAAACCAAACTGCCTGGTACACAGTAGGTGCTCAATAAATGGTAGACATTCATCAATATGTACAGAATATCTGTAGCATGGCATATACATTGATGCGCATGTGATTAGCGAACCCTTGGACAAGGTACACCTTAATTTTATGGGGGGAGGGCTTTCACTGCTGGTTGGAAAAGGACATCCGTTTTCCGGCCACTTTTTTTGAATAACATTCTGAATAATTCTGCAAAAGAGACTAAGTGCTCCTGGAAACTCGAGTCTGTCTTGAGGCTTGTGCAACTTCTTGCTTTGAACGAGGCTCAAAATAACACACGTCCCTTCCTTCCCTGGGGGTTGATGGTGCCGCAGGCTTCACAGGGGAAGCAGGAGATCCAGCGGACGGTGTATGCGAGTTCCAAAGAAAGTTTCTGAAACTTTCCGAAGCTTCAGAAAGGAGTTACTTCTGGCTGCTTTGCAGGTTTCAGAGGAAGCTCTCTCTGGGCTGACACCGTGAGAACAGGAGCTGCTTCCGACACCAAACAGGGATTTTTACAAGCCCTGGAGAGTGTCCCGGAGAGGCCCCGACGATGGCAGGTGGGCCCAGCAGTGGACAAAGGCTCAGCTTGATTGTCGAGCGTTAGCTTTTGTCTGCCAGTGCTTAGGGACCGGGTGATATAGAGCCATTCCCTTCAGAACTTCGTCCCTCCTACCAGGGATGACATCAGTGGGTGAGAACACAAGAGGAATCACAAATGATGTGTTGGAGGAGCCGTGAGGGAGAGTCACTGTGTTTGCGGTGGAGACAGCCACAGCGGCCTTCTCTGGGGACTTCTGCTATCCTCATGCTGTCAGTCAGTGTGAAATCAGATCCTGATCAGGAATCCTGTGACGGTGAGAAGCTTCCCCTGGGCCTCCTTCAGGGGCTTGGAGTGGGTTTTGCGAGGCAACGTTACGAGGCTGACATGGCTTAAACTGAGCCTAAATATATAAAAAAGACACTAGCGTGCAGGCAGCATAAACACGCTTTTCACTTCTCTCATTAGCGGTTAAAAAATGCCTTTGGAATCTTCCACTGCCTCCGTTCCTGGCCCAAGAAACACCGATGTGCTTTGGGACGATTGCAGTGAGCCCAGACCATCGTGCCCTGGACACTGGAAAGCAATGTTACTCGACACTAAGTGGTCTCTTTACTCTTTTCAGTTATTCTTGTGTCTCTCTTTTGAGAGAGAGCCGAGGTAACATTTAATGTAACTATTGCATCATGGAATCTGTTGACAGAATATATGTTAGAGCCCTGACCTTTGGAAAATTACTTTCCTCATGAGATAATTTACAACCTTTAGAAGATATTGGGTGTGGTAACGTTTTCCTCCCGGCCTCGTCCTCTGTTACTTTTATTGCGTGAAGGAGACCCAGGACGCAGCGAGGCTTCTAGGATTAAGGCCTGTATATTTCCCAAATAGCTTCTGAGGGGGATACTGAGGTAGGGTACCAGGCCATGCCCACTGTGAACCTGATTAGCCTTGGGTTGTTCTGTGAAAGCTCTTCATTCAGGTGAAGAAGGGAGAGGAGGAGGAGATAAACTGGTAAGAAGATTTTTGTTGTTGTTGTTGTTGTTGGAGCATTTACAGAAGGCCACGCCTCTTACGTGCTTTCTGTCTATTTCCATGGATGATCTTCATGGCAACTCTTCGGGGCAGGTATTATCGTGACCCCCATTTCCAGAGGAAGACCTGACCACAGAGAAATTAAGTAAATTGTCCAAGGTCACGGCTAACTGAGCCGGCCAGGAATCAAACCTGATGGAGATAAAGCTGTTCAATTGTTTTTTCCTTTATCAAATTATACAAATAAACAGTTATTAAAATCAAATGCCACCATAAGGACTTACGTTAAAAATAGCTCCCCATTCTTCACTCCCGCTCTACAGAGGCATACACAGACTTGTTTACATTTGTAAAAAAAATGTGTTTTTTTCCTGATGCACTTCTCCATATTTCTGAAGATTGTGGGTGCACTGGGTTTTAGTATTTATCGAGTTCAGACTTGGCACATTTCCTGTTATGGTATATGAGAATTTATTTTGTTATGGTATATGTTATATGAATATACCATATTTGTTATGGTATATGAGAATATACCCGCACGTATCCCCAGTCTGACTTGTCTCCCCTCATGCTCCTGATCACAATGTTTGTATTATTGCTTCTATACAAATGAGATCTTCTGCTAAGCGGAGTGATTCCTTTTCTTTTTAATACATTTTGCATTTTTTTCTTGCAATTGATATATATCGAACTACTTTATTCACTTATTTAGCTATGTACCTCTTACAAATTTCTTCGTAAGTGTTCTTTTTTTTTAAGTGCACTTATTTTTGAGAGAGAGATTGAGTGAGCAGGGAAGGGGCAGAGAGA
Organism: Herpailurus yagouaroundi; assembly: GCF_014898765.1. NCBI lineage: Eukaryota > Metazoa > Chordata > Mammalia > Carnivora > Felidae > Herpailurus > Herpailurus yagouaroundi. The sequence goes on from NW_024412400.1 coordinate 3,431,230, forward strand.
GAGGGTGAGAGAGAGAATCCTAAGCAGGCTCTGTGCTGTCAGTGCACAGCCCAACGTGGGGCTTGAACTCACAAACCGTGAGCCAATGCCCGGAGCCAAAATCAAGAGTTGGACCTTAACCAACTGAGCCACCCAGGTGCCCCTTAGTAAATGTTCTAACTGGTTTATTGAACACTGGCAGTCTTCAGATGACCGCGGAGTTTCATCACCTCCCCAGAGTTCACCCCTTTCTTTTTGTTCCAAGAGAGGCTGATTTTCTTTCACTGCAGTTTTGTGCCAGGTCCCCTGCTTCCTGTACCCGTCTCTTTCTGTGCTTGCCCACTCATTTGTGGGAACTCACATTTTCTAGTAATTTCCTTGAAAAGGATATGAAGAGAAGGGGGTTTTCGTTGTTTTGAGCACTCCCTGTTTTACTCTTTCGTTCTTGAGTACTAGGGCAGTAAGAACTCTTAGGTTGAAAATCAGACTTTTGGAAATAATGCTTCATTCCTTTCTAGTTTCCTATGCTGCTGTTGAAAAGTCCTATGCATGCCATCCGAATCCTGCTTTACTGCATGTGACCCAACTTTTCACTTAAAAGCTTTTAGGATCTTTATCTTCACTGTTCTGAAAAATCGCTGTGATGTGCTTTCCCTTTCCTTCTCTGTCCCTTTCCGGTCCCTTCCCTGTCCCTTTTCTTTCTTTTCCTTCACTTTGTCCTGAAACCTCAGTTAGTCCTGTCATTCAGTCCTGGACATTTTTCTTGTATTATTTCTTCAATTTCCTCTGTTCTGATTATTCTATTTCTATTCTCTCCTTCTAGAATTCTTCAGTTGAAACATCTTCAGGTGTCCTTCAGTTTTCTTTTCTTAAATTGGATATTTTTGCCATAAAACATTGTGTAAATGTAAGATGTACATGTTACTTCGATTTAGTTTTCTTATCATGTCTCTCCTTTCCATCTCACTCTGTGTGCACACGTAGGCGTGTGTGTGTGTGTGTGTGTGTGTGTTTGCGTTCTGCTTTCCGGAAGTGTCCCTAAGCATTTTAGATTCAAAGCTTCCTGCCTTGTAAAAAGTTTCCTGATACAAGATTTCTATGTCTATTTGTTTTTAATTGCTTTTTAAATAGCATTCTGCTCTTGTAATATCTTCTCTTATCTCCATGAGGTGTAATGGTTTTTGTTTTAATTTCTGTTATTTATCTAATTCACACTCACTGCATTTTCCCTGTTTCTTTTAGGTTTCTATTTTTCTCTTGGTACGATTTCTATGTGTGTGTGTATGGTGAAACTTAATTCAGTTGCTGGTGCCTTTTGCCCATTTTCCTTTTAAAACGGAGGCACATGGGGCACCTGGGTGGCTCAGTTGGTGGAGCGGCCGACTTCGGCTCAGGTCACGATCTCACAGTCGGTGAGTTCGAGCCCTGTGTCGGGCTCTGTGCTGACAGCTCAGAGCCTGGAGCCTGCTTCGGATTCCGTGTCTCCCTCAGTCTCCGCCCCTCCCCTGCTTGCACTCTGTCTTCCAAAAATAATAATAATTAAAAAAAACATTAAAAAATTTAAAATAAATAAAATGGAAGCACTCTGTTCTTGTAGTGAGGAACCACCTTGTCTTCACGTGGGGTGTGGGATGGGAGGTGACCTCAGTGTCGATTTCGCAGATTTTTAGGTAAGTCAGCGGTGTTCACCTGCCTGTCTTCCTCAAGCCTTCCTTGCGGCTCACATCCTTTAAGTCCCGTACCTTTCTCGGGGCTGAAGGTGGGGCTGCCCATTCTCAGTGATGTTCCTTTTCTGCAGGCATTTTATGTACAGCCTTCTTTAACTCCGTTGACTCTGGTGTCCATCTTCCTCTGGCTCTCGAACTTTCAGAAATCTTACCAAATCTCTTCTACACCGTCATCATGTCTCCGTTTGCCTTTGGCTTGGCTGCCGTGCCCTGTTAAATTCTTCTGCTGTTACTTAATTAGGGCTTACGCTGCGGAAAGAAGACGTAAACATACATGGCTCATCTGCCGTGTTTATGGCGGGTTTTTCATTGTCTTTCAAGATATACTTTCTTTTTTGCAACAACACGTCACCAGTGCCCGCTTGTGTGTTTTTCTCATACACATCATGTGCTCCTTTGCGATTTAAGAATCGCATGTTCAGAAGGACTAGTTGTTTTATTCCTTTGAAAATCCTTGGTATAAGTCATAGGTAATACTGTTATATTATTCACACTTGACAGATGGAGAGACCTCCACCTGGGAGTTTAATTAATATGCCCAAGATCAGGTTTTTCAAACTTCTCCGTTACAGAATTATGCCCCCATCTCCCCTCTACCTCCCAGACCTAATTTGTGTCAACTTTGCAAAATAAATTAATAAAGAAAAGAAGAAAGGGGAGAAGGAGATGAATGAAAAGCACTTAGTTCTTCTTCTTCTTCTTCTTCTTTTTTTTTAAATCTTTATTTCTAAGCTAGGCTGTGATTTTCAAAATGAGCTTGGGCGTGGTTTGAGGATTTTAAGGTCTGTGACGCCCAACCTCAGTCATGGTGAACATCTGAGAGTTGACTGACATGAGAGAATGATCTATGGGTGTTCTAATATCTGTAGAAACGCTTAAGGAAGCAAACGTGTCGTGGGGGAGACGTTAAAATTTGAGGAGTGCCCTTCACATTCTCCAGTGTTTTTGCAATGCACGGGGCGGCGGCCTTATTGTGTGGTGGGAACAAATTTGACAGCCACATCTATTAGGGTTTTCTCCACCTCTGGACATGATTTAATGGAGCTAATGCATATGTATTACCGCATGGTTCTCATTAAACAACGGCGGGGCCATTCGGCAGAAAATCCCCGCAAGCAAAACGATTCACTTTCTGCAGAGGACCTTCTCTGACCACAGAGACCCCGCTGTGATGGTGCTGACAAGTTCATGGTCTGTGGACTGGAGGGATGGGAGGCCGTGGTGCCCAGCCTTCTGCAGCCCCGTCTGTCTGCGAGCCCTCTGGTGGAACGGAGGGAGGTCTGTATTGCTCTTCTGGAGGGAGACACCAAGGATGGCCAGGCCCATGCTTTCCTCCCGGGCCCCGTCTTGTCAGACGCCCAGGCTCTGTCAGCTGAGCTCTTGCTGAGGATGGCCTTTGTCTGCGGAGAGACTTTGCTGGGCTGGAGAACAGCTGTCTGCAGGGAAGGCAGGCCTGAGCTACCCGTTTTGAACAATCCCTGTCCAGGGCTCCCGCCTCACTGGCTCTGAGCCATTTGGAGAATTCCTCAAGTCCTGAATCGAAGGACAGTCTTAGTCTCGCTGAGTCGTTAACCAGCCAGCCAGGTGTCTGCTGTCTTCAAGGTCCTGTGTGAGCACCGTCATTTCCATAAAGACTTCTGTGCATCAATGGGGCACCTGGGTGGCTCAGTCGGTTAAGCTGCCGACTTCGGCTCAGGTCACGATGTCACAGTTCGTGAGTTCGAGCCCCGCGTCGAGCTCTGTGTTGACAGCTCGGAGCCTGGAGCCCGCTTCGGATTCTGGGTCTCCTTCTCTCTCTGCCCCTTCCCTGCTCATGCTCTGTCTCTCTCTGTCTCAAAAATAAACAAACATTAAAAAACAATTAAAAGAAAAGACTTCTCTGCATCGAGAAAGACTTCGTCTCTCCGATTCATCCTCTAGTAGGGTGCTGTTCATGTTCTGCTTGGTACTTATCTCTCTGTGCCTTCTGCGGCAAAGATGAGTACAGTGTTGGGGTCAAGGGTGGTGTTGCAGGGGCGACATGAGCCTCGGAGCCCTGTGTTTGATTCCTCTTTCTGCTCTCCTCTTGGTCAGTTTCCTCAGCTGTAAAATGAAGACTATGATAGTCTCCTCTCCACGTTGCGGTAAGGATTGAGGATAAAAATGTGCACAAATTGCCTGACGCTAAAGCAGCCCTCTTTTCTTTTCACTTTCGTATTACTTACAAATCATTTACCCAGTTAGACTGTATTTTTTTCATTAAATGTTGTATCGTATTCTCCATTTGAGAATCTGCCTTTAAAACCTATCCTTGCACCTTTGAATATTACCTAAGAGCGTGCGGATCCCCCTTCGGGAATGCACCCTCCAGTAAGGAAATGCTGCCGTTGTGCCTTTTGGTTGGTTGCTTTGTCATGGGTCCAAGATTGGGCTGATTCCTCTCCATTTCCCTCTGAACTCCTCCTTCGCTCAGAGTGCGTATCAGGGCGATGACCGGTTTGGGCTGTAGGATATTATTATTATTATTATTTTAATATTTTCTTATTTTTGAGAGAGAGAGACCCAGAGTGAGAGTGGGGGAGGGACAGAGAGAGAGGGAGACACAGAATCCAAAGCAGGCTCTAGGCTCCGAGCTGACAGCACAGAGCCCGACACGGAGCTGAAACTCACAAACTGTGGGATCGCGACCTGAGCCGAAGTCAGGCACGTAACCAACTGAGCCACCGGCGTCCCAGTCCGTAGGATGTTATAGCTGGAGACCACAGAATCAAGCTCGGCCCTCTGAGCTCGTGGTTGACATCCTCAGCAAGCACGGAGAGGCCGGGTCTCAGTGCTTTGTCCTGGGAGAAGAGATTGTTACTGCCCGTAACTGTCAAAGAATATTTCCTGCTGCTCATAGCCACAGCTACTGTTTGTCTTGTGCCTTATAGTTGTTCTATCTACTGCCATCCAAATGACTGCCCTGGAGCCGGGGTATGTACCCATTATATGGGAGGGGAGGTTGAGGCTCAGAGGTGTTGACGTTAGCCCATGGTCGGCCCGCACGTACCTGCCTTCTGACTCGAGTGGGCCCACGGCCTCAGTCCCCGTGCCACTTGAGTGGCTTATGGCCCCCAATGCCGTCTCCTCACACGAATCCCACAAAGGCAGACTTAACAAACTCACGGCACAGTCCGAGGCTGTGATTCATTCCCCCTGGAGCAGGGAGAGCGGGGGAAAAAAGTTGTGTTTCTGTCCATCTTCTTTGAAGACACTTCCACCCAAGCTCACCCCAGGGGCATGTTGTCGACACGTGAGAGAGGGTTACCGCCTGCAGAAGCACCCCCCTGGGATTGCTGCACACCGCTCGAGGGGCAGATCTGTCTCCACTAGATGCTTCCGGCCTTTTAGAGAACACATCTCCCCACTTACTCAAAGGCCAGGTCCTTTGAGAAAAATGTACTGCCGCACATACTGATTTATATTGATTCCGCCAACAAGTTGTGGAGGGGTTTCATTTATCTGTCGGATGGGATGGGAGTTTATGAGGCTTCTCGCATCTGACCGCGGAGCTCTAAGGTTCTGTAATTTTTCTCTTCATCTGTGCGAAGGGCTGTTGCTAACTCTTTACAACGTAAATATATTCTCTTCACGACACAAAGCAGCGCAGGGTCCAGAAGGGAGAGCTCGGGCAGCAACCATGCAGAAGAAAGCCCAGGTCTGTCTGAGACTTGGGGGATGGAAAGAATGCCAAACCCACACTTGCACCCTGGTAGGCTCGCGGCGCCTCGAGTGGGCAGGACCCGCATGAATCACTACGTGTACGCGTGTGCCGGTGCCTGGAAGGGACATTCTGAGTCAGGGTCTGAAGTGACAGCTGGTGTTTGAAGCCTGTGTCCACAGGCACAGAAAAGAGTGTGAGGCATGGGGGAGCTGGCCAGGAATGTCTAATAGCCTGGACCAGAGGCAAGTCATGGTGAAGACCGTCCTTACGAAGAAAAGACTGTTGGGTGATCATCCCAGCTGGTGTCCTGGATCCTCCCTGGGCTGTGGTTTTGTAGCCGAAGTAAATCCCAGCCTCCAAGCCTCAGAGGCATTGGGCAAGGAGATCTTTCAGAGATGCTTTCATCTGTTTTGCTCACGGAGACCCTCGATGAGATCATGTGTATGAGGAATCATGGGCTGCATTCTGAACACGGCAGCTTTCACATGACCAATAAACATGCCTGCCTGCGTGAGGCCAAAATTGGTCTCACTGGATGCAACTGAAGTTGTTTTGTGTCTGTGGGTCCTCATCGCTTGCTTTTTTTCAGCATGGCCGGCACTTACAGGAAGTTTTGTTCCATGCGGTTTAGTTGTGTATAACTTTGGGCCCTTTAAGGGAGAAAAATGAGAAAAAATTCAGTGTGACTTCTGCAGCGTAAATGAGAGCTGGAGCCTTGGGAATGTGTTAAACAGTAATAACAGAAATCATTTGTTTCCTAAGAAGGCATCGCCTGGAATAACAACAAAAAACTTTTTTAATGTAAGCCTGGGGTGACTTTAAAACCGTGCTAAGGGGGTTTTAAAAGGATTTTGCTACCTGTACTTGGAACAAACAGTAAAAAGCAGAAAACTTGGATTGACTAATTCCCCCATATGTGTCTGTTCTTAACTGGGCTATTCACAAAGCTGCGTCTGTAGCTGAACTTGTGTCTGCGCTCAGCCCTTTACTGCTAGGTTTATGTGCATCCAAATGGCGAGAAGCACACTGCCAGCACGGTCTGTTGGCATTTCCCAGAGAACCTGGTCCGGGCGTGAAAAAGCAGAGCTGAAACGTGCTTCTATGAATGAGTCCTAAAACACCTTGCTTTTGACCCATGCCCCGAGGAGTAACCCCTTCTCCCTTCACTGCCTCACTCCCTACCAATAATAGGATATTCAGAGGTGCTAGCTCATTGTCTTAGAGCTACATCCCAAGGGGTTGGGATTTTCGCCGGGCTCTTCAGCAAAAGCCCCTACACATTCAGAAACAGCACATCCCGCTACTCTGACTCATGGTCCAGAAAGAAGGCATGACTCCGACGTCTCATCTTCTCCCTTTATGTCGTCACTTCTTGGTCAACATACTCTGTGGGCTGGCAGTACAGGTTTCTTCTTTGCTTTCTCCTCATGTCTTTTCCTTCCCTGATTAATTAATTCATGTTTACAGCGTGACCGGTCTTCCCCACCGGCCGCTCCGTAACTGGCTCCTTTTCTCATTGACCTTTCCGGAACTCTGCCTTATTCTTTTCTCTCCGAGACCAACTACCTGATCTCAGGGACTTCTACCTTAGGAACTTTTCTGTTCAAAACAGCTAATGCTGAACATAATAGCCATGTTTTCATGTAATCCTGAGCAAATTGGCAGGGAAAAGGTGAAGGGGGATTGATGTGGGGATTCGGGTAATTTTGGACTCCCAGGGAGTCCTCAAACAGTCTGTGATTGTACCGGCTGAAACTCTGGTCTTCCCTCTTTTGTCTTGCCAACTCATCAGAGGGTTGGAAGCTCCGAGAGGCACAGGGTAGAGGTAAGGGAAGTAAGTTCCACTGTACTTACTTCATTTAGCAAGTCGTTGCCGTGTGGGAAGAGGAGGAATATTTTGCTATAATGTGGACTTCAATGCATTCAAAGGCATTGTTGATTGGGTTGCAGAGCGCACATAAATTATCTGGAGATTTTGTTGAAGTGCAGATTCTGATTCAGATCCTAGGCGATTCTGAGGCCGGTTGGTCCAGGGACCACACTTGAAATAGTAACATCTAGAGCAGCACTGGCCAATGTGGTAAACTACCATGTGGTTCCACGGAGAGCTTCCAGCATGTGCGGTGGGAGGAGTGTGAATTCAGATGTTCTGTATGTGCACAATGAACACAGGATTTCAAAGATTTATTACAAAAAAAAAGCATGAATGTAAAACTCATGAATAATTTTGCATTGATCACATTTGGGCAATAGTTTGGATATATTGCGCTAAATAAAATAGATCATTAAAATTCATCATATTTTCTGAATGCATGGATCGGTTGCAGCAGTTTTTTGGTGGAGTCTTTTGGGTTTTTCACATAGAGTATCATGTCTTCTGTGAAGAATGAAAGTTTGGCTTCCTCTTTGCCGACTTGGATGCCTTTGACTTCTTTGTGTTGTCTGATTGCTGAGGCTAGGATGTCCAACGCTATGTTGAATACCAGTGGAGAGAGTGGATCCCTGTCATGTTCTTGACCTTAGGGGGAAAGCTCTCAGTGTTTCCCCATTGAGGATGATATTATCGGTGGGTCTTTCATCTATGGCTTTTATGATCTTGAGGTATGATCCTTCTGTCCCTACATTTTGAGGGTTTTTATCAAGAAAGGATGCTGTATTTTGTCAGATGCTTTCTCTGCATCTATTCAAAGGATCATGTGGTTCTTATCCTTTCTTTTATTAATGTGATGTATCACATTGGTTGATTTGCAGACATCGAACTAGTCCTGCTCCAAGGAATACATCTCACTTGATCGTGGTGAATAATTCCTTTAATGTATTGCTGGATCTGGTTGGCTAGTATCTTGCTGGGGATTTTTGCATCCATGTTCATCAAGGAAATTGGTCGGTAGTTCTCCTTTTTAGTGGGGTCTTGGTCTGGTTTTGGAATCAAGGTAGTGCTGGCTTCATAGAATGAGTTTGGAAGTTTTCCTTCCATTTCTAATTTTTGGAACAGCGTCACAAGAATAGGTGTTAACTCATCTTTAAATGTTTTGTAGAATTTCCCCGGAAAGCCATCCAGCCCTGGACTCTTGTTTGTTGGGAGATAGCAAAGTCACAGGATATAAAATCAATGTACAAAAATTGGTTGCATTTCTATACACCAGTAATGAAGCGGCAGAAAGAGAAATCAAGGAATCATTCCCATTTATAATTGCACCAAAACTGTAAAATACCTAACCAAATAATAAACTTAACCAAATAGGTGAAAAATCTATACACTGAAAACTATAGAAACCTTATGAAAGAAGTTGAAGAAGACACAAAAAGTAGACAACCATTCCATGCTCATGGACTGGAAGAACAAATATTATGAAAATGTCGATACTACCAAAGCAATCTACATATTCAGTGCAATCCCTATCAAAATAAGACAGCCTTCTTCACAGAGCTAGAACAAACACTCCTAAAATTTGTATGGAACCCGAAAAGATCCTGAATATCCAAAGCTATCCTGAAAAAGAGACATCACAATCCTAGACTTCAAGCTGTATCACAAAGCTGTAACCACCAAGACAGGATGGTACTGGCACAAGAACACTCAGATCAATGGGACAGAATAGAAAACCCAGAAATGGACCCACAAACGTATGGCCAACTAATCTTTGACAAAGGAGGAAACAATAGCCAATGGAAAAAAGACAGTGTCTTTAGCAAATGGTGTTAGGAAAACTGGACAGTGACATGCAGAAGAAATTAACTATTTTAATTTACACCATACACAAGAAATGAACTCAAAATGGATGAAAGACCTAAATGTAAGACGGGAAGCCATTTAAATCCTAGAGGAGAAAACAGGCAACAACCTCTTTGGCCTCGGCCACAGCAGCTTCTCACTTGACGTGTCTCTGGTGGCAAGAGAAACAAAAGCAGAAATGAACTATTGAGGCCTCATCAAGATAAAACGCTTCTGCACGGTGAAGGAAACAATCAGCAAAACTAAAAGGCAACCGACAGAATGGGAGAAGGTATTTGCAAATGACATATCAGATAAAGGGTTAGTATCCAAAATCGAAAAGAATTTATCAAACTCAACACCCCCAAAACAAATAATCCAGTGAAGAAATGGGCAAAAGACATGAATAGACACTTCTCCAAAGAAGACATCCAGATGGCCAACCGACACAAGAAAAAATGCTCAACCTCACTCGTCATTGGGGAAATACAAGTCAAAGCCACAATGACATACTGCCTTACACCTGTCAGAATGGCTAAAATGAGCAATTCAGGCAACAACAGATGTTGTCAAGGATGTGGAGAAAGAGGATCTCTTTTGCACTGCTGGTGGGAATGCAAACTGGTGCAGCCACTCTGGTAAAAAGTATAGAGGTTTCTTAAAAAATTAAAAATCGAACTACCCTATGACCCAGCAATTGCACTACTAAGTATTTATCCAAGGGACACAGGTTGCTGTTTCTAAGGGGCACATGAACCCCAATGTTGATAGCAGCACTATCAACAATAGCCAAAGTATGGAAAGAGCCCAAATGTTTATCGATGGTTGAATGGATAAAGAAGATGTGGTATATGTATACAATGGAGTATTACTTGGCAATCAGAAAGAATGAAATCTTGCCATTTGCAACAACATGGATGGAACTAGGGGGTATTACGCTAAGCAAAATAAGTCAATCAGAGAAAGACAGATATCATATGACTTCACTTATATGTGGCATTTAAGATACAAAACAGATGAATATAAAGGAAGGGAAGCAAAAATAATATAAAAACAGGGAGGGGACAAAACATAAAAGACTTTTAAATGCAGAGAACAAACTGAGGGTTGCTGGGGGGGGGTTGGTGGGGGGATGGACTAAATGCGCAAGGGGCATTAAGGAGGACACTTGGGATGATCCCTCGGTGTTATATGTAAGTGATGAATCACCGAATTCCATTCTTGAAATCATTATTACACTATATCTTCACTAACTTGGATAGACATTAAAAAAATAATCATACTTGTTTCTCTTAAAATATTTTCATGCAGTACTAGGAAATTGATAGTTACATATATGGATTACATTTATTTCTATTGCATAGCACTCTGTAGTGTCCATTCACCCCATTTCACGGGCTATGGATAGTGCTTAGCACTTTCTAGATCGGTGGTTCTCAAACTATTCTGTATATCAATCACAGCCACTTGGTGGTCTTGGTAAAATGAAGATGGCTGACCTCCCCCCAGACTGTGGTTGGGTAGTTCTAGGGTAGGGTCTAAGAACTGCTGTTTCTATCAAGTTCCCAGGTGATATGGATATCCTGGTACATGGACTCCACTTGGAGTAGCAAGACACTGAGGTCTTTTCTCCCCTTGCCCATGTAGTAGCACTCAGCATATTCCATTCTGCAGTATCATCTGTGAACATATCTTTTCCCCATCCTTCTACTCACAAATCAGCATCCATTCCCTCTGGCGTCTTGTAAAGCCTTTTAAGGAAAGGTTGTGTGTGTTCCCTTTGGCATCTCCAAAGCACCTAAGTCAATAATTGGTTTGTTAAGTTGAAATGCATTGGATTTAGTGGACTCAATCACCGTTCTTCCTTTTCCTTCCCTTACTCGAAGCTTGGACCAGCACAAAATATTAAATCAGGAATGAAATAAAATGGGGTAAGCGTTGGTCTGTTGATCAATCTATTGATTTGCTGACTACTGAGTACATTACTTTGAGTTTTGTTATGTTCCTTTTTGTCCATTTAACTCAATGTATGCTTTTTAGCCTTTGAGCCACTGATGCTTAGGGGGATGAGTTAGGCCAGTGTGTGGTGGTAAAGCGTATAGCTAAATGGAATGCTGGGAAAACACTCCCAAGCGCACCGAGGAAACCGCAGCTGGGGTGTCGTGGGAGTCCTGCGGGAGGAGATAAAATACCCTCTAAAATGTACCGACTAAAGCCTTGTTCCTCAAAGTGTCCCTCTCAGACTAGCAACAACAGCATCCCCTGGGAACTTGTTACCAATGCAGAATCTCAGGCCTGCGCCCGAACTTGTGAATTAGAGTCTGCCTTTTAACAAGCATCCCGGGCAATTAAGAAGTGCATTAAAATCCGAAAAGCAGGAGATTGAAAGACAAGTGCAGAATCAGCCCCAATAGAAGCCTGGGGTTAATTCCGGGCCTCTTTCCTGCTTTCCCTGAGGGAAGTCTGGGTGTCTGGTCTAAGACAAGTCAGATGGCAGAATGGAGACAGGTGCCCCACACAGATGGAAATACATTTCGTCGGGATAAGCAGACCACAGTAGAGCTTCGCCAACTGCGACAGCCTTGTTCACAACAGGAGCAAATCCCTGAAAGATTCATGGCTAGGGGAATTAAAAGAAAGAGAGACTTTGAACATGACGGTGAGGCTGTGGCTATCAACCAGCAGGATGCCACTGCTCCTTGACAGCATGAAAGGAAGCCCGGCCCTACCAGCCTACCTGTCTGGAAGCCACCTGTCACATACGAGTGGGAAGCAGATTTCCTGCCAGCTAATGGGCCAAATTCCATCACCTCTCTCCAAAATCCTGGAGATGAGGTAAGAGGAACATGGGACTGAGGTTGCAAGGATAATGCCACCACAAAACCTTCTCCCCAGTTCATCTCCTTTATAAGAAGAATGGGGCACATAAGGGAACTTTGTCATGTAGAAGCCCTTGTTTTGCTCCAAAGTAGCAGTAACTGGGGCTCTAACACGTAAAAGGTAATATTGTTGATAGAAGACAATATTTTGAGTGTGGGTGGTTTGGGGAAGACTCCCTTGGGGTCATGATGACCCTGGTCCTACCTCCAGTGAATGGAGATGACCTTAGGGTCATGATGACCCTGGTCCTACATCCAATGAATGGAGGTGACCTTAGGGTCATGATGACCCTGGTCCTACCTCCAATGAATGGAGGTGACCTTAGGGTCATGATGACCCTGGTCCTACATCCAGTGAATGGAGATGACACATGCCAATCCAAATAGACAGTATTTTTTTTTTTTTTTATAAACGCACTCTCATGAAAGGGACCAAATAGTCCTCTCATCTCTAAGTCTTTTAATGAGTTAATATGTATATTTCCCTTTACTCAATCCATTTTTTCAATAAACATTAATTGAGAGACATATTTAGGGGCACCTGGGCGGCTCAGTCAGTTAAGCGTCCGACTTTGACTCAGGTCACCATCTCATGGTTTGTGAGTTCGAGCCCCACGTCAGGCTCTGTGCTGACAGCTCAGAACCTGGAGCCCGTTTGGGATTCTGCGTCTCCCTCTTTCTCTGCTCTTCCCCCACTCATGCCCTGTCTCTCTCTCCTTCAAAAATAAATAAACATTAAAAAAATTTTTTTAAAAATAAGAAACCTATTTAGTCACTAATCTTGGGGCTTGGGAAATACATGTGGACAGGCAAAATCCTTGATTGAAGGCTCTATCGTTGTTCAGTGAGAGTAACAGACACATTAAGAGGCAGCCCAGTGTCATCAGTGCTAGGACAGAGTTACCCATACTGCTTAGTGTGAGCATAAGCATGGCGGAAAGTGATGCTGACGATGGTATTCACATGTGTACATGCTGGCTAACTGTGCTCAGTATCAACCATAACTCAACTCATCTATTTTTTTAGCATGACCCTACAAAGTTGACGTGATCGCCCTTCCCACTTTGTAGGATAAAAGTAATGAGCACAGGAAATCTAGATAATTTGTCCAACGTCACACAGCTGGAAGGGCAGAGACAGAAAAGCTTCAAAACTAAGAGAGTTTTGTTTAAAAATAATATACCGAGGCCCAGGGATATCAAGTGAAGTGCATAAAATTCCATTAAAAATGAACAACCGTGAAAGGCCCGCCGTTGCCAGGAGCGGCGCTAGATGGAGGAAAGTACACGAAAGGGTAAGACGTTGTCTGTGTCATCAGGGATTCAACGTCCACAAGACCTGTAAGCACACACAGGGGTATGTCATGGTACGCTGTGCGAAGTTTGCTGGCGAAAGTGTGTGGAAGGTACTGAGGGAATGAGAAGAGTGAACAGGAAAGACGAGGAGGTGATACGTCAGCTGGTTTTGACTTCTGAACAGGAATTTGCAGGCAGGAGAAACACCAGGTGACAAGGACGGGGGACAGGGACGTCAAAGAGCAATGTAGGCGAGTTTCCTTCACATAACTCCATTGACCATCTACTCTGTATAAGAAGCCATAACACCCAACACCAGGACTAAAACACCAGGGAGATGCAGTCCCTGGGGTCCACCAGGAAGGTAGTAATTTTTCATCTTTATGCCTGGCAAAGGCACTGTGGCAGAACTCGAATTAGAAGGAGTGGAAGTCTTCACTTCTCGAAGCTTCTGCCCCTCTAAAACCAGGGGTCAAATGTTATGAAAGGATAAAGCTGTAGAAGAAGAGAGAGAACATTTCAGTGAACTTGGAACTATGACAATAATTTGAAGATGGAGAAATACATCAAGGGGTGGTACCTGATGGTGGAAGCTGAAGAGAAGTGCAGCCAGCCACCCTGCATGGATCACAGGTAACAAGGAACCCAATGATGGGAGCTTTCCAAGTAATCTAAGTGAAATATCTTAATTGGGCATCAGGCAGCAGCCGCTTAATGAGGTAGTGCAAGATATCCTCAACACTCTACATTAACCGCTACAAGGTTCCTTCTATATCACGACGATTACTAGAGGCTGAAGCTCTAAAGTCAAAGCAAATTCCCAGCAAGGAAACAGGAACGGAACTCTTTCTTTCTGTGATACAGAAAAATGATCTTTCCTTGTTGTTTGGGCCATCAGGAAAGTCAGAAGTTAATTTACAGAGTAACTCTAGCAACTAAAGAGGTTCTGAGACCATGTTGAACATATTTTTTCTGTTTTTTTAATGTTTATTTCTTTTAGAGAGAGAGAAAGAGTGAGCGAGCAGGGGAGGGGCAGAGAAAGAGAGAAAGAGAGGAGAGAGGGAGAGAGATATCGAATACGAAGCAGGCTCCAAGCTCTAAGCTGCCGGCACAGAGCCCCACGAGGGGCTCAAACCCATGAACTCGAGATCATGACCTGAGCTAAAGTCGGACGCTTAACCGACTGAGCCATCCAGGTGGCCCTAAACATATTTTTTCTAGTTGAGCACATTTCTCTCTCTTGGTTTTGATCCTTTTTAAGTTTATTTATTTATTTTGAGAGACACAGAGACAGTGTGAGTGGGGGAGGGACAGAGAGAGAGGGAGTGACAGAATCCCAAGTAGGCTCTATGCTGCCAGCACAGAGCCCGGCGTGGGGCTTGAACCCATGAATCTGTGAGATCATGACTTGAGCTGAAGCTAAGAGCCAGGCTTAACTGGCTGAGCCACCCAGGTGGCCCTGGTTTTGAGTTTTACTCATACTTCACTAGCGTGTTATGATTGTTATATATTTAGTAGAATAAAGCAATTAGGATACATATAGAAAAATGGATATTCATTTTGACTGAGTTTCTTTTAAGTAAAAGAGACTTAACGTGAGCTATTTAATTTCAAGGACATCCACAATTGAAAATGGTAGAAATAGGCTAAGACAAAAAAGTAGTTGGTAACGGTAGAAAAATAATCTAAAACAAAAATAGGAGATGCGTTTTAAAAATACACATAAAAATGACGCTAGGGAGCATAAAAGTTATCACTGATAAAATTGGTAGAAATAGTCATTTCTATCTATGTGCGTTTGGAAAGTCTATTTATAAACACTCATCCATCCAATCACGTGTTTACTAATTTGACAACTATTCACTGAACCCCTGCGATGTGCCCGTCCGGTCACTAAGTGTTTTGAGTGCATTACAGAATGAGACAAGGAAGACACCTGACTTCCCTTTGCAGGGAAACAACTAATACATAAGTAAACAAAGAAAAGAATAAGTCTGTGACAGGTGACGGTACAAAGGAAATAAGAAATGTGCCGATTAGCTATTGCTGCTTAACACGTCACCCCCCAAAACAGTTGCAAAGATTGAACTCACAATTCTGGGGTTTGTCAACTTGTGCGGGGCTCTGCTAGGTAATTCTGCATCTCTGGGTGAGGCTATGCTGACCTTGGCCGGGTCTCACTCAAGCCCCTGCGGACAGATCAGTTTAGGGTTGGCACGTCTAAAATGGCTCAGCTGGGATGGCCAATCCCTGTTCCACACTCATCCCCCAGCTACTCTGGTTTCTTTACTCAGCAATGGTGCAGGGATCTCAAAGAGGGAGGATGGAAGGACACAGTGTCTCTTGAGGCGAAGGCTTGAAATCCCCAAATTCCAACTCCTGATAGAAGGAACTGCTAAGAATTGAGGCCACGTTAGGACAGCACACCCAGGAGTAAATGCTAAAATAGTGCCGGTTTTGGAGCTTGGCTGCCTAAAAAGCCAGCAAGGAAACCAACAGAGTGTGACATTCTAGGCGTCTCCAGAGGGAAGCAGGAGATAAAACCGTTAAAACGAATGCGATAGGTACAGGAGCACAGCTTTAAAAACAAAACCCTCAAAATAAATGATAACTTTTACAGGTTATAAAGTATAAAAGTATAAAATGATACAAAGTGCAAAATTTGAGAATTCTATCAGACTATGCTAACATTACCAACAAGTAAAAACTCATCAGTCCTTCTGGTCTTTTCATTTTTACCAAAGCACCTGTATTGAAACTGTGAATTGGTTATATGCTTGTAATTTGCACTACTTATCAAAATGGAAACCTGTGGGGATACAAGGGGAAGGAAAGTGTTCAAGAGGGTCCAGAAGGGGGAAAAATCTTTATTTAATTTGATTTCTTGTCTATCGATCTTACTCAAGAATTTAAGAATAAAATATATTAGACTGCATCCAAAAGTTGCAATCTGCCATTCCCCTTAATATGTGATAGATGTGTATATGTATATGCCTATATATAATGTATGTATATACAGAATACCTATTACATATGTGTATATACGCACACATGTGTGTATATACATGCACATACGTATCCCTTTTATTGTATATGATCCATTCGGGGAAAATGTACACTTTATTTTAGCCTTTAGTCCATTTTTCCAACTTTCCGTTGTGATCTGTCGGTGATGACGAGACCTACTGCAGACTGCTCTCAGAAGTTTGATCACCAGTATTACTCAGGCGTTGCGAACGAGCCAGGAATGATGTGCTCTGTGGTGTTAGGCATCCAGGATTATAATAAATAGCTCTATGCTCTGAAGGAGAAAGAAACATTTCAATCCAACATAAATGGAAGGACCCGAACCTCGCCTGATTCCACAAATGGACAGGGGTTGCTTTCAAGCTCTGATGAGAAGGCAGAGTCTGAAATGGAATTAAGAAGCTGACATACACACCCGAGTCAGGCTCACCCATGCTTCAGCGGCCTAACCATCATGGAGGTCGTGTTTCCTGTATTGCCTTCTCAGGCAACCTGGACTCCCTTTGTTATAAACTATAGTCTGTGTCTGAAAGGATGAAGCAAATATATAGGACTGAACTCCGCAAACCAAAACAGTGCCTCCTTTCTTCTCAAAAACAAAGATGGAGATGAACTGTTTAAACATGGCTCCTCTCCTGTCATGGCTGCCACAGGAATGGCGGCTTCGTTGCTTCCACCATTTACTGCTCTGATTGATTATGCCCAAAGAGTCGGAGCTTCCCAATGAAGCACGTTACCGATTTTCATGCACGATTCTGATGACGCTATTATTCGAACAAATAATTGGGTAATTCGGCACTTTGCAAAGTGTTCTGCTAATAAATAAGATGAAGTTTCTATTTTAGAAAACAGCCAAAAAGTCTTGCATAGCCATAACAGCATAAGTTTTGAGAAATTTCTTATGAAAGAAATGGATTGGATATTATATAATCCAGAATTTTACATATATTTTATTGAACAGGGAGCTCTGCTATTAACACAGAATATCAGTTTAAGCTTTATGTCATTTAGTGTTCTGAAGAACACAATTTGGGAAACTGAGCTTTTTTCCCCTCCTTTTCTGAATGGGGGTGGGGGGGTGCTAGGGAAGAGGGCCAAGTCACAAAAGAATTACTGGCCATGGGTCCACCTCTCCATGTTGTTTACTCAAGCCAAAGCAGCTCACAGATCCACGTGGTTTTAAAGGGTCCAGGAAGAAAGCCACAGAGAACCAGGGCTACAAGGGTCACAAGTTCCTGTGCAAAGATAGCTAGTGGGGATTATGGCAGTATAGAGAAAAACAGGGTAGTGTTTTAAATCCTAAGAATTAGGGGCACCTGGGTGGCTCAGTCGGTTAAGCATCTGACTTCGGCTCGGGTCACGGTCTCACGGTTCATGGGTTCAAGGCCCGCATGGGGCTCTCTGCTGTCGGCGTGGAACCTGGAGCCAGCCTCAGGATCCTTTGTCCCCCTCCCCACCCCCACCCCCGCTGCTCCCTTGCTGACACTCTCTCAGTCTCTCTCAACATAAATGAATGAACTTAAACAAATTAAAAATAAAATCCTGAGAAATAACACCACAGAACAGCAGAGTTGCTTAGTGGCTCAGACCAGGGGCTCCTCTGGGCATCTACCAAAGTTCAGACACACAGCTTTCACACCTTGGGGCTGTGTGACTTTTGCCAAGTTACTTAACTTCTTTGGGCCTCAGTTTCTTTACCTAAAAAAAAAAAAAAAAAGAAAGAAAGAAAGAAAAAATGGAATAGACCTGCTACTCAGCTCAGAGGATTCAATTATGAGGATAACGTCTAGCACATAAGATGCGCTCAGTAAATAAATGTTAGCTATTGTTAGAGAAGAAATGGCATGGTCACCATCAACGTGTCATGTCAAGTAGGCATCTATACCTAGGTCTTTTGTTTCAGACTTATTGACAGTGGTCACTGGAAAGGAATGAAAGATCATCTAGCTCATTCCCATTATCTTACCTTATCTATACATAAACTGAAGCCTAGAAGTGACTGAACTGGAAGGAGTTTGGTCTCACATACTTAGTCTCCCACTCATGAGACTGTAGGAGTTTAAATGACGTGGAAGGAAATCTCACGGGTAGAATTAACATGTTCCTTTTTGAGCACATGTTGACTTTCTTCTTTAATCCTCAAAATATTGTAAATAGTCTTACATATAGTCGTGACGTTAAACAATTCCATTTCATTCCCGAGTTTTTGTTAATGGTTTTAGCACTGTGCCCTTTAACTTGAACTGGGTGTTCATATAAATAGAATATTCCTTATCGTTGTAAGGGAGGACTCTGCTCTCATTACCATAGAGTTTTCGTTGGGAATCAGATCTAAAGATTTTAGCCTGTCTTAGACTGGATCGGTCAGATCTATCAGCTGTCCTCCATAACTCTTACCTCTTCTCTGATTCTAATGTTTTAGCTTTCTCTAGAAAATTCTAGGCTGTTGCCCCGTTTGCCTTCTATTCCAGTGATGTGGTTTTCTGCAATATCAACTCTACTGTTCTATCCAGCTCTCAGATTTTTTTCCTTATACACCTTTTTGACGACAGGTTATTTTTAACTATCTGCGTTGACTTTATAAATACATGAATCTTTTCTCTTTAACTCACGTTGTGAGAATGAAACTAAAAGTCCTCAAAGTTGTCTGCTCTCTCTTTTTCTTTTTTTCTGTGACTCTTTGGTTAAAATTTTGCTACTCATTCCTAGCTTTATTTGCTTTATGACAGAGAAAATGTCCTTCATATTTTTAGCCCTTGGAATTTATTGAGATTTTCCTGTGGTCTCGTATATAATTGATTTATGTTATGTTTTGAGAAAATTTCAAAATAGCTTTTATGGTGCATGAGGAAGTGCTATTTAACCGTTGTATGCGTATTATTAATTACCTTTCTATAAAAACCTCTATGTTAACTTAATTTAAAATTTTTTGAAAGATTACCATTTACATTAAAAGCTACAGTTATTGTAAACGTGCCCATTTCTCCCACATGTGTATTTTTGTCTTCTATATTGTTCTCAGTCATATAATCATTATGCGTTCTACCTTTTATCAAAGTAGATAACCACTCTTATTTCACGTAATACATTGATTCAAAACTTGCTTTTTCTGATGCTAATATTGAAACCACTTCCTTATCACTGTTTTCTAATTCTGTAAATTTAAACTTTGAGAGTTGGATGTGTCTTTTTGAGTCAGTACGTGGTTGAAGGTGTCCGAAGTGAGGTCACACAGAGCTGAGGAAGCGTCTGTCACCGGCTTGGTGGCTTACTTTCACCTTCAACCCACAGGCTCTTACAGACAGCTACTCATTACCTGGTTTTCTTTTGCAAGGTACAACTGCTGTTATCCTTTTGAGTAAGTGACACAGTAATCTAATTAATTAGTGAGTGAGGAAATATTTCCTTTGTATTAAGTCTTAAGATACTAGACTTGAAAGGTGGGTCCACCTACAGGTCCCTAAAGTACCTTGTAACAAAGGTATTGGTATAAATATAAGGAATTGATGTGTCAGTCTCCTTATTAAATGAGCAAGGGACTGCTGTATACACAGGAAAAAGTGCAGAGCACCTCTTTAAGAATTTCTCCTTGGGCAAATCCTGTGAACAATCAGAGACTTAGTTATTTCTGCGAAATGGTGCCTTCGGTCTCTCCAAACTGTAAAGTGTTCCTGCCCACGAAGAAGTTTTGTAACTGTAACTAAAAATAAGACGGATCTAAGTGCTCAGAACTCATCTGGGAGAAGATGCACAAACTTTCTGAAACACAGTTTGGAATTTAGTGTGTCTTAGGAACCAAAGAGGGGGTGAGCGATTTGAGTAAGTGAGGGTATGCTGTTGAACTGTTCTTTTCTCGTGGACTTGCCTTTTTTTGTTGTTGTTTGTTTTTTGGTTTCGTTTTATTTATTTATTTTTTTACACATGTAAAAGTTCAATGTGGTGAGTCCAATAGCTAAAGACCTTTCTTTCACAGAAAGTACGCATTTCTAAGCTACAGTCGGCTCACACATTTATCCATTTAGTCATTCCACGGTAAGTGATCACCGACCCCGAGTAACAGTGCAAGTCAGGCACCATGACTTGATTGCAAAACCCTGGAGACGTCTGCTTGACAACTGTCACCGTGGTTTGATTACTCTGGGAGCGAAATTCATTCATTCGCTCATTCATTTACAAAAGGGACTTTGATTTTGGCCCTCAAATAATATGGAGTAGTAGCCTTTGAACACTAGTTTTATAGGGCGTTATAAATACCGTGTCAGGAATTTATTACATGTATGTTGGCATATTTTTCCATATAGCAATGTTCCTATTAAACTCTGAGAGGAATATATACCATTCAACATATTTGCTGGAGAAATCCTACTTTTGTGTGTGCTCATTTAGCAGGACACCTAAATGGACACATGTCCCGGGGGGAAATCTTTGGGACGTGGTTGGTTGGAGCATAATGATAAGGGCAGACGGATTGAGCACCCTGCGTGATGCTCCGGCCAAATGCTGAAGAGTCTTTTTTATGGAAACAAACAAGGTCAAGAGACAGCTGATGAAGGTAAGTAGAAAGGAATTTATTCTTTCAACAGTTTGTGCCAGAGCTTCCTACAGCGGTGACTACGTGTTTAATGAGAACATAGACTCCGACCCAGAGGACTCTGTGCAAAGTTTCCTGCCTGAATGCGTCACCGCTGATTTCGTGGGAAATCAAGTTCACATCACGTTCATCTTGCTGTGTCTGCGAAACGGGCCAGAATCGAATTCAGAAGATATCACCTGTATCCTCTTTCACGCCACTCCTCAAAATGACGGAATAAAGTCACGGAAAGAACCTCAGCTGCAGGCAGAAGTTATCTGAAAAACCTTCATATTGCGGAGGCAAGTCCTCCTGGCCGTGGCCTTTTTGTGTTTTCCGACGATGATGCCAATTCCTAGATGTGGCGTTGGCTCGCGCCCTACGTAGAGCTCCGCTTTGCAGCTGCAGAGTAAATGAGGGGCCAGGAGGGGGAGCAGAAGTTAAGATTTTGCAGCCAGACCACCCTAAAATCGATGAGAAAATGATTAATGCTGATGACATATGGAGGAGTAAACAAGGCCAGACAGAGAACACTGCCAGCGGGTACCCAAGGATAAAGAGTGAGGACTTCCGGAATGAATTATAGGACAATAACTGAGAAAAATCCACATGTGCAATTTATTAAAATGGGGGAACTGTAGTAAAAGATAAACTATTTCTCAAATATAAATGGAAGTGGTGGGCACATATGTTCCAGCCAGACAATGATGCTTCCTTGTGTCCCTATTATGAGAGAAGAATGAGGCTTGGCAAGTTTGTGCCTTGATTATCCATGGGATTCGCAAAAACAGGCTCCAGTTTTCAAGTAAATGGCTCTCCTATGATAAAATACTCCCTGACGCTTTTATTCGTGTGTCTTTCTTTCTTTCTTTCTTTCTCTTTCTTTCTTTCCTTCCTTCCTTCCTTCCTTCCTTCTCTCCCTCTCTTTCTTTCTTTCTTTCTTTCTTTCTTTCTTTCTTTCTCTCCTTTTGCAAGTTTTCTTCCCCCAGGAACCACTGGACAGACCTAGGTAGCAGTCCTGTAGAACATCAGATATTTCAAACTTTCTCCATATTTTTTAGTCCTACAAAGAGGAAGGCATGAAGGAGAGTACCCCACAGGATGGGTGTCTGCTCCATTCTGCACAAAGGCTTTTAAATTCTCCCAAGCCTGGTCTTGAAGTACTCTCCTATGGAAAATACTGAGAGGAAAGGATAACCCTAGGGACAAATAAAGGAAGAGTCAGATGATAACAATTATTAAATATTGATTTTTTTTTCTTGTCTAAGGTTACAGACCCTCATGCTCCCTGGCCATTGCAAATATGCTTTGGTCTCTAAATGAGTAAGTCACATCTGGGGATGCCATTCCCTCACAGTTATGCTGGACATATGTTGATTTATGAATAAATCTATGCATTTTATATGATGTTATGCAAATGTGCTTATAGCCTTAGTATCCCACAGACCTCTCTTCAGAAAGGAATCTAAAAAGTCCCTCTGCAAAAGTTATAGTTATCCCACTGTTTTGTCCCTCCGCAAACCTATGTGAACACCCTTAACCTTTTGGGTACATCCAAGTCACCTGGTAATTCTGACGGTGTTTACTCTTCTCTGGCTCCCTATCTCGGGAACAGAAAGCAAACAAACAAACGCAAATAAAAAATAGATTCCGCCGTGCCAAGAATTATCTTACGGCTATAATGCCAACCTTGGAATTGTAGTTGTGACACCAGGTCCTTCTGCATCTATGCATCTTTAGCTTGCCAAGGATACTAGAAGCAAAAACACTCAGGAGTCTCAAATATTGTCCACCTCCCGCGCTCCCACCTTCCTCCGCTGGCCATGACAGTGTTACCTCTGTAGGTCATACAGTCCACGCTCAGAAAAAAACCCTCTGGTCTTGACTGCGAAGTAGGATATATGACTAGTTTGCAAAACCGCTAAAAACGTGGTGGAGGAAAAAGAAGGGTGTATTTTTGCCAGTACTCTGTCTTACTGGATTTGTGAGTCTCTCAGAGTCTAAGCTTCCAATTTGCAGTGGAGGCTAACCTTATCATTACTTTCCCAAAGGAGCTTTTTGAAACTGAAGGAGGTATGCAGCATTTACATGCACTTGCTCCCGGGCCTGGCACGGGGTAAGTGGTTAGGAACGACCGTGTGTTTTTATGTCTAGGGAAAAAATTAGTATCCCTTGCCAACATGGTTATTCTTCAACACATCTTTGTTTCCGTATCAATGTGGCAAAACCATCTCATGGGAAAACTGGTAAGTGGAAAACAATACAAAAATAGTTTCCTGCTATGTATTGCATAACACATAATAGTTTAGGGTATTGTTTGCGGTCTTTCCCCTTTAATAACATGATGTTTCGCTTCATCTTGGTAATCATTCTGTGCATGCAATTTGGCACGTTCCTTTTTTTCACGTTATTTTCCGTGTTATTATCATAATCGTGCAATTTTAATAGCCACAGAGAAGCTCCTATCAGAGAACCATATTTAATGTTTTGAGAAATTCTTATCTGTGAACACTTCAACATTTATTTAAAACGAGTGCGCTGGCAACAATGACCCCAACTCAATAAAAATGAGTTTATCGTTGTGCCCCGGGAACGGATGTTATTATATGACATCTTTGCCACACACTTTTCTCTTTTTAGTTTATCCGTTCAGCATGAAGCAACTATTAAATTATCTAGTGTTCCAAATGTATTCTGTTTGAAATATCTTCTAGATAGAATAAATACAGTATACCAAAAAGATGGCACAGAGCCCTGGATACACTAACAAATGCACTGTATGTGGAAATGATGGATTTTACCTGGAAGTAAATTACTCATCTGCCAGAATCTCTGAAAATATTAACCAAGCAAAAATAGTTGCTGAGAACACAGGGCACTTTTCGGCAGATTTTTTTCCTGGATAAAATGTTTTGAGAAATTTGATGATCAGAGATATTTCCATTTCTCTTCCCATTCTTGTTCAATACTATCCACGGGAAGAATTCTTCATGAGAGGTCCGTGAGCCATGCTTGGGCTTCATGGTTGGACGTCGGGAGTTGCGTATATTGCTTAAAATTGTGTGCCAAACAAATCGTGCCTACGTGAATTGGTCACGGGAAAGGGACATTACTTTTGTCATAGGATCCAGTGCTGAACTCGGAGGATACCTCTCGGTGATACCTCACTTTCCTTCCGACCATGAAAGGATATGCTCTTGGATGGTATGCCGGGTCACTCTTGGGTTTGGAACAGTGTGCTCCCGTGCTGTAGGGAATGTGTCGTACCCTTCTACTTCTGCAGGGAAAGAACTGATGACACAGTGAAAGAATCTGAGTGTAGAGTTGGCCGCCAGCGGCATTTCCCTGGTATCATGAAGAAATGGGTTTGGAGGAGGTTGCTAGGAAACAAACAAACAAACAAACAACGCCCAGCCAATTTCCCCCTCAATGGCAGAAAGCCCAGACCACACATTGTTGTTCCTTTTCCCCTTCCTCACTCTAAACTTGTACCTCTCTTTGGAGGGGTTTACGGCTCCTGAAAAGGAAGGAATGTGCCTAGTTTTTCTAAAATTTAATTCCCTTCTTTAGAGAGAGCCTGAAAACATTCTATCATCCAGAGAAATGAATTAATAAATTGTAAGTACTCTGCACTTCTTTTCTTCCATTTTTTTAACATAATAATATCTGCACATGTGCTTAAAATAATATGGATTATTTTGTGCCTCTCCCATTTCGTAACGTTAACAAT
Organism: Herpailurus yagouaroundi; assembly: GCF_014898765.1. NCBI lineage: Eukaryota > Metazoa > Chordata > Mammalia > Carnivora > Felidae > Herpailurus > Herpailurus yagouaroundi. The sequence goes on from NW_024412400.1 coordinate 3,455,834, forward strand.
ATTTAAACTGCTAAGACAGTCACAGAAGGACGTTTCTAGAAGTCAGAGAGGCTGTGCTGTATTTCTAGAACATACATTCAGATATAGGGATCATCAATTTTTTACTTCGGTGCCAGAGATTTCCAAAATTGTATAAAAAAGCAAACTAAACACGCATATGCCAAAGTTGGTGCCAGGCAGAGAGGATTACTTACATTATTTCATTTAATCCTCACAGCAAATTGAAGAAGTTGCTATTTTCAGCCTTATTTCATTTGTGGGGAAGTGGGGCCTAGAGGGAGTAGGTGACTGACCAGAAACCTCACTGCTAGTGCTCGGCAAAGAGAAGAGTTACAGCCAGCTGTCTCTGGTCCCATCGCCTTACCTCTTCCCAGGAGCCACTGGAGATTCTTCTAAGATCATGTGTCAGAAAATATATATGCGGTATGCTTCGTGGGAATAAAAATGGCAGTGCCTGGGTGGTTTTTCTAGTTTCAGTCAAGGCAGGAAAATCCTGCTGGGCCTCAGTCACCTTGATCAATCCAGCGTGGGGGTGGAGAGCAAAAGCGCTTGTCGTGAAGGCCTGCTAGGTAATGCTTTCACCGCTGGACTGGGGACCCTGGAGTTTTGCTCTAAGGGAATCGCATCATCAGTGTTTGAGTCGTGTTTATTCTCTTGGAAAAATGGATCTACTTATATACGAGGTACCTGTCTAAAATAGTCAACTCTGTTGTAGCACAAAAGCAGCCCTAGACAATACTTGCACAAGTGAGCATGGCCGTGTTCCAATAAAGCTTTATTTATGGACACAGAAATTTGAATTTCATATACCTTTCAACATCTAGAAGTCTGTGTCAAAGGCCAGTTCAGCCTGATGTGTGCCTGGCTCCACAGGCTTGTAAGTTTGGCAGCCAAAGGTTCCCTCAAAGACGTTGCTTCTGCCCACAGATCTCTTTTCCAATTTGTATCCCATGCTTATAATACCCAGAATGACTTTTCACTTGCTCACCATCCAGACGGTTCTGATTTTTAAGACTAAAGTCACATGGATCCTCTTTTATGAAACCTCTTCTTACCCTCCACATCAGTCTGCTAACCAAATACCACCCACAGAGGAGGTGGCTTAAATAACAGAAAATCATTGCTCGCAGTTCTAGAGGCTACGAGTCCAAGATCAAGGTGTTGGCATCGTTGGTTTCTCCCGAGGCCTCTCTCTTTGTCTTGTAGATGGCCACCTCCTCACTGTGTCCTCGCATGGCCTGTTCCCTGGTGTCCCCTCCTCCTCTTGTGAGGACAGTAGTCTAACTGGTTGAGGGCCCTCCTTATGACCTCACTGAACCTTATGAAGGTCCTGTCTATCGCCAAACGTAGTCACATTCAAAATGTACGTGTGTGGGAAGACACGATTCAGTCCATTACGTTCTTGATGAAATATGCAAGACTTCAGAAGAACAAAAAACAGTAATCGAGGTAGACAATATTTTCATGCGGTATTAAAAAAAATAAAATCAACGATAAAAAAAATAAAACTTTTCATATAAAGACAGGTCCTGTATTACTGATTTGTGCTTTTGTCTCAGCAAGACACTGACTCCCCCACCCTTGCTTCTTCAGCCTATTCTTTCTGGTCCCTCTTTTTTATTTATAATATATAGCCTCTCCTCCTCTGATTGTGAATTTTTCGGAAGCAGCTATTCTATTTTATGACTGTATTCCTCTCCCAGTCTCTAGTGCACCGCCTGGCACAGAAGTAGGCACACAGCAGCTCTTTCTTGGTTCAAATGCGGTCACCGCATGCTTTTCAAATGTGTGCCCTCTGATGGAGCCTCATGGAGCTAATGAGGCATGAATGAGGCATTTGAATATTTGGAGCAGTGTTCAAATCAGGGATGTGTAGACGATCGAGCTGCAGTGACCTTTCTCATCACGTTTACGACGAGAGAGTTTTGAGAAAGGCAAATGTATGTGGAATGCTTGAAGAAAATGGAAGGGGGGGCAGGCAATATGGTAAATTATGGGATGGGGCCTCAAGTGAGGTGGGAGGAACAGCATGATATTTCTGTGCAGCAAGCTGTACGCAAGGTTTGCCCTGTAGGGTACCTCCTTAAACCCCACACCTCTAATTTGAAATTTATAGGTGAGGAAACAAAGGAGCAGAGAAGTTAAGTAACTTATAGCCCACGGCCAATGAGGAGATTAGAGAGGATTTGAATCACTCTGAATCCCATAAGAGCTACTCCCATAAAATTATATTTGGGTGCACATTAAGGAATAGACATTACTCTTCTCTTAAGGGATTTACGTTTACATAAAAGAATAACAAAGAATAATGGCAGTATGAACCATTAATGGCTTCAGGGTTGTGGAACGCAACGGTCTCTGAGATCAGCCATTCTACCCTTTCAGATTTCTCCTCTCCTTTTACTCAGCCATGGATTTACCATTGTGCCATGGATTATGATGACAGAACGTCTACTGATGTTATTGCGGTCACACAATAGGTTTCCCAGATCAGCAGTGCACCCCTCCCACCCCATGGATATACACAGGCACAGTCTCATGAAGGACATCCCAAGTATGCTTACAGCCCTTGAAGGAATGTATGGCTTATTCCTCGCCCGGTGTGGCAGTATGGTTGTGATGAGATCTTTGGCATGCATTCCCTGGAGAATCTATTCTTGTTCCTTTGCCATCCTGGCCTTAATCCTTTAGACATGTTCTCTTGCTTCCAGCCTTCCGGACTTCTTACCAGCACTGCTCTTCGGCAATCTGACTTTCATTGCTCTCTGCTTCCTCTCCTGCAGAGCGGTCTTCCCTGTGTTACCAGGGAAGTGTTCACATGTGCCAGCGTGTGTTAACATGCCCACCGCTTGGGGCTAACACTGCATTCTCACAACTACTGATCCCCCTTCTGTACGTGAGTAGGATGACAGGACAGAGGAAGATGTAGGAGATCTGAGGGCACCTGGCTGAGGGTTATGACTTTGAGGACAGATTGATTGCCCGGTAATCATCACATCCTCACCGGGGTTGCGTGTTTTAATGGTCAACACGCTCCCCAGAGACTCAGAACCCAGTGAGAATGAGAGGCTTCCCCACATGAACTCTAGCAGTTGTGGTAGAAAAACTGGGGGGGGTGGTGTTTATGCGCATGATGTGGGCAAATATTGAGACAGAGGAAGTTGAACAGAAGAGACAGATTTTGGGATCCCAACCTCCTTGCTCCCTATAAAGACACCAGAAGCTGGATGTGGAGGCAAAGGACACCGGTCCTAGAGCCAAGAGACTGAGAACATATGACAGCTAGGCCACTCGTTACCTATGCAACCATGCAAGTTACTTTGTGTTTCTACGTCAATATGTAAGAGATAACGACACCCTCATTTTAGGATGGTTCAAGATATTAACGGAGATGCCAATGAAGCTTAAGCAGCAGGGTTAACTATCTTGCATAGGCCCTATAATTCTTTTATATTATAATTGTATGTGTATACTTTATTTAAAAGTTTTTTTTAAATGTTTTTATTTATTTTTGAGAGCATGAGCAGGGGAGGGGCAGAGAGAGAGGGAGACACAGAATCCAAAGCAGGCTCCAGGCTCTGAGCTGTCAGCACAGAGCCTGACGCGGGACTTGAACTCACGGACTCTGAGATCATGACCTGAGCCGAAGTCGGACGCTTAACTGACTGAGCCACCCAGGCGCCCCTAATTGTATGTGTATATATTTTTTAAAAAGTATAAGTTTTAGGCCCAGCAAAATCTGGACTCATGTTTGTTTCAATATTTGTTTTCTTAAAACATATTTAATATCAGATAATAGGAGTATACAAGATCTTAGGGCAAGAAATGACATACTTATTTTTTGTAAGTTTATTTATTTACTTTGAGATAGGCAGAGACAACATGAGTGAGGGATGGGCAGAGAGAGAGGGAGAGGGAGAATCCTAAGCAGGCTCCTTGCTGCGAGCACAGAGTCTGATGTGGGACTCAACCCCACAAAGCCGTGAGATCATGACCTGAGCCAAAGCCAAGAGTCAGATGCCTAACCAACTGGGCCACCAAGGCACCCCAACATGCTTATTTTTTAACCAACCCTCACATAACATAAAAATGTACAAAATATATTGGGGCGCCTGGGTGGCGCAGTCGGTTAAGCCTCCGACTTCAGCCAGGTCACGATCTCGCGGTCCGTGAGTTCAAGCCCCGCGTCGGGCTCTGGGCTGATGGCTCAGAGCCTGGAGCCTGTTTCTGATTCTGTGTCTCCCTCTCTCTCTGCCCCTCCCCCGTTCATGCTCTGTCTCTCTCTGTCCCAAAAATAAATAAACGTTGAAAAAAAAATTTAAAAAAAAAATAAAAAAAAAATGTACAAAATATAAAGGGTAAGGCAGTAATTTAGAAATAACATCATGACAGAAATGGTGTCCGTTTATTTCCATGATATCACAATATGTGTGTATATACACATAAGCATCCTGTATATAGCTGTTGCCATAACCTGCTTACATTTCAGCTTTCATTGTGATCCGGACATAGATCTGAAACACAAGAGACGTTAGCTTTATATAAAAGCAGACACTTCCTTTATTTTAATAATGCATTGGAATTAGGTCTAACATTTACTAAGCACTTGCCATTTGATAGGGGTTGTTCTAAGTACTTGAACAGTGTCAACCCAGTTAATTCCCAGAAGTGCTTTGAGAGATCGTTTTGATCACTCTTTTGAGTATAATGAGGGCAAATAGAGGTGCAGAAGAGGTGAGCCACTCCTCGGTACTCACACAGCTCTTGAGTGGGGGGGGCTGGGGCTTCAGGTCAAGGTGTCCTACCATAGAGGCCATGTCCTCAACCACCGTGATGAACTGCCCACTGTAAGGAAAGAGAAGACACATTATAAGGGCAAAGATGAGAAAGATGGAAACATTGGGGCGTGGGAAGAGTTACGCTTCTATCTCCTGAATTTAGCTGTTTAAATAAATAAATAACGTGGCTTTTGAGTGAAGACTGATGCGAGGTCAATGGTTGAGAGCGCGCTGGGGCAAGGAGAAGACGTAAAGAGAAAAGTACAGCGAGTCTGTAGGGAAAGAGAGCAGTGTTTTGGACAGTGCTAGTTTGAGGGCTATAGATGTAAAGTAGAATGATCAGTAAGCATCGTTTGGGGATTTTCACCAACAACTCTCAGCTCCTTGAGTGTTTATCTTAGGCAGGTGTATTTGTTTCTCTGGATCTCCAGAGAAACAGCGCAACAGAGACGTATATGAACAGAGATTTGTTACAGGAATTGGCTCATGTGATTACAGAGGCCAAGAAGTCCCATGATCTGTCCTCTGCGAGCCCGGGAGCCAGGAAAGCTGATGGTATAATTTCAGTCCACGTACAAAGGCCTGAGAATCTGGAAGGCTGAGGGATAAATCTTACTCTGAGCCCAAACGCCCAAGAACCAGGGATGCCGGTGCTGAACGGTGGCAGAAAATGGATGTCTCGACTCCAGCACTTTCCTTCCTCTGCCTTTTTTGTTCTACTCAGGCCATTAGGGGGTTTGGGTGATGCCCACCAGAGTTAGTGAGAAAGATCTTTATTTGGTGTACTGATTCAAATGCTGATCTCTTCTGGGGACACTCTCACGGACACACCCAGAAATAGTGTTTTAGCAGACATTTGGGTATCCTTTAGCCAAGTCAAACTGACACAAAAAACTATGCCATATAGCAGGCACTTAAGTTTTATTCATAGTTGGTTATTGTCTGATAATTATGTCAGAATGGAAATAAGACGAATTAAGAGTGTGTTCGAGGTACTGGTTATAGTTTTGAGCCAGAAACCGCTCACTGGGCAAAGAGAAATGTGAGGTCATGTCAGGGTGTGAATAGTTTTAATGAGGATAAAAAATTGTCGGAATAGGGGACCAGGGTGAGTGAGCTGGCGAAACCAAAACGAGTGATCTGAGATTAGAATTCTGGATTCTGAGGCTTGGAAAGAGGTGATGCTATTGTTGATAGGAATATGCAGGTTTGGGCTATTAGCGTGAGTGACTTTAGTAGGAGTTTCCAAAGAAAAAACATTGCTTTTGAAGAGGTCAGGGAACTGAAAAGCTCGGGCTCCTGCAGTGACAAAAATAGTAGAAAGAGTAGTTGGTGCTAAAGAAGTTGCTGAGCCAGTTTGTAATTCCATCGAAGGCCTGAAGGAAAGTAATCAGAGAGCGGTGAACAATAGTAGGTCAGCTGTCAGAATGACGTGTGTTTCAAAGGGTATGAAGTTTTGATGGAAGCAGGTAGAACAAAGATCTAGAAGTGAGTGATATTACCAGAAGGGAGGGGCGTGGGGAGCTGGGCAAAATGGGTGAAGGAGAGAGAGGGAGACTCAGGCTTCCAGAGATGGAATGAGTAAATCACAGGAAGAAAAGGCACAGCATAAGGAATATGGGCAGTGCTATTGTAAAAGCGATGTAACTCGACAGATTGTCACCGTACTCATGGTGACCACAGCATCGTGTACAAACTTGTCAAATCACTAAGTTGTACACCTGAAACTAATGTAACATTGGGGGTCAACTATATTCAAATGAAACATTTAAAAAATTAATTCAAAAAGGATAGAGTGATCTTGGAAAACTGCGGACTGTGGGCCAAAGCTGCTTATACCACCTAGGTTTTTTCTTAATCTTTGTTTTTGAGAGAGAGAGAGAGAAAGACAGAGTGTGAGCAGGGGAGGGGCAGAGAGAGAGCGGGAGACAGAGAATCCGAAGCAGGCTCCAGGCTCTGAGCTGATAGCTCAGAGCCCTACATGGGGCTTGAACCCACAAACCACGGGATCATGACCTGACCCGAAGTCGGACGCTTAACCAACTGAGCCACCCAGGTGCCCCACCACCTATTTTTGTAATAGTTTTATTGGAACACGGCCGGATCAAATACTTTCCAAAAGTCTTGATCTACAGTAGATTAGGAGGGACTGCAAACAGCAACATCAAAAAACAAACAAACAAACAAACAAACCCCAGAACATTGTTCCTTCATTTAAGACTAGCTTGCTCAGGATATTTACCAGGAGGGTCTAGGCCACTAGAGTGGCCCATACACTATACATATAGTTGTGTCCTTTGCAGACAATGCCTTCAGGGAGAGGCCGCCTTTCACAGCACACAGCTCATATTTCTTGGAACTTTCTTTCCTCATTGCCATTCCTCCTTCCATAACTTCACGTGGCCAAATCTCAGTTATCCTTCGTAATCCAGCTTAAATATCACTATGTCCTGTGACTTTCCCCTGACTCTGTAGAACAAGTAAATAACTGCTATGAGTCCCTTTGTTCTCTCTGTGATTGTTTGATTACAAAAGTGGGGGCCCCCCCGTGGGGGGGGGGGTCCCTCAAAATTAAACAGAATTACCATTTGATTCAGAAATTCCATTCCTAGGTATATACTCCAAAAAACTGAAAGCAGATAAGTATTCAAACAAACACACGTGCATGTATATTTATAGTAATGCAATAGCCCGAAGGTCAAAGCAACCCAAATATTCATCAGCTGGTGAGTGATTAAATAAAATATAGTATATACACATAACGGAGTATTATTCACCAAAAAAAAAAAAAAGGAATAAAGGACCTATACAGGCTATAGCATGGGTGACCCTTGACAGCATTGTGCTAAGTGAAAGAAATGCCCATAATACGTGAGTCCCTAGAGATGTTAAGATGAATGGTGGCTAGGGGCAGGGACAGGGAAGATAAGGCATAATGTTTGAAAGTTTCACTTCTGGAGGGGGTGCGGGTGGTAATGGAAATGTTTCAGAAGTAGAGAGAGGTAGTGATGGGACGGCATTGTGAAAGTACTAACTACTAAATGCTACTGAAGGCTTCACTGTAAAATGGTTAATTTCACGTTCTGTGAATTGCACCTCAGTTTTTTTTCGTAATTGGAGGCAATGCTTCACCTCTCCTTTATTGAAACCCTTTACAGTGTTGCTTTGCAGCTCCTCCAGTCCAGGAATGGAGTTGATTTCTCTGCCCCTTCAGTCTGAGTGGCACCTGTGACTTGATTTGCCTGATCAATTGTAGCAAAAATGACAGAGGCTACTTCCGCACCTGGCACTTTCTCGCTCCCCACGAATCCCTTGGGTCCTGTCTCCACCGTGTGAAAAGTCTGTCGGAGGAAGAGAGACACGGGTCTAGCCACCCCCTCCACCTGGCAAAGATTGGGTTAGCACTGCCCAGACCTGAAGGAGTGCCAAGCCTATTTGTTGTCAGAGGCACTGAACTTTTGTCCTAATGAATGACTGATAACTTTCTCCTTCCCCTGTCATGATAGAAATCACTTTTTAACATGAGTTTTTGCTCAGTCTGTCTATTTCGCAACACTCTGATTACTCGAGGAAAGAAGTTTCGTCTGTCTTGTTAATTTTTGTACAGTGCCTGGTAGGCGGCATGCGTTTTGTAATACATGTGGAATGAATGAATTAATGAATATATACTCACTTTTAGCAATGGTGTTCCTTCTGGCTGACGGGTAAGCTGGTACATCTGTCTTCTGCTCTTAGAATGAGACCTACTCTACTGGCTCTAGGCCCCTTGGACTCAGATTCAACTAAACCATCAGCTCTGCATTTTGACGACATCCTCATATTTGAGTTACACATCGTTGGCTTGATTTTTCCATGCATACTTGCTTGGTTAGAGATTCCAAGGCCGGGGGGACCTGGCTGGCTCAGCCGGTTAAGCATCCACCTCTTGGTTTTGGCTCAGGTCATGATCTTACGGTTTTGTGAGTTCAATCCCTGCCTGGGGCTCTGTGCTGACAGTGCAGAGCCTGCTTGGGATTCTCTCTCTCCCTCTCTCTATGCTCCTCCCATGCTCAAGGCTTATGGTAAGCTTTCTTATATGTTAGCCACATTAGTTTCACATCCTATTGTTTGTGTCATATGGGCTGTCTTTTTAAAATTTTAGCCGGTATTTTTTATTTCATTTTTTAAAATACTTTTTTTGTCATTCCCGATGTCTTTGTTATTTTATCCTAGTTCTTCCACATAAAGTGGATTTTCATTTTATTTATAAAATTTAATCTCATATGACAGGAAATAAGACTAAGAGATATTATTCTAGTGTCCAGGTCAGAGTTTCAAGTCCCAGCCTCTTCTTCTATATAAGTGTATATTATGTGTGTATGTGTGTGTGTGTGTGTGTGTGTGTGTGTATCTATGTTATATGTATCCATAATGTATACCCAGGACATAATATTATATATCCTCATTATATATATATATATATATATATATATATATATACACCCATAATATAATATTATATATACCCATAACATATACCCATTATATTGTGTATATGTATATGTATGTGTGTGTGTGTGTGTATATATATATTATTCTCTTATTTAAAATGAGGGTGCAGGGGCGCCTGGGTGGCGCAGTCGGTTAAGCGTCCGACTTCAGCCAGGTCACGATCTCGCGGTCTGGGAGTTCGAGCCCCGCGTCAGGCTCTGGGCTGATGGCTCAGAGCCTGGAGCCTGTTTCCGATTCTGTGTCTCCCTCTCTCTCTGCCCCTCCCCCGTTCATGCTCTGTCTCTCTCTGTCCCAAAAATAAAATAAATAAACGTTGAAAAAAAAAATTAAAAAAAAATAAAATAAAATGAGGGTGCATCTCTCTAGAGGTAGAGTTTTCCAGCCTGTAGGCAGAGGTGTGGCTATGGATCCTCTATTTTTTTTTTTTTTTTTTTTTTGAATTGGACTCTGGTTATCGCATTATCTGATCTATGGCTTGGGAACATCACTGTGCATAGTTTCTGGTCCAACTACAGGTATTTAACAGGATTTCTCTAGTAAGGCCCTGTATCTCCTATGTTGATTTATCTAAACTCTGAACTAGTGCATACATTTAAAAAAAAATCAGCAGCCATCATGACTCTACGTACTCATAACATGTTTCTTTCTAGGAATTATGCCTCCAGAGATTTAACACATCGCTTCCCTACTTCCCTGGAGTGCCCTTTTATTTGTTATTTTCAAGGACTTATCGTCTCTGAGTCCATGTAGATAGGTGGGATACAGGGGGAGAAGCATGTAGTCAGACTCTAAAATAATGTACATTCCTAGTTTTTCCGTTTGGTAAAGCCTGATCCAGGAAGCTTTTAGCAAGAAATGGGAAAAGAAAGGGTTTTATTAGCGATTGCTGTGGTGCACGTCCCCGATGTTCCCTTCGGGACAGACACATGCTCTCCCAGCTGTTGGGAGCACTGCCTCTGATGATGCAAGGTCCTCCCTGTGGATTACCCATCGCCAAAGGGAACCAAACCATCCAAGGTTAAGCACACTCCCTGGGGACTGATCGTTGTGGGGGTGGTGCAAAGGCCCCTGCTCCCCGTTGAGGAGGCCTCTGTGGAACTGCCCACACTTCAGGGCTGATAACTCAAGCACAGTTAAACTTCGTCCCCAAGCTAAACGTGTCTTTCTCATTTCCCTGTAGGTGTTGCTCCTAAAAACTCCTCTCAGTAAGTCTACCGCATGTAAATTTCCATTCAGGAAAACCCAACTTTAACATTTTTTCTTACTTTCTTTCAGCTGGTTAAAGTCGTTTCACTTCTGGAGCCAAATGTATGTTTAGATCAGCAGTTCTTTTCCCTTAAGTCCTGTTTTATTGTTGCCATTAGTGAAGCTTTCTCCTAGTGTCTGGTGAGATAGGCAGTCTTCTTCTTCTTTTTTAATTTATTTTATTTTTTATTAAGTTTTACATTTTATTATTTTTTTTTAATTTTTTTAACGTTTATTCATTTTAGAGACAGAGAGAGACAGAGCATGAATGGGGGAAGGTCAGAGAGAGAGGGAGACACAGAATCTGAAACAGGCTCCAGGCTCTGAGCTCTCAGCACAGAGCCCGACGCGGGGCTCGAACTCACAGACCGCGAGATCATGACCTGAGCCGAAGTCGGTCGCCCAACCGACTGAGCCACCCAGGCGCCCCAAGTTTTACGTTTTAATTCCAGTATAGTTGTCATAGTGTTATATTAGTTTCAGGTGTGCAATATAGTGATTCCACAATTTTATACATTATGGTGATAGGCTATCTTCTGGTTTTAGTTTTTACTCTTTGAATGTTGCCCTGCGTAGGTGAGCAGGATGGCAGGAGAGGTTGTTTAAGGCACGACTAGCCTTTTATCATTTCAAACTCATCAATTCCCTCCTTGTTGCTCGAATGGTACAAACCATGTGGGGGCTCATGGCAGTTTAACACAAGCGGGAGAGTTGAAAAGTCCTAGCCAGATGCTAATTTTAGTCATTGCCCTCTGTCCTCCTCAATTATTTATGATATTTCAAAATATATACTTGAACCAAATTCGTGCTTGTTTCTTTTCTAGGGATGTGTTCAATGTTTTACTGAGATCAGGAAGTTGACGAGCTCAACCTTGAGACTTTAATTACAGCCTATTCCACATGGACCAAGCCCTAGGCCTTCCTGTAGGGAGTTCTGGGCCCAGGGGCAGTACTGAAGTTCTTCCAAAATACATTTGTGTATGTGAGGAGAGAATCAGGCATAGAGGTAGAGGCGAAGAAGAGAAGAATGCACAATGGGTACTCTGGTGGCTTGGAACTTAAGGGAGAAGGAATAAATAAAATAAAGGCCTAAGTTCAAAGTACAGCTGAATCTTTCCGCTTTATAATTTGGGGTGGTTTTCCTAAACTTTATAATCTTCCATTTCTTTATCCTTTAATATTAAAGGATAAATAATATCCTTTATTATTAAGGATCGTAATAATTATATCATCGGGTTGTTGTAACGAGGAGATGATCTAAGGTAAGTTAAGCTCCTGGAAGACTAACATTATCTTATTTTTATTTAATAAGTGTGTGATATATTGGAAGCCATATGCAGGGCAAGGTCAAAGTTGTGCGTCCAAGTTCACTCTTGCTGGCCCCATGATCCTCATCCATTGGGTGATTTAATGATCACTTAAGAACTTTCTGGATGTACATTTCTATAAATATACAATAATTTAAGTATACTTTGACCCATTTTGCCAAGGTGACTGACAAAATTTAAAATCCAGGTGATTTTTCCCAAGGTCACACAAATAGGAAGGAGAAGAGCTAAAAGTTGGAAACTAAGTCTTTGGGCTTCAAGTCCTCAGTTCTCCACAGTTCACCTTGTTTGGTTGGTGTAGATGACCTATTATGCTCTTATTGAACAGATGTAGATGCTGTGGGTCTGCATTTATTTTTGATTATTTATTCATTTGGTTACACAGACTTTCAGGCAGGCACATCTGCCTGGAAGACGTCAAGACAGTGAGTACAGAATCTCTTAAAAATGAGGGACCCTTGTTTCTTTGTTCTCCAAAAACAGACCATTAAAATATGGAGCTGCCATCCTGTGATATTACTTATTTCCTAGTTTGGCAGTTACATGATCTTCTGGGTCAGGCAGAGCTGTAAGTGACTTGCCTGACTATGTTTTGTCCTGGGATGACAGCCAAGTATCATAGGAGCCTGAAAAATGAGGCAACATACTTGGGCTTTTCTTTTTGACCTTGACATTTGCCACTTCAGGCTCATTTCATAATGGGACGATGCGGGTGTGTGTGATTTGGGGGAATGGTATTTAGCTGATGGAAACTTTGATTTCACATTCTGAAAACAGAGATGATTAATTGATACCTAATCAATTTACCCTGATGCCATAAAACACAATCTTCCTGTTTATTAAGGCAACCGGTAGTAGAATGCTGACTTTCTTCATTTCAGTAGTGTTCCATTTTTATTTTCTCAGAATAAAGATCAAAACCCTAAGAAAAGCTTGAAAGGTGGGGCTTAATCTGGCCCCTGCCAACTTCTGTAGGCTAAAATTCTGTACCCAAAATTCCCTTTGGTTCAGTCACAGTGACTTTCTCTTTGGTCCTTGAATACCCCAGATTGTCTCCACCTTCTGGATATCTACATGTGTTTCATCTGACTGGACTTTCGTGGTCCTTTTCCTTGCCAAAGCCTGTTTGTTCTTCTTGATTTATCTATCCACCAGGATCTTCTCTGAACATTGAGACTAGAGTAGGTACCTGTTTATAAGTTCCCCAAGCCCTCTACAACTCTTCTTCGTAATATTTATAGCACTTTAGTTAAATTTTCTCTATCTTCTTAGGTAGGCAAATACTGTAAGATTGTAGACACTAAGCGTGGCTTGTCCATCATTGCTTTCTGGGTGCTTTTCGTGGTGTCTGACATGTAGCGGTTATAAATGTTTGATAAATGAATGAATAAGTGAACAAGAGCCCAGTGGAGGGAAAAAACAGTAGAAGAAATAGAGAATGATGCTAAACCCCTCAATAACCAGCATTTTCAAGGAGAAGGTTGGTTAACATTAACTGATTGACAACTCTTTAGATGGCATTTTATTTTATTTTCATTATTTAACTGTGTGCAATGGTGTAACTAGCTTCATTTTAAAGATAAAGAGTCCTCAAAGATGATGTAACTCACTCACACAAATTCCAAGGAGCAGAGATGAGATTTCAGCATGGTTTGGCCCAGGATACATCTGTTTTCTCATGGGTCAAATGGGTGAGCAAATGAGAATGTGGTGGGAATCACCACTCCAGCATCTTTAAGTCCTTAATGCGGGGCCAAATCTGGGTGATTCCTCCAAGAATATGGTATTGCCTTTGTTTTACCTTTTCTTTTTTTGTAGGTTTTGATGTTGTCCACTTGGCCTCTCCTACCATAATAGCCTTCACAGCACAGATCAGAGAACCAATGTGGGGATTCTGTCAGTGGCTGAGTAGATCTATTCTATTACGCGTTCTAGGACTGTGGAAATACGCACGGGATAGTGTTAGGGACCCAGTGGGATCACTCTGAGGGGGATCAAGCTGAAGTGCCATTGGTGGCCTGACTTCCATATGCTCTCACTCTGACGGGTGGACCACAGTGGCATTCCGTGTCTCCTGGAATTAGTCTCCGTTCAAAGATGGTGTCTAGTTGCCTTTCGCCAAAGCACAGTCACCCTGGTAAATGGCCTGAGTTTCCTTTGAATAAAGCTAAGAAAAAGATCATCACTGTACATTTTTGGTGGTGTTCCAGGCCCCTTCCTCAAATGGACCGTACTCCTCAGTTCAAGGGGATTTGAATCTGGAAACAGGCTCAAGTCAAGGGGCGCAAGGGGCTATAATTCTCCGTTCTGGCTATTCAAATTAGACTTCTGTTCACTAGACCTGGAACTGGTTTGCTTTTACAGATCAAGTAACAATTAGTAGATTTCTACTTGTGCCCTAGTGTTTATAGCAGCACTTTCAACAATAGCCAAATTATGGAAAGAGCCTAGATGTCTATCCACTGACGAATGGATAAAGAAGATGTGGTTTATGTATACAATGGAATACTACTTGGCAATGAGAAAGAATGAAACCTGGCCATGTGTAGCAATGTGGATGGAACTGGAGAGTGTTATGCTAAGTGAAATAAGTCAGGCAGAGAAAGACAGGTACCATATGTTTTCACTCATATGTGGATCCTGAGAAACTTAACAGAAGACCATGGAGGAGGGAAAGGGGAAAAATGAAGTTACAGAGAGGGAGGGAAGCAAACCATAAGAGACTCTTAAATACTGAGAACAAACTGAGGGTGGATGGGGGGTGGGTTAGAGGGGGAAAGTGGGTGATGGGCATTGAGGAGGGCACCTGTTGGGATGAGCACTGGGTGTTGTATGGAAACCAGTTTGACAATAAATTATATTTAATATTAAAAAAACAGTCAGTAGATTTCCTTCTATTTCTTTTCTAGGGACACCATGATCTATAAGCTAATGCCATAGGTCTCTGTGTGCTAGAATATTCTGATTACTGCTTTGTCTTTGTTCATATGACTCTTTTCAAGTTTACATGGAAGAAAATATGAAAATAGATATAAACAAATCAACATCATACAAACTAATATTCCAAGTGGATTAGATTACATTAGAGATCAAAATGAAATAGAAAAAAAGCTATCATATATTGAAAATTATGCCTATGTGTATCCAAATAATTTGTAGATGAAAGAAGAAATCATACTTAATGTTACAAATATTTTAGAGAAAATCGCAATGAAAACAACTTATGTAAAACCCATAAGCAGTTTTATTTAATTTATAAATTAAATGCAAATAAATTGAAAATGATACAAAGAAATAGAAAAAAATTCCATGTTTATGGATTGCAAGAACAAATATTGTTAAAATTTCTATACTACCCAAAGGAATCTACACACATAATGTCATTTCTATCAAAATACTAATAGCATTTTTCGCTGATGTAGAACAAACAATCCTAAAATTTGTATGGAACCACAAAAGACCCCGAATCCAAAGCAATGTTGAAAAAGAAAAGCCAAACCGGAGGCATCACAATTCCAAACTTTAAGTTGTATTAGAAAGCAATAGTGATCAAGACAGTATGATACTGGCACAAAAGCAGACATGTAGCTCAATGGACAAGAATAGAAAATCCAGAAATGAACCCACAACTATATGGTCAATTGGTCTCTGACAAAGCAGGAAAGAATATCTAATGGGAAAAAGACAGTCTCTTCAAAAATGCTGTTGGAAAAACTGGATGGCTACATGAAAGAGAATGAAATGGGACCATTTCCATACACAAACATAAATTCAAAATGGATTCAAGACCTAAATGTGACACTTGGAGCCATGAAAACCCTACAGGCTAATACAGAAAGTAACCTCTTCGACATTTGCTGTAGAAGCTTCTTACGTCTCTGGAGGCAAGGGAGACAAAAACAAAAACAAACTCCCGGGACCACATCAAAATAAAAAGCTTCTGCACAGTGAAGGAAACAATCAATAAAGCTAAAAGGCAGCCTAAGGAATGGAAGAAGATATTTGCAAATGATATAGCTGATAAAAGGGTAGGAGCCTAAATATATAAATAGCTTATAAAACTCAACACCCAAAAAACAGATAAAACAGTTAAAAAATGGGCAGAAGACATGAACAGACGTTTTTCCAAAGAAGACATCCAGATGGCCAATAGACACATGAAAAGATGCTCAGTGTCACTCATCATCAGGGAAATGCAAATCAAAGCCACGATGAGATGTCTCCTCACACCTGTCAGAATGGCTAAAACCAATAACACAGGAAACAACAGGTGTTGGCAAGGACGTGGAGAAAGGGAACCTTCTTGTCCTGTTGGTGGGAATGCAAACTGGTGCAGCCACGGTGGAAAACAGTGTGGAGTTTCCTCAAAAAGTTAAAAATAGAGCTACTCTATGACTGCAATTGCACTACTAGGTATTTACCCAAAGAATATACAAATACTAATTCAAATTAGTATTGGTACCCTGATGTTGATAGCATCGTTATCTACAATAGCCGTATTATGGAAACAGCTCACATGTCCATTGACTGATGAATGGATAAAGAAAAGTGGTATATCACACACATTATATACATAATATTATATATATACATATATACATATACATAAATATACATATTATATACATAATATTATATATACATATATACATATTATAATATACAGATATACAGATATACATATATACGTATACATATACATATATATACATATACACATATACATATATATACATATATACATATTATATACATAATATTATATATACATATATACATATACATATATATACATATATACATATACATACATATATACACACATTATATACATAATGTTATATATATACATATGTACATATACATACACATATATATGTGTGTGTATATGCATATACATATATATACGGGTGTGTGTATATATATATATAATGGATAATAGCTATAAAAAATAATGAAATCTTGCCATTTGCAACAACATGGATGGAGCTAGAAAATATAATACTAAGTGAAATAAGCCAGTTAGAGAAAGACAAATACCATATGATTTCCCTCCTATGTGGAATTGAAGAAACAAAACAAATGAGTGCAGGTAAAAATAGAGAGGCAACCCATGAAAGAGACTCTATCAGAGGAGAGCTGGGTGGGGAGTGGGTAAAACAGGTGATGGGGCTTAAGGAGTGTGCTTGTGTTGAGCACCAGGTGTTGTTGAAAGGGTCGGATCATTGCATTGTACACCTGAAACTAATATAACACTGTGTTAACTATCTAGAATTTAAATAAAAACAAAGTAACTGCATACACTAGAGAAAAGGCTAGATAATAAATTAAAGAGCTAAATTAGTAATCCACAAGTTTGAAAGTAATAGAATAAAACCAGATAAAGATAATAAAGATAAAAGACTAAACAAGATAGCAAATAGAAAAATTGAAAAGATAAAATCAAAAGCTGAATTGGTCAATATTTTTCCTAAAAGATAAGAAGGAAAAAATTTGTAAAATTCTACTAGATGTTGAATATGTGTGTTTTATATATGGGTGTGTGTTTTATTATTTTTTTCATATTTCAATGTTTGATGTGTTTTATAATTTTAAAAAAATATTTTTGTTTTATTTATTTTTGAGAGAGAGAGAGAGAGAGAGAGAGAGAGAGAGAGAGACAGAGTAAGAGCGGGGGAGGGAGACACAGAATGTGAAGCTGGCTCCAGGCTCTGAGCTGTCAGCACAGAGCCCAACGTGGGGCTTGAACTCATGAACCGCGAGATCGTGACCTGAGCTGAAGTCGGATGCTCAACAGACTGAGCCACCCAGGCGCCACTATAATTTTTTTTTTTAATTAAGGGAGATAACTTAAACATTTTCAATTGTTCTTTTTTTTTTTTCTTTTTAACTTACCGAAGAACTGAGAAAAAAAATGGGAAATATCAGATAGGCGATCCTCAATGAAATGAGTGTTTTTATGTATGGTTAGAAAGAGACATGAGAGAGGTCTGACAGAATAGTATATTTTAAAGTAGTTTTCTTTTTGTAATGGGAAAAAATACCTTTTTATATCTTTGTCACTGTATTCCCCTTTGTCTCTATTAAAGAGAAAGAAAAAAGTTCTTACTTTGGCAGATTGTATTGTGTTTAATATGAACTGCGTTTCTACCTGGTTTAATGACTAATTATCCTTTCTATTCAGGGGGCTCTCCTACCTTACAGTCCATTTATCCCCAGTCTCCTGGCCCCAATGGCAACAACAAAAATAAGGCAGGCCCTCATGGACCGGCTCGCTTTTCTTGACCTCAGTTCGGAGATTTCTCCTAATACAATTATGGCAGGCTTAGGATCATTCATGCCATGAACATGTTAGTCAAATTGTTATCATCTGAAGTTGATTACCTCTCCCGAAAAAAAATTGTACCAGATGCTTCCTACACGTCAGGGACTACTCAGAAATCTGCTGGTGTTTTTTCTATTAAAATTTGATACAAGGAGATTAAGCTAGTGCAATGTTTCTTTGGTCAGAACAATACATTCTTTCTTTTTTGGAAAGAATTTCAAATCTTGCCTCCTTTCTTCCCTCCTGCTTCATCCTTTGTTTCTTCTCCGCAGGCTTTTCAGAGCACAGATGACCTAAAACTGTCATTTTTAAAAGAGAAAAACTGATGAAGACGTTCCATCTCCAGTCCTACCAAGGAGATAAATCTAATTACTAAGTATTATGAGGTCCTTGTTACAATGCAGTTTCACTCATTTTAAAGAATATTTATGTATTGTTTTATGGTTTGAAAAATGTTTTCACATATATTTTATCATTTAAATTCACAGGGCTTTGTAAGGCAGATATCATATCTCTCTTACAAATGAGAAAATTAATGTTCCATGGTTTAAAATGTGTACGTTTATATTGGTATCAGTGGTAGAAACAGGACTCGAGCCCCCAGGGTTTTATTCCAGGTTCTGTGGCCTGTCACACACACTGTTTCACCTAGGTGACCTCATGGCTGGGGTGGGGGTTGGGACCTGGAGGGTTGGGTGGGGGGAGAAATGTTTCTGAGAACCTTCTGCCATAGCCTTACTGATCTCCCCAGTTGAACCTTCATATTAAATAATGATTTTTATTATTTTAATTTTTATTTTTTTAACGTTTTATTTATTTTTGAGACAGGGAGAGACAGAGCATGAACAGGGGTGGGTCAGAGAGAGAGGGAGGCACAGAATCGGAAACAGGCTCCAGGCTCTGAGCTGTCAGCACAGAGCCCGACGCGGGGCTTGAACTCACGGACAGCGAGATCATGACCTGAGCCGAAGTCGGCCTCTTAACCGACTGAGCCACCCAGGCGCCCCTAAATAATGATTTTTAAAGGGCTTTAAACTTCTTTTAACTTTTATTTTTAATAGCACAAAATTTTATTATGGTATAAATTTTCTAAAATCTCTAAATCCACTACCAAGAAATCTACTTAGCTATTCAACATTTAGGTCATATATTATTTAAGTACAGGTGCATGCTGAGACCACTTAAACAGAAAGTGAACCAATGAAATGGAAAATAAAAGCCTTGGTGTTCATACCGATCATTCTTTCCCCCTCAGTTTATGACAGTTAACAATTTCTGGCTTGTTCTAGAAGTTCTATCAATCGATCTATCTACCTAGCTATCATCTATCTATCTATATTGTAAAATCTGTCATATGTGTGTGAACATAGATTTGTTGCTAATGTGAGTATATTTACTAAATGTTCTTTATGTAAAAGAGGTCATATGCTACATACCGTTTCCCACTTTTTCCCCCCGCTTAATATATGTCGAAAATCTTTCCGTACCGGGCACTGGTCAGTGAGGTCAGTATCAAATCACTGTTGTAGCTTGACTTGTTCTGACCTTAGTCTTCCTTATTATTGTGTGGAGTATCATTTGATGTTGTAGGAGTTCCTTCTAAGATGTCTCACTGTGGAGAGCAAGACTGAGTTCTTTCCAACATGGCCCCTGCCTCATGTGTTTGTGGCGGGGGGGGGGGCATTCTTGGGCACTGTGTATTCAAGAGGAAGAGTGTCTCTCAGCCTCTCAATGGCAACATCTATTTATAATCCTGACTGTTCAATATGAGTAAGAGTCTTGGTTGGAGGAGCTTTACAGGTGCTATGGACTGAATCGTGTTCCCCCATAATTCATATGTTGAAGCCCTAAGCCTCCAAGTGACTATTTCTGGAGATAGGCCTTATAAAGAGCCTTATAAGAAGAGGAAGAGACTTTTCTGTCTATCTCTATCTCTGTCTGTCTGTCTGTGTCTGTACCCATCACGTGAGGATCCAGGAAGAAGGCAGCCATCTGCAAACCAGGAAAAACCAAACGAACAAACAAACAAACAAACGAAAACTTTCCGCGGGAGCTGCACCAGCTACACCTTGACCTTAGACTTTCCAGCCTCCATAACCATGAGGAAATACACTTCTGTTGTTTAAGCTAGTCAGTCTGTGGGGTACGGAAGCCCACGCAGATTAAGACACCAGGTATGTCAAAGAGCCTGGAGGAAACCAGTTGGCCATGAAGTAGATGATATAGAGGGGGTGAGACCAGGATCGTATTGGTGGCACATACAATGAGATTGGAATCCTGGGGCAAGAAGTCCTCAAAAGTACTACGTTACAACGAAGACTGCTTCCAGAATTGAAGTTTACTAATCCTGGTTTGCAGGGGATCATTTTATGCGTAGCCATGGTTACCTCCTCAGAGCCCAAGGAACCTTTTCTCCAGCAGGGATGGCAGATCTGTTCATCATGTTCCACAAGCAGAGACGAATGAGGATGCGTCCTAGGCATTCTAGGGGAAACCCGGAAGCAGAAGTAGCTTATGCACGGCGGAAACTTTTAACCCTTGTATGTTTGTCGTCATGTGTGTGCAATTTACATTCGACTTCCTGATATCTCTGTATTTATCTTTGCATGAAATAACACTAAATTTACTTACCGTTGGATACAAGTGGAGCTCCAAGAAGATGGGAAAATAAGTTATGTCTATCTTTTAACTTTATTACTGGCCCTCTGTCGCCCCACCCCTCCCCACAACACAATGCTGCACACCTGCCGAAGATGCGTGTCATGCCTGAAGAAGCCCTGGGAATGAACAGCAGAAGACCCAGAGGACGAGAGGAAGGCCTCTTCTCTGCACAGAAGGGCATTTTACAAACCTTAAACAGAAAATAGATCGTGCTACTCTTCTAGATTTTGCCGCAGACAGTCCTTCAAAATTCTGTTCTGACTTTCGTCTTAATGCAGCAATCACAAAGACAGAACTCGAATTTAAGCAGCCCCTGGAGACAAAACGCTGCTTGAGAGGGATGGAATGAAGAGAACTCAAACACAGGGAAATTAGCTACAGCCCTGAAGCTGTTGCTACTAGGTCTCCATCAGTTTCTAAGCACAGATTTGGACAGAAAGCTCTTTCTGTCATTTGAATGGGAGCCAGAAAGTAAACCGCCCTCAACTGGACGAATGCCATTCATCTGGTTTTGAAACGTCTGCTTCAGTATTGATGCGGTGGTGTGTATGCACAGGCTTTAATGCGATCAGAGGGACTAGGATGATTCACTCAAGCCATGCAATACACACTCTTTGTCATTGTATAACCTTCACACAGTCTCTTTATTCTGGAAATGCAATGTTGCAGAGATTTCTGGTAGAAAAGCATTCACAGTAAGTGGTAGGGTGGACACTTATCTATTTTGGTTCCAGCAAGTTTGTGAAAGTTGCGTCTAGTGCTTTTTCAGAACTAAACCCCATGGTAATTCAGTGCAGCTGATTTTTTATTAGGTATGTCAGAAAAACAGGCACGTTCTCGGAGTGCTCTGAGGGAGATGTGCGTGGTCCTGTTGTGGTGGTCATAGGTGGCAGACCTCCCTGTAATTCACTCCCCAAATTGAAGTGTGAATGAGG
Organism: Herpailurus yagouaroundi; assembly: GCF_014898765.1. Lineage (NCBI taxonomy): Eukaryota > Metazoa > Chordata > Mammalia > Carnivora > Felidae > Herpailurus > Herpailurus yagouaroundi. Next base: position 3,477,597 of record NW_024412400.1, read on the forward strand.
ATTGGAGGTCAGAATTAGATAGCCTATAGGGAGTTATGAGTCATGCTAAGATCTTATCTGATTGTTCCTGCTTTTTTCAGTTTGAAGGGCATCCAGGAGAGGAGCAGTTTCTGGTTTGTAGAAAAATTAGAATGTCTACACACAGTATCCATCCATCCATCCATCCATCCATCCATCCGTCCGTCCATCCATCCATCCAGGCTTCCATTAATTTATTCTTTCGTATTAAATTGTTTATGAAGGTCAGATAAAATCACTCATTTTTTCTCACATAATCTAAACAACTTTGCAGGCCAATTGTTGGCTTTAAAAACCATAAAGCATGGAGATCTATTAGGTGTGTGAATTCAGATTGAAGTGATTCTGAAACATTTATTTGAACATTTATTTGTTTTGGGGAGAGCACGAGTGAGGGAGAGGCAGAGAGAGGGGACAGAGGATCCAAAATAGGCTCTGCACTGACAGGCTGACAGCAGCAGGCCCGACGTGGGGCTTGAACTCACGAGCCACGAGATCACGACCTGAGCTGAAGTTGGACGTTCAACCAACTGAGCCACCTGAGTGCCCGGAAGTGATTTTTTTTTAATAAACAAAAATAAAATCAGTAAAATCACTCAAATTAGAACTACTTTTTTGAAATAAAACTGGGGTGCCTGGGTGGCTCAGTTGGGTAAGTGTCTAACTCTTGGTTTCGGCTCAGGTCATGACCTTGGGGTTTGTGAGTTCGAGCCCGCATCGGGCTCTGCACTGGCAATGAGGAGCCTGTTTACGATTCTCTTCTGCCCCTCCCCCACTCATTCTCTGTCTCTCTGTCTCTGTGTCTCTCTCTCTCTCTCAAAAAGAAAGAAGTAAACATTAAAAAAGAGCAATATTATAAAAAAAACGAAATAAAACAAAAATGGTACCTTGAATGTGTTTGCAATGAAAAGTAAAAACAACCAAACACAAAAATTTAAAACAAAAGACTGAGCATTACAAACCTGTATGTTTTAAAGATAATTCTTTTCAGAATTGTTGATATATGCCTGACACATTTAGTGCTTTAGCAGTGGTTGTCAAACTATGTTTCCTTGCAACCTGAGCTTCAGCTGGCTGGACTGAGGTCATCTCTTCTGAAATCATAACTGTCATATTTTTCCAACCATGTGAATTCTCTGTCACCAGTGCACAGGAAGATGACTACAGAAACTGAAAGTAAGCAGTTGGAAACTTTGGAGGCAAAGTAATTTCATGTCTGTTTAGTCTAGTGATGAAACCAAATGGGGTTTGTGGTTTATTTATCTTTGTTTTTTTATTTCATTTTTCTAATAATTCATTTACATTGCATTTTACCAAAATATCAGGCCACAGTGGATTGGGAACAAAACAAAACAAAGCGACGATAAGATAGACGAAAACTGCCCAACACATTAATCAGCAAATTAAATTAGTAAATGAAAAAAGTTAATTGGTTAATTAGTAAAACATCATTCTAGAATTCTCTTGATTAATCTGGCTTTTGGAAAACAGAAGTGCATTTTCCAAAACTCCTCATTACCATGCCGCATACTCATATTCATTCAACACTTCAGCTTATTTCAGTGCAAGGCCAAGGGTAAAAGGCCCTCCTCTAATATGATTGTAACTTTAATAACATTTTATATCTTCACCTAACAAAGCCTATTTGATGTTTTGTTTTCTTAAAATGATTTTCTATGAAGAGAAAATACTTATATAAAAAAACACTTTCTTCTAACAAAGTGTACCTGACCCTTGAACTGACCTTGTCCTGCAGCTTATAAGCCATAATGATGATAGTAATTTTTAATAAAAAAGTATCCTCCACTTTTCCTGACGGAGTAACAGCTTTGCTGACACTCGCGAGGTCCGTGAGGGGGCTGCTTGGTTTAAACCGCAGAAAAACCTGCTTTCACCTGCATACTACTTTGGCGGGCCAGTGCTCCCAAAGGCCGACGGGACCCTTGCCACATTTGGGGTGCGGAGAGCCTGAGTGCCCTGGGAACCTCTGAGCTGAACCCGAGTTTCCTGCCGGCCTGTTACAAGCGGCATCCCCTCAAGGTCCTTATGAAGATCACACGTGGGGTGCCTCCAGATAGGGCTGTTGAGTATGGCCATGATAATGACCGGGCTCTGGGGTGAACTTTGGGGTGTTTCAGCCAAAGAAGTTGGGAGTTTTCTGATGAGGGTGGATGAGAGTCAACAAGAAGGAAATGTAGCTGTGGGAGTGCTAGAAGCTTTGTTTGAAGTCCTAGGTGAATCCAGTCTACCCATGTCTCCCCCGCATCCTGTAGAGCTCTTCTAAGGGGAAGACCCCCTTTGAAATTCACAGGAGTTTGTCTGTTAGATCAGCTTCATGGGGTGTGGACGACGATACGGAAGACAGGATGCCAGCAAAGCACAGCAAGCAGGGAACGGAACCAGCTAAGTACTGTTGTATACACTTGGGCGACAAGATGACTGCTTTCTCTTTTTTGTGGGCCGAGTTGTCTCCCCTCAAAATTCACGTGTTGAGGCCTTAACCCCACTACCTCAGAATGTGACTGTATTTGGAGATAGAGCCTTGAGAAAGCGGTGATTATGTTAAAATGAAATGGTTCTGACTGGTGTCTTTGTAAGAAGAGGAGATTAGACTGAGACGCTAGGGACACTCGTGCACAGAGGGAGACCAAGTGAGAACACAGGGAGAAGGCAAGGAGAGAGGCGTCAGGAGAAGCCAAATCTGCTGACTGGGTGGCATATATGTGGTGAGACAGTTCACTCTTGTGACCTGTGTCTACAGGCCACCAAGTTCATTCCGCATAGCTCTCCTGTATAGACAGAGTAGTCCACTTTTGTAGATTGACTTGAGGTTCATGATTGAAATGAATACCCTAAGGGGCTGCCCTTGGATCTCATGCCTTCCATAACTTGTGAAGACTCACATGCACATAAGACAACCGATCTGTAAGGATTTTTCGAGATGGATGGCGCTGGAGAGAATAGGGTTTCAACTCTGGTCATTGGTTATAATTCACGTTGGAAGCTATGACGTGGACAGAACCTACACGATGGTTCAATATATCTTCAAAATAAAGATCCTCTCTCTCCCTGGCGAAAGCATCTTCCCATTTTCATATTTGGGCTGAGAGTTTTCTTCCTAGTTTTGACTTTGGGACAACCAAAAACCGTGTCCTAGTTATTATTACTGTAGAAGAAAATGTCCACTTATAGAAGATTCAGAGGCTAGTTATATATTCATTTATTTATGGATTCAACAAATATTAACTAGTACCTACGGTGTGCTGAACATTATGATAAGTTCCTGGAAACCTTGCTCATGTCTTTCTAAAGTTAGAATTGCTAAAGTGTCTGAGAGGGCTGTGAGGGCGGGAGAATGGAAAACCGGTAAGCAATTCATCAAATAAACATGAGTATAATAGATTCTTTAAAAGAGAATATTGGAGGGTGAGAGCTTTTTAGAGGAGGTCTATTTTTTATTTTTCATTTATTTTTATTGTTTATTGGAGACAGAGAGAATGATCATGAGTGGGGGAGAGGGGAGAGGGGGAGAGAAAGAGAATCTTAACCAGGCTCCAGGCTCAGTGTGGGGTCCAGCCCTCACAAACTGTGAGATCGTGACCTGAGCCAAAATCCAGACTTGGACCCTTAACCAACTGAGCCACTCAGGCACCCCTACGATATTATTGTTCTAGAAGCCTGAATTATCTGGACACTTAGGAGGATCAGTCAGTTAAACGACTGACTTTGGCTCAGGTCATGTTCTCACATTTTGTGGGTTCAAGCCCCGCGTCAGGCTCTGTGTCGGCAGATCAGAGCCTGGAACCTGCTTTGGATTCTATGTCTCCCTCTGTCTCTACCCCTCTCCCACTCACCTTCTCTCTCTCTCTCTCTCTCTCTCTCTCTGAAAAATAAACAAACATTAAAAAATTTAAAAAAAGGAAGCCTGATTTGTCTAAGACACTGAATGAAAATGTGTTAAGACTCTCAATGCTTTGTTTGAAAGCAGTCTTTTCATTTAATAAACAATATGCATGTTTCCAAGAGAATAAACCCAATTTCTACATGTAGTTTATAATTTATACTCTCTCCATAGCCTGTAAATTGACGTCTGGAATTCTCTATTCATTTTATTCTATACTTGGTATAATTATTCTGTTAAATGGCTTCTTTGACAGAGAAGTGAGGGCCAGAGAAAATGGTACATTTATCAGGCAACTCATATGAAATATCTAACATCTTAACAGAGACTAGGACACAGTTTTGCCTGGAATAGCTGTGGAAGTAGGAGAAATGCCTTTAATAGGAAGAAAACATGACCTAAGTTATAGTAAAGATGTCAAGTTTGGTGAAGTGTTAGCTAATGAAGGTCATGATGTAATAACTGTCTATAATAACTGGACAGTCTAGCAGAAGCCAAGAGCTGAGTTACCAGTAATTTTCATTTGCCAGATCAAAGGCAAAATGTTTTTTTTTTTTTTTGAATAGGAAAGGAATCAATGGCAATGTTAATTAAAAACAAACAACAACATCGGGGCGCCTGGGTGGCGCAGTCGGTTGAGCGTCCGACTTCAGCCAGGTCACGATCTCACGGTCCGGGGGGTTGAACCCTGTGTCGGGCTCTGGGCTGATGGCTCGGATCCCGGAGCCTGCTTCCGATTCTGTGTCTCCCTCTCTCCCTGCCCCTCCCCTGTTCATGCTCTGTCTCTCTCTGTCCCCAAAATAAATAAACGTTGAAAAAAAAATTAAAAAAACAAACAAACAAACAAACAACAACAAAAACCAAACCCTACGGTTTCCTATTTGGGGATGGTGGTGTAGGCAAAGAGTCTAAAAGGTGTTGTGCGATGTTACAAAGAAATCCAATGATCTTCTATAAAGAATAGATTTGACACAAATAGTCAAGAGGTAACTGTTTTCACTAAGTGTTTATTAGACACCCTAATGTTTATGATCGTGTGTGATGCATGCATTGCACTAACTGCCTGGGTCTCTTACTCTGTATCAGCAATTAATCCATTTTACATATTATCCCACTGATTTTCTTTTCCGCAGACCCCGATGTTCAAGGTGTCTTTCACAGGAGACAATGATAGTCAAGTTATTATTTTCACTTTGTTATTCTTTTTTGGGAACCGAGTTCCAAAAGAGAAAAATCAGCCAATAAATGAAACTTTACTGGGCATACATTTTTTAGTGATACATTAGGAAGAATGGGGATTCACAAAGTACAAAGAGCATATGGGCCTTGAAAAGGTTCCCGGTTTTTGAAAGTTTGCAAACTATGTGCTCATGCCCTTGATTGAACTCAACTTTCAATAAGCAAAAGTAACAAGAAAATTGAATAAACTTGGGTCTGTAGAAGGTTTAGGGCCAAGTATGTGGGAAACTGCTTCTCTGATGGAAGAACACCTTCATTAAGGCCTGGGGAGGCAGGGGGGATGCTTCATGTTTTAGGGGAGCACTTCCCTTACCCTCCACCCCATTTCCCTACAGGTGGCACTGGTAACCTTCTTAGTGCAAACAAAATAACAAAAGCACTAGCCCGGCACTGGCTCCTGAGGCAACCAGAATCCCAGATGATACCAGGATGGCAGTGATTAGAGATTAGGGAGATGGAGGTGAGAGTATTCTAGAATAGTGGGTAGCCCATTGGTTATGCGTGAATGGTTAGCATGTGTCTGAGAGTATGGTATCTCTGCCCTCCAGGAGAGGTGGCAGGGGCTGGTGTGGCCAGTCCCTGAAGAAAGATTTCCAGCTGAAAGTGGGAGTATCCTCATACATTTACCCCAGGGGTCTAATAATACTTTCCAGTAGATTACAACACCAGAAATACTGGAAGACTTGTTCCGAGCTTCTAATTCTGAGAAGGAAAATATAAGGCTTGATTATCTTAATTTATATGGTTAAATAAAAAATATAGGTCTTAAATAATTTATGGAGGGTCACAAGTAGAATGAACTCAATCTTGAAAAGAAAGGCAGAGGAAAAAAGCACCCATGAAAAATTATTGTTAGTAAAAACAAAATGAAGTGAAGTACCTAAAATATATTCAAATTTATCGGTTATAATAAATATAAATATATATGGGATTAACTCACTGATCAAAAGATAGTTTATTTTTAAATTTATTTTATTTTTAATTTGTATTTATTTTTAATTTTTGAAATATTTATTTATTTTAGAGAGAGAGCATGTGAGTGGGGAAGAGGGAGAGAGAGAATCCTAAGCAGGCTTCATGTTCAGCACGAGCCTGATGCGGGCTTGATCTCAGGACAGTGAGATCATGACCTGAACTAAAACCAAGAGATGGATACTTAACTGACTTACTCACCCAGGTGCCCCTTATTTTTTTTTTAAGTTTATTTATTTATTTTGAGAGAGAGAGAGAGAGAGAACAAGGGGAGGGTCAGAGAGAGAGAGAAGAGAGAGAATCTCAAGCAGGGTCCACATTGTGAGTGTGGAGTCCAATGGGGGGCTTGAACTCACCAATGGTGAGATCATGACCTGAGCCAAAATCAAGGGTCGGATCCTTAGTTGATTGAGCCACACAGTCGCCCTAAGGGTTTTAAATTAAATGTAAAATGATCCAATAAAATCAGGTCCATTAGACACACACACACACACACACACACACACACACACACATATTTTATATGTCTTTAAATATTTAAAGTAAAAGTGCAGAAAAGCCTGAGAATAAAGGAAAGAAAAAAGTTATACAGAAAAATGTAACTGCAAAATTTGGGTTAGTAGTTTAAATATGAAACAACATCGATTTTTAAAGGGGTATTTTTAAAGGACAAAGTGGCATACTTTTTTTTAAGTTTATTTATTTATTTACTTATGTATTTATTTATTTACTTTGAGAGAGAGAGAGAGAGAGAGAGAGAGAGAAAACAATCAGGGGAGGGACTGAAAAAGGAGAGAAGAGATCCCAGGCAGGCTCCATGCTTTAGCATTGAGCTCAGTGTAAGGCTCAGTCTCACGAACTGTGAGATTATGACCCGAGCTAAAATCAAGAGAGGGCGCGCCTAACTTACTGAGCCACCTAGGCACCTTGGGGCATTATTCTTAAGTTAAAGGGAGTAACAGGCCAATATCACATGCTCATTCTTTAAAGATAACGATAAGATGTACACCTCTGGAAAGACTGAGCATACAAAAAGAAGAATGAAGAGTACAATGAGAATATTTGAAATATAGTAAAATATCACCGTCAATAGGTATATGTTAATATATTTTAAAATCTAGATGAAATGTTTCTGGAAAAATGCATAATTTCCACATTGATAAAGAAATAGATAATTTCAATAGAAAATTAAATATTAAAAAAACAGGGGGCGACGGGGTGGCTCAGAAGTTTGAACACTGAAGTCTTGATTTCTGTAGATCATGATCCCAGGGTTGTGGGATCAAGCTCTGTGTTGGGCTCTGGACTGAGCATGGAGCCTTATTAAGATTCCCTCTCTCTCTCTCTCTCTTTGTCCCTCTCCCCCACTCGTTCTCTCTCTCTCTCTCTTGCTCTCTCTCTCTCTCTATATATATATATATATATATGCAGTAAAAAATTTTTAAAAATCAGAATATTATCAATCCCTCTCCATATGCACATATAGTTAATCCCCATCTTATATAAGCTGTTTTTAGAAAGAAAAAGAGAGAAATCTTCTCTTCTAATTTTGTAAGGCTAAATATAAACTGGATTCCAAAAGTAAATAAGGGATAAGCCAAGATAATTTATTAGCATAAAGCCAGAAATTGTAAATAAAGGGTATGACCGAATTAAAACATTAATTAATATTTTATATAGAACAGTCTTTCCCAGGAACAGAAGGAACAATTTAACAGAAAAAGTGTATTAGTGTACTTTACTATACAAAAAGAAAACAATTTCCAATAGATTTGGAAGACACATTTAATATTGTTTAGCATTTGCTAAGATAAAAATGATTGGAAAACTACAAATAGAAGACAACTTCCTAAATTTGAAAGTTATAGATCAAAACCTTCAACACACATCTTACTTTATATAAATCTTTGGGTGTATCTGCTTTAACAATGAAAAGCTGACAATTTTGTTGTCATTGTTACTGCTCAATATAGGTTTGCAGGTACCAACCAATGCAATAGGACAAGAAAAAACAAAATGAATGCCCATAAATAAATTAACTGAAAGAATAAGTTGAGAAAGGAAGAAATAAAACCCTCATTTGTAGCAGAAAATATGATCACCTACGTAGAAACCTCAACAGACTCCACATACAAATGATATAATCAATAAGAGAGTCCAAAAAGAACAAATTTCAAAAATCAATAGCATTTCTATATACCAACAAAAATAAATGAAAAGTTTAGTTAAAAATGTGATGTAGTTTGAAATAAAACAAAACTATTAATTAATTAATTAAAGAATTAACTTACCAGGATTCTCAAAGGTCTATGAAAAATTTAAATATACACTTTGAATTCACAGGGAGAAAATCTTAGAAAAATGTGAAGAAATACCTCATTCATGGAACATATGACTCAAGGTTATAAAAATGTTAATTTACATTAAGTGAATCTACAAACTCAATTTAGATTCCAGGTTTCAAAAGTTTTATTGAGGAATTTGATTACTTTTTCTTAAGTTTATGTAGAAGAAGATTTCTATAGAAGCTAAAGCAGTTTTTAAAAATGAAAAATGAAAGGTGAAATCCATCTTTGCAATGTTAAAGACACTCTTAGAGCCAAAGTATTTTCAGGGGGTGGCAGTGATGTGATAACATAAAACAGACCAATGGAACAGATTAGAGAACCTCTCAAAAATGCATATGGAACACGACATATTATAGAGTTGGGAACACAAACCAGTGAGTAAACATTATAAACAGAAGGTATTGGGAAAACTGAGACACTATATTGAGAAAAACAGTGTTTTATTCCTTCTTAGGCCAAAAATTGGGGAACTGACATTGCAAAACTAATATAATAAATATGTTAAGGAATATCTTTAGGACCTAAGGATGGAAAATGAATTCATAAATAAAACACAAACACTAAATATACAGAAACTATTGATTCACATTGAATAATATCCAAAGAAGCATTGAAAATCACTGTAAGAAATGTGTAACTCACATCCAAGCGCACATCCTCATTCCTCCCTCCTCCCCCCGCCCACGTATATAAAATGATTGGGACTATTTAGAAGGGAGGAAACCAGAATGACAAGTGAGCATGTAAAGACATCCTCTCATATTAATCAGAGAAACAGTAACTAAACAGTAAAAAAGATCAGTTTGGCAACTAATAAAACCTTACTTATTGCAAATGTTGACAGGATGTTGGGAAATAGGGAACTTGTAGTAGACTTCCGATGTTAATCACTTAGTGACATGGTATTTAGTAACATTAGGTTCTCATATGCCTTATTACCTGAAATCCACCCAAGCAAGATCGAATATGTGTCCTTTTGGGGACATGTAGAAGGATTTTTCGACACTGCATTATTTGTGGTAGTGAGGGAGTTGGAGGTGACTAGAGTAATAAACGTACGAAAGATGACAGATGCTTCTACGGGATACTCTGCAGCAGTCAAAAACAAATTACAGGGACACACCATCATAAAAATGGATCATAACAGCATATTTTTGAGTAAAAAAAAGTTATGAATAAGAACAAGATTTATAGTGCAGTAATGCATACGTGAAATTAAAACGCACACACATATTCAAAACAACACTGTATATTTTTCAAAAATGCATGCCCAGCCAAGCATTTGTACCAAACACCTATGACATAAATTGAGAAGGATGAGGTGAGCCTTAGAATAAAGTACAATAAAATAAGAAAGGAAATGTGGCAAAAAGCAACAAATATCTACTAAGTGGGAAAAGTGCCTGAAACCAGTACAGGGGAAGGTCATTAATAATCATGTTTGCTTTGAGTCCTATCCGTCCCACATCGAATTAAATCCAGCTTGGCCCTCATCTACTAAAACTGGCAGAAAATCCAATCTGAGTTGTGTTTTAAAGTGTCATCCCTGTTCCTGTTGATTTTATAGTAGCCTCTTATGCTTCTATAACCCAGCAAATTTTCTAGAGGTTCTCACACTTGGGCCTGCCACGGTCACCGATGTCCTTCAGCTCACCACCCCTCGGTCAGCATCTAGACTTTATTTCTGCTTTGTGCTCCCTGTTCCGGGTATGCTGCAGGGACCCCTGTGTTCTGTAGCCCGCCTTTCTGTTGTAGGCCGTCCCTAATGTAGCCAGTACGCTTTTCTCCCTGTGAGTTTAGGCTTTTTCATAGACTTGTGTACTCATCCGTCCTCCACCTTCCAAACAGCCTCTGTTACTTCCCCTTCCAAGGTAGCTCAGGACCAGTAAAGATGAAACCAACCTTTGGGGTTACCAAGAAGCTGAACCATAGAACAGAAAAGCCCACTCTCTTTTAAGTAAGGAAAGGGTGGAGTCAGAACATAGGAGAATATCACTATTTTATATAGGTAGACCTTACAGCTACCACAACCTGGTGCAAATCAGTGTCTTCATGGATCAGCCCAGGCATAGATGTAAGCCTGGATTCTTTACTTCAGGACTTCCCATACTATTTATTACGTCAAAGAATCACCAGTGGCTCTACGCGCAAAACTTCACAAGTTTATATGCCCTTGGGTGTTTGTTTCTTGGGGTATATTATACAACACGATTTGGGGGAGTCCAAATTGGGAAATTCTAAACTAAGGAACCACTTTATCTCACTAGAAGCTGTCATTTGTGTGGCTAACCTCAACCCAGAAACTGAGCTACACATAAATTATTTGATGTCCTGGAATTCATGCAAGCCCAGAACAGAGTTGTTATTTCTGTTGCCATTCCTATGTTGTATATCGTCAATGAGGAAATAGTGACACCTTCCAGCTTTTCCAGATACAGCAGAAGCAATTGATTCTGTCACATGGCTAACTGGGAATCAATACTATTTGATCTCATGCGATTTACTGGTGATTTGCTCAATTAGTTCTCACGGAAGCGTGCTATTCACTCCGTAGGATGCAGTCATTAGGTGTTAAGTACAATTGAGGGATAAAAACTGAGGTTTCCTAACAGGTAAACGTGGTTTTCTTTTCATGTTATTACTATGATTTACAGTAATATTAAATGACAGGATCCCTAGAATTGTCAATAATGTCAGTATTAAAGAACTTTAACGTTACAGTTTTCTTAATAAGGAAGCAGGCTCGTAACTGTCAGATTCTTCCTGTCCTCATCCAATGTGACCCCCCTGAGCAACACGTTTGAAAAGAAGTGAGGTGAAAATGGATACAAGTCTTTTTTAATTCGGCTTGTTTGGTGATAATAATTGATGCCTGTTATATAGCCAAGAGTACAAAACAAAATTTTTATAGAATTTGGGACTGGAGTAAAACGTGAGCTTAATTGCAAGAGGAAACATGTAAAAAGACATCAAAAAGTTTTCTGGGTGCTCTTTATGGAGAGATGGGAAGCTAAGAGATGTTACGAACTTATTTTTCTCGATTCATATTGCCCACACACCGGAAATTGATAACATCTACTAGGTTACTCTGCATGTGTGGAGGATGATAACAAAAGTGGCAAAAGTTTTCATATATATATTTCATTCAAAGTGTATGTTTACATTTTTCATAGGCCCTTGAGAATCCTGATAAGTTAATCCTTTAATTAATTAAGTGAACAATTGTGATGAATGACAAGATTGTAGGCTTCCCTATATACTAAGAGATAAGTACAAAATTGAGCAGACCCATACAATATTAGTAGATGAAAACTGGACACTACCCAAATATCCACCAAGGGCGTAATGGATAAGTCAACTGTGGTATATCTATGCATTGGAATAGTAGAGAAAAATGAAACTGAATGAACTACAGATATATGTAGGTGAAATGAGTCAGCCACAAGCAAATACATTTTATATATGCAGTGTGTGTGTGTGTGTGTGTGTGTGTGTGTGTGTGTGTGCGTGTATCTCCTTTATTACAATTTACATAGGCAGACAAAAATAAATTATAGTGTTAGAAATAAAAATATCCTATAACACTGGGGAGAAGGGACAGGAAATGATTTAGAGAGGATACAGATGGGGGTGTCTTCTGATGTATTGACAATATAGATAATCCATTCTGTTGTACAGTTCTTTTGTGTGCTTTTCTTAAAAATGTCATACATATTATTTTTATTTTATTAGTCTTTAAAGTTTATTTATTTATTTTGAGAGAGAGAGAGAGAGAGAGAGAGAGAGAGAGAGAGAGAGAGAATCCCAAGCAGACCCCACACTGTCAGCACGATGCAGTTCTTGAACTCACGAACTGTGAGATCATGACCTGAGCTGAAATCAAGAATCCGAGGCTTAACCGACTGAATCACCCAGGTGCCCCAACTTTTTTGAATATGAAAAATCTAGCCCAATTTAAACATTTGTCTTATCCAAATCTTCTTTCCTTTCCACGAGCCACATACTTCTATTCACTGATGAATCTCAGCTTGTATTTACATAAAGGAATTTATTGTAACTACCTGAGATTGTGTCATTGGTTTAGTGTGAGTCCATGTAACAAGTGCCTTTGCCTTAGTGAGACTTTGATAAAATTAGTAAAAGTTAACCACCCACCCTCGACCTTGAACATGCGATTTCATGACAGTATGCCGACAGGTGTGAGAAGGAAGACTATGTAGGGTCAAAATAGGATGGTCACGCTATTTTGCCATGGGAAAAATTGGGATTTGAAGCCAGTTGGGCTATGAAAACAAAGTTCACTACACACTTGTTGTTAGTGCAATTGCTTGACTACCGTCCATCTGACCAGCATCAGAATGTACGATGAGGGACCTGGTCATAAGACTCGGCAGATTACGAAGTCTTGGCTTCAAATTGGTTCATAGGCCAACATTGATCTATCAATTCAATTTAGGTACCAACACTGATCTAGTAAAGAGCTAAGACTCCGTGGCTCCAATTGAATCAGGATCTCCACTCTTGAGAAAATTCACCAAGTTTGCGCTTTTTTTTGCACGTTTACATCATGCATTTGACTTTCACATTCTGTGAAAATGATGCTGATTTCACCAGCTTTCCACTAACATTTTTTTTTCTGTTCTAAGGTTAAATCTAAAACCCACATTGCAGTTAGTCATTAGGACTTCTTAGTCTCCTCCAAACTGAAAATTTCTCACTCTCTCTTACCTAAAAGATATTCAGGAAACACGTCCTTTATTTTGGTGAATGTCCCTCGATTTGTGAGTGTTATGATCAAAGTTATGCTTTATTGAGAATTATTCCATAGATGCAATATGTTCTTCTTAGTACATTGTGCCAGGGGGTGCATTACATTGATATGTCTCATTCCTGATGGTGTTAAATTTGGTCACATGGTTAAGGTGGTCTTTGCTATGCTTCTTTTCCACTAGAGTTCCTGTTTTCCCTTTGTAATTAATACATATCGGGGGGGGGCATATTTTGAGACTGCAACTATCTCTTTTCTCCTTATACTTTTATCTGCTTAGTTTTAGCATGGGACCTGAGTGCAGCAGTTACTAATTATGGTGTTCTAAGGGTGAATTTCTGTTTTCTTCCTTCTTTCTACACTGAATCATTGAAATCTGTCTTGAAGATGATCTTTCCTTCCTTCCTTCCTTCTTCCTTCCTCCCTTCCCTCCTTCCTTCTTCCTTCCTTCCTTCCTTCCTTCCTTCCTTCCTTCCTTTCTTTCTTTCTTTCTTTCTTTCTTTCTTTCTTTCTTTCTTTCTTTCTTTCTTCTTTCCTTCACAGTATGGGTTCATGAATGTTTCCTTTATTCTTTTTGTTATAATTTATTGCTACATTTTTGTTAAATTATCCCTGATTTGGCTATTGGAACCTTTTTCAGGTTGAGTCCTCTGCTTTTTGTTTGTTTGTTTTCTCATTTGTTTTCTCATTTGTTTCTCGTTTTCTCCTTCCTTTCCAGTTTTTCTTTTTCTCTTTCCTTTCTCCTCTAATAATCTGGCACCAGCAATAGTTCAAACTTCTCTTCGGCTTTTCCTGCCTGATTGTCAGAATCTGTTACCTTGTCAAGAAGCTCTGCACCCCACCCCCCGCCTTTTTTAAGTTTATTTATTTATTTTTGAAAGATACACAGCATGAGCAGGAGCGGGGCAGAGAGGAGAGAGAGAGAGAGAGAGAGATTGAGAGAGAGAGAATCCCAAGCCTTTAGTGTGGAGCCTGATGTAGGGCTTGAATCCACGAACCATGAGATCGTGACCTGAGCCAAAATCAAGAGTCAGTGGTTTAACCAACTGAGCCACCCAGGTGCCCTCTGGCCCTTTTTTGAAAAGTACTTAGAATGCAAGACCCAGCTGCTGAGTGCATTCATTAATAATAGGATGTCATTGCTTCTGGACCCACTCAGCAGACACATGAAAGCATATGCGTGTGTGAATGTGTGCGTGTGTGTGTGTGTGAGTGTGTGTAACTTTTATAGCCATAATTCTGAGTCCAATCTAGCATTAGAAGGCTCTAGCTTTCCCCCTTCCTTTATTTATAACCTGTTTTTTTTTCTGACAATGAAAAACCTGGTTTGAATTATCTGTGCTATATTTGCTTATATGTGCAATTCTGTTATACCCCAGAATATTGCTAACTCATACATCTCTGAAAACAAATTTACCATCTAGATCACAATATTGATGCACTGTTAACTTTTTTGTCTTCACCTTTACAACGTCCAGTCAAAACGCTGTTCTCTAAAGTTAATTAGGTCACTTCCTCTCCCCCCTGCCCACTTCAGTGTGGTTTATGCATTTTCTCATACATTTAAGATTCATTGGTTACAGGGTACCTTCGGTTTCCCCGCATTATGGTTGCTATTTTAAAATGTATGTATGGTACAACTCACTATTTTTGGTATAAATTTGTATGATCGCCAGCATTTTTCTTTTAAAACAAAGTTCCTGGGGCGCCTGAGTTGCTCAGTCAGTTGAGCGTCCAAGTCTTGATTTCAGCTCAGGTCATGGTCTCATGGTTTGTGAGTTTGAGCCCCATGTTGGGCTCTGCAATGACAGTGCGGAACCTGCTTGGGATTGTTTTCTCTCTGCCCCTCCCCCACTTTCTCTCTTTCTCTCAAAATAAATAAATATTAAAATAATAATAATAATAATAATAATAATAATAATAAGTCCCATCTCCTCCTATGCTTCCCCAAGGTGCCCTTTTGTAGTCAACCCAACAACTGGCAACAGGGACCTATTTTCCATCCATGCAGTTTTGTTCTTTCCAGAAAGCCATCTAAGTAGAATGATATAATATGTAACACTTTGGTTCTTCTTACTTTCACTTACCAAAAAGTATTCATGTTTCATCTATGTGGTTACATGAATCAATACTAGATTCCTTTTTATCTATAATAGTATCCCATTGTGTGGATGTACCGACATTTATTCACCCATTCGCTCCTTGAAAAGTATCTGGGTTGTTTTCGGTTTTGAGAGTTTATTAAAAAATTGTTATAACATTTGTGTACTATTTTTTTTTAAACATTTTTTTTTTCCAACGTTTATTTATTTTTGGGACAGAGAGAGACAGAGCATGAACGGGGGAGGGGCAGAGAGAGAGGGAGACACAGAATCGGAAACAGGCTCCAGGCTCTGAGCCATCAGCCCAGAGCCTGACGCGGGGCTCGAACTCACGGACCGCGAGATCGTGACCTGGCTGAAGTCGGACGCTTAACCGACTGCGCCACCCAGGCGCCCCTTGTGTACTATTTTTTATGAGAGTAAGTTTTCATTTTTTTTTTTTTTTGGAAAGATACTTAAGAGTGAGATTGCCGAATCACATAGTAGACATATATTTAAATGTATGAAACCTTCAAACTGTTTTCCAAAGTAGCAGTACCATTCCAAATTTCCTCAACAGTGTATAAGATTTCAGTTACTCTATGCTCTCAACAGTATTAATCATAAGGATTTTTTCTTGTTTTCCAGCCCTCTTCCTTTCCCTTCCCTTCTCTCTCTCTGCCATTCCAACACTTGTAAGATCTCATTGTATTTTAATTTACATTTTATAATAACTATTTTAAACATTTTTCATATATTTATTTGTCATCCGTATTTGTTCTTTTGTGAAGTATCTGTTCATATCTTTTGCTCATTACTTTAAAATGAAACTTTTTATTATGAGATCATTATACATTCATATACAGTTGTAGGAAATAATGCCTAGAGATTTCATGTGCTTTTACCCACTTTCCCCCAATGGTAACATCTTGTAAAATTATAGGACAACACCATACCCAGGGTATTGACATTGATATAGTCAAGATACAAAACATTTCCATAACCGCAGAGATCTGTCATGATACACTTTTAGTTATATGTACTTGCCTCCCACCATTTGGTAGTTTTCTTGGCTCTGAGTTTCCTCTATCTGATAGTAATATAACTATTCCTGCTTTCATTTGATTAATATTTTCAATACACAGCTTTTTCCATTCTTTTACTTTCAACCTGCTTGTATCATTATACTTGAAGGGAGTTTCTTGTAGATAGCATATAGCTGGGTCATATTTTTATCTACCTGGTCAATTTCTGCTTTGAAATGTCAATTTCTGCCTTTAATTATGGAGAAAATTTTCATTTACTAAATTTACGGATATAATGGAGTTTAAGTCTTGTATTTTTGGATATATTAAAGTTTAAGTCTTGCATTTTTGTGTTGTTTTTGTTGGTGTTGTTGTTCTGTTTTTTATCTGTTCCCTTTCATGCTTCTCTGTGGGGATTCATCAGTTTTAAGAGTTCCCTTTTAATTTGCCTATTTTGTTTTGAATATATTCCTTTGTATCTCTTTTAAAATGATTTCTGTAAGTATTATATTAAATACATAAAACTTACCACAGTCTACTGATGTCACTACTGTACCTGTTTGAGTGAAGTGTAGAAATCTTACCTACTTTTGGGTCTGCTTATGCTCCCGTATAATAAAAGTACCTTAAATATTTACTTTATTTATAATATAATTATATTTAATACTGCTCTACATACAATTACATTTAGAATCGCATCTAAGTGTTACACCTATTATTTTAACTGTCAAATAGTTTAGGAGGACGAATATGGACTTTATCCATATTTAAAAAATTTTTTTCTATCATTCTTTCTCCTTTCCTGATGTTCTCAGATCCCTTCTCTTATCACTTTCTTTCCTTTTTAGAAACCTTCCTTCAGTCATTCTTTAGGGTAGTTCTTCTTAGAAACAAATTTAGTTTTGCTCATCTGAGAATATCTTGATTTGCCCTTAATTCCTGAAAGATACTTTCACTGCTTTACAATTTTGACTTGACAGTTCTTTTTTCTCTTCACTTGACAAATTTTGTGCCATTTCCTTCCAGTCTCCATGGTTGCTGACAAGGCGTATGCTCTTACTAGAGTTGCGTTTCTTCTATAGTTAAAGTGTCGTTTCTCTCTCATTGCTTCCAAAATTTTTACTTTAGTTTTTCTTTTCAAAAGTTTGATTCTTTTTTTTTTTTTTAATTTTTTTCAACGTTTTTATTTATTTTTGGGACAGAGAGAGACAGAGCATGAACGGGGGAGGGGCAGAGAGAGGGAGACACAGGATCAGAAATAGGGTCCAGGCTCTGAGCCATCAGCCCAGAGCCCGACGCGGGGCTCGAACTCACGGACCGCGAGATCGTGACCTGCCCGAAGCTGGACGCTTAACCGACTGCGCCACCCAGGCGCCCCCAAAAGTTTGATTCTTATGTCAGTTGGTGTGTTTTTTTTTTTAGATTTAAAAAAAAATTGAGTTTTTCCTGTCTGCAATTGACTCAGCTTTTTGTCAAATTTGGGAATTTTTCAGGCATTATTTTGTCAGTACCTTTTTTGTTTCACCTCCTCCTCTCTTTCTAGAACCTTGAGGACAGGAATGTTAGATTTTTCATCATAGTCTTATGGATCTCAGAGGCTCTGCTCATTTTTATTTCCAACTGATTTTCTCTCTGTTGCTCAGATTGGGTAAATTCTATTGTTTTATCTTCCAGTTCACTCACATTTTTATCATTACCATCCCCTTTTATGTCCTTATTCCTTACATCTGTTTTTTTTCTTCTGAGGTTTACATAGTCACTTTGGTTTTCTTTTAGTTAGTGTTGTGTATATTTTCTAACCATTTACTTATAATCAATGTATTTTTAATTAATTTAATTTATTGTAAATGATGTATGGTTGATTGCATTTTAAAATCTGATCTGACAGTGTCTGAAATAAGTAGGATTTTAGGCCACTAAATTTTCTAAAATTTTTTAAAATATTTTATTTATTTTTGAGAGAGAGAGAGAGAGAGAGAGAGCAAGAGCGCATGGGTGGAGAAGGGGCAGAGAGAGAGAGAGAGGGAGACACAGAATCCAAAACAGGCTCCAGGCTCTGAGCTGTCAGCAGAGATCAATGTGGGGCTTGAACCCACAAGCCATGAGATCATGACCTGAGGCGAAGTTGGACGCTTAACCAACTAAGCCACCCAGGTGTCCCTAGGCCACTAAAATTTAATGTAGTTAGTGATCTGTTTGGATTAAAGTATACCATCTCAGTAGTTATTTTCTATTTGATTGTCTCTTCTGTTTTCTCTGTCTCTCTTTTCCTACCTTGTCTTCGATTAGCTGCACATTTTTTTGCAATTCAATTTTATCTTTTGTGTTGATATATACTTCTTATTGACTTTTTCAGTGATATTCCCTAGGATTTACAATATCCGTCTTTAATTAATTGGAGAATATCTTCAAATTATAATGTAGACTTTATGTGTAAAGGCCTTAACAGAAATATATTCCCAGTTACTTTCTTTTATCGTCTGGGATATTCTTGACACATATTTTGGTTTTTCATATGCTGTAAGCATACAGCACATTGCTATTAATTTTGCTTGACAGTGAGTTACGTATTAAATATTAAGTAACAAAAATGTGTTATTTCCCCTCATTTATTGCACTTCAATTTTTGTGTAGATTAATTTTTTCTGATACCACACTCCTTTGGTCTGAATAATATTACGTAATGTATTTTTTTTGTAAAGTAGGTCTTCTGTCCATCAATGTCCTCAGTTTCGTTTGAGAAAAATATTTATTTCTACATTAGTTATGAAACAGTTTCACTGGATGCAAATTCAAGGCTGACATTTCTTTTCTTTCTGGAAAAAAGAAAAAGTGATATTATTCCGTTGTTTTCTAGCTTACGTGGTTTCTGATGAGACATGTATTATACTTCATTTTTTCCCCCTAATGTAGCTTTTATCTCTGGCTGCCTTCAAGATTTTTTTAATCTTTTGATTTTAGCAGTTTGTGTGTGTGTGTGTGTGTGTGTGTGTGTGCACGCACGTGCATGTTGTATTTATTCTGCTTGGATTTCTCTGAGTGTCATATCTTGGACCTCGGGTTTGGTGTCCACACTATTTAACATTTGTTCATTTTTGAGAGACAGAGAGAGACAGAGCAGGAGCGGGGAAGGGACAGAGAGAGGGAGACACAGGTTCCAGGCTCTGAGCTGTCAGCACAGAGCCCGATGAGGGGCTTGAACTCATGAGCTGTGAGATCATGACCTGAGCTGAAGTCGGACACCCAACTGACTGAACCACCCAGGCGCCCCCGTATAGTATTTAAACATTCAGCCATTGCTTCTTCATTTCTTCATATATTTGTTTTACACTCTTCTTTCTTCTAGTCCTGGAATCTGAATTTGTAGACATTAGACCGCCTAACACAGCTCTTGGGTGCTGTGTTTGGATATTTTTGCTTATTTTATTCTTTTTGTTTCAGTTTGAGTAATTTATAGTAACTGTCTTGAAGTTCACCGATGTTTCCTCAGCTACGATTGATGAGTTCATCAAAGGCATCCTTTATCTCTGTTACTGTTTCTCTCTTTTAACATGTCCATTTGATTTCTTATCATTTATACGTCTCTGAGGAAATTACCCATGTGATCTTGTAGGTGTGCACCTTTCTTGGTTGAGCAGAGGTTGGAAAGCCTTTTATGTGAGTAGCCAAATAGTAAATGCTTTAGGCTTTCCAGTCTGTGTGGTCTCCATCATAACCAACTCTCTTGTTGTAGCACCAAAACAGCCACATACAATATGTAAATGAATGTTATTGTATTTCATGAAAACTTTATGTAAGGATACTGAACTTTGAAATTCATCTAACTTTTAAATTTTTGTTCAAGTTTATTCATTCTTGAGAGAGACAGACAGACAGACAGACGGACAGCGCACGAGCCCAGGAAGGGCACAGAGGCAGAGAGACACATTATGTGAAGCAGGGTCTAGGCTCTGAGCTGTCAGCACAGAGCCCAACACGGAGCTCGAACTCACAAACTGTGAGATCATGACCTGGGCATAAGTCGGATGCTTAACCAACCGAGCCACACAGACAACCTCCCTCCCCCCCGCCCCCCGCCAAAGGGGATATTTCTCAAGACTTTAATCTTTTCTGTAAGTACCTTGTGGGATTCACGAAGAAAGAGCCTACAGGAGGGTGCATACTCCCTAATCACTATAGCCACGAGGATTTCTCTGGTCTTTGCACGCCTTGTCTCTTAATAATTTTCCAGCCATTCTGGCTAAGCTTTTCCTAGCAGTGAATGGTTTCATCAACCCCAAGTAAGACAATGGTTGCATTTTACCCTGTCCTCCTGCAGACACTTTTCACTCTGGAGTTTTTGATTGCCCTGTGACCTCAGCTCTCATAGTTACAGGAAAATTCATAAGCTCACTGTGTCTAGCTCTTCGGTTGCTGTAAAAGCAGAGGTGAGGCTCTTTCCAGCTCTGCACACCCACAAGAGTAAAATAGACATTCTCAATGTTCTTTTATCTTTAACTTTCTTTTTTTTAAGTTTATTTATTTCTTTTGAGAGAGAGAGAGAGAGAGGCTGAGAGAGAATCCCCAGCAGGCTCCGTGCTGTCAGCGTAGAGCCCGATGGGGGGGCTCGATCCCATGAACCATGAGATCATGACATGGGCCTAAATCAAGTGTTGGGAGATAACCAACTGAGCCACCCAGTTGCCCCTTAACTTTATTTTTCTGAGAAGATTTAGGTACAGGGTGATTCCCCAAATTAACTTAATTATAATCATTTGACATGACTTGGTCCAAAAGTGGTTTATGGTAATACCTGGGTTTTATGTCCGCCTTTTTGGGCCAGGAGAGACACTTCATCAAGGTATCTCCTCTTTGAAGTTGGGGGGTGGGGGGAAAGAGGAGAATGAGAATGAGTAAGAAAGGGTAGTTTGTTGACTCAACTTTATGAATGCACTTTTTAGAGAAATGCAGAATCTTGATATGGTGTGGACATAAGGCCAACAATCACATTATTAAAAGCTAGAACGCTTTTGTGTCTCCTTTGTTAGCCTTTGAGTCTGGCGAGCTGTGTCCTCAGTAGCTGTTCACTCTGGGGGCTCCGAGTCTAATTGTAGGTACATACAGCAAAGTAGCAAGAGCACACAATTGATGAGAACCCTTCTGTAAAGACTTAGCAGGGTCTCCGGTACATAATGAGCATTTGAGAAACAATTAGACCCGTACTCATAGAATGGCAGTTGTCTCCCTGTTTCTGTTTATCTCCTTTGTTAAATGGCTAAGTCCTTGACAAAAGGGACTGCATCTTAATTTGCCTTTGTATCCGAAATACCAAGTCAAGGCTTCATACGTAGTGAGCACTTGATAAATATTACCTCACTCCATTTAAAAAATAATAAATGATTGCCACGCTCAATTATGTTTGTCTCCCTCTCCCTACTGAAATCTACATGAAGACAGAGATCTGTCAATATTTTTTGTTATTCCAGTTGAGTGTCTAAATAAGGCCAATTGTAGATGCTTCATAAATACTGATTGTTGGCAATAGTCTCTTCTGACAAATTTCCTCCATTTATACGTCTTTTGTATGGCCCCAAATGGTTGCTGCAGTGTTTGAGCCTGGATGGTATCTCCATCATCAACTAAAAATACTCAACTTGCATTTGGACTTGCTTGCTGTTAAAGTGGCTCTCTCTTCTCTGAACAATGTATTCTTTCTTCAGACGGAATTACTTGTTACAGATCAGAGGTATATAAAGCTTCAGAATAGCTCACCCAAGAAGGAGGAACTTCGGACAAGGCTACGCAAGTCTGAATTCTCAGGAAGAAGTCATTTACAGGTTTTGAATATGCAGCTATATAGTCTCATTAAATGTAATGTTGGCAGTAATCAGTTCCACTTCACTGAACTTTTCCAACAGTCCAATTTGAAAAGCTCATAAGAATAATTGATCCCCAACTCATCGGTGACAAATGTTAGAGAAGTTGAAGAACTTCACATTTATTTTCGATGAGTTTATAACCTAGTAGAAAGAACAAGGAGTATACCCTTGAAATGATATTATAGGCAAAGTTTCACGGAGTGCACGTAAACAAAGTTTGAACTGTATCCAGAATACCCATGTGTCTCCAGTTCTGGTAGCAGGGGTAAATTGGTGAAAACATTTTTTTTCGTAGTATAGAAACAAAAAATACAAGCAAAAATAAAGTATAGGATATATGAAATCATTCGTGGGACTCATGGGATTTAGACTTCTTCCTTCCCTTTGATATCAGTTCAATAAATTATGCAATAGATATTTTATTTTAGAAGGAATGAAGTATGAAAGATTAATAACTGTCCGAAGACATGACTTTCTAAATTAAGAGTGTTTGGGTCAGATTAAAAGCGTGTTTCTTTTATCAAGTATCAATACTTACTCTCTGGTAAGTATCCTCCTATGTTCTTTGTGACTGTTGTCCCATTTAGTTCTTGGAAACACGATAAGTTGAAACATCTATCGTTTTAGAGGTGAGGAGACTGAGGCATGGAGGAGTTTGGAGGCAGGTAAGTAGGGAGCCAGGATTTTCAGTTAACTGAATCTAGAGTTCATAGCCCTGCCTACAGAGTCCAGGGGTTTCCCTAGCCGACTTCCGGGCCTCAGTGGGTGGTGGGAGGCAATTTCATGAGAGTGACTCCTGGAGAAACAGAAGAGATGAGAAGGCACGGAATTAACGTAAAGCTTAAAAAAGGTTAAGGACACAGACAACCCCCCGAATAACACTGAGCAAAGGCCAGTCGTGGTGATTCAGAGGGAGGAGGTGAGGGCAATCCTGTAAGATCCTCGGGTCTAACAGGTGCAGAAATTCAGGCTTTGAGTGGGGAAGGTATTTTGGAAGTTTCCACTACTCTGGAATACAGAGGTGATTCTGGAGCCCAGGTAACTCCTTGAGTTTAACTAATTGGGTTCAGGTATGTTGTGTGGGCAGGAGGCTGGCAGAGTATTAAGATCAGGCGTAACAAGAAACCTTGAGAGCCGGGACCAAAATTTAGGTATTAGGGCAGTGCAACTGGGAACTTTAGTTACGGCAGTCACACCTCACATCATTTCAAATTTAATGTTCATTTCAAGATATTGCTTACTGTGTCAACCTAAAGTCTCTGGCAACAACCAGTGACTAACTAACTCTTTAGTTAATGCTGGGCATATGATTTCAAAAGATACACACTCTGGAATCACAGAGGTGAAAGTAAAAATTCAGTTCGGTAAACACCGAATCTGGAGATTTACCTAAATTGCCAAGCAAGATCACTAACAAAGAAGAAAGCTAGTTGGACACTTCCGTAGATAGAATCGGATGTCTATCCCATTTTCATTTTTGGGAGATGTTAGGGATCTTCTCACTGTAAACCTGTATGCTTTTATGCACCGCCCTAAACCTTCCGTAAAATCTGCAGGAAAAGTTAGCTTGAATCCCGTATCTGCTGTATATCATGGAACCTCATTACTACGTACCTGGCATTCTGACAGAAGCTGCAGAAAATTAGTCCCAATGGCTTAGCAATGCTTGCATTTAAGAGCCCATACCAGAGTGTTCTTCCTACCGATTCCCCTTATGTTCCAAAGGGAGAACGGTGCAATCTATTTGTGACTGCATAAACGGCATGAAATACTACAGTATAAGAATTCCTTGTTCCTTGCAGAGCAAGCTTGAGACTAGTGTATTTTATGTAGTGAGGGAGCATAATTATTTCACCATGTGTTTGTTTACTAAAATAATTTTGATGAAGGGGTGATCCCCCTATGGAACCAGCTCCTAAAGAACGTTCTTGATTCATGCCCCTTGGCAAAGCTGTCTTGCTATGTCTTCTGCGTGAGGCTGTAGCTTTGCAACGAGCTCCGCATTTATGATTAATTTGCAGCTGCTTGATTCAAATACTGCTTGAGCTTACTAGCTTTTTTTCCCTCTGATCAACCTGCCCCCCCCCCTTCTAGACCTGTCAAGTTCAAAACTATCGTGAAGGTGCAAATAATGACTGGTTGTTACATTTATTCAAGTGGAATCTTTATTTAGGAGTGAGACCGCATGCCTGGCATTTCACACATTTTCACACAGATGAAACTTTCAGAGAATCTTAATTTGGGCGTACATGAGGAACCGCAGGGGCAGATGAGAAATCTTTGAAAATCCATTGAGGAATAGCCATTCAATGAAGAGGGTTAAAAATGAAAAGCCCACCAACTTTAGTCCTAAAAATAAACTTATCTTTTTCTAGCAGAGGAATGCTAGGCAAAGGCTGATGTTTGCTGAGCCTCAGTTTGCTCTAATACTTTTTTTTTTATAAAAGGAGGCATAACTCTCATACCTCAAATGAGGTTGTGTATTAAATTCCAAAATATTATCAAATGCTGTGTTATTCTTATTGCCTTATCTTGTTCAATTATTTTCCATTGCATTTTATTCAGGTCAAAATATCACAGTGATGAACTCCTTCTATCGTTATGTGCACAAACACGAACCCAAGATTGTTCTACGTTCTGTAGACAGAACAGTAACCTCTTTCGCAGCTCCAATAAGGGAAATGATGAAGGCAGAATATGTCAGGTGTTGCCAAGTGCTAAAAAGAAATAAAAAGAGCAAAGCAAGGAAAGAGCCAATGATGAGGAAGGGTGTTATTTTGGTTTAGGTAGACGGACAAGTCTTCTCTGATAAGGTAGCATTTGAGAGTAGATCACCGATAAGCGAGGGAGTACGTAAAGTAATGGAAGGCTGTTGCAGCAGAGGGCATAGCCAGGGCCAAGGCACTGAGGCAGGAGCATGCATGCTCTGTGTGTTTCAGGAAGAACAGGAAGGTCACTGTAGATGGGATATGGTGAGCAAGGGGGCAACGTGGTAGAAGACGAAGTCGAAAGCAAGGAGTGGGGTAATGGAGGGCCTTGAAGGCTAAGCTAAAGGATGGAGACTTTATTCTGGGGGAGATGTGAAGCATTGGAGGGTTTCGAGCAGAAAAGTGACATGATCGGGGCATGGTTGTTTCCATCTATTTTTTTGGAGAAGAAACTACAAGGGGGCAAGAGTGGAAACAGTTGTGAGCAAAAGACCAGATGGCAGGCGATAGAAGCAGTGGAGAAGATAATGACAAGTGATCAGATTCTGAATATATTCTGCAGGGAGAGCTGACAGTTTCCGGAAAGACTGCACTGAAGGAGCATGAAGGCAAGTGCAGTCAACTTACATTGCGGCTTCTAATAATTACAGGTGATTATTTGAAAGCGATGCTCCCAGCCCACCAGCCCACACAAATGTTTGTCCCGAGATGCAAACAGAGTTTGGTTTCTTTCTGTCTGGCTTGGTTTTTATTTCATTTTTGTTCCTTTTTCACTTTGCTTTTACTTTGTTTTATTTTAATATCTCAGCATCTCAGGAGCACAGAATTCATTATGTGTCTTTGCTTCCGGAACATCATTATCATTAAGGCCGGCAAGCTCCATTTGACCTTATTCATCTTTGTTTTCATATTTTAGCCCCTTTCATCTGTGGATTCCTGTTTTCTCTTTTACCTTTTCCTCTAGTGCACAGTCAAATATATCTGATATTTATCTTTGAAAAATGTGCGGTCGTGGTTGTAAATCTATGCCTAAAGTTTTGCATAAATAGCATCATGCTGTAGATTGTGTTTTCTTATTTCTTTTTTGAAATAACACTATGCTTTCGACACTTTACGTGTGTTGCTTTTTCTACTTTCGGTACTTTGTTTTATTCCGTGCAGGTTGTGTATCAGTTCTGCTTATCTTTTCCATTTGCCTGGTTATCTAGTGTTTTTGTTTGTTTGTTTGTTTTTTTGTTTTATAGCTAATGGTGCACTAAGGAATATCCTTTACATGATTCTTTGTAGTCTTAGGGGACAATTTCTCTGGGGGATGTGACCCGTAGTTACTTTTCACTTAAAAATATTTGGGGCACCTGGGTGGCTCAGTTGGTTAAGCATCCACCTCTTTATTTCAGCGCAGGTCATGAACTCATGGTGGTGAGAGCAAACCCGATGTCGGGCTCTATGCTGGCAACATGGAGCCTGCTTGGGATTCTCTCTCTCCTTCTCTCTTTGCCCCTCCCCCACTCGTGTGCACGCGCTCTCTCTCTCTCTCAAAATAAATGAATAAGCCTAAAATTTTACCAATACATTCATAATGAGTCATACAGAATCAACAGTCATTTCTCATTTACAACAGAGAACAAGGGTGCTTGGTTAATTTTTAAAGGATAAATAAGTTTATTTTTATTGATATAGGGGCAGTTTAGAAGATTATAGAACACTTTGGCACTCAGTTTTGGAAATTTGGAATTGACACTAAGAATGCTACATGGGTATAGAGGGAACATCTCTCAATATAATAAAGGTCATATATGACAAGCCCATGGCTAACATCATACTGAGTGGTGAAGTGTTGAAAGGCCTTCCTTTTAACATTAGGAAAAGACAAGACAAGGGTCCCCACTCTCACCAGTTTTCTTCAACATAGTATTGAAAGTCCTAGAAGGAAGGCAACAAAATACAAATAAAAATAAATAGAAAGAAAGAAAGAAAGTAAGAAAGAAAGAAAGAAAGAACAAGAGAAAGAGAGAGAGAAAGAAAAAAAGAGAAAGAAAGAAAGAAAGAAAGAAAGAAAGAAAGAAAGAAAGAGAAAGAAAGAAAGGAAGAAAAGGCATCCAGATTGGAACGGAAGAAATAAAACTGTCACTGTTTGCAGATGTGACAATATTACATACAGAAAACCCTAAAGGCTTCACCAAAAAGCTGTTAGAAGTAATAAACGGGTTCAGTAAAGTTTCAGGATAAAAAAATCAATATATAACGATCTGTTGTGTTTCTGTGCACTGAAAACAAACCATCAGAGAAAGAGATATAAAGACAACAATCTCATTTACAATTGCATCAGAAAGAATAAAATGCACAGGAATAAATTTAACCAAGGAATAAATTTAACCAAACCTGTATGTCGAAAACCACAAGACATTAATGAAAGAAACTGAAGACACAAATAAATGGAAACGTGTTCTGTGCTCATGGATGGAAGAATCAATATTGGACCATACTACCAAAAGCCATCTATAGATTCATTGCAATCCTTATCAAAATTCCGATAACATTTTTCAAAGAAACGGAGCAAATAATCATAAATTTTTTGTGGAATCACAAAAAAACCCCAAATATCCAAAGTAATGTTGGGGAATAGGAACAAAACTGGAGACATGACACTCTCTGATTTCAAACTATACTGTAATGCTATAGTAATTAAAACAGTGTGGCATCAGCATAAAAACATACACCTAGGTCAATAGAACAGAATAGAGAGCCCAGAAATAAATCCACACTTATGTGGTCAATTATTTTATGACAAAGGAGCCAAGAACACATAATGAAGAAAGGATAGTCCTTCAATAAATGGTGCTGAGAAAACTGGACAACAGATGCAAAATAATGAAACTGGGCCACTACCTTACAGCATATGCAAAAATTAACTCCGAATGAGTTAGACTTGAATGTAAGACCTGAAAACATAAAAATTCTAGAAGCAAACGCATCCACTAAGTTCCTTGACAGAGGAACTTGGCAATTATCTTTTTAATAGGACACCAAAAGAAAAGTGGGACGACACATATCGTCAATATTTACACACATGAGAACCGGATTCAGACTTCTTTTCTCAGTAATAAAGAGGTCCCCTTAACAACGTGTTCATTATGCTACCGTGTCCGGTCTTCAGACTCACCATGTTTCTGCATAGCTTGGAATTTGCTCCCAAAGTAAATAGTAGCTGAGCCTTGCGAGGTTGCCCTGTGCGTGTGTTTGCTGACAGACAGAGCGGGCGACAGGCTACTTGTATGCAGTCCAAATCCTCCATAACTCTGAGTGCCCTTCTACATGGGCCACAGAGAGGCAAAGGCTGAGATTCTCCAGGATACTAGCAACTGATCAAGATGACTAGTACTGCTGGCTGTACTACTCTTCTCCCATGTTGGTGATACACACTGTCAAGAGAAAATGAGACGATGGGGTTGATGATAAAGATGGGGGGCAGACAGAAATGCAAATGATGAGTCAGCAGAAGCAGAGTCGGTCAAGGAATCCCTGAGGAAGGGCAGAGTCTTTCGCTTCAGATCTCCCAGCCAAAGGAAAACACGAACATTCGGACACACTGATCAGTTAACTGTCAGGATTCTGATGTAACGTCTTTCTGAAACTTGGAATCAAAATACTGAAATGCTAAAATTTACCCTCATGTTTTAATGAGGTAGCGGCTGGTTTCAGCTGAACAGAATTAACTACATCCAGATCAGCTGGGTTGTTACAGAGTGATGGGGAACCCAACGGTCCTCAGGAGGATGCATTCTGGAGACGACCTGATTTACGTTTTAGCTGTGTCACTGGTACCATGTGCTTGGACAAATTCCTTAACCTTTCCATGTCTCTGTTTCCTCATCTATTTAGATAGATAATTATACCTGCCTTGGATTTTATGAGAATGTAATGATGTACGTCCAATGGCAGCTTCCCAAACATCAGTAATATGATCAACTGGTGAGCCAAAACTAAGTTTATTGATCATGTGGAAAAAGAGAACAGCACCTACATGGAGGTGGGGTAGTATCTCATCATATATGGAGAACTTGAAGTCTGGTTGAAGGCAGGAGCTTAGTCAACTTTGGGTGTGGATCACAATAACACCATTTAAGATGGGTGGAAACAGCCAGTTCAGGGTTCTGAGACATAAACTGTCCATTGAAGCTTCTTATCGAAAAGTGGATGGATTGTTCTGGAAGATCCTGTAAGGAACAATCAAGTTATTGGTCTGGGGAAGAGTATGCTGAAATGGTAAAGTTGTGCTACTGCAGACAGTAAGCTGTGTGTGTGTGTGTGTGTGTGTGTGTGTGTGTGTATGTGCGTGCACGCGCGCGCACGCACGCGCGCTAGGGGCATCGCTTAAATGGTTCCAGTTTTTAGTTAGAGTGTATAAGGTGCTAATTTCTTTGTCTAGCATAGAGTAAGAACTCAAAAAATATCGACTCAGATTTTTCTATGATAATATTTCAACTGCTCTGGGAAAATCTTACGAAATGTAGAACTGACTAAGCTAAGGCTGCTATGTACTCAGTTTTATCCGTATCATCGATAAAGTGTGTGACACGTGTCTGGGAACGTGGGAAGGAGATGAAGGGCACTAGAGTAGGAACCAGGAAAACTGATTCTAGTCCCATCTTTACTACTAATGATTTGGGGGACCATAAACAACGCATTCGCTTTTTTTCTAAATCCGGTCTGTCTTCCCAATAAGGGTGGGGGTAATACCAGGAACTCTACGCTGATGGAGTTTGATTGGATGATGTCAAAGCCCTGGCCATTTCTAAAAGTCTAAGAAATATTGTTTTGATTCGTGTGCTATTAACGTGAGGACTCACCAGGCTGAAAATGACTAAGAAGTGTAAAGAAATAAAACACTGAGTGGGCCACATTTTCTGGTGTGTGAAGCCTCCAAACAGTAGAAAGTGTCGGCTGGCCTTCTAGTCATAAGGGTACCACTTAATGTAAAGGGGACAAACCGGAAATGCCCTCCACCTGGTTCATATTGGTTGAAGTTAGAAGGTAGACATCCATTGCTAATAAAAGCAATCTGATTTATGAAGCATACTTGTTAGATGGAATTTACTTAAGCTGATTAGTTATTTCTTTAGAGTTTAAAAAAAGTTTCATAAATAAGAATTCATTTGCTTATGTACATTCCATAAAAGCATTTTATCCATTCAAATGATCTATTGAATGTGTACCTTGTACCATGTACCTCGTAACTAACACAAAGTCCGTGCCTTGAATGTATGTATGTTTAGTTGAGAAAATAGACAAAGAACAAAAATAAATGGATTAACGTGTATTGTAATTTCTGATAAATATTAGTGCTAAGAAGAAAAATTAAATACAGGTCTTATAAAGCAGGTTTAGAAAGGCTGAGGGCAAGGGACCATTTTAGTTTGTAAGATAGACTCCCTTTTCTACATAGGCAATATTTGAATATCAATCTAGTAAAGTAAGCACATGTGTGAAAATCACTCCCAGAGTGAACTACATGTAAAGAAAATCGGGAAAAATATACTTGGCACATTCAAGAAAAATGGGGAAATTGGACACGAGGGGTTCGGGTGGAGTGACGGAGGTAGAACAGAGGGCAGGTAGCCAGGATCCGGGTCATGGAGGGACATTGAGGAAAAGGAGAAAAGATTGTAATCCAAGGCTATTAGGGAATGTCATCTGGAGGCTTTAACCAAGAGTGCAAGGTAATCGATAATCAGCTTTAAAACGGTCATTCCGATGACATAGAAAACAGATCCTAAGAAGGAGAAACACAGGCTTAGGAGGTCAGTTAGGCCCTGTTGGACCCGCAGGGCAGAAATAGAGGCTTGGACAAGGTGAGGGGGTGGGGACGGGGAAAAGTGATCAGGTTTGGGCATCTGTTGGAAATAGACGAATGGAAGTTGCTACTGGGGGGAATAAGAGAAGTCTTGCACAACGTGAGGCTTCGGGTTGAGCAGCCAGTTGAAGGGTGCTCGCACTGACTTTCATGATAGACCAAGGGAAGGACTAAGGAAGTCTTTGGAGCAACATAGGGTGAAATTTGTACAATCTTTTGTACAATTCTTTTTCTTTGTGTCTGCTCTACCCTGCCAGGATCTGGTTGTATGCTTGGCCTCGAGATGTTATTTTGGTTAATTACGAAGGCAATTCTGCTCCACAATTATCTCCTTAAAGTCTCTCTCTGTCTCTTTCTCTGTCTATACACACACACACACACACACACACACACACACACACACACATCTATATACACATACATAGATATGTATCTATATATCGCTATATATCTATATTGATATATCGATATCTCTATAAGTCGGTATCCCCCCCTTATATCTTTCAGGGGGTGAGAAAGGAAACAATAAGGAGAAAGTGGGAAAATCTAAATATATGAAGATACATATGTATCTGCCTCACAGTTTTTCCTGAAACAAGTCCGAGTACGATCCACCAGAAGCAAAGTTTTGTCATCCACTTTGCCATAGCAACGCAAAAATGCCAGTTTCAAACTATCATATATTCCGTTTTGAACTGATACCAAAAAGTAGAAAATGTTCCTTTGGTTGCAAAATTTTTTTTATTTCTAATATGGACAAAATACCTTCACAGTTAGTAGCACCAGGACATGGAAATATTTAGAAACAATCAGAATGTCTGGTAGAGTATATTCAATAAACGTTCATTGTTTTCCTTTGCACCTTCCTTCGTTCAAAACACAAAGTCGGGTGTTAGAATACGGCTTCTTCCGTTCATGTCTTCACTGTCCCTTGCTAGTTGGGTGTTTGCTGACTGTCTGAGGGACTGTCAGGCAACTCACATGATTCTCCCTTGGACTCACAGTATAGCAGATGATGGCCTTGTACAGATAGGAGCAACCCCTGACCTTAAAAGGAGACGGAACTATGGTGACCTTCTGGGAAAGCTCAAAGAGTTGGAGATTTGAAGCTTTCTGTTGCATCTGGGATTTCTAAAGTTGTTTCAAACGAGTCTGTATGTCTAGAAAGAATTGCGTCAAATGTACTGCTGAGGTCCTTCAACCAAAGAAAGTCGGAAGTGCAAAGGGGAAAACAAAATGTTTGCTTTCAGTATTTAGTCCGTTAAAAAAATCATGTCTCTATAAACGTTCCACAATAGGGTCATTTTACAGCTCTGATCGTCAAGTTCATCCAGAAAAATATATACATTTTTTTTTAAACACAACCAATCCTGTGCCTTATTTGTGCTCTGGAAGAAGATTTAAGAGTGTCTCTTCTCACTAACCATGAACTTCTCCATGAAGCAGGACACATCTAGAGACTCTAAAAGAAAAGAGTGCAAGAGCTCAGAAGGTACCTCCAAAATGTAAATTTGTCCACAGAAATTTGCGCTAAGGATTACTATTTTTTTTTTGTATCTTTTTTGGTTTTCTTTTCATAAAATTCGGGGTAGCGACTTTTCCTTCTCTTGCCTACCTCCCTCAAAAAGACAAAGAGAAAAAGACAAATATGGCTCTCAGAGATACAAATTTCTTTTTCCAAAAAAGTGTAAAAAACCACAAGCTACCGGTGAAGACAAGAGATCATAAATCAGATGGCCTCAAAGTAGTTCATATTTCAGGAAGCAGCAGGAAGCAGTCACGGAGATACCAGCTCTAGTGAGCCACCACGTCCCCGAGCCCTTGTACATTTATTCCTTCTGCCGCGACATCTACAACATGACTTTGACATTTCCTGAGTAATTTCTCAAAACTATTCATAGGGGAAGGGAAGGAAAAATAAGATAAAAGAGGGAGGGAGGCAAACCATAAGAGACTATAGAGAACAAACTGAGGGTTGCTGGCTGGGTGTCGGGTGGGGGGTGGGCTAAATGGGTGATGGGCGGGGGGATGGGCTAAATGGGTGATGGGCGTTAAGGCAGGCACTTGTGGGGATGAGCACTGGGTGTTGTATGTAAATAGTGAACCACTACATTCTGCTCTTGAAATCGTTATTACACTATATGTTAACTACCTTGGATTTAAATAAAATTAAAAAACTAAACAAAACCTTTCAGTATAATGTAGGAAAATAGCTCTTCAAATACACTCCTGTGCGGACTTGTGTAAAGAATTTTCAGTTACATTATTCAAATTATTCTTGTCAGGTACTAGCTCAGGTTTGAAACAAGTTCGCCAGGTCTGTGTAATTTTTGCTAAGTGCAGAACTTATTTCTATATATGTTCTAGCTAAATGTTTTCATTAAGGAAAAACAAGTCTTTGAATGTTTACAAAATTCTCCCACTAGCCACTAGATAAGTGTCTTTGTGAGAGCTCAGAACACATACCATTAAAAAACAATTTAGAGGGGTGCCTGGGTGGCTCAGTTGGTTAAGTGTCTGACTTCGGCTCAGGTCACGATCTTGTGGTTCACGAGGTTGAGCCCCACATCGGGCTCTGTGCTGACAGCTCAGAGCCTGGAGCCTGCTTCAGATTCTGTGTCTCCCTCTCTCTCTGCCCCTCCCCTGCTCACACTCTGTCTGTCTCGCTCTTTCAAAAATAAATAAACATTAAACATTTTTTTTAAAAAAATTAGAAATCTCCTGTGGAAAAAATTGTCTTCCTGAAGTCTTTATTATAAAATATTTAAAAATTTTAGAATTTGAGCTTGTCGCCTACTTTTCTTAAGTAATTTCAGTATACTCTGAATTAGTCTCAGTACTGACTTATAAATAA
Organism: Herpailurus yagouaroundi; assembly: GCF_014898765.1. NCBI lineage: Eukaryota > Metazoa > Chordata > Mammalia > Carnivora > Felidae > Herpailurus > Herpailurus yagouaroundi. The sequence continues at coordinate 3,511,223 of NW_024412400.1, forward strand.
AGGAGATGAAATTTTCCTTTAAGGTACCCACAGCCAGGTGGATAATGAGAGAATATTATTGGCAACATTTGCCAATAGGCGAAATATGCTAAATATTTAGACCTTTTCAAATAATTCAGAAGATCAAGTATGGCCCTAATTCAACAAGAATAAAGGGGTCTTTGAGGAGTGCCTGTTGTGATAGGGACCTTTGCTAACAATGAGAATCCCCCGGGAAAGTAGCACACCTTCAAATCCATGTTAGCAAGACAGAGCCCATCAGAATACTGGGGTGTTTACATCAATACAGGTCACCCGGGGACCTCCACAGAACCGAATATGTATCTTTAGTTCAATACAGGTATTTACAAATGCAACAGATATGTTGATTTGAACTTGCATATCAAACAAGACCTTTTTGATTTTCCAATAGTTAACCATACAGATCTTGAGGATGTATTACAGCATATATCAGTGCTGAATAGCGACTACTCTTCATTAAATTATCTGAGAGACCTGGGCAACGGTGTCTCTTTCCTCATCATGGTTCCATCTTTGTTCCTTCCGACTTGTCTCATCTTGTCTTAGGTGGGATTCCTCAGATGCGGGCTCTGGCTCCCATAACTTATTGTGGGAGTGCCCCCAGGGGCAGCAGAGGTGAGCCAGGCAGGGTGGGGCAAGAAAAGGAGCTTCCTGAGGACTAGGTGTCCTGGTCCTGGGAGCTCAGAAGCATGAACTGTCGCACTCTGATCCCCCTGGCCCACTCACTCATTGTCAGGAGCTACCCCTTGGGAGGTGATAAGGAGTCAGCTGTTGAGTAGCTTCTGTTGACCCAAGAGAATTTTCTGGGCAAGGGGGCAGCCTGGAGATGGACGCAACAGTCTGGGAAAGGGGATCTGGGCAGTGCACCAGGAGGGCCTGCCACAGTCTGCCACTTACGTCAGCCATGGCCAAGCAGAAAGCCTGCTCACATCAGGCAAAACCAGAACTTCCAAACATTTAGAGCTCCAAGCTGTGCAAAGCAGAAACAGAAGGTGGCTCATGCTTGGGAAAATCCTCCAACTGCCCTAAAATGTCTGGGAAACATGAGCACTGCTGAGGCAGGAAGGAGCACAGACCCTCCGTTACGTGTACTGGCAAAGAAAACAAGTGTTCCCTCAGCTGCATACTTCGAGGAAAACTCCTATATTTCACACATTCTTTCTTTGGCGATTACCAACTTTCATATAAAAAAAAAACCCACAGCCTTCCTGGATGTAGTAATTTGAACTAAAAGATGTTCTTTTGCCAAATTATAATAATACTTGATCTATCTTGGGTACTTAGAAGATTCTGGAGCAATATCTCACTCGAGCAATGTCTGGGCATTGTCTCCTTTTATTGTCCGTTCAGCTGAATTTAATTTAAAGTTGGTAATTTAATTATCATCTGCAGTTTTCCCATGAGGAAACTGAGGCAAGGGAATATTAATCAGCTTTCTGAAAGTCACCTGGCTGGAGGTAATAATCTGAACCCAAAGCAGCCACGCTGAAACTTTAATATGCACCTGAATTGCCTGGGGATCTTATTATGAGGCAGATTCTGATTTAGTAGATCTGGAATAGCATTGGACCTCATTTTTACGGAGAGGAGTCTAGAACGTTATATCACACTGCTTTCTGAAAATACTTCTTATGAGAGTGTGCCCAGCGGATCTGTATTTAGTTGTTTCATGCTTCCTGTAAACAAGGGAATTTTATCTCAAAATCCCTCACACTTGTCATGATGCGATGTTGCGAGTGTTTGTGATTGACCTAAAAATTGCTATTGTTGGTCAGCCCTACATTTTAGGATGAACGAAGTATCCTTAAGCAGTTAAACATCTTCACCAACAGGCTGAATTCACGAGTCATCACTGATCCCATATCTGGCTGCCGGAGACAGTTCGTAATCCTCCAGAAGATATCTCACTTGTGGTCTTCAAGAGCTCAGCTTGAATAGGAGATCGTTGCTTGGCTGCTTCTTGCTTCCTCTTCCTCTCATCCCAGAGGGGCCACTGCAAGGAAAGGGCAAATGCCTTCTATTCACAACTGTATCAGCAGAGCAAGGAGCTGCCATACACTGGGCTGGAAGTGGTTATGATATGGAGGCTCCTCTCTGTTTCGTCTCGTTCTGGGCATCACAGAAACAACAACAACCACCACAACAGCCCTCCAACGTGATGTAATTGCTCAAACTATGTTAGGGATGTCGAGACGTGCATGGCAGTTAATTCAACAACTCACTGCCATGTGTCTACACGTGTGCCAGGCCATGTGCCGGAAGCTGGAGCTCGGCTAGTGAACAAGGCCACAGTGCCCAACAGTGTCTGCTGACGAGGTCAGCTTTAGCTTTGGCGGTGGAGAATGTTCCCAGTATTCCCAGGTCTAATGCCTTGGCTGGCCAATTACAGAAGCGTAGGGAAGACAGTCCTTGCTCAGCCTCCAGCTAAGCAGCCTTCTGGCCAGCTTTGCGTCACCATCAGTATTAGCCTGGATCCTAGAGTGGCCATAGACAAACAGACATCATCAAGAGAGGTTTTCTGCTGGATGAAGAATGAAGAAAAACCTGCAAGTCAGTGTGGAGCTGGTTTCACATCGCCTGTCTCCCTCTCTCTCTCTGCCTATGGGAGTTCAGTGTGGAATAGTGATGACAGCTTTGGACTTGGCCTCCCAAGCTTTGAGTTAGGCTCTACCAAGCTGATGGGCTCTGCTGCTTACCTGACTTCTAGCGGCCCCATCCAGTCGGCTCTCTGAGAGGCCAAAAAGCACACGGGCTCCCAGGAGTCGATTACAACACATGTAAGCCTGTGAGTCTTACATACAAGTGGGGTTTTTCTCCGGGGTTAAGATCGTGGAATTTTGTTCAGTTTCTAATTTAACTATCCCCCCCACCCCTTCCCCAACACACACACTGTTTCCAGCAGGAGCTATAGAGATACTGATTAAGCAGCAATTAAACATCCTTACACTGTCATTATCTCTCCTTAAGTAGCCACTTCAGCCATGAGGAGAGCATTAACTAAATCAGAATTTAATTTTCCAAGGGGGTAGGTAGGCTTTCAATTTCCCTGATTCTGGGTTTGTCAAAAGGAGCACAGAGTCTTTTGTTTATCCTAAGAGACTCTTCAGATTGAATTTTGCATTCATGGGGATGGAGTTTCTGTCTTTAGATCACAATATTTGTAAAATATATTTCCATCCAAAATAAAGCTGTCTCTGCAGGGAAGAAACCACATCTTGAACGGTCTATTAACGCTCTGTCAGGTCAGCATTGATTGGGCAAGCAGGTGGCCCACTGATCAGCAGTGACTCTGCCAAGGCCCATGACCTTCTCAGGATGGCTTCCATTTGTTCCTTAACCCACTGCGAATTCTGCGCTCAGATATCTAAGACCTTCTGAAGACGTCTCTAGAGAGATATCTCAGTTGTCTCTGTTCTTCTCTAGACTGTCTCCATTCTAGTTATTGCTTCGTGCTGCTCCCAAAATGGTCTTCTTTCTCAGGATGTTTAATAGTTCAACGCAGGAAGGTTGTTGCTGATGCTAGAACCCACTTTCCACAGGCTGCGGCAATTTGGGAGCCTGAGGTATTCTAGAAGGAAAATAGAGGGCAGTTTGATATCTGGTCCCATGATATTTTTTGCCCTTGTAACCGACCAAGATGGCGCCCACAGTAGGGTCTCTGTAGACTTTGTTGTTACTACTTGCTACTACTTGCTTGTTCTTTATTCTGAACTTCCCACATCTGGCGTGTTCTTTTTGTTCAAATATCAGCTTAATGGCATCTTAGGGACACTTTCTGAGTTTCCAGTGAAAGTTTCCACCTAGTGACTCCATTTTTTTTTTGGTATGTTTTGCATGAGTAACTTTTAATTTTACTTTTATATTTTGATTTTCATGCAAAAAACAAACAAACAAACAAACAATTCTCATCCTGGATTCACTATCCACCCCTGTTTTCTTCTGTAATAATTTCAGCATTAGTCTAGGACAAGGGGTTTTCTGGGTTTAGTGGCAGACTTCAAACAGACCTTGAAGAAGTCATATGTTATTCCAAATGCTTTTGGTAATTGAAGAAGGGGTGGGAGGTTCCTCCCCAACCACCATCACCACTAAGAAAGCCTGGATCCTCAAAGACCAGACTTTCATGTTCAGAAAAACTACATTGCTTACAGCCAACATTATGTTTTAAAGAGTATGACCTGAGGGGTGCCTGCGTGGCTCAGTCGGTTAAGAGTCAGACTCTTGATTTCAGCTCAGGTCATTATCTCATGGTGTGCGAGTTTGAGCCCCACATTGGGCTCTCTCTCTCCTTTCTCCTTGCCCTCCCCCTCCTCTCTAAATAAATAAATAAACTTAAAAAAAGAAGTATGACCTGAAAGAGCCTCAGAGAACTGACCAAATGGTGTCGGAGAAAACTTAGATTAGTTATCTTGGTCACTGGGACGATCTCCGTTGAGTTCCTACAAGTAACTGGAGCCCTGAGGTTGGTATTAAGCGTTCCCCAGGGCCGTATCCAAGTCACATCCTGAGATCATTGGGAAAAGCTTCTAAAGACCTTCCATTATGTGCGTCAGCACAATTCGGCAAGCACTCGTTACATGTGTGGTGTCTTCTTTGTAGGGTAATACCAACAGGAAGAAGACTTAGGCTCTGCTTCAAAAAGTTCACAGGCTAGTGCAGGAGACAGACACAGAGATTTATGACTGGGAGCATCAGGTACAAGAACAAGAATTGCAGAACAAGAATTGTAACCAAAGAACCAAGGGAAGACAGACAAAGAAGAGATGAATCCCAGATGGTGCATCTGGCAGGTACCACACTGTTCATCATCTGATATATTTAGGGAAAGTGGCTTAAAATAAATGTCACTCATGTGCCAGAGTTGGAGAGGTTGTCGGTCTCTAATTCAGCATTTCCAATACTCAGAGCTTCTGATGAGCTTAGCATTCTTGACATTAGGCTAAGAATAGCACAAGGCAGGCAATGGTGCCTGAGATCAGCACTCCCATCCCGTTGCCAGAGAGCAGGGAAGGAATGAAACACTCCAGGCCGTCCTCGGAAACTGGTGATTCCAGACCCCTTCATTCGAGAAGCTGTTTACAATTGCCATCTGTAAGACAACACTTTTATATCCTTCAACACATTTGGAAAAAGTGGGCTGTGTCCAAATTTAGCATAGTCTCCCTCCACATGCTTCTCATCTGTAATTTCCAAAGTCCCAAAGTATTGAAGAATTATGTTACTAAGCTAATTTTGCTGTTCCAGCACATAATCTTTCCTCAAGGAAAGTACTGAAAGCACTTACTACGTGAATAGCACACATGAAGGTGTTTGCCTTCATGCCGTCTCATGACTTGCTTTTATCAAGGGCAAATCTTCCGAAGTAGTCTAATTCTTTTTTTGGATGTTTTTTAATTTATTTTTTGAGACAGACAGGAAGCACAAGCTGGTGAGGGGCAGAGGGAGAGGGAGACACAGAATCTGAAGCAGGCTCCAGGCTCTGAGCTGTCACCCCAGAGCCCGACGCGGGTCCTGAACACACGAATGGCGAGATCATGCCGCGAGATAAGCCGAAGTTGGACGCTCAACCGACTGAGCAACCCCCCCCCCGCCCGGGGGCCCCCTAGTATAATTCTTTATAGCAATTTTTGGATGCTTGTCCTTGATCCACGTGGGTATTGTGCCTTTATTTCCCCAACTGACTATGTTATGAGCTTGGAATCCAGACAGACAAGTGACTTTGGGTGACAGTTACCTGAGAATTATTTCCTCTCTCATTAGTCACTTTCCTCTATATATGTATGTCTTAGTAGACATGCAGTGCAGAAGTCCAAGATGTCCAATGGTGGCGTCCAAAAGTGTTCCCACTGTCTAAAGATAGCAACAACTCACTCACCATGCGTATCTCTACGGAGAAAGTGAACCTGGAAGGACTCTTGGTGCCAGGGAGAACAGCGCAAACTTGTATATCTCACAGGAGAAACTTTGGAAAATAAAATGATTGTTTGTATCAGCAAGTCCAATGAACTTTTGTTGATGATTCTTTCTCACGTGTTGAGAGTTTGTTTAACAACCTTGAATGGGATGTTGAATCTTGTTGTGATATCCCTAGATGTCAGGAGCATCTAGCATTTTAGGCCCTGCTGCAACCTAGTTTTCATTACCATGCCTGTCTTCCCTAAAGGGATATAATGTCGTTATCTTAAGAGGAGCACAGCGCTCAGGCCTGTTTGTTATGTCACCAGGGATGTTTGGGGTTCTGTAGTGATCGAGTCTTCTATGAACGCAGAAAGGCAGAACACTGTGTATTTAGTTGATCTGGGAGAATAATTGGGACAATATTGAGCCCGGTCCCCTCTTTCATTTAGGTGCCCTGTGAACCTTCACCAACGGTGGTTAAAGCCACAAAGCAAGAGGACACAAGGCCCTTGGTAATCTCCTCCTCATCTACCTTTCCAGCTCTAATCTACTAGAGGACCGAGATGCACATTCTCCCTGATCTTGCCTTAAGGAACATTTTCCATTACACATTTAAGCCATGTTCTTTGATTCTTCAGCAACTTTTGTTCATGTTCTTTCTCTATTTTGAATAAGTTTCACCCTCTCTTTTGTTTTCTTTCTTCCAAATATAGTTCCTTTGACATCTCGGTAAAGCTTTCTTCTAATAACACCCAGGCATTTGGGGGCACCTGGATGACTCAGTTGGTTAAGCTTACCACTTTGGCTCAGATTATGAACTCACTTTCGTGAGTTTGAGCCCCGCGTTGGGCTCTGTGCTGACAGCTCAGAACCTGGAGCCTGCTTCAGATTCTGTCTCCCTCTCTCTTTGCCCCTCCTCTGCTCACGCTCTTTCTCCCTCAAAAATAAAGATTAAAAAATAAAAATTAAAAAAAAACCCACCAGGCATTTTGACTTTACTCCAGCAGCCCTTGACTCAAACTACTGCCATAACACATACCTTGAGAAATTCGAAATTCGTTACATATTGTCTTCTTTGTCCCCTTGCTTGTAGCATCCAAATCTCATATATTTCATATTTTTAAACCTCACAAAAATAACTAGCATCCAGTAGAACTAACAATAATTCACTATTAATTCACCTAAAAATTATTTTTAAGAAAAATATGACCTGTTATGAAAAAATAATTATCGGTATCAAAGTGAATACCATTTAGTAAATTTGCTCTATCTGCCTATATGCATACCTAATCAAAATAACAGTGATCTAGATAAATGATTTTCATGGTAAAAAGGTAGGCAATTCAAACAATAAGTGCTATTTCCAGCCATTAATAAAATTATTTAGTCCTACAGTTGGATCAGTACCTTAGAGCCTGCACAGACTGATCTCCATGTCTTTCAAAAAAGAGATTCAGGGGGGTAAAATGGTGTATGAGTTCAAGAAAGTTTATGATCTTGATTACCAGTTGAATGCCAACAATTAAAAAACAGCTGTGGTTTTAGCAGTAACTTTTTTTTTTAAATATAATTTATTGTCAGGTTGGCTAACATACAGTGTATATAGTATGCCCCTGGTTTTGGAGGTAGTTTCCCACGGTTCATCGCGTACATACAGCACCCAGTGCTCATTGTAACAAGTGCCCTCCTCAATGCCCGTCACCCATTTTCCCCTCTCCCCCCACCATCAGCCCTCAGTTTGTTCTTTTGTTTACGTCTCTTACGGTTTGCCTCCCTCCCTCTCTGTTTGTAGCTACTTTTTCCCCTTCCCTGACCCCATGGTCTTCTGTTTAAGTTTCTCAAGTTCCACAAATGAGTGAAAACCTGTGATGTCTGTCTTTCTCTGACTGACTTATTTCACTCAGCATAATACCCTCCAGTTGCATCCATGTAACAGGAATTTTTATCCAAGTCTTTTATCCATTCTATGTCACAGGAACTTTTATCCAAGTCTTTTGTGAATATCTCCATCAGGAGAAGCACTGAGTGCTCCTCGATGGCATGTGTGGATTTAGTAACTTCTCTATTGTCGCCCTTCATTCAAACTGTTCCATCCAGTCTATCCCAGGCACTGCAATAAGAACGATCATTTTGTGACTTCACTTCTCAAAGACAAAGGCCAAGTTCCTTAGTGTGATTTCTCATGATCTCACTCTACCCTGCATATTTAGATCCTTTTCTGGTCCTGGGACATCCTGTGACTATCCTCATGACATCCTTACCTACCCACCACATATTTTTTTGTTAGGACAACTATTGAGTCTTATCCAGCTTTTTAAGGTAAGCCCTTTAGTCTAATAGTCTGACACACGGCAGGTTCTCAACAGATGTTTGTGGAATTTAAACTCAGTAAGAAGTGGAAAACATATGTCTTGAAGAACATAGCTCTTCCCATAACACTGGGTTACCAACCTAGCAGGCCAAGGTGTTTGCAGCAACTTCTACAACCCATGCAACTCAACTCTCATTATCCAGAGGTATGGTATTCAGTGTTTTGAATCAACTAGATCATTTTGTCCCTTATGCCTCATTCAGCGATACTTTCCTTTGGGTGTTGTACAGTTCACGAGAGAAGGCATGGTATAACGTAATATATATTGCATTTTTATCGCAAGGTCGTTGGTTCAAACCTTAGCGCTCAGGCCTAGAAACTGTGTGACCTTAGATGTGTGGATAAACATATCCGAGTGTTGGTTTTCCGATTAGCAAAGTGGAATAATGATAATTACCTCATAGAGTTTTGAAAACCGTGGGTAATTATGTAAGGCATGTAGTATACCAGGTACACTCAATAAATGTTTGCTTTCCTTTTTATTATTTTGTGGCCATAGTCTAGTTTGGTCTGTGATGTATTAAAAAATTTGAACCAAGTTTTATTTGAGAAGATGTTTGAACAACCGCCAAAAGCCCAATATCAAAATATATGGCTTTCAATTATTCATTCTACTTCATCCTCTACATTGCTTTAGGTATTCAGATATTGTCTGCATTTTCAAATACACATTAGGGTGATAAATTGAGAGTGAAAGAGCGCTGTCTAATGTGGTCTGAGAAAGAAATGTTTGGTTTGGTGTAGCATATTGTGAAGGGCATTGAATGATATTATGAAAACTGGGGATTTTGTCCCAACATTATCATCACTTGGATTCGGACAAGTTGCTCGTATTTGTGGGGGTAGATTATTCATCTGTTCAGCAAGATAATAGAGTAGATGACTCTTGGCAGGAGGGGTCTCACACAGCTCGAACATTTAAAATCTTTCATTATTTTAGTGGTGTCAGTTAGGGACAACCAGAAGGGCCATAAACAGATAATTAATTTTCAAATGATTAGAACATAATAAGATAATACTATAATAGATGATTTTCTCTCTCCTTGTCAGCACAAAGGTATTTTAGCTTACAAGGAATACTTTATTAGGGTTATCCTTTATATATCTATCATCATTGATGTTAAATGAATTAAAAAAGTGATGCTGGGGGAAAAGTTTCCCAGGAAAAGATGCTGAGTGAATCAGGTTTTAATGTGACTGGGAAGAAATTCCTTAATGTAATTAAGAAGACGGTCCTTTATGTAGAATATCATGCCATAGCTTTATTTGGCCCATTTTCTAATTTTAAAGAGGAAAACTCTTCAAAAAGGAAATGAATGGACAATAATACATGTCCTTTGCCAGTTGGAATGATGGATGGGCTCCAAGAAGAAATAGCCAATGTCCACAATAGGCTTGTGATAATAGTAAGTCCTCGTTCTTTGTAATAAACAGAAGTGAAAGTGTATAACAAACCCTTCCAACAAATGAGTGACTTCCATTATCTGTCAGTATTCTTTTGTTTGCTTTTCTTTACATTATTCTATTCAACTCGGTTTCCTAGTTTTATAATTAGAAGTCCTTGAATATGATTAGAAGGGAAAAAGAAAAGCCTAAATGGCAATAATTTTGTAAAGCCAAGAATTGCCTTTCAGAAAATTTAAGAAGTGACCACTCCTTCTGGTAGAGAAGGAAAGTATTTTGACTAATGATGGATCTGTCTTAATGGAATGAAAAAAATATTTATTTTTCATTGAACAGTGCAGCTTTTCAGAATTTTAAATATGGCTTTTGAGGCCCTTTGGTCAACAAAGCCTTGTTTTGGGGTGCTATGTGGCAGGCAGTAAGCTAATACCTAGTCAGCATATAAAGCAAGGGAGCTCTTCTTTTTAAAGAAAACAAATTTTTTTAACGTTTTATTTATTTTTAAGACAGAGAGAGACAGAGCATGCTTGGGGATGGGGCAGAGAGAGAGGGAGACACAGAATCCGAAGCAGGCTCCAGGCTCTTAGCTGTCCACACAGAGCCCGACGCGGGGTTCGAACTCATGAACTGCGAGATCATGACCTGAGCGAAGTCAGATGCTCAACCGACTGAGCCCCCTGGCACCCCTCAAGGGAGCTCTTCTGAGGCAGCCCAGGTAGATGAGAGAGGAAGGGGACCTGGTTGAAGGGCTTGCCCTGAAGCTGTATAGCCAAAAGTAGCACCCAAAGAAGCATAGTCATGTTGGGCTTTTGGAGAGGGTAAAAGGGGATCCAGCCTGGATGAAAGAGGTCCAGGGCATTTTCAGAGAGAATCTATATTTGAAGTTATTAAGTAATAATGCCATGGTTCTGAGTGTTCTAATTAATTACAGTAGAGCCTTAACCTACACCAAAATGGAGGAGGAGGAAGAGAATGCATCCCCATGGAGATGTGCTGGTGATTAAGCTATCTTCTTTCAGCTCGAAGCCACCCTTCCATATTCTAAGAGTTTCTGCAAACCACATTTCTCCATTGGAAACTAGGTTTATGTTGGATTCTGCCAGTAGGGAAAGGGACAAACGCAGGGTCACCAATAGACACAGTAGATGCTTTAGCCTGACTCAGCTGGTACCATGAAGAGACTCCACTTGGGAGTTAAAATCATGCTGTGCAAATGGAGAAGTATATTGATTTGGGTACTCACTTTTGACTAAATGATCTTCCAGCCTATTTCTCACCCTGCTCCCCATCATACCCACTGGCTCCAGGGACTCTCTTGACCCGTTTTCTACTTCTAAGAATTTTTTTTTTTACATTTTATTTATTTATTTATTATGTCTACAGATAGAGAGAGACAGAGCACAAGTGGGGGAGGGGTGGAGAGAGACGGAGACACAGAATCCGAAGCAGGTTCCAGGCTCTGAGTGGTCAGCACAGAGCCCAACGCGGGGCTCAAACCCACGAACTGTGAGATCATGACCTGAGCCGAAGTCAGATGCTTAACTGACTGAGCCACCCAGGCGCCCCAACATGTTTTCTACTTCTTTTGTAGTTCCCTCATAATTGTGTTCTTCTATCCACCAACACTTTTCCATTCCCTTCTCTCTCTAGAGTCCAGGATTTTCTTGAACTGTCCCATCTGTTGCTGATTCCAATTTTCTTTACCTTTATGGGCTTACCCCTTTGGAGAACTCTAAACTTTTATTTCATTTGAATCCAGGTGTGAGAAAGAGGTGAGTATATACATGTTCTATCCTCCATGTTAAACCTAAATGTTTAAAGTTGTTTTAAGAAAATCCTTATAAATAATAATTGCCATTGATTTTTGCCCATGTCTCATTCATTCGGTGGAAAAGCAGTTTGATGATGTCTTCTTCAAGTTTTCTCCCTTGTTACCTTACTTTTAGGTCAACCGTTACTATTATTCAGAAATTGCAATAGGATTTATACTCGGTACAAGAAAAACATATGTGAAGACAGTGCATGGAATAAACTGTAATCTCAGTTAATATCTTCATATTTGAGATTCACTTCTTACTTGATATTTGACCTTAGCAAGTCACTTAACCTCTCTGAGCCTCCAATTTCCTCATCTGTAAAATGAGGATAATAACACTTATCTCATAGACATCATAAAAATTCAAATAGATAATGTATCTACTGAAGCAAATACATTATCAGGAAGCCAAGGAATTTTGAAAGAGAGTATATTATTAAGATCATACAGGGAGATGATTTTTATGGTATAGTTGTAGATGTAAAGTGATAAATGTGGTCTTAACCATACATACCCATTTTTTTTTTATTTAAGAAAATGAAGAACTAGAAAAATTAAATGCTCTATTTTCCGTATATAGCGGGCACTTACTCAGAATAGAAGAAGCAATTGCCTGAGAAGTTTGAAAAGGCTTTCCATTTGTGATGAATTCTGAAAGAGGTTCTGTAATTCAAGAAGGAGGGGTGAGACAACACACACATCTAACTCATGAGCGTGGTTGGTAGGCGAAACCCCCAAAGATGTCCATGCCCTCGTCTCTGAAACCTGTGGGTATGTTCTATCACATTGCAAAGGGATGTCTGCAGCTAGAACTAAAGTTTTCGGTCTTAAACATAGGGTGATCATCCTGCATTGACCTGGCTTACCCAACCACAGGAGCCCTAAAACACAGAGACTTTTCTCTAGGCTAAAGTCAGGGACATATAGCAGAAGAGGAAGTCAGACAGAAGAGGGAGGTGGCCAAGGATCTCAGTCCAACAAACAGAAGGAGCTGGATTCTGCCAACCACCTGAGTAAGCTTGGAAGCAGATTATTGCCTGGCATCTCCAGAAAGGATTGCAGCCTTGTGAGCACCTTCATTTGCTCTTTAGATTCTGAGCACCCAACTGAGCCAGCCTGAAGTTCTGACCTCCAAAAAGCACCAGCGAATCAAAGGATTTCATGTTAAGCCAATAAATCTCTGATAATTTGTTATGTAGAGGTAGAAAACCGACACACCAAAGAAGTGGGCAGAATGTGTCTGGCAGTTTCTGGGCCAACAGAGGAACTCATTCTAGGCTAGGTCGAACAGTGGGTAGAAGGAACAGTTCCAAATGATTGGACATATATGTAGGGGAAGATGCGTGTGATTATCTTACTAATAATGGAACCTATTACAGAACCTAAAAGAGAGAAAGGATGAGATCGGAACTCAGTAAGAGAAAATTCTGTTGGCAATGAGTCAGGTGCTATGTAATTTTCTGGAAAATGGTGTTTGGGTAGGACATGAACGTGGAGAGGTGAGATTTGGGGAGGTGATGAACATAAGGGAAACCTAAGAAAACTGGTAGGTTTCTAACTTGGTCTCAGTAGATCAGGAGGTGGGTGAACCGGATAGGAAATGCAAAGAAAAGTCACTTTTGTTACCGAGAGCATGGTCTTTGTGGTAAACTACCACTATAGGTTTACTCACTCTTCGTTGTCGTATTTGAAAATGGGTGCAATAATAATGTCGTATTCTTAGGGTAATGGTGAGGATTACAGGATATGATGCATATGTGTCTTTTAGGGTTATTGTATCATTAGATAAGATGATACATGCAAATCTTGTATCAGTGTGCTAGCATCTAGAGCACACTAAAGTAAGACAGGCTGTAACAATCTTTATTTCAACAACTTCTATCGCTAATTAGTGACAAAGCCAGGCTACCACTCTCTCTCCTGACATGCTGTTGCAGCCTTTGCCCACATATGATTTCCTGCTTCCAGAAGAGGATGGATGAACTGTCCTTTCCTTAAAATAGACTTTTCTTAAAATAGATTCTCCAATTATTCAAGTTGTCTCCTCCTCAGAGATTGTTCTTACTGAAAATCTCAGGGTACCGGCTAAGAAAAGTGATGGCAAATTCTTTTTCAGATAGGACTAACTCAATAATCCTAAACAATTGGCTCACTTTTTAAAGAGTCTACTTTTCTCCCATCCAGAGGCAATCTAATCTGCGTTAAGTCTCACAGCATTAATTAGAATATCTTTGCCAAATCCCCCCCCCCCTTTTTTAAGGAGCTGTTTTTCAAATTCAAACAGTGGAGTTGTTACCACCAGAGAACCTCCACTTAAAACCACAGCTGGAGTGTATGAAAGGGAGCAGATTCACAGAGACACAGAGCTCTGACCACCGGGAGTATTAGACATGCTGTTTTCTGGAAGGAAAATCTATCTGCAATATGGACCTTGAAATGTATATTCAAAATATTTCCAAGTCGTTTTCAGCTATTTTAAACACATTATTTTCAAGATGTTAGTCATAGATTTCACTTCTCAAAATATAAATGTGGAAAAGGGAAAAACAATGCTTACTTTAAGATAAGGAGATAATTTGGGATGAGTGGTACATTCATCCCTTGGATGTTAGTGCTTTAAAAAAAATGCCAGGAGGGGGCGCAGAGTTTTATAAATGTAAATCTTCTTAACATGCCTTCAAAAGTTCCCAGGGATATAAATTTTCCCAACACAATAAATTCAATTTTGGTCTCATTTGCTTGTCTACTGTTGTTGTATTTATTTATTCATAACCTGACTTGTTCGAAACTGAGGCAAAGTGCCTTATAAGGAGGAATGTTTTGAGCAGAATTAGAGAAAGAAGTGAAAGTTTGAAATAAAGGGGGGAAAAATGTAGAAAGTGAACCAGAACCAGCTGATAGGTGAACGACCCCTTCAAAGCTTCCATGCTTTGCTCGGGGTGCCACACATTTGAATCTAATCTTTGCTCAGGGAAAGCACCCCTCCTTCTTTGTTTTGAGACGCTGTTCAAGTTTCTTCTGCTGGTCGCCGTGAATCGACCACTGCACAAAATCATGATTGCCATCCTCACTAAGGCCCATGTATAAACACAGCTATAAGTTACCCAGCACAGGTATTTCAAGCGTCTTGAATATAGGTAGCTAGCATCATATCAATACACATTTTGGCAAACACAATCTCTTTAATGGTCTGATGTTTTTCTGCCCATATTATCCAGAGAATTAGAAGATCGAAGGGGTGTGCATCTATCAGACTCATTCTCCATAAAGTCACTTCTTTTAGATTAGTTTTCTTGAGCAGTTAGGAGTTCAATATTATCTTCCCTGAGGGGTTCCTGAGGTACAGCTCCTCTGTTCCTGCTTTAAATTATCTGAGCCAGGGAGAAGATTGACCTTCTCTTGGGGAACACAAGGCATCTGTGTTTTAACTACATTATTAAATTCATGGTTCTCTCCCTACTTATTTAGTACAGAGTTGCTTTATAAATCAATTCATTTATTAAAAACAAATATTTATTTATTTTTTTATATGAAATTTATTGTCAAATTGGTTTCCATACAACACCCAGTGCTCATCCCAAAAGGTGCCCTCCTCAATACCCATCACCCACCCTCTCCTCCCTCCCACCCCCCATCAACCCTCAGTTTGTTCTCAGTTTTTAACAGTCTCTTATGCTTTGGCTCTCTCCCACTCTAACCTCTTTTTTTTTTTTT
>NW_024412400.1:3531446-3821432 GCF_014898765.1 Herpailurus yagouaroundi
CTATACTGTTTTCAAGCCCAGCGATTAATTTTATGACTATTATTCTAAATTCACTTTCTGTTATATTATTTAAATCCTTTTTGATCAGCTCATTAGCTGTTGTTATTTCCTGGAGATTCTTCTGAGGGGAATTCTTCCGCTTGGTCATTTTGGATAGTCCCTGGCGTGGTGAGGACCTACAGGGCACTTCCCCTTTGCTGTGGTGTATAACTGGAGTTGGTGGGCGGGGCTGCAGTCCGAGCTGATGTCTGCCCCCAGCCCACCGCTGGGGCCACAGTCAGACTGGTGTGTGCCTTCTCTTCCCCTCACCGTGGGGCGGCGTGGCCCGTCTGGGCTACTTGCACACTGCCAGGCTTGTGGTGCTGGGGATCTGGCGTATTAGCTGGGGTGGGTAGGCAAGGTGCACAGGGGCAGGAGGGGCAGGCTTAGCTTGCTTCTCCTTAGGTGATCCACTTCAGGAGGGGCCCTGTGGCAGCGGGAGGGAGTCAGATCCGCTGCCGGAGGTTTGGCTCTGCAGAAGGGCAGAGTTGGGTGTTTGCGCAGAGCGAGCAAGTTCCCTGGCAGGAACTGGTTCTCTTTGGGATTTTGGCTGGGGGATGGGCGGGGGAGATGGCGCTGGCGAGCGCCTTTGTTCCCCACCAAACTGAGCTCTGTCGTCCGGGGGCTCAGCAGCCCTCCTTCCCTTTGTCCTCCAGCCTTCCTGCTTTCTGAGCAGAGCTGTTAACTTATGACCTCCCAGATGCTAAGTCGCGCTTGCTGTCGGAACACAGTCCGTCAGGCCCCTCTGCTTTTTGCAAGCCAGACTCGGGGGCTCTGCTTGGCCGGCGAGCCGCCCCTCCGCCCCGGCTCCCTCCCGCCAGTCCGTGGAGCGCGCACCGCCTGGCCGCCCTTCCTACCCTCTTCCGTGGGCCTCTCGTCTGCGCTTGGCTCCGGCGACTCCGTTCTGCTAATCCTCTGGTGGTTTTCTGGGTTATTTAGGCAGGTGTAGGTGGAATCTAAGTGATCAGCAGGACGCGCGGTGAGCCCAGCGTCCTCCTACGCCGCCATCTTCAGTCCCAAGCTCAAAAACAAATATTTATGGGAGCTCTATTAGCCACCACCCCCCCAGGCAGTTTTCCTGGAGGTCACCATGATTGTAAAATAAATCGAATTCAAGACCTCAAAAAGTTTACAGTCTTCGGAGGGACTATACACAGAATGACTTATACCGGGAGAAACTGATGAGTGCCAAAAAGGAAGGCTGAGTAAATTTTGTTGTGAGTTCAAAGGAGACTTCAGAAGTACATGGCGTGCCTCTACTTAGGTGCCAGAGGGGACGAATCCATAGGAGAACGCAGACAAAACGTGGATAAAGAAGGGCAAGGACAAAAAGATTGTGATGTTTTGGTTTACAGGGCAATGGAAACTTTCGAGAAACAGGTAGAGTCATCTGTGCCATAAAGCTGCAGAGATATAAAGGAAGATGGACTGTGAGGAATGGCCATTGCCTGTGATGACAAGGGACTCACCGGTTGTCAGCGTTCAGCAAAGGAATAGCTAGTAAGAAGGAATGTTTGCCGTCTTACAACGAAGTCGCTGTATTTCTTTAAAAAATTGACTATTTCCTCCTAGACGTTTAGTGAGTATCAGTTTGTTGAAAAAATACTTGAAGAGCGGACTCAGGCTTTTTTTGTAAAATAGACCAAAGAATTATTGCAGATCTCATGCGAAATTGACAACCATGCTGCGGAGCATCGCGCGGACATCATCCTTCCTCTTGGACTTCTAACGTTCTCTTGTAACTCCGGGTTTTCCAGGGCTGTGCTCAGGACACCGAAGTTCCATAGATACGACTCCATGTGCGATGAAACAATAGCCCTTGAGGTCTCAGAACTTTTTGGTTCTAGTGGAAAGAAAGCGGGAGGGGCAATAGTCAGGTATGAGTACCCTGGTGCAACCCTGGGTGCGGGGCCAAGGAGAGAACCCACCATTGCCCCCGTAGGGGTGCTGACGACACTGACTTCATCTTTGGCCCTCCATCTTTTTCATGACTGCACAGTGACCTTGGAGCCATGCATCCCAGGCCCCAAGGAGGTTAATGTATGCCCTGACCGGCTGCAGGTAGGCTTGGTACCATTCTAGATAACTACCCTTTGACCTCATCCCATGCCCCTCATGCTATAAAAGCTGTGGGTTAAGTTCTGGACTAGGCAGAGAATGGGGGAAGAGAATAGCATAGCTGCCTGGATAGTCAGTCCAGGTAATCCCCCTGCCGGTAAGTTACCCTGAATAAAACTCCGTGTACTCAGTATGGAGTGACTTGTGTTGTTCTTTGGTAGAAAGTGCCTTCTCAGTAGACAGTCCATCACTGACCCTCCCTTAACTTCTAACAGTGTCCCTATTTTCACAGCCAGCAACAAGTCCTATGACCCGTGTGGACATAGGTCTCATGGAACTGCTACATGAGAAGTTCATGGTTCCTGTGTCCAAGAGATAGCCAAGAAGGGCTGAATATGTTTTCTTTTCAACCATGAACATAAGTTGAGCCAACAGCTCCAAAAATTTTTTTTTGAGCGTTCTAACTTCACTTTCATTGCATTGAATTACAACGCAGAAATGTTAAAAAGTTCAGTGTTTTAAGATGTTCTGTTGAAGTAGTTTAAGCTTCCCCTTCCTCCCTTTTTATTTTGTTCCCTCCGTGCTTTTCTCTAAGTATACCCTTATGTGGTATATGGATATGCATTCTACATGTATGTGTAGTTTGCATTAAATATATTACGTGTTATTTATATATATTCCAAATATGTAGATTATTCAACATAAAATAGTAGGAATTAAATATAGTAGAAGCTAAATAGTCTATATTTAAAATAGTATTTTTCAAAATTTAAAGTTTTTATTTAAATTCCAGTTAGTTAACATATAGTGTAATATTAATTTCAGGTGTAGAATTTAGTGATTCATCACTTACATTTAACATCTAGTGCTCATCACAGAAAGTGCCCTCCTTAATGTCCGTTGCCCATGTGGCCCATCCTCCCACCCGACACCCCTCCAGAAACCCTCATATATTCTCTATAGTTAAGAGTCTGTTTTATGGTTTGCCTCTCTCTCTTCTCCCCCCCCCCCCCCCCCGTGATCATCTGTTTTGTTTCCTAAATTTCACATAGGAGTGAAATCATATATTTGTCTTTCTCTGACTGACTTATCTCGCTTAACATAATACTCTCTCATCCGTGTTGTTAGAAATGGCAAGGTTTCATTCTTTTTTTATGGCTGAGTGAAACAAAAATAGGGAGGTACATGAGAGAAAAGAGTAAGCAAATTAATACATTTTACCTTGAAACCGTTCAGTTACAGGAAATTTATTATAAGGTCAGATTCCAAACTTAACTTTTTGAATATCTCAAAATTATCAAATGTGTATAGATGTCATGAGCAAGACTTATGTCCTATTGATTTTCTATGAACTCATCGGTAGTCAAGCTAACCTCTAAATGAGGTTGAAGCTATTGTAACGTTAATGGAACAGATTTTCTGATAAAATGATGAGCTTTTTAAAAAAAATTAATACTTTATTTTTTTGGGAACTAAGTTAAGTGTTTAGAAAATTGAGCCAAAAGTACAGAGCTCCCATAAAGCCCCTCAACCCTACACACAGTTTCCACTATAAATAATATCCTACATTCGTGTGGTATATTTGTTATAATTGATGAACCTATGTTGGTACATTATTATTAACTGAAGTCCATAGTTTCTATTAGATTTACTCTTTGCGTTGTAAAGACATTATACATGTATAATGTCATATACTCTCCATCACAGTATCATAGAGAATAGTTTCACTGCCATCAAAACCTCTGTGCTGGACTATTCATCCCTTCTTCCCTCCTCGCAAGCCCTTGCCAACTGCTAATACTTTTTACTGTTTCTATAATTTTTCCTTTTCTAGAATGTCAAATAGTTACAGCCATACAATATGTAGCCTTCTTAGACTGGCTTGTTTTCCTTTAGCAATATGCATTTAATGTGCTCCCGTGTCCTTTCATGGCTTGACAGCTATTTT
This sequence comes from Herpailurus yagouaroundi, assembly GCF_014898765.1. NCBI lineage: Eukaryota > Metazoa > Chordata > Mammalia > Carnivora > Felidae > Herpailurus > Herpailurus yagouaroundi. The sequence continues at coordinate 3,535,492 of NW_024412400.1, forward strand.
TTTCTTTTTATTGAGGAATAATATTCCATTGTCTGGATGTACTATAGTTTATTTATTCACTTAAGGACATTTAGGTTGCTCTCAAGTTTTGGGAACTATAAATAAAGCTGCTATAAACAGTGTGCAGGTTTGTGTGGACATCCATTTCCAAATCATTTGAGTAAATATCAAAGAGACTTTAAGGGTCATTTGCATACTTTGGATGCAAGGATTTTATCAGATATATGTTCTACTCTGTATGTCTTGTCTTTTCAATCTTTTAACAGTATCATCTGTCAAAACACAGATTTTTTATTTATTTTTTTTAATTTTTTTTTCAACGTTTTTTATTTATTTTTGGGACAGAGAGAGACAGAGCATGAACGGGGGAGGGGCAGAGAGAGAGGGAGACACAGAATCGGAAACAAGCTCCAGGCTCCGAGCCATCAGCCCAGAGCCTGATGCGGGGCTCGAACTCATGGACCGCGAGATTGTGACCTGGCTGAAGTCGGACGCTTAACCGACTGTGCCACCCAGGCGCCCCAAAACACAGATTTTTTAAATGAAGTTTAACTTGACCAATTATTGCTTTCATAGATCAGGTGTTTGGTGTTATATCCAAAAAGTCCTAGCCTACCCTCTTAGGTTTTCTCCTATGTTATCTTCCAGAAATTTTATACTTTTAGAGTTTACATTTAGGTCTCTGGTCCCTTTTGAGTTAATTTTTGTGAACGGTGTAATCTCTGTGTCAAAATCTCTCTCTCACTCTCTTTTTTTCCCCATATGGATGACCAGTTGTTCCAACATCAATAGTTGAAAAGATCTTTTCTCCATTGGATTGCCTTTGCTCCTTTGTCAACAATCAACAGACTATATATGTGTGGATTCATTTCTAGGATCTCTATTGTGTTCCATGGATCTATTCCAATGCCACACTGTCTTGATTACTGTAGCCTTATAGTAAGTCTTGAGGTTCAGTACTGTCTTTCCAACCTTGTTCTTCTTTAGTATTATTTTGGCTATTTTGGGTCTTTTGCTTTTCCATGTAAACTTTGGAATCAGTTTTTCAATATTCAAACAATACCTCACTGGGGTTTTCATTAGAATTGTATTGCATCTAGAGATCACAACCAACACTGCAGAAATACAAACAATAATAAGAGAATATTATGAGCCATTATACATCAATAAATTGGGCAATCTGAAGAAATGGACAAATTACTACCAAAACTGAAACATGAAGAAATAGAGAATTTGAACAGGCCCATAACCAGTGAAGACATCGAATTCATAATCAAAAATCTCCCCCCTACTGCCCAAAACAAAACAAAACAAAACAAAAGACTCCAGGGCAGGATGGCTTTCCAGGCGAATTCTACCAAACATTTAAAGAATTAACGCCTATTCTTTTGAAGCTGTTCCAAAAAATAGAAGTGAGAGGAAAACTTCCAAACTCATTCTATGAAGCCAGCATTACCTTGCTTCCAAAACCAGACAAAGACCCCACTAAAAAGGACTACAGACCAATTTCCCTGATGAACACAGATGCAAAAATCCTCAACAAGATACTAGCCGACAGGACCTGACAATACATTAAAAGACTTATTCACCACAACCAAGTGGGATTTATACCTGGGATGCAGGGCTGGTTCAATATCTGCAAAACAATTAACGTGATTCATCGCATCAATAAAAGAAAGGACAAGAACCATATGATCCTCTCAATAGATGCAGAGAAAGCATTTGACAAAATACAGCATCCTTTCTTGATAAAAACCCTCAAGAAAGTAGGGATAGAAGGAGCATACCTCGAGATCATAAAAGCCATATATGAAAGACTCACCTCTAATATCAATGGGGATCAATATCAATGGGGAAACACTGAGAGCTTTCCCCCTGAGATGAGGGACATGACAGGGATGTCCACTCTCACCACTGTTGTTCAATGTAGTGTTGGAAGTCTTAGCCTCAGCAATCAGACAACACAAAGGAATAAAATACATCCAAATCAGCAGGGAGGAAGTCAAACTTTCACTCTTTGCAGATGACATGATACTGTATGTGGAAAACCTAAAAGATTCCATCAAAAACTGCTAGAACTGATCCATGCATTCAACAAAGTCACAGGATATAAAATCAATGTACAGAAATTGGTTGCATTATTGTGCATTATTGCACCAATAACAAAGCAACAGAAAGAGAAATCAAGGAATTGATCCCATTTACAATTGCACCAAAAACCATAAAAACCTAGGAATAAACCTAACCAAAGAGGTGAAAAATCTATACACTGATAACTATAGAAAGCTTATGAAAGAAATTGAAGAGGACACAAAAAAAGAACATTCCATCCTCATGGATTGGAAGAACAAATATTGTCAAATGTCAATACTACCTAAAAGCCATCTATATATTCAATGTAATCCCTATCAAAATAACACCAGCATTCTTCACAGAGCTAGAACAAACAATCCTAAAATTTGTACGGAACCAGAAAAGACCCCGAATAGCAAAAGCAATCCTTAAAAAGAAAACCAAAACAGGAAGCATCACAGTCCCAGAATTCAAGCTATACTACAAAGCTGTAACCATCAAAACAGTATGGTGCTGACACAAAAGCAGACACTCAGATCAATGAAACAGAATAGAGAACCCAGAAATGGACCCACAAATGTAAGGCCAACTAATCTTTGACAAAGCAGGAAAGAATATCCAATGGAATAAAGACAGTCTCTTCAGCAAATGGGGTTTGGAAAACTGGACAGCGACATGCAGAAGAGTGAACCTGGACCACTGTCTTACACCATACACAAAAATAAACTCAAAATGGATGAAAAACCTCAATTTAAGACAGGAAGCCATCAAAATCCTCGAGGATAAAGCAGGCAAAAACCTCTCTGACCTCGGCTGCAGCAACCTCTTACTCAACACATTTCTGGAAGCAAGGGAAACAAAAGCAGAAATGAACTATTGGGGCCTCATCAAGATAAAAAGCTTCTGCACAGTGAAGGAAACAATCAGCAAAACTAAAAGGCAACCAATGGAATGGGGGAAGATATTTCAAATGCCATATCAGATAAAAGGTTAGTATCCAAAATCTATAAAGGACTTATCAAACTCAACACTCCCAAAACAAGTCATCTAGTGAAGAAATGGGCAAAAGACATGAATAGATATGTTCCACAAGAATACATCCAGATGGCTAATGGATACATGAAAAAATGCTCAACATCTTTCATCATCAGGGAAACACAAATTAAAACCACAATGAGATATCACTTCATACCTGTCAGAATGGTTAAAATTAACAACCCAGGCAACAACAGATGTTGGTGAGGATGCGGAGAAAGAGGATCTCTTTTGCATTGCTGGTTAGAGTGCAAGCTGGTGCAGCCACTCCAGAAAACAGTATGGAGGTTCCTCAATAAGTTAAAAATAGAACTACCCTACAACCCAGCAATTGCACAACTAGGTAATTATCCAAGGGATATAGGTGTGCTATTTTGAAGGGGCACATGTACCCCAATGTTTATAGCAGCACTATCAACAATAGCCAAAGCATGGAAAGAGCCCAAATGCCCATCGACAGAGGAATTGATAAAGAAGATGTGGTGTACACACACACACACACACACACACACACACACACACACACACACACTGGAGTATTACTCAGCAATCAGAAAGAATGAAATCTTGCCATTTGCAACTATGTGGATGGAACTAGAGGGTGTTATGCTAAGTGAAATTAGTCAGAGAAAGAGGGTGGGGAGATGGGCTAAATGGGTAAGGGGCATTAAGGAAGACACTTGTTGGGATGAGCACTGGGTGTTATACATAGGGGATGAATCACTGGAATCTACACCTGAAATCATTATTGTACTATATGCTAATGAACTTGGATGTAAATTTTTTAAAAAATAATAAAGGAAGAAAGAAAGAAATAAAGAGAAAGAAAGAAAGAAAGAAAGAAAGAGAGAAAGAAAGAGAGAAAGAGAGAAAGAGAGAAAGAGAGAAAGAAAGAAAGAAAGAAAGAAGAAAGAAAGAAAGAAAGAAAGAAGAAAGAAAGAAAGAAAGAAAAAAAAGAATTGCATTGAATCTATAAGTCACATTGGGATGTCTTAACAATATCAAATCTTCACAATTTGGAATCTAGACTTATCATTTGAAGATACAGCAACTGAAAGACAGAAGTTATTTTCAGGAATGAAAGAACAGATCTTTTGGGGCTTATGTAGGTTGTCGTGAAATTAAAATGTTGAGTTTATTTTGCTTCTGAAAATACCTAGACATGTATCAACCTTGAGAGAAACGTCACGATCTTTATCTGAAAGATCATGGAAAACTTGGCCAGAGTCACATCTTACAGTATGAAATGCACAAATTGCCTTTCTTTTGGAGGCTGGGAAAGTGGAATAACAGGTTGTGGAAGCTCACAGAACTTGTTTTGTATTCTCCAAAAACCCTAGGGCTTTACACACAATAATCGTTAAAATGCCATCACAAGCAAATTCAACCTCCAAGAGGTGATGATGGTATTGCGTCCTGGCATTTATTGAAAAGACTTTAACAGGTTTTCAAGTTATTCAACTTTCCTGCTTCTATTAAAGAAACTCAACCACCAGGGTGATATATGTTAAATATATCTTTTCCACCAGAATAAAGGTTGATTCGAAACTGATTCTTATTACTAATCTCCAAGACACCAACCTCTGAATGACAGTAAGACCTCTCATGTACCCTAAAATGGGGTGGTAGAGTATGTGTCAGTGGAAGGAACAATGGAGGACGTACTGGATTTTATTTACATAAGACTTGCCCTCTCTGTGGCAGTAAGTAGTCTTTCAACACTTTTGCTCATGGACCCATGAAAGCATTTTTGAATAATATTTATTATCTCCTGTATTTAGTCAGTAGCCAAATTTGTTACCATAACTATGAAGAGTTTCAAGTTGGTTATTTCAGTTGGCTTATGAAGATTAGCTTTTAAAATAAAAAAATAAACATTGAATTATAAATACAACCTTTATGCAATAAGAAAACATATGAAATATTTTTTTAGAAAAACTCGTGGATAGTAAAGTTTATGATGTGTGGAATGTATGAAATTTTCCTAATTCTACCTTCCTTCCTGATTCATAGTTTGTCTTTATTATTGTTTTAGTTCTACCTTGAAACAAATTTGTACTCACAAGTTGAACATTGCACTACAGTTTTCTCAAAATTCATCATATTCTGATTCTTTCTCAAATGTTTCTAAGGAGTCATTTATTTTTCTTACTTCGTGCTACTTTTAAGATTTTTTTCTTATGTCTTTTGAACAATGGAGAGTGTTATTTCAATATATTTTTCTCTAACCGATATCCCTGTTTTATCCTTTGGGAACTCACAGTATACGCATGTTGGAACTTGCAGATGTACATTCTATGTTTGTAGATTTGTTTCTGTCTGATTTTCATTTATTTATTTCATTTTTTATTCAGGGATGATCACTGAGCTCAGTGTGCCATTTCATCAATTCATTTTCTATCTTTTTTTGCTATTATGCAATCTATTTAATTGTTTAATTTCAATGTTTCTACTTTTATATTGTAAGATCGTTAATTTATTTTCCAGAAATGTAATAGTCTTTCTCTGTCTCTGTGAATATGCAGGAAGGTCACTTTTTTATTGAGTAAATTTGGTGCATAACATTGTGTAGATGTAAGGTATACAGCCTATTACTTTGATACACGTCTATTTTATAATTGCTGATGTAGCCATATTTATCACATTACGATATTTTGTCTACAGTCATTATACTGTGCCTTAGGTCTCTATGAAAAGACTTTAACAGGTTTTCAAGTTATTCAGCTTTCATGCTTCTATTAAAGAAACTCAGCCACCAGGGTTATATATGTTAAATACTCTGTAACTATCTGCTGCTATCCACATTTCTATTCACAGCATGGAGTCCTTGGATTAAAGTCCTGTGTCTTTTCCATCAGAATTTAATACTCATTACAAATTTGTATCCTTAAATACCATCACTTTTATCCACACCCCCATCCATTGGTAACCAGCATTTTATTCTCTGGTTTTTATGGATTTAACTTTTTTAGATTACACGTATAAGTTATACATATGGGATTTGTCTTTTTCTGTCTGACTTACCTCGCTTAGCATAATGTGCTCAAGGTCCATCCATGTCATAACAAATGCGAGGTATCTTCTTTTCTCGTGGCTGGATAATACTCCATTGTGCATATGGAACATATCTTTTTTATGCATTCATCCCTTCATGGGCCTTTGGGTTGTTTCCATATCTTGGCTGTTGGGAATAATGCTGTGACAAATGTGGGAATGCATATATCTCATCAAAATCCAGTTTTTATTTGCTTTGTGCGTAAAGGAAGTGCAATTGCTAGATTGTATGGTGGGTCAAATTTCAATTTCTTGAGGAACGTCCAAATGTTTACCATAGTGATCAGACTAATTTACATTCCCACCACACATCCTCAGGAGCATCTGTTGCCTCTTGTCTTCTTGAGCCTAGCCATTCTAACAGGTGTGAGGTGATATCTCACTATGGTTTTGATTTGCATTTACCTGATGATTAGTGATGTTGAGCATCTGTTCATGTGTCCATTGGCCATCTTGATGTCTAGTTCTTCTACCCATTTTCTTAAATTCAGATTGTTTGTTTTTGGTTATTGAGTTGACTGAGTTCTTTATACTCTCCGGATATTAACCCTCATCCAATATGTGGTTTGGAAAAATTTTCTCCTATTCTGTAAGTTGTGTTTTCATTTTGGTAATTGTTTCTTTTGCTTTGTGTAGGCATTTGAGTTTGATATAGTCCCATTTGTTAATTTTTTCTTTTGTGGTTTGTGCTCTTGGCATGATGCCCCTCAAATTATCGTGAATACCAGTGAGTTTCTTCTGTAGGTTTTCTTCTAGGAGTTTTATGGTATCAGCTCTTATTAAATATTTGATCAACTTTGAATTAATTTTTATGAGTGGTATGAGATTGGGGTCTAACTTAATTGCTCTGCATGTGTTTCTCTAGTTTTCCCATAATCGTTTGTTGAAGAGCCTATCCTTTCCCCCCTGTTAGGTATTGTTAGCCTCCTTGTTGAATATGAGTATCTGCTGGGGTTTAATTTTAGGCTTTCTCTTCTGTTCCCTTGGTTAATGCGTTTCTTTTTGTGCCAGTACCATAGTGTTTTCATTACTATGTCTTTGTAGTATAGTTTGAAATCTGGAAGTATGGTACCGTCAATTTTGTTCTTTTTTCTCTATGCTTTGACTATTGGGGGTCCTTTGTGGTTTCACATAAATTTTGGGCTTTTCTTCCACTTCTTTGAAGAACGCCTTTAGTATTTTGAAGGAGATCGCATCCAATCTGTGGATGGTTTGCAGTAGCATGGCCATTTTAACACTAACAGTTCTTCCTATCCATGAACAGGGTATGTCTTTCCATTTGTTTGTGTCTTCCTCAGTTTCTTTCAGGAAAGTTTAGTAGTTTTCATTTTACAGATCTTTCACTTCTTTGGTTAAATTTATTTATAAGCATTTTATTATTTTTGATACTATTGTGAATGAGATGGTTTTCTTTATTTTTTTCAGTTGCTTCATCATTAATGTAAAGGAATGCGATAGATTTCTGTACGTTGATTTTGTATCCTGACACTTTGGTGAAACTATTAGTTAATTCCAACAGTTCTTTTACTAATTCTTTGAGATTTCTATATATGATCATGTCATCAGCAAATAATGACAAGTTTCCTTCTTCTTGCCCAGTTTGGATGCCTTTTATTTTTTTTGTTGCACCTAATTGCTCTAGGTAGAACTTCCAGTACTATATTGAATAGGAGTGGTGAGAAAGGACATCCTCGTCTTGTTCCTGATCTTAAGGAAAACACTTAATTTTTCTCCAATGACTATAATGTTAGCTGTGAGCTTGTTTTATATGGTCTTTATTATGCTCAGGTATGTTCTTTCCATGCTCCTTTAAGGGGTTTTATCATGACAGGATGTTGCATCTTGTCAAATGCTTTTTCTGCATTTATTGAGATGATTGTGTGGTTTTTGTCTTTTATTTTATTGATGTGACATATTACATTTATCGATTTGTTTATGTTGAACTATTCTTGCATCCCAGGAATAAATTCCACTTGGTCATGGTGTACAATCCCTTCAATATGTTCTCGAATTCTGTTTGCTAACATTGTCGAGAATTTTTGCATCTGTATTCATCAAGTGGTATTGATGTCTATCACAGTCTATACTTTTCTTTTCTTGTCGTATCCTTATCTAGTTTTGGTATAAAAGTTATGCTGACCTTGTGGAATGAGTTTGGATGTTTGGCAGTGTTCCCTCCTCCTTGATATATTGGAAGAGTTTGAGGAGGATTGATGTTAATTCTTCTTTAAATATTTGATAGACTTCTCCAGGGAAGCTGTCTGTTCTGGAGTTCTCTGTGTTGGGAGTTTTTTGATTACTGATTCAATTTTTTTACTTGTAATGGGTCTGTCCACATTTTCTATTTCTTTCTGATTTAGTCTTAATGAGTTGTGTGTTTCTAGAAATGTACCTATTTTTTCTAGGATATGTGATCTGTGGTCGTGCAATTGTTCATTATAGTCTCATGATTTTGTGTATTTCTGTAGTATCAGTTTTAATATCTCCTCTTTTATTTATACTTTTATCTATGTGTTCTCTTGACTTTTTTCTTAGATAGTCTAGCTAAGAGTTTGTCAATTTTGCTTATCTTTTAGTTTCACTGATTCTATTGTTTTTTTCTGGTCTCTATTTCATTTATTTCTGCTCTGATCCATATTATTTCCTTCCTTCTGCTACTTTGGGCTTAATTTGTCGGGAGTGTATATATTTCTGATCGCTATATCTTCTTGATGTATTGACTCCTTATCATTTATATAATAGGCTTTTTTGTCTCTTGTTACCCTATTTGGCTTGAAGTCTATTTTGTCTGATATAAGTATGCCTATACTTTGGCACACTGTTTTTTTAAGGTTGCATTTTTAAAAACCTTTCGATTGAAGTATAGTTGGCACACAATATTATATTAGTTTCAAGTATATGCTCACTTCTAATTATTCTGTTTATCAACTGTTTCTCATGGCGTTCCTCTATTTATTTAGATGCCCTTTTTGCAAAACGTTGTCATTCTGGTTTCTGAAATTAACAGCTGTTTGCTCATATTTGCATTTCATATTTCCCAATTTATTTTTTACATGTTGATTCTGATTATAAGAATTATAAGTGGCTTGTTCTTCGAGATTTTAGCTGTAATGCAGGGGTTAGTGGTCATAGGAGACTCAATGGGACACTCTCCCTGCCTCTCCAATTTGAAGACAAATACTCCCAGCTTTAGTCAGAGCACATGGGTCCCTATATCCTGCAGGTGAAGGTCCCTATATCCGCAAGTGGGAAGATGGCAGTGTCCAGAAAGCCCATCTTTCCTGACGGCTGTCTCATGGGAAACCACCAGAGGGATACTCAGGTTCCCTCCTTTGTTCCATGAATTCACTCCCACTCTGAGCCTGAAGATTGCCTGGAACCATCCATGCTTCTCTGCACAGCAGTCTCCTGCACCTGGTTTCAGCTCAGTCCTGCTTAGGTCCTATTTCTCCAAAGGTGTAATTCATCATACTTTCAATCTTTTAGAGATTCCTCAAAATGGCCGGCCCACTATCGCAATTTCTTCTTTGTTGTCCAGCTTTATAACGGATTTAAATTCTCGTGAAGTACACTTTCTGTCATTTCTCATGATATTGTGTGGGAGGTAGGTAGACGTGTTCTCGGTCTGTTTTCTTGATCCAATTTCCGCTTTATTCTCCAAAGAAACTCTCATGTCAAATTAAAACGCAATTATTTTCTTATCTTGATAATACCCTGTAATTTCTCTAATGCAGTTTCAGAGGAATGATAAAAGCAAATGGGTATTGCATCTCCTAAAAGAGCCATAAACCAAGGGGAACAGAGTTGCATATGTCAAGGATTTAGCATTGATACATTTTATGCTATCTTGAACTCCACCAGGAAGCATCATCCTTCCTCAATGAGTTTCTTGGGACCAGCCATTTCAATTAAGTTGTTTATATTACCAAGCCCATTTGTACAAGCACATGCTTAGCTGCCCCGCATGATGGCATAATGGACGGGTTAAATGATGGAGATAAAGCTTTCCATCTAGCTGAAGTCCTTGTGTCTGTGCATTCACACATAGACCCAGACACACAGAAACTTCTTTTCAAGACTAGACACATCGCACATACATTCCACCAGGACTTGGCTGTAGTTTCACACATTATACAACTCTACTTTTGATCCCTTGAAGATTGGATATGTGATCTTCCATTGTGCTGAAAGCACTCTATTATTCCGACTTCTAGGGCTCACATTGCCCTGTGCAGTGATTTTTTTCTCTGTTTGACCTTCCCCAACCCCTCACCTTCCATGGAATCTGAGCTCTTTGAGCACAAGAAGGATGGATGCTGTATTCATCCTTATCTTTCAAAGATAACTTGCAGTATAGTCTGTCACCTGGTGAATATTATGGGCTCAATAAATACATTTCTAAGATGGATACACATCCACATAGATAGAGATAGGTATTTACTTATAACGTCCACCATATAGACAATAAATGCAATTGTCATAATAAATAATTCTATCTTGCTTCAGCTACTTAACCATATGTACACTCAAGAGCTATTTGCTTCTAGATATGTCAGTACATATTTATAAATATATCTATTGTATTCTCATATAAAGCATATATAGACTTAAGCTACCCAGGAGGTTTTATCTTAATAATTTTTTATATTTATAATATAAATTGTATACTCTGTGTAAACATGCACACATACATCAGTTTGCATATATGTGCACATACATGTATATACATATGTATATCTATCCATACACACACACACACACACACACACACACACACAATATGGTATTTTCAAATATATAAAGGGGGGAAGGAAAATAACTACTTTTTACTACCCTGAGAAATTGTGTATTGATGACTTGGTATCTGGTGTTTTTAGTTGTTCTGATGTTTTATTTTATTATTATTTTGTATTTCCTTTCTTTTGTGTGTGTGTGTGTGTGTGTGTGTTTTGTGTTTTTTGTTTTGTTTTGTTTTTTGTTTTGTTTTGTATTTCCTTTCTAGAATTAGGAATTGACGCAGTGAGAAAGAGATGTTCTGGACTTTGAGGCTGGGGGACGCTTACATGCCTTGTAGAATGTGTATTCCATGTACTTACACATATGGTATGTGGTTTGGTGCACCGTTTATCAAATTTTGTTTTGTTTTAGGCACGGGCGCCCAGTGCTTTATTAAAACAGGTCCAAACACGGATCATTTTACAGTATTTGCTAACTGGGCTCCAAAAGTGAAAACAAACAAACAAAAATCTTACGTCTCCATAAGAGTTGAGAAACCAGAGAGAAGAATCAGAAGAAATGGGGCACAAGTATTCCCTGAGAATCTAAGAGGAAATCTGTGCACCCACACTTGGCGTTTGAAAATATCCACTTGAAACAAATGCATCTGGATCTGTTGATGCTGAGTTTAAACAACTATCCCTATAATCTCTGAATTTGACTCAGACCATGCCTCAGAAAGGCTCAGTGACCCTGAAAACGAGTGACAGAGGGTTGACTTCAGCCCACATCTCAGTGCCTTTGTTCTGCCATGGACCTCTAGTGTTAGGTTCAGCTGTTTGATATGAAATATTATTGAGTCTCTTGTGTGTAGATAAGAACATGCAGCCATTTCCCAAAAGCTCTCTGAACTTTTTGATGGTTATCATGATTGTCCATTCCAATAGAAAGGTTGCATTCATGCTTTAACAATGAGGTGCCAGGGATCCACTGAAGATCCAGAGGCTAGTGTGTGCCACAGCCATATTCCTACGTATGCGATAAGAGCTGTAGATATCACACCAGCTTGTGATACAAAACAAACAGAAACTTGAATGTAAAGCCATCCTTTTAACTGTTACAAGTTTACCACACCTTTAACCCTATTTTAGATCAAAAAGTGTTTGTGAGGAAGGGTTTTGAAAGAGCACTATCTATTTCCTCGTTCTTATGTTCAGTTCTTAGTTCTTGGGACACTTTAATCAGTTAGCCAATGCTAATAATCCCTTTAGGTCGAGCAAACTGTACCTGTCCTTGCTACCTATGACATCATTCGTCTTGTGTTGTATTTAAAAGTTAAAAGCTGGGGCGCCTGGGTGGCGCAGTCGGTTAAGCGTCCGACTTCAGCCAGGTCACGATCTCACGGTCCGTGAGTTCGAGCCCCGTGTCGGGCTCTGGGCTGATGGCTCAGAGCCTGGAGCCTGTTTCCGATTCTGTGTCTCCCTCTCTCTCTGCCCCTCCCCCGTTCATGCTGTGTCTCTCTCTGTCCCAGAAATAAATAAACGTTGAAAAAAAAAATAAATAAAAAATAAATTAAAAAAATTAAAAGTTAAAAGCTACTTGGGGCCTCTGCCACTCCTGGATCCCATCAATGCATCAAAATGAGATAGCTGACTTCAATGACAGCATCTCTTAACATCATCTCCAGTCTACAGAAGACAGCCATCACAATGGTTTCCAAAGATGCTGTTTTTCACTTTGTTAATGCATTCTTTGTTACTTCTGTTATGGGAGGATCCTCTGAATCCTCCTATGGGACATGGACAGATGGGTATGTAGGTCTCATAAGACAAATCCGACCTAAAATTCTTATTATCCTGAAACTTGATATTCCTTTCTTTCTCTCTCTCTCCCCCAACTCTTTCCCCCATCACAAAAGTCGTGGGATCTCATCCTTCTTTTTTGTTCTTTTAAGTTAAGTTTATTTATTTATTTTGAGAGAGAGGGAGTGTGTGCACACATGCACATGCTCGTGTGAGTTAGGGAGGGCTAGAGACAGAGAGAGAGAGAGAGAGAATCCCAAGCAAGCTCTGCACCGTCAGCACAGAGTCTGACGTCGGGCTTGATCTCACCAACCATGAGATCATGACCTGAGCTGAAATCAAGAGTCGGGCGCTCAACCAACTGAGCCACCCAGGTGCCCCCATCTTTTTTTAATATAGGAAATCGTGTCCTAGTCAACTAAGCAAACTGGTAGAGACACTTCCAACTATATCACTAACATTTAACTTAGCAATCCCTAGTATGTAAACCCATTCAATCCCAATCCAACATTATAACTTCTTGGACACAGTGTCTTAGAATATATTTTCAAACATATACCCCAAATTTCTACAAATATAAATGAACACGATTTTGTAATTCTTTTGCTATTCGAGCTCTTCCTAGTATAGACTTTGTATATTTCCCTCCTGAGTTTGCTGGAATTTGCCTCAGATTAGAATCAGAAGACAGTGATGGGGGTCGGAGGGGTCACTATGAGGAAAATAGACATGTCTTTACAAATTATTTGCTTCAAATAAGGTTATCACAGGACAAGAGCAAGCTATTTAATTCAGACATGGTGAGGGAGGCTCAAGGGGGATTTGGAGCTTCAAATTTTTTCCTTTGCAAATCTTCCTGATCAGCACCACAATTTTCACACATAAGACTTGTGAGCCTGTGAATTCCATAGGTACTTAAAATTTAAACATGCACTATAAAACTTGTGGTCGGATTTTTAGCTATGTCTGCACTATGTGAACTACAAATATGGTATTATTTTAGAGGATTCCGTAGAAGCTCTGTAATTTTCTGACCACACTTTGAGCTCGTTCTTGTTATGGGATTTTTATAAACTTTTTGGTTAACCAGACGCAAAAGATCATCACAAAAAAGCTTATAGTCAAAATATTATAAAAAATGAGGGTAACAAGTAATTGGTATCCCAGTTTTTTTCTCAATGGGCACTTTATGTCAAATGTATGCAGGTGAAAATTTAATTGTTATGTTATTGCATATTGTGAATTACCCTAGTATTCCATTTTCTAATGACAACTGACTGGGTTATGCTTGGATCTATTCTCAATCATTTCGTTAACTAATCAGGAATCCCATCTTTGAAAGTCTGCTTCCTGGTACCAAGGAGGGTATCAATCAGGGTCATGATTAACACAGAAACAACTTCAAGCATTTCAAGCAGAAGAAATTTAACATGTGGAATTCACCAGGTACCTGTTGGGTACATTGCAAGAGGAAAGGGCAAAACAGAAGCTGAAGAAAAACAGAATAAAACGAACAATAACAAAAGGAAGAAAGGAAATACACAGACCTCAAAACCTGCAAATACTCACTTTCACTGTTGTTTGTAACATTGACCTTTTCACATTGGCTGTATTTTTCGGAGGTTAACCGAGGCTCTGCTATTATTATTATTATTATTTTAAATAATTATCAACAACTTCTCTCACCATCAACCCATTGCAGCCATGTCCCTGCTCACGCTAACAACCTTCAACCCATTGCAGCCATGTCCCTGCTCACGCTAACAACCTTCCCAAGTTAAAAACAGGTCTCATTTCTAGTTCTTCCTTGTGCTTCCTGAAGTTCAGTGGTTGTATCGAACTTCTCTCTCAACGTCTTTATTGACTGCAATAGCTTGTAATGCCAGACGCCCTTTTGGGATGTAGGGTTGTTTTGAATCAGTGACCTTTACAATTGTTTTTCACCTGTTTTCTCCTTCTGGTGGAATATAAGAACTCCTCAACAGGGCTGAATGGTTTATATATGTTAATTTGAGTTGGCAATTCCCAGGAAGGGGAGTAACAGTTTTCTAGGTGGGCGTACTACTGATTTCTTCCTCCAGCTTGATTGTCAGTTGAGAAAGGATTCACAGACATGCTGTTCTGAGTGCACCAATTTCATATCTTACAAAACAGTTATGATTGAGATTTTCCCTGTCCCCAAACTTAGACCAGAATAAGGCACTCCCCACTTTAGGGTTTTGACCTTACAGGTGAGGAATTAGAGAATCAATGTGATTCTGCTGTGTTTCCTCTTACGTGATGCCCATGCACTGTTTCTGCTTTGTTTCTGTTTTTTCTTCGGTGTTTGTTTGGTTGGCATGAAGTCTATAGACCCTTTTAAAAATCTGCTTTCCTCTGTTAGAATATGCAGAAAGTCACCGAAGTATTAGACTATGAATAATGATGATGATAAAATACAAATAATAACCAGCGGTGAATCATGACTTTATTTGAGACTCTGTTCTTAGCATGCATTACCACATTAATTCTTATAACAATGATTTGACAAAATAATATGATGATCCTTATTTTACAGATGAGGGATTGAGGCTTAGAGAAATTAAGTATATTTTTCTTGTGCTACGTTTCACACCTAATAAGCCGTGTTACTTCAAATAATGCCCGCATCCACTTTTTCCAGCATGAACGCACACGTGCGCGCGCGCGCACACACACACACACACACACACACACACACACACACACATATTTCAGTTGGGATTTAGCAAAGAAAATAGTCACATGCAAGGTTTTGATGACTATATTAAATAGGAAGTCTACCAACTCACTAGCAAAAGTATTTACTAGGTAAATATATTATAATAGGTGTATATACTTCAGAAGGCAAAATAGGCTTCTAAAGCATATAAATGCACATGTTTTCCTAAGTTCTGCTCATTAAAATGACTTCTAGGTAATACTGATTAGAGGCATCAAGGAACCCTTGTCTCTATAAAATGTGTCTCTATTCAGTTGACATTACAAGAGTTATTTTAAATTAATAAAAATATTTTAAAAATATTCCTCATTCACTCAGTTATTGTCCTATATATGCATATATATTAATTTGGATAATTTTTATATTTAAAGGGATATATAAATAAATATGTTAATAATAGTAACTTCCTTTGAAGTAAATATCAATTATTGCCATAATCGTTTACCATGTTGGATATTTATGACGGTATATGGCAGTTTTCTATTACCTGTCAATATAAGGTAACTAGTCTTGTTGTAAATTAAACCATTCTAAATTCAGTTCTTCTTCTTGGGGGAAAATTAGTATATATCGTGTGTCTTCTGGGGGAAAATTCTCATTTCTAGACGACTAAATAACCTTTAATATTTTGGCATTTCCATCTAGCTAGTTATTATAACTTATGATCTAATTAGCATTTGGTATTTGATATCTCCAGTGACTAACGAGACCATCTAAATTAAAGTATTTCAAATCCTAATGTCTTGCTAGAGAATTCTATTAAAATAGAAGAGCAACATTGGCTTCTTCCATTCCTCACAGTTTACCTTCAGGTTTATTGGTTAATGTTTAATTCTCCAATGAAAAGTTAATGATCTTGGAATGTCACGTATTACGAAATCCCACATTGCTCCTTGCTGAGTCTCATCTCTCAACTGAATTCTCTAAAGACTTTAAGACTGAAAATTTCAGCATCAATTTTTAGGAAATTTTTTGAAAACCTCAACGCAGTATCCAACAAGAAGTTCTTCATATATATATATATATATATATATACTATAATGTAATAATTATAATAATACATATATTATATATAATATATTATATATAGTAATATATAATTATAATAATTATCTTAATATAATATATTTATGTAATAATAAATAACATATAAATAAATATAAATATATATATATTAAAACAACCATTATATGGAAAACCATTGAAAACTCCCCAATTATTGTCGTCGTTTAAAACTCATTCTCTCACATTAATTGTATGCAGTATTTTTTCAGAGATTTCATTTTGCGTTCATACACACCCATTTATGAAATATTGAATAAAATTTAATTTGTTACATTTTACTGATAGTTTAAAAACTCTAGGTTTTCAAAGAATTGGCACAATCCTGTTGTTCTGGAACAAACCTAGGAGTGAAAGCAAAGTACCATAAATAATTTTCTAGGTATCTGCATATTTAGTTACACCATATACCATAACACAAAGCACACGCACACACACACACGTGCATGAAATAGCTCCACAAGAGAGTAGATTAAGCAGATTTTTAGAATTATAAAATCTTGTAAAATTCATTTGAGACCCCAAACTTGCCCTAGAATCATTTACTTAGATCTAAATCACAACTGCTCCTGAAACTTGTTTAAAAACAAGTCCTTGCCCTCAGGAGTGTAACATCTAATGGGAAAGGATGCATGGATAAAAAGGTTACCTAGATAGGGGCACCTGGGTGGCTCATTTGGTTAAGCGTCAGACTTTGGCTCAGGTCATGATCTCACAGTTCCTGGGTTCGAGCCCCCATCAGGCTCTGTGCTGACAGCTCAGAGCCTGGAGCCTGCTTCAGATTCTGTGTCTCCCTCTCTCTCTCCCCCTTCCCTGCTCGCTCGCTCGCTCTCTCTCTCCAAAATAGATAAACATTAAAAAAAATTCTGAAAAAGATTACCTCTACAAATAAGCATTAAAAAAATTTGATGGGTCAAACTTTCCTTTCAAAAACTTACAAGTCGATGATTTAGCTCCAGCTACTTCAGCAATGAGAGAATTGCCGTTGTAGCAATAGACAATTCCGAAGGCGCAATGGCTCTGAAAGTTTTCTTCCTGCAGAGTGAAGGGGGTCATTCCACAAGGTCAAGTAAGGCTTTAGGAACCCACAGGTGACCAAATCAGGATGCTCACACAATTAGGCAAACGTAACCACCTTTGGCAGAGATCTGAGTAGCAGTAAATGTGATCAGAAGTATTATGTGTCATAGAAATATCCTTGCGAAGATGTTTTTTCTTTCTCTGAGTAATTCTACCTAAGATTTGTCTTCCCCTTGCAATGAACACAATAGCCGTGGCTGAAGAAACCTTAAGAAATCATTGTGAACTGGGATTAGTCAGCATGAGACAGAGACCAACAGGGTACACAGGTCAGAGGGTGTACTGAACCGTGGCATAAAGAAAAAGAGACAAGCTGAGGTGGAAATACATGTTTTAGAAACTCCTGGCTGACTTCCCAATACCCCAAGAAGGACAACCGGGCAAGAAACCACAAAGGTCTCACTCCTGGAAGGATGTCAGAGATGCATCACTCATCCGGGCACCTGCACTGGCTAATGAAATATTAGTAACAGGTGTTACTGCTGGGAAGAGAGATTTAAAAGCCGTGTGCACCTCTTCATTCTCTCTCTCTCTCTTTCTCTCTTGGGCTTTTATCACTTCCTGCATTCCAAATAGCAGAGCTATTTGGCCAGAAAGAGTGGTCAGCCTGGTCCTGGAGAGTGAGTGGGCCCACCCCTACTCCTCTCTCAGGCGAGTAGCAAAGACCCAGAAGGGAACCAAAGAAGAAATACATCCTCACACTTAAGCCCCTGAGAATCGGGAGCTGTCAGGAGCCCCAGCAACCCTAGAGCATCCGCACTTACACAACGAGCGGGTTCAAATTCTCTGACTGAGCTAGAGAGGACATTGTTTTTGCTGACATCTTTTTCCCCTCCGCCTCTACACTTGCTCCTTGACCCCGTCTTGTAGGTGAAAGATACCAGGGTAAGATTTCCAATTTTTTTTTCTGTCATCAGAGGCCTAACGGTGAAGGCGGAACTTGTTTTCTGAACCAATACCCAGTGCACATCTAACAGAAACTGTTCTGATTTCATCAGAGCAAAACAATTTATCCCCCACTGCATCATGCTCATATGAATGTTAAGCGGAAATAGGTGCAGAACTAAGTTAATTTTTCATAAGGCAAAGGGACTCTGAAATGTATTTAAGAAAACATGTATTGTCATTTTCCATTTGGAAATTTAATCTTTCCATTAATTAAGTGTGGCTTTTGACGTTACACAGGGTTAACCCTGCAAAGTGACCAAAATCATTGTCCTTCCCTCCTCTGCGTGGAATTTACCGGTTCAAATGCAGAATGGCCGAATCTAAAATGAATGTTACAGGAAATCATGATTGAAACAATAGGTTGTTGTTTTGATGTCCTCTTATTTTGCTGGGCCAAAAATGATCTAAACTACCCAAGAAAATGATGGTACACAGGTGTTGTTATTGCCTTTTCAGCCCAGTGTGGCTTTTAAATCATGTTGCTATGGTAACACCATCATTTCTAGACTATAATCCCATTAGGAGAAACCGGTGATAAAGTAAACTCATTACAACAGACCTTACATTTGCTTCACTTCCGGTTGTGTCGGCTTTATTGCAAATAACACTGGTAGGAGCTATTAAGTAAAAAACACATAAGAATGTCACGCTTAGTCTTAAGATGTTTTTGGACAGAGAAAATGGGGATTTTGAAAATTACTGCAGATTTTTTGAATGTTAGCACAACTTTGCCAACAAATACCACCTATTCCGTTTTAACGGACTACTGGGGTAATGAAGTACATCATACACAGATGTAATGATTATTATGAAAATATATACCTTTATAAGAAATACGTGAATAATATTATGCATCTTGCTTCTTTGACACTTCAGTCCTTTCTCCTATGACATGCTTTTAGAATCACATCTACCAATATACCAACAGGCCATCGATTCACAAGAACACTGGGATCCCGGCAGAATCTATGACTGGCCCAGGAAGTCGGTGGATAGACCAGCCAAAATTGTAGGAAGGACATCTTTACTCCTAAGTTTCTTCTCTCTCTTCATTTTACTTGGTAATTATTTTGTTGCTCAGAATCATTCCTAATTGTTCATGTTTTTAATTTAGAAATACTATTTCCACTACGTGAAATCAGAGTCTATCCCCCATTTTGGACTGAGTGTGCACATTTCTATATAAGCTAAGGTAAGAAATTAGTCATCTGGTTAAGAGGCTCTGTGCAGATAGAATTGAGTGAATTAAAGGCCGGCTAATTTCAACTTCCAGGATGATGGAGAAGTACTTTTCCCTATTTCTCCCACTTTATGCAAATAAAAGCTCTGGACACTATATGTAAAACAAACACAAGACAACTCTGTTTCAGAGGACTCTGTTTCAAACAACTCTGCTTCAGGGATTTGGGGACAGAGGAACACACAAGGGTGACTTTCTTTGGTTTTCATTTTTCTCACGTGTCTGGGCCTGAAGGTAGGAGAAGCCAGCATCTTTTTGGATGTTACCAGTGTGCATGTGCCACACTGGCCCCAAGGTAGCCTGCTATCGCCAGCCATGGAGTGAGGCAAGGGGCATCTGGAAAGGAATAAAACACAGACAACAATGGCTCTATTCTAACCAAACGACTGAGGACACGCTGTAGACTGATGCCCACTTCTGCCAGCAAAGACTGAATGGGGAACCTAGACTAACACCATCCCCGTCACCAGGCTCTGACCAGGAGCCAAGTAGACCAGGTAGGCGGTGAGAACCTTCAGATCTCCTGGGTGATAGCGAGGCCCCAGTCTTGCAGTCTTGGTGGAGACCACTTGGGAACCCTAGACTTGCATCCCCAACGGGCAGTAATGAGGAAAAATGGAGGAAGGTCAGAAGAGGCCAAGCAGAAACTCAAAACTTTCACTAGCACACAACAGCAATGAATCTACCTACCTGTGCTCTCCGTAAGGCCATGTGAGGAGAAGTAGAAAGGTATCCTTGTCTTTTGCAGCCAGGGTGACAAAAAACCAAATCTTCATCCTTGCCCCGCCAACAAGGAGCCCTCCCCCTGTCAATGGAAGGCAGCAGTAAAGGCCGAGAGGGGAAACTGGACTTCTTCCGTGGGGGCAATGCCAGGATGATGACCTTTCATCTACCTGAGAAGAGGATGTCACCTCACCTATAGGGCGAAACCAATTCGACTGACAACAGGTTTCTCATCAGAAGCAAGGTCGGTTACAAGGAGGTGACATGACATTTTTCAAGTGCTGAAAAATCTAGAATTCTATATGGGCTGAAGTGCGCTATACCATATGATTTCACTTAAATGTGGGATCTAAAAAACAAAACAACAGCAACAAAACACAAAAGAATAAACAAAATGAAAAGCAGAATCAGGTCTATAAATACAGAGAACAAACGGGTGGTTGCCAGAGGGGTGAGGGGATGGGCAAAAATGGGTGAAGGGGAGGCGGGGTGCAGGCTTCTAGTTATGGAATAAGTTAGGCAAGGAAATAAAGATACAGAGGAGAGAATACAGTCGATATTGTCATAGAGATGTGACAGGTGACGGCTACACTTGTGGTGAGCACAGCATAACATATAGGCTTGTCTAATCACCGTGGTGCACACGTGAACCTAACGTGATGTGGTGTGTGTCAACTGTTATCAATAAAGAAAAAGAAAAATTAAAAAGGGAAAGAGAAACGAGGAGGACACCAAGGCATTCTCAGATGAAGAAAAGGTTACATCCTGTATGACTTCACTTATATACCATTTTTGAAAATACAGAACTGCAGAACTAGAGGCCAGATTAGTGAGGGTTGAAGGAGGAAGGAGGTGGGAGGTGGGTGTGTTTATACGAAGTCAATGGGAGGGACCCTTATGGTGGGATTGTTCGGGATTTTGAACATCCGTGTTACGTTGGTTGTGAATCGTACTATAGATTTACAAGATGCTGCTCTTGTGGAAACAGGGTAAAAAGTGCATGGGATTTCTCAGTATTATTTCTTAACAACTACATGTGACTCTACAGTTCTCTCAAAAAGAAAACAAAATGTAATAATAATAATAATAAAAAGCTTACGGAGTTTTCATCTCTTCTTTTATCCTGGGACAGGGAGTCATTACTACTTTGTGACTGGCAAGGTATATGTGTATTCTATCTGGCATTGAAGATGCACTTTGAAAGCAGAACATTTTCAGCCTTATTCTCAAAAATATCCTTGTACTTTAGTAGAGTATTCCTGACAGGCATAGAAGTATGTGTTGCATGACTGAATTAGTGAATGGATTAATGCCAAAATTACTCCCTATATAATCTTTGAGTAGGCTCTGTTATTATATAGATGAATCCTTTGAGCTAGACATAGCCACCTTAGTCCATCTTCCAATGGATGGCCCTCTAGAATTTGGTAAGGACCATCAATACTCCTTCCTTCCTCCTCCCCAACGTTTCCTTAACTCTTGTTTCTTTAGCCATTCTCTACATGCAAGAGATGTTTCTATACCCCTAGAGAATTTGGTAATCTTCCTTTGAAGGTGCTCTGATTTGTCAATATCCTAAACAATAGGAGACTCTAAGCATGGTAGGTGAGATGTTGTCTTACAATTGTACGATTAGACCATAGTTTTCTTTTTATATTTTTAACCACATATTTATTAATATTTGAAATTCCAATGGCACAAAGACGCAAGTTTTAAAAACTAAATTGGCTCATGATTTTAAGAATTCAGAAGCCCCACTGACATTAAAAACATGAAAATGATACAATTACATACAATATTTAAGCAGCAAAAATTCCATGCCTAAAGGCAAACACTTAATGGTTTCTTGCATATCCTTTCAGAAGCTAAGAGTATATATGTTGGTAAATGTGTGTGTTTTACACCCATTCATTCATATATATATATATGAATACATGTGTGTATGTGTATATATATAGTATTCATCTATACATATGCTTATATTATAGATTGATATAACATATAAATATAAATGTTACCTACATAAATTTTCTTATGAACATGATGAAAAGAGTATAATCAAGATCTATTGTATCCTTCCTACAGATGAATGAAGTGAGACCAAAAGAGATTACATAGCTTATTCATAGTGGCCTATGTCACAAATAAGCTTACAAGAATAGTCATTATGTGAATCCCTTCTAATAAGTTGAGAGAATGATACAGAAGATGAAATGATATAGAAACACTCTCCAAAAGCAAACTTGAAGTAGTTTGCATATTTTTGTAATATGTAAAAGTATTGAAGGACATTCACAATATGTAAGGTCAAACTTGAGCTCAGGAATTATAACCATTTCTCCTTCTTTTTCATGTTCATCTGTACATAAAATTTTACCATATATATGTACTAGTTTTTAATAAGAGAAAGCACGAGTTACATAAAAAAATGAAATGATCGTAGATGTACACAACATTTTGTACAGAAGAGTTTAAAAGTCATAATCAAATATAGTAGTGAAAGCTCGAAACTATTTTAAATGCATAACAAACTGAGAATTATAGGATGCATACTGCATATGTCATATGAATGCCTACGAAGTAGTTATTCAGAGGAAATGTAAGGAAAATATTACTGGCTGATAAAATACTTAAAGTAAAATTTAAAACATCAAAAATCATTTCTACTACTTTCCCTGGCAAGTTTTTGTTGTACTATAAACTCAATAACAAGTATATAATATAATATATAATATAATAATATAATATATATATATAATATAATATATATACTTATAACAAACTTAAAAACAAGTATATAATAGAATATAAATATGCAATATTGTATAGCTAAATATGCTATAACATACACACACCTGTGAAGCATGGATTTGTATGTTGTGTGTAGTCATCATAGAGATAATTAATTTTGTTTTCTCTTATGTAATGTCCTATTTTCTGTCATTTTTGTTTCACGGGTGCAAATTAGTCGTATATTCAGAAAGCCTACCGTAACTGTAAACGGGTATCTCTGGTCTTCAAATATAGTAATGAAAAATACTGTTTTAGTAGAAATGAAATAATATTCTCGATAGCCTAATATTTTCTGTGCATATTTTTGTTGTTTCACTTTTATTTGCAAAATGCCTGACAATATGCTATTTTCATAGTAATTCATACTCTTTTATACTGTGCTGTTTTCCTGCCATTGGTACATTTTATACTATACTTTTTCGTACTCTCACAGTTTCATTCTATTTTCGTACATATTTTGGAACTGGGGAAATAATATCCTTCTTTGACTTAAACTGCTGTGTTTGAACTTTTACTCATCCACTTCAATCTTGTATGTAGGGAGGAATTTTTTTTTAATGTGAAATTTATTGTCAAATTGGTTTCCATACAACACCCAGTGTTCATCCCAAAAGGTATCCTCAATACCCATCATCCACTCTCCCCTCCCCCTGACCCCCCATCTACCCTCAGTTTGTTCTCAGTTTTTAAGAGTGTCTTATGCTTTGGCTCTCTCCCTCTCTAACCTCTTTATTTTTTTTTTCCTCTTCCCTTCCCCCATGGTCTTCTATTAAGTTTCTCAGGATCCACATAAGGGTGAAAACATATGGTATCTGTTTTTCTCTGTATAGGGAGGAATTTTTTAACTCTCTATATTTTTCTTGGAAATTCTCCCATTTGCTTTCTTTTAACATCTCCATGGTAGACAAACCATCTACCCTGCTATTAGAAGCCTTTGCTTTGAAAATTACGTTTTTTTTTAAATAGAATATATCCAATGCTTTCTTCTTAACACTGAAATCCTTGAAGATCAGGGGTGCTCATTAAGACTGAAACAGAAAATGAATGTGCTCTGCTTGCTGAACAAACATGGCATTTCTTTGTAAGGATTTTTTTTTAATAGAAAAGACATACATACATTTACCTCCTTCAGCTAAGTATCTGAGAAAGACCCTCAATTAATATCTTAAAAATCTTGCAAATAAATACTTCACTAAGCTGTTCACATTCCAGGTGAAGATCATCTGTTAGCAGATGCTAATTTCCCATGGTGCCCTGGCCCGTAGAGCAGATTATTTGATCAATTACCACCCTACCTGAAAGACAAATGCTTCCCTCATCCAAGCATCTCAAGTCCACTGTGTTAATTTCCATGTTCAAGATCAAACTTGTTTACTAAATTCAGACAATTCTGCATCCTTATGAACATTTCCTGGGCTCTACACACTGGAAAGTTCTTGCTAGGTGATTATGCCAATAGAAAATAAAATTATTGTCTGGGGTGCCTGGATGGCTCAGTCGGTTAAAACGTCCATCTTCGGCTCAGGTCGTGATCTCGAGGTTTGTGAGTCCGAGCCCCGCGTCGGGGTCTGTCCTGACAGCTCAGAGCCTGGAGCCTACTTCGCATTCTGTGTCTCCTTCTCTCTCTCTGCCCCTTCCCCACTTGTGCTCTGTCTCTCTCTGTCTCTCAAAAATAAATAAATGTAAAAAAAATTTTAGAAAATAAAATTATTGTCTACAAATACACGTAAAAGATTTTGTACAACCTCAATATGGTCCATGTCTAAAGAGGGTGATGTTGTAATGGAAAATTTTTTTCTATACCTACTACTAAAGGCAAGTATACTCTTGGAAGTTCCATTGGCCTGGGGGATATCTTCCCTTCTTGTATTTTTATGGCTGAGAATAGAGAATGTTCTCTTTTGTAATCTTGAATATCTCATGAGATATTTAATCCTTGCATTAGGACGTCATCTTTTGGTGTGGGATATGATGCAGTGTTCCCCAAAGAGGGTTCCCCACTAGCCTAGTATGCGGTTCTGAGGCCGAAGTGTCCCATGGTGACATAATTAAGGAAGAACTTTATTCTATTCATACCCCCCCCCCCCACACACACACATTCACACTTGAAAATTCATAGCATATATTAGCATACATTTGTAGCTTCAGGAGGTTTGGTAGTGAAAAACCTACTTAACTTATTTTGACCTCGTGTTCCCTAAATTCATTCAAACACAGACCCTGTTTGGAGTCATACATTTCTCTATCCCGAGGGAAAAATACTCCTTGGAACACAATTTTGAGAATGCTATGTCAAAAATTTCAGAATCGGGAGCACATAAACATCGTATCAAATCTTGGTCCACAGCACAGACCCCGGCATCACTTTGTTTATAACAATTTCTCCCAAAATCTCACATTGAAACATTGCTTGGTAACATTTTGGTTCACCATTTGCTTGACCATCCACCCATGACAGGGAACATTACATCCCACGCCTTCAATTTCTAAAGCACATTACCAAGAAAAGAGAGCCCTGTGATAAGGTAGAAAGTATATCAAACATAGATCCAGACTTTAGGTTTATGTTGTGGCTGTGCCTTGAGATGTTGAGAAAATCTGTGTGCTTTGTTTCCTTCATCTGCTAAGTGAAGATAACGGCCATTTGCCTTGTAAGATTTGCTAAGGTTAGATGGAGAGATGTCAAGAAGGTACGTCATTATGTTCATTTAATACAAAACCGATAACTATTATAACTGTTTTATAGAATCATGATTAGGCCCGAAACCTCAGGAACTATAGAAAAAGAAGGTTCAAATTTTGTGTCCCCTAGTAACAACATTTAATTGGATGCAAGTCCAAGATTAAGATATATGCCAGTGATCACTTTGAGGCTATCATGGCAGCTAGAATGGGTCTCAGAGTATTCTAGAACCAGATATCTGAGAATATGTTATTATATCTTCTGCATGGCAGCATTTCAATCCACACTAACAACTACTGTCTTACCACTAATGGGATGTGAGTCCTAGGGCTCAACCCTATCCTGAGTGGAGAAATATCTCCTTGGCTGGGTACAAAAATTTTTTTTTAAAAAAGGGCGGGGTTTCAGAAGATATTAGATCCCAGAGACAGTGGACTCGAGATGATGGAAATAGTGAAGATCAATCTCAGGTTCTGTGCTCATCTCTCCCTCAACAAATAATAACGATTAACAGGAAGCGATGGTCTTAGCGAAGTACTCCTATAATTCATCTCTCAACAAAAACAAATGCAATTAGAAACTCTATATAAAAATGCTATTGTTATAAGAGGGCAATGGCTCAAATTTGGAGAAACCCAAAGGTGGCATGATGGTGAGCAAGTGATGGAGAAGAGGAAGAAGCCATGTGACCTTAACACTTGGAAATATTTTACTGGACAACGTTGCCACAAAAGGCTCCCTGGTTTCCTGTGAGCCTCGTCGATTGCCATGAGGGATATTCACATATTTCTAACAACGTAAATACCACTTACTGATTTTCAGCTCTTAAGATTGAGACAGAGACAAACACCGAAAGTTAAAGTAGAATTATAGTGTGGAAATAAATACTGCAAACTGTTATGTGGTGGACGTAACGGTATAGCTCCAAGAGTTTAAGCAGCAGAAGGAAGCGGAGAAATGAGCAATGATAAGTGATGCTCAATTACTTATCCTTTGTAAAGAGGGAATCGATTACACTCTCTAAAAGTCAAGGTGGCTGAGGGGAGAAAAACAAGACCAGGGGAAGTGATCAAAATTCGTCATCTTACAGCAGGGAGAAAACAAGTAGGTTTAAAATGGAAAACATGAAGAAATGGAGTGAATATGCATATTAGCAAATCACCAGAAGAGTGAAAACAGAAGTTCTCAAAACCAAGATGGGCTAAGTATCGAGCGTTTTTCACTTCCCACTGATCTGTACTGGCTGGACATTTTATACGGGCTTAACTTTAAAAAAATAGCGTAGCCATTTGCAGATTTGGATCATTTGAGGTGAATGTAGTTTTATTTCCTTCTCTCCCCTTACTAAAATATTTTCCTAATTACCCAGCAGTCTCAACAGACTGTTTTTATTTAGTTTTGTCTTGGGTTTTTTCGTTTTGTTTTTTCACTTCAACCATCCTGCATAGGTTTATCGACCTTTACCTGGAATTGAACTGCATCCCCGGATGCTTCCTGCCCCTGCTGAGGGACCTGCTGTTTTACCATTTTGCATAGAAAACATTTTAGGGCATGTGGCAGCATCCCACTCAGTTTTCCTGGGATTCAGGAAGATACTCCAGGGCAAAGGGACACTTTAGTCTTCTTGATCAGAAATAAGAGGACGAGGGCTAATAATCACTGGATTGCAGAAAGCAAAAATCTCCACCAGAGTAAATCAGAACATAACAGCAACGATTTACACCATAATATCAACTGCAGTTACAGCTATCATTTATTGAGCCCCGGCACTTGGGCAGGCAAAGTAGTAGATTTTTCATATGATGCACCACACACACACACACACACACACACACCCCTTTAAGTTGCAGAAACTCTGTAAATAATATCTCGATATTTGAATTTTAAAAAAAAAAAAAAAAAGCAACCTGAAACTCAGAGATCCTGTATCTTTCTCAAGGGCACAAAGCGAATAAATTCCAGGTCTGCCTGTCTGTTAGGAGCATTCAATAAGATTGAAAAGACACGGGGCATCTGGTCTGTGATAAAGAGAAATACCATGCTCAGCCACTCACGTGCTTGGCAAAAACCGGGGCCTGACTGATTCTCACTCTGTCCTCACACTCTGCGTCCGATCAGCGGGTCCTGCGAACTTCACCTCGAACGTAGAGCTGAAACACTGCTCCTTCTCACGTCAACGTGCACTGCCCTAGGAAACCTGCCATTGTTTCCCTCTCGGGCTGTAATGACCCCTCCCTGTTTCACTGCTTTCCTGCCTGCCTCCCTTCCTACCCACTCTTTTAGAATATCCAGAATAGGGGCGCCTGGGTGGCGCAGTCGGTTAAGCGTCCGACTTCAGCCAGGTCACGATCTCGCGGTCTGTGAGTTCGAGCCTCGCGTCGGGCTCTGGGCTGATGGCTCAGAGCCTGGAGCCTGTTTCCGATTCTGTGTCTCCCTCTCTCTCTGACCCTCCCCCGTTCATGCTCTGTCTCTCTCTGTCCCAAAAATAAATAAACGTTGAAAAAAAAAATTTTTAGAATATCCAGAATAAATTTTTAATTGTGCAAATCAGATCAAATCACTCCTGTGCTTAACATGGCTCAAAGCTTTCTTTCCTCACTTGGACTAAATAAAATCATACACTTTACCACCATTTGCAAAAATCTATACGATTACATACATTTTTGTCGTCCTCCGCCTGGCTCAGTCAGACCCATCTATACTGGCTTTTGTATATTACCTTGAAAAGTTTCAGGTATCTTTCCCTGGGGTTTTTGTAGTCGTGAATTTTCATGTGGGAGGAAAACCACACAGTAGAAATCCAATGGCACAGAGAAGGCTGGTTTTACTGGAGTCTGACAAGCTAATTTGGAACCTAAAACAGGTACTGAATTCTCACCCTCGTCTGCTTTCCAGTAAGTACTGTTCAGTGAAGGGTACAGAATCTTCCAAGGCCAAAACCGTTACTTCTGATAACTCACTGGGATTTTAGGCTTAAAATCTTTCCTATCTCTGCATTTATCGCGTTCCTGCTGATGTGCCAATATGTCCGTCCCAGAGAGCTTCTAGAGAACTCCTGGAAGGGTGTTTTTTTCTTCTGAGTATTTTTAGATTGCAAGTATCCTACCCAGAAACTAAAATAGAGTGTCTCCAATTCACATTTTAATATTAGCCAGTATCCTGGTAATTTAGATCATGGGCTACAAAGGAAACAAAGAGGAAGTTATGGCCAGAGGGGTCTTCCCAAAAATATTCTTCCAAAAGATGAATTCTAAACCTTACCTACCTGGTTCTTAATCATGTTATCCTAAGTAAGAATAATTACAGAGTCCTTTTTTAACCTTTGGACTCTTTTTTTGAGCTCAATTAGTCTTACAACATACCTGAGTTTACCTTTTACCTAAGCAGTCTTTTAAAAGTGTTCTTCCAGTGGGGCGCCTGGGTGGCTCGGTTGGTTAAGCTTCCGGCTCTTGATTTCAGCTCAGGTCGTGATCTCACAGTTCTTGAGATCCAGCCTTCAGTCTGTGCTATCAGCAACAGAGCCTGCTTGGGGTCCCCTCTCTCTCTTTATCTCTCTCTCTCTCTCTCTCTCTCTCTCTCTCTCCCTCTTTCTGCCCCTCTCACGCGTGCTCTCTCTCTCTCAAAATATTTCAATAGAGGTGATAAAAAAAAAGTATTCTCGGGGCGCCTGGGTGGCGCAGTCGGTTGAGCGTCCGACTTCAGCCAGGTCACCATCTCGCGCTCTGTGAGTTCGAGCCCCGCGTCGGCCTCTAGGCTGATGGCTCAGAACCTGGAGCCTGTTTCCGATTCTGTGTCTCCCTCTCTCTGCCCGTCCCCCGTTCATGCTCTGTCTCTCTCTGTCCCAAAAATAAATAAACGTTGAAAAAAAAATTTAAATACATTTGTCATAATTTGGTTAATATAATTTCTATGTAAGAAAACAAACTGACCGCATTGAGGAAAGTAAATCAATAGTAAAGGTCAAGTTAAGTGCCTGTTTTTCCAAGTCCTGGGATTTAAACATAAATAATTAAACAAACATAAATGAATAAATGAATCAGTTCATTATTTTAATTTTAATAATTTAATAATTTTAATTTATCATTTTAACTTTTACTAGTGATTTTTGAACCTCCCTACGATTAGTGGCTCTTTGTGGTTTTTTTTCTAGAATTTCTGTTTACAATCTTTTTTGTTTTTCTATCTTTTATTTTCTACTTTTAAAATTACATTTGAAGAGATTTTTTAAATATTCAAAACTTTATTTGTTTCTCATTGTCTGTACTATTTACCTGGGTTTTATTTGTCTCTTGAATTTCTTTAAGTTGTTTGTGAATACTCAACAGTTGCAAACATTATAGTCATGTTTGCAATGTTTATATCACTTAATGTCACCCCTTTTAATAGCTTGTTAGCAAATTCTTAGTGAAGAACTTGACAACTTACTCTGAATTTCTCTCTCCTGAGTACCTTCATCACCCTTGTGTTACCAGGGTTCATGTGGGCAGTTCCTTGTATTGTTATCTATAGCCATCCCAATAAGCATATATATTTAAAAATATTTTTATTTATTTAATTCCAGTAGAATTAAATACAACGTTCTATTTCTTCCAGGTGTATAATATAGTGATCCAGTCATTTTATGCATTACCCAACATATAGGAATCTGTTGCCTTTCTATACACTAATAATAAAGTTGCAGAAAGAGAAATTAAGGAAATAATCCCATTTACAATGGCACCAAAAATAACAAAATAGCTAGAAATAAACTTAACCAAGGAGGTGAAAGACGTATACTTCAAAAACTATAAGACATTAATGAAAAACACTGAAGATGATCCAAACCAATGGGAAGCTATCCCATGCTCATGGATTGGCGTGTTAAGTATTGTTAAAATGTCCATACTCCACAAAGTAACCTCCAGATTTAATACAATTCTTATCAAAATACCAGCAGCATTTTTCACAAAACTAATACTAATTCTAAATAATCCTAAAATTTGTGTGGAACCACGAAAAGCCCGAATACCCAAAGCAACCTGGAAAAAGAACAAAACTGGAGGTATCACAATCCCAGATTTTCAAGATATACTACAGACTTGTAGTAATCAAAACTGCATGGTACTGACACAAAAATAGATCAATAGAACAGAATAGAGAGCCCATAAATAAACCTACAATTACATGCTCAATTAATCTACCACAAAGAAGGAAAAAAATATACAACGGGAAAAAGACAGCTTATTCAACAAATAGGTGCCGGCAAAACTCGATAGTTACATAAAGAAAAAAAAGTGAAAGTGGACCACCTTCTTGCAACGTACACAAGAATAAACTCAAAATGGATTAAAGACCTGCATGTGAAACCCAAAACAGTGGAATTCCCACAAGGAAACATAGGGAGTAATCACTTTGACATCAGCCATGGAAAGATTTTTCTAGATATGTCTCCTTTGGCAAGGGAAACAAAAGCAAAATCAAACTATTGAGGCTATACCAAAGTAAAAAACTTTGGCACGGTGAAGGAAACTATCAACAAAACAAAAAAGACAACCCACCAAATGAGAGAAGATATTTGCAAATAACATATCTGGTAAGGGCTTAGTATTCAAAACATATGAAGAACTTACACAACTCAACACCAAAGAAATCCTTCAAATAATCCAATTAAAATGGGCAGAAGACATGAACCGACATTTTTCAAAGAAGACATACAGATGGCCAACAGACACATGAAAAGATGCTAAACATCAGTAATCACCAGGGAAATGCAAATGCAAATGCAAATCAAAGCCAATAAACATCTTTATCCTTAGTCTTACAAGGAGATTCTTTCAGTTATCCTGATAAAAAGCTTCCTTTTCATAACCTCTGAATTTCCTTTTCTCACTGACTTCCAGTATGATAGATCTCCAGTATGTAGGGATCCCCAGTTCATTGACCCTCCTGT
Organism: Herpailurus yagouaroundi; assembly: GCF_014898765.1. NCBI lineage: Eukaryota > Metazoa > Chordata > Mammalia > Carnivora > Felidae > Herpailurus > Herpailurus yagouaroundi. The sequence continues at coordinate 3,567,370 of NW_024412400.1, forward strand.
TTGTGTTTTGTTTTGTTTTATAAGCCCACTTGTCTTAGTTTGCTAGGGCTGTTATAACAAAGTAGTTTAAACAACAGAAATCTACCTTCTCATAGTTCTGGAAACTAGAATCCTGAGATCATGGTGTTAGCAGGGTGGCTTTTCTTTCTGAGGCCTGTCTAGATAACTATCTTCCTGTGTCTTCGAGTGGTTTTGTTCTGTATGTGTCTGTGTCCAAATGTCCTCTTCTTAAGAGGATACCAGTCATGTTGGATTAGGGCCAATCCTAACCAACATCATTTTTTTAAGTGGATTTATTTTTGAGAGGGTGGGGGGGAGGGGCAGAGAGACAGGGAGAGAGGGAATCCCAAGCAGTCTCTGTGCTGTCAGCACAGACAATGGGGCTTGAACTCATGAACCGTGAGATCATCACCTGAGCTGAAATCAAGAGTCGGACACTTAGCTGACTAAGCCACCCAGGCGCCATGATAGTGACATCATTCTAACCTAAGCAGTTCTTTAAAGACCTTGTCCACACCTACAGTCACATTCTGTGGTCCTGGGGGTTAGGCTTCCAACACATGAATTTGGTGGTGAAGGGGATAAAAAATCAGCCCATAACACTACCAAGCCTTTCCCCAACAATTACGCAATATTTGGTCTCTCACGTCACCATTTTTCCTCCAGTTTCTGCACAGTTGTGCTCCACTTCCTTGCTCTCATCATGAGCTGGAAAAATTCTAACGCTCTCTGAATCCAGCTTTCCACCTCTGGCTGGACTTGGAGAAAATTTTGACAAAAACATAAGCTGCTACCTTGATGAATTATCGGACTAGGATTCTTGCAGCCTTCTCCTATAGCACTTACCCACTTGCTATATTCTACACCTTCTGTTTACATCTGAAGCTAATAGTTTTGTGCTCTGGATCCTAAACCCTCACGTGTTCCCGATGCTCTCATTCTTATTTATGAATTTGATCCAACATTTCCCCATCTAGTCCCCCTTTTCATCAGGGATTTCAATGTAAACGTGCTTAAGCTCATTGTATGTTAAAAATATGTGTCAGGGTTCAACGAACACGTATTTAGCACTGCTCCAGACACTCTTTCTGGCATGACAGTGCACCAGCGTGTAAGGCATAGTCACCCCATCAAATAATTTATATTCCAGTAGGAGGAAACAGTTAATTTTTTAAAGAAGTTACATACACCAGAATGTACAACAAAGCCTTGGTTAGTGCTAGAGAGGAAAAGAAATGTGGATAAGGAAAGAGATGGTGAAGGTTCACTGTTAGAAAGGTTAGTGAGAGGGGTGCCTGGGTAGCTCAGTCGGTTAAGGGTCTGACTTCAGCTCAGGTAGTGATCTCATGGTTCATGGGTTCAAGCCCCATGCTGGGGTCTGTGCTGACAGCTCAGAGCCTGGAGCCAGCTTTGGATTCTGTCTCCCCCGCTCTCTCTCTGCCTGTCCCCTGCTCACTCTGTCTCTCTTACTCTCAAAAATTCATAACCATTAAAAAAAAAGTTTACAGGAAGGATGGTTAGAAATTGTCTCTAAGGAGGTCACTTTTTAGGAGAGATTTGACGTGGTTGAAGAAATGAGACCGGTGAAACACACAACTATTCCGGATAAAGGGAATAGGAAGTGTAATGTCCGTCAGGGAATACGCTTGGGATGGTTAAGGAACAGTAAGCTATGAAATTGAATGTGAGAAAACGATGTCAGACATAACGAAGGGTCGGATAATATAGGGAATTATCGGCCATGGTAATGATTCTAGATTTGGTTCCATGCGGGATGGCAGCCATGAAAGTTTTGAGCGAGTCAGATGAATGGCATAATTTTATGTCCTCAACATATTCCTGGATTGCTCTGTGGAGAAAAGACAGAGAAAGACAAAGGATTGGTGGGGGTCAGTTTCGTGTCATCGCCCCAGTTCTTACGAACAAAGGAGGTGGCCTCGACTGTTCATAGTGGTGGGGCAGTGACGAGAGGTCGGAGTCGGGACCTATGTGGAAGGTACAGTCCATGCAAAGATCCAGAGTGGGGCTGTCAATAAGGGGATTGTTATTATAAATATCAAGTGCCACTCCAAGGCAGTAACTGCTTAAACTTTGTGTTGTTGGGCTCTAGCAAGATCACATAGTAGTCAGGTGTGGTGCTTGTGATACAGTTGTATCAGTTTGTGATAGATTGGGGGAAACAATGAGAAAAGAAAAAAGTTTCATCTCAGAGAGTTAAATAAGCACTCGTACGGATGCTATTGAACTCTAAGGGCCTTTGCGTGATCTTTTGGGATGAAACAGAGATTGAAAAAAGAAAAGAAGCAAGGACTGAGTCTCGAGGTCCTCCAAGTTTTAGAGGTCTGGTTGGGGGGGGCGGGGTGCCAGCTAGACATTGGAAAGGAATGGCTTGTGAAGTAGGATAATGAAGAGAAGCCAAAGAAAATGTTTCAAGGAGAGAAGGTGGGATCGTTCCTGTGGAACCCAATTGAGGGACCGAGTAAAATAAAGACGACCTTCAGATACGTGTGTTGGTATATCCGTATCCCTGTCTGTATCCACACGTACACCTGTATCTTCCACAGGTATCTCTACCTCTCATGACGTTTCCACCTTCATCAGCAGAGGTGATGTTTACTCTCACTTACGTAATGGCGGTCATCTCTTAATTGCTCTCTTTTCTTTCATGATCTTGCTATCTCTTATCCCTTGCCTCCTTCGCCACAGGGAAGCTAGAACGTCTTTTCTAAAGTCAATATCAATCCATCTTTAACCCCCTTTTTTTTAAAAAAAATATTTATTTATTTTGAGAGAGAGAGAGAGAGAGAGAGCACGAGCAGGGGAGGGGCACCTGGGTCTGACAAACTGGGAGGGAGATCATGACCTGAGCTGAAATCAAGAGTCGGACACCTAACCGGCTGAGCCATCCAGACGTCCCATCCCCTTTAATCTTTCTAAAACCACTCTGTATCTATTTGTCTAATACAAACGCTATGCTTCACAGCTTGCAAACATAGGCTTTTATGGTGGTCACATTCTTCTCTTTCCAGTTCTAACGCTGGACCAGAACGTATGGTGGTGAGTCCCACAGCTGGGATTTCCATGCAGCAGCCACAGCCCCACCCACGGTAATAAGGCGGCATCACCCCCAGAGGTGGTGATTCACATTGCCTATGACCAAATGCAGGGCACGGAAAAATGGCTCTGCAGGACCCAAGAAGTTTCCGCATCTACATTTGTTTTCTCTCCTAGGCCCCAACCAAGTTCATTCCCTGGTGGTGGTCCCCTCCTTGTGAGCTACCCCTATTCCCCACAAATTCCTCTCCAGATGCCCGCCCCCCCCAAGGAAGACTGAGTTGGCTCCTGTTTTGCTCTATTTCAGGTTATTATTTTTTTATGTCCTATTTCCTTTCCCTCTGTAATATCATAATCTGGTTGTACTTGGCTCATTTCACACTTGTACTTACTGTAATGAAAATAGACGTTACACAGTCTCGGAATCCCCATAATACTTTGGGGACCTGTTATGTGCTCCCCTAAACTTACTGGCTATGTGGTTTAGAGGTCTACCAAAGTAAATCTATTTCATCATTTAGTATAATAGATTTCCTTTTGGATAATTATCACTCAACATCAAGAAGGAGAAATATCAGATCTTTCATGGAAAATGTTGATTGTAACCTCCGCCCGTTATCTGGCTTAAAGCTAGTGCCAAATTAAAATTATTCTTTAAGTAATTGTGCTTAATTTTTCCCCATTTAAGCAGAAAACCATTGCAGGGTTTAATTTGGTGTGAATAATGGCTTGAAAATTAACTTTTCTTTTTCAAAATGGTAAACCAGATTTCCCAATCTCATTTAATAAACACAGCATCTTTCACCAATGAATTGAAATGTCACCTTCAATTTATTAAAAATGTTAAAGCCATCTGAGCTTTTTGGGGGGTATTAGTATTCTGCTCATTTGATATATTTTACCAGCAACATTCTGGGACAATGCATTTCTCATCTCTTGAGCTTAATATCTGATATAATAAGTTAATCTTTGGCTTCTTTTTTTATTAAAATATATGAATCTTATAACTTTCTTCACATTTTTACTTTGAATATTATAAGGTACCAGACTATATATTCATGGTATGAAAGTTAATATGATGAATTTTCCTCTTTGTTCCATATAGGTAGAGAAGATGTTAATGTGGTTTTTTTTTTTTTTTTTTTTAATTTATAACACATTTAGGTATGCTTTCTAAAATCCTTTATTTTATAATATTTTAATTTCACTAATTTAACTTAATTTTTTAAAGTTAGTTTAATTTAAAATGTTTACATTTTAGGGGCGCCTGGGTGGCGCAGTCGGTTAAGCGTCCGACTTCAGCCAGGTCACGATCTCGCGGTCCGGGAGTTCGAGCCCCGCGTCGGGCTCTGGGCTGATGGCTCAGAGCCTGGAGCCTGTTTCCGATTCTGTGTCTCCCTCTCTCTCTGCCCCTCCCCCGTTCATGCTCTGTCTCTCTCTGTCCCAAAAATAAATAAACGTTAAAAAAAAATTAAAAAAATAAAATATTTACATTTTATTTAAAATATTTGTATTTTATCATTTTGTATATTTGATGGCAAAATGTAAGATTTTAATATAACCACATCACATATCTTTATATATATTTCCTTTGTTTTTCAGTTGACTATCTTAAACATTCACAACATTTTTTGTGGGTTTTTTTATTTTCCCTTTTTTGTAACATTTGCACTTCTAATTTACTTTTCTTCAGTGAGAGTGGGAAATCTTGTCTTTATTTCTGAATTTGGTGGGGACTTTTCTACATTTTAATGATTATATATGAAAGTGGTAAATATTTTAAAACATATAAAAGAAATATTTGATTCCTATTATAATATACACATTTATGTACACAAGTATGTGTGTGTATATTCAATTATGCAAAAAATCTTCTTTTTTTACATTTGTTGGAATGACTTTATTTTCTTTGTTATTTATTAGAAGAATTACATTGATTGATTTCTTAATGTCTGTCTTTCTAAGCATTCTTGAAATACTTTCTATGTTCTCATGGTACATTCTACTTTAATATTTTGCATTCCATTTACCGCTCTCTTTTTTTTTATTTTTAAATGTATATTTAGAATGCGTTCTTCCTTTTTATTTGAGTAAACATCCAAGTCATACTCTTAACCTTTCTCAAAGAACTCCTTCTAAACTATTGTTATGGAGAATTTTATGATTCCCTATTAATCAATAGGACAAAGCATTCAAACGTTCCTTAGAGAATTAATTCGTGAGTTGACTGTAATTTTGTTCTTTTTGAAGGCTCATTGGAGGTAATTGAAGGAAAAACAAATCCAAGGTAGATGTATTATCTATCCCTGTTGGTCCTTTACATTCAAGCCTTGTATTAAAATAGGTTATTAGAAACCAGCAGGCATTAACCATATTCTCCTGGCTTCCTGAGGATTGGCATTCAGTCACCATTTTGGTATAAGTAATATCCAATTGACATGAATTCTTTTAGATATCAATAATAACAATTTACAATAAGGCACAGCCTTTTGGAGAATAAATATGCATCATCTGAAAATGCAACTGAAAGCATTTTACATTTTACTAAAAACTAGGTAAGGACCCACATGTCATATTTTTACAGCACTTAGCATGATGAAACATTTTTATTCTCCAGATAAGCTTGCGATTCCTTAAAGCTAAATCGGTATTCTTTATTTGTCAGATACTCAGGATCTGTATTCAACGTCAAGTTCAGTAACCAAATTCTTCCATGTGGTTGCTGATGTCTATTTCACAACTTTACTCTGCTTTAATATTTAGCTAATTATATAATCTGTTTCAACTCACTTTTGAAAGCTAATGAAAATATCCCCAGGGGTATAAATTGGCAGAGTAGATGTGGTATAGATGTGGCAGTGTAGATTCCTACCCACTAACTGAATTCCAAATACTCAGAAAACAGTCATCATGTGTGTGTGTGTGTATATATATATATATATATATATATATATATACATACACATATATATATATGTATATATATATTATTAAGAACTATGTTATTTATAATGTTTGAAATATTATGGGAGAGTTGGCAATAAACTGAGATTTAGGTCTTGCTTTCAAGGGGCCTCAGATGACAATATGATAAATGTAATTAGGTGTCAAGTTACATGATATAATCTCTAAGTATGGAAATATTTTGAAGGTCTGGGTTTGTCAGGGAAACTTCCACAGGGCAGGGAAGAATTCAGTTTGGCCATGAAGAAAATAAAATCAAATTCAGATAGGTAGAAGATATTCTTCGTAGCTGAAACCACTTAAGGAAAACAGTCTATGTGCTGTTTGTTTGACAGTGTGGACACGAAGGTGAATATATCTGAGTGAATTTCTAGTGATCTGAGGAACTGAGCCTTCCTCCTACGGCTGCCTCTGACAGACCATACTCTGCTATTCTAGTTCAAATAATGACTTTTTGGGTGGTTTTTTTTTTGTTTTTGTTTTTGTTTTTGTTTTTGTTTTTGTAAGATTATTGTGTGCATCAAAGATCTTCCTCAGGCCATCTTCACATACTGCAGGACTCAAAGTTCAAACTAACTTTGGTTTTAGTTTCACCTTAAAAAACAAACTTGGGGGTTAATTCTCAGAAGACTAGATCCTTCAGGTAATAATTTCCTCCTGCCAAATTTTAGCACTCAATGGAAAAATGAGTTTCCTGTACTGTTTCCGTGAGCATCCATATCGGGTATGAGGTCCTGGGAAGCTCTAGAAATTTCATCTAGAAGAGGGCATGGCACAAAGAAGTAGAGGGAGCCAATATCAGCTAGACTTGAAATGGCTCCCAGTCGAGCTTCTGACTGCATTCCGTGTTGCTTATGATGGCACTTTTAGGCTTTCATGTAATATTTGTCCTTCCCCTATTGTCCCATTCTCCATGACAGATACCAAACAGGATAGGATCATTTGGAAGAAAGAATAAGTCTTTTGTTTCATAACCAAACATTAATCTGCAAATTACAGCGTTTGTTTTCTGTGTTGGCTCCATAAGGAATACCCTAATGGACTCATAATAGACCATCATTATCACATCAGCGAAAAGTAAGGTGCCTTCAGTAGGATAAACTATTATATTACAATTAAGTAAGTCCAGTGGACTCATTGGTACTTTCACAAAATTATACCCAAATGCTTGATTATGAAAATCATTGAAAGGAGGACCATAATTAAAATACCTCTCTGTCTCTAGCAAGGAGAAACATTTTTCTACAAAAAGCAATATGGTTTCCATATATAAACCTTTCTCTTTGTGATTCAAAAAGTATTCTTTTCTCAGGTGGGGAACAAACAATTTCGAGCACTTACGATGCATCAAGCATTTATAGACTGAAACTGCAAATAAGACTAGAAACAAAGTACTTTTCGTAAAGGAGAGGTACTCCCAAGTGTGGCAGGTAAATGAACATTTACTGTTCCATTTGGGCACCCAGTTAGAAGGAGGTGCAGGGTCCTGGCAGATCCTACAGAACCTACAGAGGTTAGGAGATGTGGCTTTGAGAAGACATTCTAGAAAGAGCAGTGACTGAACTTTGTATATGAGCATGTGCAAGGATGTAATCAGGCAAAAACACGTATGGTGATCCAGTTTGCCGGTCAAGAGAGTGGACCCCAATGTCTTTCGGGCAGAGGAAGTGAGCGTTTCAAAGTTACATGGGAAGGATGTGCGACAATAGGCTAGTAACAAGTACTCCAGGTGGTAAGTGTAGAATGTCGCTGACATCTGGGCCAAGAGGCCCTGGAAAAACCAGACGGGAGTGTGTGAAGACAAGGGTCCAGGCTAAGGAGGGAAACTTACTCTGTGATCAATGGAGCTCACTAAAGGATTTTTTTTTTTTAATTTTTTTTCAACATTTATTTGTTTTTGCGACAGAGAGAGACAGAGCATGAACGGGGGAGGGGCAGAGAGAGAGGGAGACACAGAATCGGAAACAGGCTCCAGGCTCTGAGCCATCAGCCCAGAGCCTGACGCGGGGCTCGAACTCCCGGACCGCGAGATCGTGACCTGGCTGAAGTCGGACGCTTAACCGACTGCGCCACCCAGGCGCCCCAATCACTAAAGGATTTTAAGCAGAAGAATGGCAAAATCAGATTTTTGTTCGGAAAAGCAGAGTCACCGTCCCTTTTTGAGCAGAATCTTTCCTCACTAATCTTTCAGGAAGTGGTGATTGACTCTCTAATTGCGATGAATCTCCCCGTAAGAGTGTTAGATTCTTTCCTACTGGTTCAAAACAATCTCATGGATATTCTGGCCTGATTTTTCTTAAACACGGCCGTGAATTCAGCTACGTTGCTGTGCTTTTATGCCTTCAACCTCAGGACTCTTGCTGTGTTTTCTGTGAGATCTATGAAAACCGCAAGATTTGCAACAGAAGAGTATTTCCAAACCTGAAATAAAATACTCACTGGACTTTTAAACCAAGGACTTTAAACCAGAATTGCCAAATTGCCTAGCACTCAAGATTAAAAGGAAAATACCCAGCCACTTCTTTCAAAATCTGTGAAGTGGCACATTTAATCAGACTTGTCTAGTACCTGGGCTTTTGAGAAGGTGTATTTCAGGCTCATACTTACTGATTCGACAATTTACAAATCACCTTTCGATAAAATACGAAGAGGCTGTGTTCTTCGGCCCTTGCTTGCTCTGTGTGTCCTTCGCATCAAATAGTTCAAGTTGCTTATATAATGAGATGGCGCAGAGATTCTGTGATGCCGTATGATTTTACAGCGAAAGTAAAAAATAAGCCTCCAGCAGGATCGTTCTTTTTCATCCCATTTTGCCGGCTATGCCAATTATGTTTCTGGAATACAAAATGTGAGTATGGGTTTTCTTGGTCAGAGTTAATAATGTCCTTCCCAGACACAGTTACCAGGCATGTGTTGGTTTGTTGTTGTTGTTGTTGTTGTTGTTTTCTCTACTGAATCCTATATTCATGGAGCAGCATCTTCTGGACCCATCCCTTTCTATTTCACACTCTGCTCAGTTGCCTTGATTACAACATCACTACAATTACACTTAAGAATAATTCCCCCCGATGAGGAGGAGAGGATGGTCTTGTGCTGTGGGATTCAAAGTGTTGGAGATGGGGGCTCTAATGTTTTGCTTCCATTTTCCCGTTATAGACAGAAATCAGCCTTTAAAACTCTAACATGTCTCAAATAGAGTTAGCATCCGAAGTTGCTAGAGTCTACGTTATGTATTGTCTGCTCTAGACCCTTTATACGTATCAACCTCCCCGATCCTTCCAGTGACACTGTGAGGTGCTATGACCAACACCGGCTGTTCTAACCAGAAGACAAACCTACGGTCATTTTCTTTCTCTGAGATGTGGCATCTGTTGAAATGGTATATAAATTCACATTTGCACTACCGATGTGAAGTGGCAACGTTGGTTATGTGATCTTCATTTTACTGAGAAGCAATCTGAGATTATTCCCGTCGTATGGGTAAGAAACCCCACATTCACCGTCAAGACGATCACAATGCCTTCTGAGGGTTCCGCATCTGCCTGCCAAATCCCATTACTTGCCCTAAGAAGGTGGGTCATATTGGAAGCAAACAACTATAAAATAGCACTGCGCATGTCACTATGTGACCCCTGCTAAATCCGCATCTACTGCCAGATATGCACTAAGATTTAAAAGCTAAAGATTAGAAATGAATGTGCTTTCTACTTCTCTAAACTTTTCCCCAAAAGTAAATTACTCAAGTCTCCCCATAGAATCTTTGTTTCACATACAACAGTCCCTGTGTTCCTAGATCTAGGAAATTAGACTCTTTATTTTTCCCTTCCGTTGTCTGAAACAAATTCATTCTTTCAATGCTTGTTCCTTGAATCCTTGGCCCTGGGTGCCTGGCGTTTTCTAGCTACCGGGGGGAAGGAGGTACACCAATGAAAACAATTAGACAAACACCCTTTTCCCCACTTCCCTAAAAGGGAAGGAGGTGAATGACAATTAGCAAATAAGTAAGACACACAACAGATCACGCAGTGATAAGTGTTAAGGAGAAAAATAAAAAAAATAAGGAAGAGAATGAGAAGAGAGAATAATGGAGGGTGTCATTTGAAATATGTTGATCAGTTTACGTACCATCGGGGAGATGACTTTGAGCAAAGACCCGAAGAAAATGAAGGATAGAGATACAGAAGTAGCTGGCAAAGGCAGAGGGGGACACATGGGAGCGTGTTTGTGAGGTTTTGGCATAGCGGGTAGTCTGGTGTGGCTACAGCAGAATGATCGAGGGCAAGAGTAAGGGTGGCTTAAATGGGAACTGACTGGAAGGTTTAGAGCACAGGAGTGACAGGACTTCAATTTGAAATGATCGTTCTGACTGTGAATGGAGAACATACTGTACAAGGACAAGAAGGATAGTCTTTCAGATGGGGCTGCTGCAAACTCCAAGTGAGAGATGATGATCATCTCCACAAGGGTTAATTCTGGATCTACTTTGTGCAGAGAAGAAGCATTATTTGTTGATGGGTAGTATACGGTACATTAGAGAACCAGAAAAAATAAGGCTGATATCAAATGTTGGGCATTAGCAGGTAAACGAGAAAAACAATAGAAAAGCATGTGTATAAAGGAATAACAGAAATAACCTTTGGAAAATGAGTAAATGAATTTTTGATGAATAAATGAACCAACTGGATTCAGGTTCAGACAGAACGGCCTAGAAAGGCAAATAGTTTTCTAGAAGATAACATAAAAGTTACATGTTGATGAAGACGAGTACTATCTAGTTTTATATTCATGACAGCAGAAACTTCTAAGGTTAATTAGAAAATTATTTCAGGTGCTTTTTTTTTTTAGCCCTATTTGCCAGTATACGCTCTTCATCCACCAATATTTAGGATTTTTTCCTTTTTTTTTTTTTTAAATTCAGCATGTGTTACCAAGTAGAAGAGTTGTGGTCTCATTTTTCAACAGGGCAACCTGCACATGTAATTTTAAACTGATTGGACCTAAGGCAAGAAGTTAACTTGGTTTGAAGGTCTTTCTTTCCCAGAGTGATAGCTCAGTGCATATATAAAACCTCTTATTTAATTCTTGGAAATTTCACAAGGCATGAATAGAATTAAATCATTTCGGATATAGGAATATACTTGGAAATTACAAAATTGGGTCATACTACACACAAAATGACCTAAGCATGAGATCAGCATTTAATACTTTGTGCACACACACACACACACACACACACACACAGTATAGAACTATTTATTTGTGGGACACCTGGGTGGCTCCGTTGGTAAAGTGGCTGACTCTTGATTTGGGCTCAGGTCATAATCTCAAGGTTTGTGAGATTGAGCCCCATGTCAAGTTCTGCACTGACAGTATGGCGCCTGCTTGGGATTCTCTCTCTCCTTCTCTCTCTCTCTTTTTGCCCCTCCCCTGCTTGTTCTCTCTCTCTCAAAATAAATTTAAAAAATTATTTAAAGAGAATTATCTATGTGCAGTAAAATGCCCTGTGTCTTTTCTGAAGTCACGTTGTCAAATAACAGGTTTAAATAGATAGTGCAGATTTTATCAGCTTCCTTTGGTATAGTTGGAAATCAAAGCTAAATAAAAGGACTTTTCCAAGGCCACCCATTAAATGTGCTGCTGAGGAAAGACTTGAACCCCAAAGTTTTAGAGGCTAATTTTTTCCTACCGTCACATCTCCAGACATCTCCCCGATGTATTAATTATATAACCTCTAATTCTTTTTGTTAACACTCTCATGAATTTGTTCCTCTCTTTTCTTAGTTCAGATATTTAAAACCTAGCTGAAAGCTCTTCATTGTGTTGTTTTTGTCTGCTCCAGTGGCCACGCTTGACCAGTGGATTTTCATTCAGGATTGGAGGCTTATGGTGGATAAGCACTTGGATTTTTATTGTCCTGAAGGTATTTTTGTCATTACCTGCTATCAACCCCTCACAGTTCAGATGCTAACACTTCACAGTCAGATTAAAATCTGCAGCATTTAGGGGCACCTGGGTGGCTCAGTGGGTTAAGCGTCCGACTTCAGCTCAGGTCATGATCTCACAGTCCCTGAGTTCGAGCCCCGCATGGGGCCCTGTGCTGACAGCTCAGAGCCTGGAGCCTGCTTCGGATTCTGTGTCTCCCTCTCTCTCTGTCCCTCCCTTGCTCATGCTCTGTCTCTCTCTGTCTCAAAAATAAATAAAAACATAAAAAAAATTAAAAATCTGCAGCATTTAGTTTATTTTGACAGTCTTCATTGTAAATCATCAGGGCCACATAGGTTACGCAAATGATTATAAAGAAGCTGCAATTCTGTATTCGCCATATCTTAGAATCCTTAAATGCTGTCTAACTCATGTTGACAGACCATAAAAAAAAAAAAAAAATTTCTTGATTGCTTCATCGGTTAGGTTTCTTTAGCTTCGTGATTTAATGTCCTGTGGTCTCCTTTTAATTTCCTTTTTCTTTGGTTATTCATGTGGAAAGGCCAAAATGCTATGAAAAGATGCCATTGGGACTGTAATCTGTTCAGCTTTTTTTTCCATGCTCCGACAAGCCTTATGGGAGCAGACCCTCAGCTCACTGATTATAGAGATGTTCTCCACATGCAGTGACTCGCCAAGATTTTCAAAAACGCAATACATTTGTTCGTACAATAAGCCTTTCATCTTATTAATAAACTTATGTGTCTTTGGTTACCGGGGCTGTTCGAGAAATAAGTGGAAGTGCTCAGCGTGGAGGAATCATTCATGAAAATGAACCATGCACTGCACCGGGGAAGGGGCGTCATAGCGATGTACCCTGGAATAGGTTGGGGTTTTAACCCTCAGCATTATTGAGAGGGAGTATCGAGCCACGGTGGACCATTCAGGCAGGGTTCTACCCTTGGGTAATGAACACAGAATTTTCTTCTTTTCCTTTCTTTCCTGAAATTTGTCACTGAGGTATTTTTAGCTCCGCAGGAGTAAGCGTCTCTGAGTGAGTGCCTCACACTCTATACTGTGGAAAATTCTATTTATTATTGATTCCGCTATGCATATTCTATGGAATATAAAACACTCTAAATTCTCTACTGGTGCCTTTGGCACAGTGGCGAAGAGAACTTTTTGAAAGGAAAACATTGCCTCATCTATAATAAATTAATAACAACTCAATATGTGGTTTTTAAAAGTAACTAAATACATTCCAGCTATTTTCGAAGGGATTTTAGGCTATATGCAAATACACAGCTCTAAAAATTTCAATTTGCGGATTAGCATTTTGATGCTTTCTCTCCCTTAGGTTATGCTTGCCCTACCTAAAGTGTTTGCAGGCTTTCTGGAATTTTGTATATGAACAGATAGGAAATAATTAACTCTCATTTGTCAAGTGTTTTAGAATTTACAATTTGGTGTTTTGTTGTTTATATCCTTTTTCTCTTGCTAACTATGGAGAACAATCGCAGGATGAGTTATTATTAGTCTGTGTTCCAGATGAAAAAATGGGATCTTTGGAAAGCTGTGGGTCTGGTCATGGAATGTGCTGGTTCACCCAGACTTGAAGTCCTCGTTTATGTCCTAGCCCCCTCGAGATTTTTTTTTTTTTTTTTTTTTGGCTCTAACTTTCCTCTTCCTAGTGCCTCCTGGCACAATCTCTTTAGATAGATACTTCATTCGGCCCATCTGTTTCTTCAACTTGCCTTCTGAAACTTTGCTGTTGGACTATTTCTGTGTCTCCTATTTGCACTTAGCTTCGGGAACCGCATCCCAAGTCTTTGGTCCTCAAAGTGAGTTAGACAGAAAAGCAGACACAAAGCACGTAAAGAAAAAGTGTAGCTCTCGGTTTCCATAAGGTCTGTTTATCCTCAGAGTTAGAAAGACAAGATGGAGTCATGGTTCCCGGGCCTGGATCTGCTGGGCGAGATGGGGTTCCAAAGCCTTGGGTTGCTGTCACTTTTTTGGCATCTGCCGGAGAGTCTTACCATTTGCAAGTCGTATTAGCCACTCTGGTTCTCATTCTCCTGGTAGAAAATGTTGATAACAATCCCTCATTTTCTGACAAAGCTATTATGAGGAGCAAATGGTCTGTGAAAGTGAGTATTCTTTTTTTCTTTGCTTTGTGAAGCTCTATGTAAGGATATATCGGCTCCTATAATTATCATTACCATAGACCTCATCAGAGCAATCAGTGACAACGGCTTACTGCTAATAATAATTTTTAAAAAATGAAGCCACAACAAATATTATGCTCTCTCTGTGAAGGTATGAACCTCCAACAAGAAACTTACATATGGAACATTTAAGGTGTCTCTGTTTTCTTTAAAATGATTTTAGTTTAAATCTGCCCCTCCTCCTTCCAGATGGGTAGGATATACAAAAGGGCAAAGCCTTGAGACATGCGTAAGTATTAGAGCGGTCTCTCTCATGATTGATCTATCTGGGTTTACATCACTCAAGTACCTTCTGTCCCAACGCTGTGAGACAGGTCAGGGGGCCATACTGTCTCCCTGTCAGGCTTGAGGGACAGGATTCTGTGAGATACCTGAAAATCTAAGCATCTTGGACCTCATTGTCCTAGATCCACCAGGCAGTTAACCCCAACAGGTCTTAACATCTCCCAGCGGGGTGCCCAGGTCCATTGATCTCTACGATTTCCCAGCTTTTTACCAGAACTAACAGCCTCTTCCTCCCCAGACTTCTAAAAGATACCACCCTAAATTCTCTATCTTAGAACTCCCACGTCTCTTTAAGTATTCTGTCCTTGTGAATCAGGTTCCGTTTTGTTCTGTGATGGACACCGAGGAAAGGAAATAAAAAGGTTCGGACTACCTTCTCATAATGGTGGAAGAGAAAAATTATAGAGAAGATGAAAACAAACTAATAGGGCAGTAACTACATGTGTCATAAACGATTCGGGTAGAAATAGCTAAAGCACAAAATGAGGTTGTCTTACTGACATCCTGATTTGCAGGAAGGTTCTAACCAAGAAGTTGACTTGATGCTCTTTTACCAGACTTTCCTCAGATTTTCTGGTATGAAAAAGAGGTTTACATCACATACAGTGATTTCAGCAGTGTGGGTGAAAAACTTCAGCATGGTGGAGAGAGACAGAGACAGAGAGAGAGAGAGAGAGAGAGAGAGAGAGACAGAGAGAAGGGAGGAAAACACAGAGAAGACCAGATCAATAAACAGGGAAAATAGGTTTTGGTTAGTCTTCAGATAAGAGATGTTTGAGGAATGATTTTCTGCGGGAAAAAAAAATTTGTTTCGTAATTGCAATCTCTCACTGAAATAATGAAGATGAAGTGCAAAGGAAAAGTAATGGGCAACCCAGACAGCAATTGTTAGGTATTTTAATTACAGTATTTATATTTTTTCTGATGATGAAAGTGACAAGGAGCCCTTGTAGAAAATATGGAATTTAAGCAAGAAAACCATCATTACTCATAATCTATTGCACACACATGCGTATGTAATGAAATGGTTTTATCACGTAACTTTACACATATACAATTTGTTCATGCCTTGGAAATTATTTGAATAGGTCATTTTAATGGTTTTAACATTCCTTTCTATAAACATAGCATAAGCTGTTTAATTACTGTCCTTTTACTGGAGCTTTAAGTTGTTTCCATTTCTTTGATATTACAAATCACATGGAATTAAAAATCCATGTTCATAAATTTTGTGCTCATTTTAATCATTTCATTATAAGATCTTAGGAAATTAAATTATTTAATCAAAGGAATAAATATATTTATTACTTTTTGGTGATAATTTTTTTATAATCGATGAATTTTAAAACTGATCTTAATCATTTCTTCCCGATTGGCCAAAACTTGTTTCATTCATTTATTTAATGATAGAAATCACTTTATCCTCCAAATGTAATCTTTATGAAGAACACGGAGACATCTGGAATTAGCCATGACTTACATTTACTCATGTTAGTCTTGTTGCCTGGTTTTATGAGTAAAATGGATAAGGAGGTACCAGGATTACTTCCTCCGACTTGGGATGAAATTCAGTGTTCTCTGACTTGCGACTAATGTGCTGACAGCATCGGTCCCCAATCCCGATTCCTCTTGGGAATATGAGTTCCAGCAACAGACCAGCTAGCTTTCTGACACATACCAAATCTCACCGTAGGTTGAAGCCTGGTTGATATGTCTTGAAATCCAGTATTTGAAAGTGAGAAACTGAAAGCTTGGATAGTAGACATATAGGTCAGTTTACCCTCCATAGTTCAAGTCCAATGCCATGATTTTCCCCAAAAGGCGCAGGTACTAAGAATCAGCCTGTTAATTCACATAGGAAGAATTCCTAATAATGCCTCATGTGTGATGTCATCTTGCTGGGGGCCCCCAGAAAGCCGCTTGAGACTCTCAGAACTTCCTGTTCCATACAGGAAGTGAAAGAGTCGTTCTTAGCAGGTGGGACTCAACCTTAATAAAACTCAAAAGACTCTAAAAGTAATGGAAAAGGCCAAAAAATATTCAATCCGAATTTTACTTCATGAACCAGAATCTGAAGCCTTTTTCTTCATGAGATTTATTTCCTGACTATTATATGCTGTCTTGAACCAGAGAAGAAATTGCACCTGCATGTTGCGGAAGATTCTCAGAAAAGCGTCGACTTGGTTGTCAAAATCATTTCACTTTAGATGTATTTTGACTGTCCCCTGGCACTGTGGCCATAAGTTATTTAACCTCAAGGATTTCTTTGTATGAAAACTGGTTGGAGTTACATCTTGTTGTGTGGATTCAGTATGATGACAAACATGATAGCGTTGTGAAACTTTGCAAAATTCTAGAATATAAAAGTTATACTTTGGAGTAAGGGTCCAGCTCCCGGCCGTAAAACCTACGTGAGTTCTTTCAGTCTGGGCCATCTGCAATTACAAAGGCTTTCTGCCTGGCAGGTCTCAAGGAAGAAGCCTATTCTCTGTACCTCAAACTTGACCCACAGCCAGTGCACTGCAGTGTCTGAAGGGAGCCGTAGTCAAGGACTCAGGACCCTCTGGTGGCCATGAGCTTATGCATGTGTGTTTTCTTCAGTGTCCTTAGACCGTGCACTTCCTTTTGGGTACTTGTCCACCCCCAGCCCTCCACCATCTCTCTCTCCCTGGCCCCGAGTATGGGACTATTGATCCTTCTTTAGCCAGTGACCCTGTGGCTGAACTTGCCTGGCGGGTCAGACTACATACCCATCAGATGGGCTGCAGACCTCTTAGAGAGTGTGGTCTGCTTTAAAATGCTGGTCTAGCTGCAGATTCACATTCTCCTGGATTCTGGGTAAAATAGCAGAATTATATGAGTTTTTTTCTTTTCTATTTTTTATATAGTCATTGATCCATAACTCAATCACTGAGTCCAAGTAATTTCACGAATGGTGAGAATCTTTATGCAGGGTTTTTTTGGTTTCATTCTTTAGATGTTTTAGATGTTTCGATTGTCTTTCTGACATGTTTTTCTTACCTGTTTCATTTTAATGTTGTTTTTTTTTTCTCTATGGTTTCATTTTAGTCTTGTCTTTATTAGCTTTGTTACTTGGTAGATTTCCCAATTAATCTTTACTTTCTGGGATTCCTTTCCTACTAAAAAATATTTTAATACAAAATATTGACCATCCATGTTTTTTTGTTTGTTTGTTTGTTTGTTTTTCAAATTTTTTTTCAACGTTTTTATTTATTTTTGGGACAGAGAGAGACAGAGCATGAACGGGGGAGGGGCAGAGAGAGAGGGAGACACAGAATCGGAAACAGGCTCCAGGCTCTGAGCCATCAGCCCAGAGCCTGACGCGGGGCTCGAACTCCCGGACCGCGAGATCGTGACCTGGCTGAAGTTGGACGCTCAACCGACTGCGCCACCCAGGCGCCCCGACCATCCATGTTTTAACCCATCAATGTGTTTTATTTTTTTTCCTCTAAAATTTTTTTTATTTATTTTGAGAGAGAGAGGAGAGGAGCGTGAGTGGGAAAGGAGCAGAGAGGAGAAAGATAATCCCAAGCAGTCTCCATGCTGTCACTGCAGAGCCCAATGGGGGGGCTTGAATTGTGAGTTCATGACCTGAGCTGAAATCAAGGGTTGGATGCCAGATGCTTAACTGACTGAGCCACCCAGGTGCCCTGTATGTGTTTTCTCTCTGGTGTACATCACATATATATATTTTTTTATTTTTTTTTCTTTTTCATTAATGTGAAATTCATCTACTATAAAATAATCCATTTTTAAGTATATGATTTAGTGACATTTAATATATTTACAGTCTCGGGGCGCCTGGGTGGCGCAGTCGGTTGAGCGTCCGGCTTCGGCCAGGTCACGATCTCGCGGTCCGGGAGTTCGAGCCCCGCGTTTGGCTCTGGGCTGATGGCTCGGAGCCTGGAGCCTGTTTCCGATTCTGTGTCTCCCTCTCTCTCTGCCCCTCCCCCGTTCATGCTCTGTCTCTCTCTGTCCCAAAAAAAAAAAATTAAAAAAAAAAAAATATATATATATATATATATTTACAGTCTCATGCCACTGTCACTTTATCTAAGCCATTTTCATCCCCCAAACCTTGTACCCATTAAACAGCCACCCTTCACACATTGTGTGACCTTTTCTATCTGGCATCTTTCACTCAACATAATGTTCTTGAGGTCCACCCACATTGTAGCATAGATTGGTACTTCTTTCCTATTTATGGCTGATTGATACTCCATTGCATGAATATACCACCGTTGATTTATATATACATTCATCCATTAATGGACATTTGAGTGGTTTCCACCTTTTTTTAATTTTTAATTTTTTTATGGTTATTTATTTATGAAAAAGAGAATACAAGTGGGGGGAGGGGCAGAGAGAGAGGAGGACGGAGGATCCAAAGTAAGCTCTATGCTGACAGCAGCCAGCCCGATGTGGGGCTCAGACTCAAGAACCATGAGATAATGACCTGGGCTGAAGTCGGATGCTCAACTGACTGAGCCACCCAGGCGCCCCTGCACCTTTTGGCTATTGTGAATAGTGCTCCTAAGAACACATACCTACGTGTATTAGTTTGAGTGTCTCTTTTCAACTCTTTTGGGTGGAATTGCTGGGTCATGTGGTTATCCCGCACCTAACTTTTTAAGGAACTGGCAAACATTTTTCCAGAGCAGCTGAACAATTTTACACCCTCATCAGCAATGCCCAAGGCTTCTAACCCCCCGACCCCCGCATCTGCATGAACACCTTTTGTTTTCTGGTTTTCCTATTATCCCCATTCTAGTGGAGATGAAAAGGTACCTCAGTATGGTTTTGATTTGCAGTTCTCTAATGACCAATGGCATGACGTATCTTTTCAGGTGCTTGTCAGCCATTTATACACCTTCTTTGAAGAAATGCCCAATCAAGCCCTTTGTGAATTTTTTTTTTTTTTTTTTTTAGCTGGGGTTGTTTGTCTTTTTGTTGTTGAGGTGTGTTCTTTAAATAATGAAGATACTGGAACTTATATGTGATTTTCAAATATCTCTTATATTCTGGAGGTTGGCTCTCCACTTCTGTGGTGATGTCCTTTGATGAACAACATATTCAACTTTGATTCAGTCCAGTGTATGTGTTTTTGTGGTAGTTGCTCTATCACAGACTTACTGTATTATAATTTTCTTGGTTTTCCGGTACCGTATCACCATATCACCATATCAAAACAACAGCCTGAGGGGTCTTGTTTGTTTTCACTTTGGATGTCCTTTTTCTATTTTTTTTTTAAAGTTTACTTATTTTTATTTTTTGAGAGTGAGAGGGAGAGGACACAAATGGAGGAGGGGTAGAGAGAGGGAAAGAGAGAATCCCAAGCAGGCTCCGCACTGTGTCACCAATGTGAGATCATGACCTGAGCCAAAATCAAGAGTGGGACCCATCACCAACTGAGCCACCCAGATGCCCCTCTTTTTCTTATTTTGAAACATAGCAGTCACATTTGTTTTACTTATTTTCTCACTTATATTTCCCACCTCTGATCTCTCTTCTCTTTTCATTTTAAACACTATGCTCTTTTTATGTTTATCTAACCAAAGCTAATGTACTTTTTTTCCTTTTTAACTATTTGAAAGAATTATTTTAATCATAGTGTTTTGGGGGTCTGTGTTACAGAATAATTCGTGGTGGGAAACTGGACCAACTCAAGTTTAAAGAAGGTCCTGAACTTAATTTCTCTTCCTATGACTGTTTTTTGTTTTTTGTTTTTCTCCTCTCCTTTCATGACTGGAGGTGACTTTCCTGGGTACTAAATGAGGGAGATAGGGAAGTGAGGGAGAAGGGAAAAAGAAAGTGAGTTAAATAGCCCAGTTCTAATAATGTGGTATCCAAAGAACTTTAGCCAATATATCTGAAAGCACTGAATTTATGACAATGTCCTTTGGATCTAAATTTAATCTTTAAAATACATTAGGGCAGCTGATTAGTTTAGAAGGACAGAAGGCAGTGTGGGACTAGAGTGGAACGGAATGGGCTTTTAAGCTAGAAGTGTCTTTGAAACCTGGCTCCGCTGTTTGAAGCCGTGGGCCCGGCCACAGACACACACACGCTTTCTTAACCTTTCCCGCCCTCAATTCTCTCAGCCATGTTTTTGTTTTTCCCTCAGCTGTGGCATTTTATAAGGACAGAATAAAATAATAATTGTGAGGCTCTGCATGTGGTAAATAGTCACCAAATGTTAATTCCATTTTATTATTTTATGATTCTTATTGCAAATGGAAAGATCACTGTATAATGTGATAATCATAACTTGGTCGAGGTCAGACATACTTATATTAGGTTTCTCTAGGATTCAGACATAAAACTTCTAAAGGCAAAATATTTAACCCACTGAACACCACAGCAAAGCATAGGATAACCCCCAAAAAGAGCCCTTGCACATGGCATGACCTAATACATTCCCCTCATCATTTCAAACAACTCAAAGCCGTTTTCTCTGTACTTCGTCTTCATTTTTGGGTGAAAAATCTGGAAGCTTTTGAAAACAGAATTAGGAAAGTAAACCCTCGGGGTGCCTGGCTGGCCCAGCCGGTAGAGCATGAGACTCTTGATCTCCGGGTTGTGAGTTCGAGCCCCGCGTTGGGTGTAGAGATTGCTTAAAAGTAAAATCTTAAAGAGAAAAGAAAAGACAAGACTCTTAGAACTCACTTTAAGATATAGGAGACAAGGAAAGCAAGCACAGAGAGGCAAGAGCTATCAGAGTGGGGAATTAAAGGTGGCTGGTGTCATAAAATATTAAAACATGGCTTAATCAGAAGTGAGATATGTAAGCGGGCTTAATTAGAAATACATATTATTATTATTTGACTTTAAAGTGTAAAATGAAAAATTAAAGCAATCTTATAGGATACGTAATCAGTGAGGAATAATATGTTGTAAAATGAGTCTGATGTTGTAATTGGTGTATGCAATTAAAATTAATTAATTTTAGTTAGCATACATACATGCAAATATGAAATCAACAAATTTTAAATATTAAACTCATAATTATAGTGACACTATGAAGAAGCAAGATAGTACTCTGTGACATTTAGTCCCCTTCAGCTATAATATGCTGTTTCTGACCAAATCAGGGAGGTATTCTGTCTACAGGATCTTTGGGCAATTGTGATTATGTGAGGTATAGCCACTCCTAATTTTTTAAATTAAAATTCACAGTGATGTTTTGCCTATGTCAAATTTTCTTTCCTATCACATCTTAGATGAAAAAGGGACTTAATTTTAATTAACGCGTCATTTCAGGTACTCTAATATTAATGTTCACTAAGCTCTTTATAAGATTCATTAGCAATCATTTTGTGAGGAAAAAACCCAGGAGGCAGATATAAAGTTGGGAGGCTATTTTTTAGTGATTTCACTATTGACTTTACAAAATACTAAAGACAGAACTACAATGCTTCAGGAGTCCATAGTCAGGTTGGAGTAAAATCATCCTAAGAGGTAAGAAGAGTGAGAGCAAGAGAAAGGGAGAGAGTGAGAGAGTATCTATCTATCTATATCTATCTATCTATCTATCTATCTATCTATCTATCTATCATCTATCGAGACACAGAGAGAGAGACCGAGAGAGATAGAAAAAGCATTGTCTGGACCAGTGTTAATATTCTTAGACTCCAATGACATTGTCAAATAGTCCAAACACCAGAGTGTTAACAAAACCATGGTAATCAGAATGAAATTTGGACCTATTATTTAAAATTGATTCCAGATTGGTATATTACATCAAAGAGGATGGATTAATATGTCCTCGGCCTTTAGATCAGTGGTTTCTGCCATTCACCGTCCCCAGCCAACAGGAGTCCATAATGCAATCTGAAATTCCTAGGCCATTTCTCTGCATACTCTTTTTGTGCTACTGGCCATCCCTACCATCTACGACATCGTTGCTTCTGAAATATTTTACTTGTTGCAAGCCTCCGTCTTCTCGGCTCTCTCCGGGTTAATATTTGCCGCCGGTTCAGTGGTAAAACCTGGTGCTCGCAGCTAATGCCCCACAAGTTCCCCTGTGTCTTATGAAGGATTGAGCAGAAGCTTCTCTCCAAAGGCAAACTCATGACATATGCCATCAACTTCAGCCACTTCTTCCCTCGCTGCAGCCTCTCTGAAAGATACCAGAAGGTGGAGATGGGCAAACGGAAAGAGGGGAAGACAAACAAGGGGAGGGAACTCAAGGAGAGACAGCATGATTGGTGGGGTCTTCTCAAACGGTTCTCTTGTCTTCAAGATTAGATTACTAGATAATAAGAGGCATCAGTTGAATCCCACAGCTGCTTGGCAGTCAGCCTCCATTCCAAGTAGAGAGAACGAGGGGGCAAAATGACTTTGTCTCATGCCTTATTCAATAACCAGATGTTTCTGTAGACCACCACAATTCCCCTGATGACATGGTAAATGATTTGTGTTTTTAAAAATATGGATGTATGTATTTCTTTTCTTACTTACATACTTATTATGAAGTTGTACTTATGTTGGCCTGTCTCTTCATGCATATTTTTAGCAGGTACCTCTTGGGTCAGACTCATTCCATTTGGGTCCCTCTACATATTATCCATGACTTTCCCTCATGGATTTGGAAGGCTGTCGCAGCCTTGGTGTCTTCCTTTGCCCCTGGTAAAGAATTTTGGTTCAGAATCCCTGAGTTTCTGTAACTCACTTTCCCCTTGCCTAGAGAAGGGAAGAATTTGGACCACATGGTGTTAAGAAAAACAATAACAACAGTAGTAACAACAACAAACCGTGGAATAGTTTCCCAGACCCAGCGTCAAAAAGTAGGGATACAACCAGTGTTCCTATGGGATACAAGGTTGTCTGAAATAAACACAGAGGGACTGTCTTCTTGGAGCTTTCTTCGTGACATTATAATATGGTTCTCCAGAGAAACAGAACTGATACATGTGTGTAGACATGTTCATGCGCACATGTATGTGTGTATATAGATAGATGACATACAGGTAGAGATATAGATACATCATTACATGCAGATAGAGATATAGATGCTGTCAAGATCTCAGAAAGATTTTGCTTGACACACAAAGTTAATCTAAAACTTAACCAGAAAGGTAAAGGAACCAGAATAACAAAAGTTCTAAAAGTAAAAATGGGAGAGAAAAGCACTACCTGATTTCAAGCCTTAGCGTAGGGCTACGATAATCAAGACTGTGTGGTTGGAGGGATAGACACCTTGGCCAATGGAAAAAATAGAGAAGGCAATAATAACAAAAGTATGAATAACTTTTAGTTTTTAACGGCTTCCTTGAGATATAGCACACAACGCAGCCCTTCACCCATTTAAAATATGTAGTACAATGATTTTTAGTATATTCACAGACATTTACAAGGATCGCCACAATGGATTACCCAAAAAGAAACGTTATACTCTTTAGCTATCACCTTGTAACATTCCACATCCCTTAACTACCAGCCCTCAGCAACCACTTTCTGTCTCCTTAGACTTGCCTAATTTAAACACTCGACCTAAATGGAATGAGATATCACGTGACTCGTTTCTTTCACTTAGCACAATTTTCTTCAATTATTCATGTTGTAGCATGTATCAATATTTAAATTTTTATGGCCAAATAATACTTCACTGTACAGATGTACCACATTTTTTTCCCTATTCACCAGTTGATGAACATTTGGATTTTACAGCCGAGTTCTAAAAACAATTCAATGCAGGAAGGATAATCTCTTCAACAATGATACTGAAACTGTTGGATATCCATAGTCAAAAAATAATTAACTTCATTCCAAACTTCACAACTGATACGAACATTAATTCAAATTATAGATTGCAGTATAAAATGTAAAAACTTTATGTTGTAAAATATAAAAGTTTTAGAAGAAAACATATGAGAAAAAGTCTCAGATAGAAGGCTTGATGAAGTATTCTTAGACATGACACAAAAAAGCATGATTATTAAAAAAATTGATAAAAAGGACTTCATCAAAATTAAATTTTTTCCCCTCTGCTATACACTCTTCAAGATGACAAAATAAGGTATAGGCTTAGAGAAAAGGTTGAGAAATCACATATCTGACCAATAACTCCTAGCTAAAGACTATAAGGAATTCTCAGAAGTTAAAATTAAAAAATCAACAATCCGAACATGGGCAAAAGACATGGACATTTCACTGAATAAGATGTATGGTTGGTGAAGAGTACAAGAAAAGATGTTTAAATTTACCAGCAATTTCCTAGTTTAGACATATGTTTTCTACAGTCTTTCTTTATCGACAATGATAATTAGATGTAAGGTTAATTTATAACACCTGAGCACAACCAAGATTATCAGAGCATTTCTAAAATTATTAATATTATTTCTCTGAACGAATTTTCCATGGAGAAATACTGAAAAGTGAAATTTCACGGTGACTGCAATCAGCACACGCTGGTTCAGGAGGTCGCTAGGTCTATGTTTCTATAGTGTGTGTGACCCGTTTAACTTGCCCTGATTCATTTGATCAAGTACATTGGGGAATGTTAATTAACAAACTTAAAACTTCTTAGAATAATATGATATTTAAGTAAGAGAGTTAACTTCTACCTACAAGTTTTATAAAGTCTCTAGTGTTGTATTTTTTAAACATTTCTGTTATTCCAAAAATATTCTGCCAGACAGAAAAAAGTAATCACGGTTATGATTTTTTTTTTTTTACTTTTGTCTTTGCAAATTACCATGTAAATTTACAGAATTGTAAAACATCTGGGCTCAAATCACTTGTCCCTAGTGAAATGAACAAATTTACATTCGTCAAGAAAGAATGATAACCCTTGTTGGGCATATTAGAAGCTCTGACATAATATTAAATAGTCACATAATTATCATTCCGCTTTATTCCAATTTGTTCTGAACACAGCTCCTAAATGGTATAAGTTTATGTGTTTTTGACATTTATGTAAATGGTACCTTCTGCAAATACTCTGTCTTATTCTTCTGCTCAATACTGTGTTTGTGTGATCAGTGTTGCTGCTTAAGCTCCTGCATTTTTTATTTCATTTGATTGCTGTATTGTATTCCATTGTGCAGAGATAACCTATTTCCCAGCATACTGGTGAACAAGTTTAGAGTCCTTTTGCTATGTAAATTTTATATACATATGTATGAGTTATCTATTAATGTGTAACAAATTACCACCTTTGCTGTATTCTATTGGCTAGAAGGAAGCAACTAGGCCAGCCAATACTCGGGGGCGGGGTGGGGGGCTGGAGGGAATGACACAAGCCCATGCATAACAAGAGGTGGGTCTTTTCAGAGGCTGCTAGCCCAACATATTATACGTATTTTTTTTTAATAAATGGAAAATCACTATACAAATGTCTCTGCAAGATTTAACGACTGCATAGTAGGAGTTCTGCAAAAAGAACTTTGCTTAGCACTGAAAGCAAATAATCTCTAATCCTCTTAACTGTCCTGCAAGTATTATTATCCTCTTTTTACAATTTAGGGACGTATGGCTCAGCGGGGTTAGGTAATTTGCCTTTGGAAGGTCTGGTACGCGAGGGAGAACATATTGTATTGCCGTCTTCAGAACCAATGTTGGCAGTATGCTGTTTAAATATACTAAAAATAAGCATTAGTAATTACAGAAAATAAATATTGTTGTTGTTCATCTTGATTATGACGACGGTCACCCCCTATCTCCACTGAACACAAGATACAATTTAATGACTTTCCTCTACACTTCATACCAGAGGTATTCGCAAGGCAAAAAGGGACAGTGTAGCTGTACTTCATATTGCCATATATGAATCATTCTATGACCTTTTGATTCTTTGAAATATCAGCGTGGAGCCTCTAATTCAATAATATGTAGGCACTCCTGGCCAAAGTTAGTACAGTTATATGATTTACTGCCAATAGCCACACCACTAGCTCTGTGTAGCATTGGGCCAATCAAAGTGCAGAGAGTATTGGCAATAAGTCCTGATCAAACATTTGGGCGGAAAAATAAACTTTATCTCATTGTGTTCTTACAGTTAGAATAAAGAGAAAGTTTCCTTTTCTTTTTTAGTGTCTCCCCCACCCCCCATTTTAAGGGTAAGTTCTGTCCATATAGAGGCATTCTTTAAAAGATGGTATGGAAGAATCTGGAATTGACGGCCATGTCTGGCATTACCTCATTTCATGGAAGTCCACAAAAGACTGTGTATAGATTTCATGATGCATCAAAACAGGCTTTTGGGAACATTTTTTCTAGCTCTCAACAACTCTTCCTTGAACAATTTTAATAGCCTTCTAGCAATACCCCTCTTCTTCATTCAATTATTTATTTACTCAATCAATGAATATTTATTAACCTTCCAGGTACTTGCTCCCAGAAGTCTTTTTTAAAATGCACATATGATCATGTTACTTCTCTGCATGACACTTTATCATCTTTGGGATATAGTCCAAAGACTAGAATAGAGGGATTCAGACCTCCCTGTTCACCCCACCTGCCATTGTGAACACACTGTCGGAGTTTACCAACTAACTTTTCTATCCCAACTATTCTCTCCTGTTTAATTCCTCCATGTTTTCATTGTCATATGCTTTTATTACCTTGTCATTCATTGCCAATTTTTAAATTATATTTTAAAGCTCAGACAAATCCTTACTTCCTTTCTAATTCTTTTTGTTGTTCCCTTAATATATTTTACATTAACACTTTCTTAACTGTTCAATTTTTATCTATTTTTATTGTAGACATAACTATGAAATATCCTCCCCACAAAAGATTCAAATGGCATGTAAAAGACAGAGTCATCATCCAGGTAGTTTACCAGGGCACCCATCAATGACATTAAAGTTCTAGAAGTCCCCACGTAAATCACCCGGGTACCAACATAATTTTTCTTGTACTTTTTGTGTAACAACAATGTAATTTCCCTTTGGCAAATGGAACTTTCCACTTCAGCTTTCCCCTGTGCTTAGCATTTCAATAGCACAAGCAGACCAAACTGGCAAATGGATATTCTCAGATTCTAATTTGGGGACCCATGTATATGTTCTCTGATGAAACAATATTCCTCTCTTAGAAATTCTAAATTAGCCAAGTTCACGGTTTTAGGGACAAGAGACAAAAATCTCTTAGTGACTCCTTGGCTGAGTAGAACCCTCCTATGTCCACCCCAAATTCCTGGATTCATGTATTCTGATTATAGAGAAATATATATATATATATATATATATATATATATATATATATATCTCCTCATATATTGGGCACAGATTTAAAGATTATCCTACATCCTTGAAGTAGCATCTGGATCTTATATGGTGGCATCTTTTGGTTGGTAGTGCAACTCTTCTTTTAATAGACCATTTCACTGTTACAGCAAGTTGATTGCCTTTCGGTGATGGGACACATGGTAGACCAGCAAATGTCATAGGTACTAAGTTCATCGTCTACTTTCATGTAAAATGGGGTTCTCCACGATTGAAAAATGGTGTGTGATGCCATGGCACAGAATAAGTCATCTCATCAGTCAAGATGGGGCTGATAGAAGAATTGAGGACAAAGAAGACAAATTTGCATTCAGCATCTGTATCTATCTCTTATAAGGAAGGATTGCTGTTCTCCCCAAGATGGAAAAGTTCCAGTGCAATCAACCTGTCACTAGGTGGCTGGGTAATCCTTTCTACCCATCCATCCTGGGAATGGTGCCATATCAGTGCTTGGATTTGATGTCTGTTATTGGCAATTTGCACACTTTGTAGATACAGCAGTCAGGATCACCTATGGTGAGGGAGATTTCATGTAGGCAAGCCTACATGGAAACTTCATGGCTGCCAAAGTGACTACTTTGCTCATGAGTCTATTAAGCAAAACCCGGGATATCTCCCTGACAGCCCCAAAATAAGTTCTTCCGACCACCTCGATATTGGCAACCTGAGCCACACTGAACGCAACCTGTAGGCATTTTCATGGGACACAGATACATTCTTATTCTATTTCCATTCCGAGAAGAACATCCACATTCTTCTTCTTTAGACTTCCCAGCTACTGATTTTTCATCTTATGCAGTGACTATGGGAACTCGAATCAGATTTATCTCCATTGGTCTAGAATGTATCTGATTATATAAATCAAGTAGCACCTTAGTAAACTGTCCATCTAGTCCCTTCCTTTGGGCTGTGTGAAAAATTAGTCACTGTCATATGTCCTTGAGAGTCAAAACACTTGGATTGTGACTGTGCCCTTGTGGATTATTGCGGCAGTTGTGTCCCCCTGTTAAGAAACGATTAAATGCCACCACGTGGCATTGGCCACTGCAAGATCGTATTGTTCTCACCAAAATTGGGAGCCCCGATTCCCCTTTTATCTCCAGACTGAAGACAGTACAATAGACAAGCAAATGTAACAGAGGGTTACAAGGATGCTGATGTTCCCTTCATCAATGCATTTGTAATAATGGAGTTTCCTCGGAGTCTCCTGAGGGGTAGCATCTAGTCTAGCATCTCCATATCCCAGAGCTTTTGACCCCTTTTCTCTACTGCATACCAGAGAATTTCTGGATTTCAATCTTGTTGAACTTAGTGCACCAGTGAACTCAAGTTTCAATATTCCAACTAAGAAAGCTTTTAGTTTCACCCCTAGATCATAAATCCCTGAATTTTGACCTCCTTTGTCTAAAACCATTAGAATCTCAATTCCACCCATGATTTCCAGTAAAACGTAACGTAAAGAGTAAAACGTAGGAATTTGAGTCTCCCTCTAGCATGGATCCTAGCGAAGGCAAGATTAATCTTGCCTCCATTAGTTTTCATATGTAAAATAATGTATATAAAGTCTTCATATATAAATTTATATCTATCTATCTATTTATCTATCATCTATCGAGAAATTCTGAAAATCAATTAATGATAATGCACAATATATTACTGTCATCATAATGATCTCTGGGAAGGTGGTAGAATGGCATTTTGGATTAGAATAAAAAATAAAAATAAAACTAAGAGGAAAAGTATTTTTGAAAAGGGACAGATGGGGGTCGGAAGTGGTTTGTGTCAATAGAAAGATGGTCTTTCATAAGGTAATGATTAATTGTATATATTCTATGTCCCTTTTCTATTCTTTATTTCTAAGAGAGATCTTTTAGTTGTTTAAGACTATGGATTTGTATTTTGTACAAATCCACGTTACAAACAAGTTTCCGCATCTGTCACATGTCAAACTCTTATGGGAATTTTTACAATTCATATGATATGTGTGAAATCAATTCTGTCATGATGTTACCTTCTGACTTTTAGATTTTGCACCTGGAAATACTTTTTCTATCACCAAATTACATGTATATTATCTCATAAAATATTTTAATACTACCATATATATTCATAAAGTGTTACTTTTGACCCTTAATCTCTGTTTCTCTCTTTCCCTATTCCTACCTGCTATCTTTTTTACTTACACGAAAGAGCAGTCTAACTTTATGTCAACAACATTTACTGACTTCTGACATTTTCAGCAATAGTTTGAAATTCCACTTACAGAATAAATCAAATTTCTATAAATTAATGGGTGTAATTCTGAATTCTATTCTGTTCTATTCATCTATTTCTTTCACTAATACTTAAATTTTTTGATTAATTACCATACCATTGCAACATGTTTTAAAATATGAAAGGTCTGCCCCATCTCTCATGGCTTTCTCCCATGAAACAGGTGCTGTCTTACACACTATCTACATAAAATCGTCCAGGTTGTTGCTGAGTATCTAACATTTCATGGGAGTTTTGAATGCACAGCAGTGACTATTTGCTCCCAGAAATATTGTGTGTCTTTCCCTTTATTCAACTCTATGCTTATGTCCTTTACTGTGTCATTCTAGTTTTTTTTTTTAACTTTTTAGCGTTTATTTATTTTTGAGACAGAGAGAGACAGACCATGAACGGGGGAGGGTCAGAGAGAGAGGGAGACACAGAATCCGAACCAGGCTCCAGGCTCTGAGCTGTCAGCACAGAGCCCGACGCAGGGCTCAAACTCACAGACTGTGAGATCATGACCTGAGCAGAAGTCGGACGCTTAACCGACTGAGCCACCCAGGCACCCCTGGTTTTTATGATAGACCCTTCACGTTTATAATTAAGTCATCCCTGATTTGGTCAAGGTTTTCATTTTACTGTGGATGAAGAACCCATTTTTCTAGTGCATTTTCCAATATTGCTGGTGTCCAGGAATGCTTTGGGTTTGTTTATGTGGGTCTTTTTGTTTCCACGTACTTCCTTGAACTTTTGGATTTTTTCTATGTAGAAAATAATATTATTTGAAATAAGTAACATTTGGCTTCTTTCCTGCCAATATTCATATACTATTTATTTATTTATCTTTTCACTTTCTATTTATTAGACACTCCATTGCAATGTAAAAAATGTAATGTGATAGGAGTTTTTCCTATCTCCTTCTTGATTCTGGTCAGACTGTATAAAATATTTTATCATTAAAATTTCATTTCATTAAATTTCTGGTACAAAGTCCTCATGATATTAAGTGAAATATAAGATTTTCTTCTATTTTTAGCTGATATAATAGTTGTGGCTCCAAATGTTGAATATTTTACTGCTTTTCGCATCCAGTTGAGATCCTCACATAATTTAATCTCTTTGAGTCTCTTAAAATATTAGAATAGCTTAATATTTGCTGAAAACTAAACTATGCCTGCCTTCCTAGAATAAGCCTGCTTGGTGTAGTAATCTTTTAATACACTTACAGATTTGTTGATTAGATGTCTATTTATTTATTCTGTTTATATCTGTGTCGTGTATACAATTGAGTTTTTGTGCCACCGCTATAATAATTTGGCATATGACAGACATATAAAACAAATTAGAAGAGGTTTCGTCATATTGTATGACTTATGACACTTTATCAAAGTTGAAATATTACATCTTCAGGTCTGTATTTGCCAGACAACTCATAACATGTATATCCTCCATGGCAGGCATCAGATTGAGCTTTGATATGGACTAATTTAATCATCTTAAAAGAAAACACTTGATGCTGTTATTATCTCCAGTATTAGAGATAAGGAAATTGAGGAATAGAGAGGATCTGTTATTTATACATAATATCCTTGGTGGTGTCTGAATTAGAAAACAGACAACCTAAACTTACATTGTTGCCTCAAGCAATCATGGCTCCCATTTATAATGATTTAAAAAGTTCGATGTTTAGAATACATGAAATATTCATTTATAATCTCTAATGTAAAAGGCATAGTTTAAAGGATAACAATTAAATCATTGCCCATGTGTCCAACACCTTGTTTAGGAAATGAAATAATAATCTTTTTTTGTTATTTTTTTCAAGTTGTCATTTAAATTCCAGTTAGTTAACATACAGTGTTAGTTTCAGGTCAACACTTCCATACATCACCTAGTGCTCAGCACAAGTGTATATCATTTTTTTTTTTTTTTGAGAGAGAGGGGAGCACCAGTGAGCTAGGGGCAGAGAGAGAGAGAGAGAGATAGAGGAGAGAAAAGAGAGTCTCACCAAAGCAAAGCTCGTGTTTTTACCCCATGCTGGGCCTGTGCTCACCCATAGGGGGGGCTCGAGCTTACCAGAAACAGAGCTCACATATCGTGAGATCACGACCTGAGCCAAAGTCAGATGCTTAATAACTGAGCCAGCCAGGCACCCTCAAGTGCACGCCTTAACCCCTGCCCGCTATTTCATTCATCCCCCACACCTTCCCCTATGGTAACCATCATTTTTTTCTCTATAGTTAAGAGACTGGTTCTTGGTTTGACTCTTTTTTTCCCCCTTTGCTCATTTGTTCTGTCTCTTAAATTCCACATATGAGTGAAATCATATGGTATTTGCCTTTCTTTGACTAACTTGTTCCACTTAGCATAATACTCTTTAACTCCATCCATGTTGTTGCGAATGGCAAGATTTCATTCTTTTTTATGGCTGAATAATATTCCATTGTGGGGGGGAGGGTGGGTGTGTGAGTGTGTGTGTATGTGTGTGTGTGTGTATACATATTTTTTCCCACAATTTGGTTATTGCAGATAATGCTGCTATAAACATTGGGATGATGTATCTCTGTGAATTAGTATTTTTGTCTTCACGGGTCATCCCTGTTTATTCTAAAATATGTATCCACATGTGTGCATATCTTGGCTTTTATATCAATAGAATCCAAAACATGGATTTCTTGGGGTTCCCCGTTTGTTTTCAATGCTGCTCAGTAATTGATTATTGATTGAACCTCTTTTATGTCTCCATTATTCCCTGGATAAACTTTGGGGTTGTTAACAACTCCTTGCCATCACAAACAACACTCTTTTGAATATTCTTGTACGTATGTCCCAGTGCATATTGTAAAGCTTGTCTAGGATACGTACCTAAGCTGGGTTAATGGATATGAAGCGTGTAACATTTTCTAGGTAATGCCACACTATTTTCCAAAGGAACTGTATCTTTTTATAATCACACTTAGGGGTTATACTGCTTCACGTTCTTGCCAAAACTTAATGTTTCTCAGAATTTTCAAAAAAGATAAATATTTAAAAATGTAAATCCATAGCCAGTGCTGGATACAAAGCGCTTTGACTCTCACTTCTCTCATGATGCTGAATATTTTTCCACATGGGTATTGGCTACTGCTTTGCTATTACTCACTTTACTTTGCGGCTAATTTGTTTTATCGATACACAGGCAGGATTTATAAATTCCGGATGTCAATCTTTTGTTCTTTGTCTCCTGTGAAGCTGTTTTAACTAGACGGAAGTCAAGTGAATCTTCCACGGCCCGAGAAAACAGGCATGGCCTCCCTTGCAAGGGAGTGTCAGGCAAGACACCGCCGATCCCTGTCAGGACCCATGGCAGGACCCTGTCAGGACTAGACCCGAATCCCAGCAGGCCCCTAAAGGTGAAGTACAAAGCATGATCAGTGAGAGGTGTGCGTCTCTAAGAGGACTTGAGTTTCCTACTTTATACCCACATAAATCACGGGAACACGTGCGGGGCTGGCTCTGAACTGGATCCAACAGAAAGTTGGATCAAGCCAGATGTATTGACAAGGAGTCACTAAGCAGCGATTCTGCATTTAATGCTGCAGCCTGAGTTGTTAGGGACTTACCAGTTCAGTGATTGGCTGAAATATGGACCAAAAGGTGGCCCACAGTGAAGTAACCTGAAGTGCCTGACACGCCTGGGTTTGATGGAGAAGAAAGGTTCAGAAGCTCAAGGACGTTGGAATGTTAGACCGAGTTTGCCGTTTAAGGCCCACTCACCCACCCTGGGTAGGTCTGTAAGACGCATCGCTGATCCGGTGAGAAATGCATTTGTGAGGAGAACCTGGGCATCCTTGAAGAACTTTGTGATGACCCGGCGTGGAGGCCTCCGTGTGCGAACTGCGGTCACTGCCCTGGGAAAGCTAAATGCAGTGGGAGTGATTGGATCTCAGGATGGCACGGGGGTCAAACGGCCACATTCGATCACCAAAGGTGAGGTGGGCCTGGTCACTGGGACAGACAGCAGAGTCAAACAGGTATAAGGAGAGTCTGGCGTGTGCAGACATATGGCATTGGCTTATCGACCGCGGTGCTTCTCGGAGTGAAATAGATAGGAAGTTGCCCAATGCTTACTCGATCGGTAAACTCTGAACTGGCTCTGTACTGCCACTGACTGATTACAGGAGACGCAACACATCCCTGTGGTCCACAAGTCAGTGTCGAGGTTTCAGAAGGTCAATGGAGTTTTAGCTCACGTCCAGCTCATAGTGGATCCAGCGGACCCCCAAGCCTTTCCTGTGCGTATTTGCCAAATAACAGAACGTGTGGTAGGCATAGACATACTCAGCAGCTAGCGGAATCCCCACCTTGGTTTCTTGACCCGTAGACGGAAGGTCGTTGTGGTGGGAAAGGCCAACTAGAAGCCACTAAAACTGCCTCTACCCAGAAAAATAGTACACAAAGCAATACTGTACTCGTGGAGGGTTTGCAGAGATTGGTGCCACCATCAAAGACTTGAAAGATGCAGAGATGGGGATTCCTGTCACGTCCCCACTCAGCTCACCTACTTGGTCTGTGCAGCAGACAGGGGGATCTTGGAGAATGACAATGGATTACTAAGCTTAAGTAGGTGGTGATTCCAACCGGGTGGCTGTACCAAATATAGTTTCACTGCTGGAGCAAATCCCCTTGTACCTAGTTTGAACCTATTCATCTGGCAAAGCGTCATCAGCAGATTGGCATGCTGATGGTTTGCAGCTTTTCCTAGGCCCCTAGAGTGAATCATAAGGCAGACTCTTATGATTTTGGAGCAAACACCCACAGTCCTCCGCAGGTAATGACTTCCCCTTTGAGGAACAGTCCTTGGCTTGCTACCAGGCCTTGGTAGAGATTAAACACTTAACCACAGGCCACCAGGTTACCGTGTGACGTGAACTGTCCACCGTGAACGAGGCGTTAGGTGACCCACCAAGTCGCAACATTGGGCGTGCACAGCCCCACTCCATTATCGGATGGCAGTGGCACCTCCATGATACTTGTAACTACTTGTAACTACTTTCCAAGTAGTTACTTGGAAAGGTGGCCCAGATGCCCATGACCTCCCCTCCCGCTACATTGCCTTCTCTCTCCCAGCCTGTACCCATGGCTTCATGGGGGTCCTCACAATCAGTCAACAGAGGAAGAGAAGGCATGGACCAGGTTTACAGATGGTTCCACATGGTGTTCAGGCAGCAAGTGGACAGCTGCAGCCCCACTGCCTGCCCCCCTCCGCCGGACCATCCCTGAAGGGCACTGGTCAGGGACATGCTCCCAGTGGGCACAACTTTAAACAGTGCCCTTGGTTGTGCCCTTTGCTTGGAAGGAGAAACGGCCTGGCCGGACATGCTATGCTATGTACCGATTCACAGAGTAATGAACTAAGGGAATACACGAAGCTACCGCATCGTATTTCCATGCCAAATTTGTAGACTTGAATTGTAAGATTCCTCTGATCGTGATTTTCTTCAAATCGACAGTCAAAAAAATGAAGTCCTCTACCTGCCTGCCCGCAGCTCCCTGAGAGTCATTCCATGCTGCTGGCCAACCTTCTGTGACCCAGTGAGGGTGGGGACAGAGAGGGGAAGAAACCAAGCATTTGAGCTGCCTGTTGGGGCCAATTCCCATGGCAGGTCTGGGCGTTGCGCGTCTCAGAATCCATCTGCACGAGGAACACCTCTGTCCTTCCTGCCCCTTCTGTTCACTCTGCAATAACACTGAACCAAAAGGGCTGTCTGTGAGCTCACGCTGGCTCAGAAGCTCCACATCTGAAGTCTGTTACCTCATATAAAACATTTTTATGTGGGGATGATGGCACTGCGAGAGTGTGTGGAAGGGTGTGTGTGTTTGCCAGAACATGCCGGAAATTTATATTATATTTTATTTGTTTGTTCGAGGAAAATGTCAGCCTTTTATGAAGTGCCTTAGGGTTATATGCAATAAAATTGCATTAATTGGAATATGTAAAGCATCTGAAACAAGTGACAGTCCCACAACCACATAGGACCACGTGAAGGCGGCCAGAAAAAACCAGTATTTGTTTGTTGCAAAACCCAAGGGGAAGTGGGACTTTATACTGTTGTGTCCCTTCCTGATATATATATAAAAAAAATTCACCTCCCCCACCATGGAAAACACTGGTTGTATTTTGAGACTGAGAGAACTCGGGGGCTTGTTGAACTCCAATGCTACATAGCTGTCAGCGTGCTTGTGGTGCATTTATCCCAAGAATTCTGAACTGAAATTAGGATTTCCTGAGCAGATTGAACCCACATAACCATAGAGCTGAGACGTGAACTCAGTAGATGCATGTGGATTGAGGGTAGGGGCCAAGATTGGTTGTTGTTTATGGTTATGTTATATTCATATGTGTATTCAAAGTTTACAAAATGGTTTTGTCAACTCATAGGTGAAAACATTAACTGTTACTGGAACTCACATTTTTCTGAGACAGTGGATTCCTATGGCACTGACATGAGGTGTCCTGGGTGATGTGGCAGAGTCATGTTGATAGTGTATGAGAAATGCCCATCTTCCATGTCCCTGAAATAGTATGCTTTCTCACATCCATGTGCTACTTTTCCAGAAATCCTGTGTGTGTGTGTGTGTGTGTGTGTGTGCGTGCGAATGGCACACATTAAAAAAATACTATCATTTTCAGTGTTTCCAGCAGAAGGTATTTAATATATGGAATTGGTTGCCTATTTTTAGAAAGCTGAAGGAGAGAGGTGCCTGGGCGGCTCAGTCGGTTAAGCGTCCGACTTCGGCTCAGGTCGTGATCTTGAGGTCCATGAGTTCGAGCCCCACGTTGGGCTCTGTGTTGACAGCTCAGAGCCTGGAGCCTGTTTCAGATTCTGTGTCTCCCTTTCTTTCTGCCTCTCTCTCTCTCTCTCTCTCTCCATCTCTCTCTCTCTTTCAAAACTAAATAAACATTTTAATAAGCTGAAGGAGAAAAAAAAAAACACTGAAATAACTCAGTAATAACTGCTTGGGGTACAGGAAGAGATGAGCTTCTAACCAAACGTAGAGAAGCTTCAGAGGAGGGACTCTGTGGGATCGATGCTCACAATTCTTAGGAGTGGCCTTACCTGGCCTCTGATGGTAAAACAGGGCCCTGGAGGGGGCTCCGTAGTTTATACGCAGACCTCGAAGGAGGGCGCATCTTTAGGAGATTGTGATAAGGCTGGTTCTGAGTGTTCCGCAAAGAGGCTGGGTCTTGAGCCATTGTAGCCCGGTCATGCCAACAGCACCTCCCAGACAGAAAGGGAGTTTGTCACCCCTCCTTTTGTGTTCATAGTCCTTACACCGCCGCTGATACGTCTTTGGGGGCTCTGTCCTCCTGGCATCAAGCTTCATCTCTACCTGTAGTTCCAAGTAGAACACATCAATGACTCTAGACTCCGGCCCGACTGCCTCAAGGAGATGATCGCACAATTAACCAATGGCCTCTTTTTTTTTTGTTTATTATTTTTTAAGTTTTTATTTAAATCCCACTCAGTTAACGCGGGGTGTAGTATTACTTTCAGGTGTACAATATAGTGATTCAACACTTACGTACATCACCCAGTGCCCATCACAAGTAGACTCCTTAATCCCCGCCTCCTATTTTACCCATAAATTTTACCCTGACTCACCTTGTCTCTGGTAACCATGAGTCTGTTCTCTCTAGTTAAGTTTATTTCTTGGTCTGCTTCCCTCGCACTTCTTTGTTTCCCCTTTGTTTTGTTTCTTAAACTCTACATAGGAGTGAAACCATATAATAGTTTTTTTCTCTCACTGACTTGTTTTGCTTAGCATAATACTCTGTATCTCCAACCATGTCATTGCCAATGGCAAGATTCCATTCTGTTTCTATGGCTGAGTAATATTCCACATCTTCTTTATCCATTCAGCAGTCATTGGACACTTGGGCTGTTTCCATAACTTGGCTATTGTTGATGATGCTGCCATAAAGTTTGGAGCATATATATCCCTTTGAACTAACATTTTTGTATTCTTTGGGTAAACACCTAGCAGTGCAATTGCCGGATCATAGGGTAGTTCTATTTGTAACTTTTTGAGGAACCTCCATACGGTTTTCCGGAGTGGCTGTACCGGTTTGCACCTCTTCATAGTTATTTTTATCGATTAGTCAGAACGTAGCTGGAGGACCTACAATATTGTACGTGTGCAGGAAAGTACGCATCTATGCTTGACTCAGCCTGTGTCTATGCGCAAAATGCTGTGAACATCTAATAAAAGCTACCACCATAATACTCGGTTCCTCATAGCTTTGATATCGCTATCATTTTTCCTATAAACGTGTATATTTGAGAATAGCAATGAAAGCAAATTTGTTTTGGAATAAGAATTCACCATAGTAAAATAAATTTACGGGAAAACAGAAGTATTTTTAGTCATAAAACTGAACAAAAATAATGGAGGAGAAACACTTGTATTTTTATTGCCAGTATATATTTTTACTTTAAAGCCCAGAGAACCCCTTGGGTCCTGACTGTATGTTCATATATTTTTCAACAAAATTAGTAATACTTGGTATTTCCTCCAATTTTATAAACTATACTCATAATTGTAGAAATTAACACTGCCTGCAAAATATCAGGGAGAAAGCCATGTTCAGAAATGTGTTTTTTGATATAATCATCGTTAATGTTTGCATGACTATCCCGTTAGGTATCTTTTTTAGAAAAATAAGCTCAGATATTATTTATGAATCTGCGCTCTTAGTTTAATTTTTTCGTGGGAGTGGCCAACTCTCCCTTCATCCGTAATGTTCTTTTTTCTCTACCTGATGGTAACAACGTGGTGTATCTCTCTAGACATAAGTTTTTGGATGTTTATATGTGTACACATATATTGTTATTTAAATGTATACTTTATTTTTAGGGCAGTTTTTGGTTTACAGAAAAATTGCGTTGGAAGTGCAGAGTTTCCATATACTCCCCGTCCCCTCTCCTTAATTTACCTATTATTAACATCATGCATTGATGTGATATCTTTTTTACGGTTAGTCGTCCAATATTGATACATTAACTGAAGTGCATCTCTTATATTTGGGTTCACCCTTGTATAAATGTAAAATGTATCAACCAGTGTACAGAATCATTTCATCAACCTAAAAATCCCCTTGCCCCACCTGTTTATTCCTTACCCAACCTCACCATGATTCATGATCCCCATTAGCTTTTTCACCGTCTCACAGTTTTGCCTTTTCCAGAATGTCATGTAGTTGGAATCGTATAGAATGTAACCTTTTTCAACTGGCTTTCTTACCCTTTGGTTCATTCACTCAAAAATATTCACCCATTTAGCAATATGCATTTAAGTTTCCTCCATTTTTCATGGCTTGATAGCTCATTTCTTTTTTTTTCTTTTTTTTTATTTATTTTTATTTTAGAGAGAGAGAGAGTGTGTGAGTGCAGGAGAGGGGCAAAGGGTAGGGGAGAAAGAGAGAATTGTAAGCAGGCTCCATGCTCAATTATAGGATAGTGATGAGGGTAGACAGGAAGAAGGAATTATAAGGGACACAAAGGAGGCTTCTGGAACTACAGAATATTCTAAAGTTCTATTTCTTGATTTTGGTGATGGTCCCCTGGTGTGTTCATTTTGTGATAATTCAACATTCTCAAAAACTGTAATTCATTCATTTTTCTGCATATATAGAGATACTAAAGAGATATATAGAGTTATCTGCATGCATAAAGATAGTAAAGAGTAAAGAAAAAAACAAAATAATAAATTAGAAGAAAATCAATATAATCAAGCAGTACGTCAAACAGTGTTCCAGAGACAGTAATTTTAAATATTTGACTCACAGATAACTCATGTATAGACATAGCCCCTTCCTTTTCCCTTTCAATACTTGCTAATTTGTATGTGATAATTGTGTATTATTTTTATGACTTTTTAAACAAATTGCTAACAACATACGTATGTACATATATACTACATTATTGCTTCTTCTGAATACTAAAAGAGGGAGTCCTTACTGAATTCTCACCTTCTAAGGCTTTCGTGAAATCTGTTGGAAGGATATTATCCTAAAATTAAGGTATTTATAAGAAACAGGTAACTGTATTTCTTTCTAAACCTATGGTCTTAGGCAAGTTATTTAATCTCCATAGTTTCTCATATTTATTGTTTCTAATATATATATATATATATTTACCAAATGGTTGAAAAGATTAAGAAAGGAAGTATTCTGAAGTCCCTGACATGCAACACTCAACAGAATGTAAATCCCTTTTCATATTTACCCAAATCTTTCCTTGACAGGAAAGACAGCTGCTAGTTCTTAAAACCACACGGTCAGGGCATTGGGCTGGATTTTGATTTTAATTTTAATAAAAACACAATAGTCTACAGCTTGGTTTATTTCACACAACCACATGCACCTGCACAGGAGGCCTGAGATCAAAACGAAAAGAAAGTCAGCTTATGGAACATTTATTATCACAAGGAACTCAAGACACAAGTAGGCTGAAAAGAACCATTCTCCGCAGTCATCAAAACCCAACGCAGCAAATCAACGTGCCATTTCAAGGCTTCTCTAAAAGGAAAATTGTTAAATGGAGTCCAAGAATTCCAAATTTATGAGGACATCAACAACAACAATCGGTCACTAAATCTCAAACAGCAAACGGTTAGAGGATACTTATTTCAAAGAGACACATTTTGAACCCCGTGATGTATTTAAAGCCACTGGGGACTCTCTCTTGTATCGAGTTTGTTTTGCAGAAGGCTTTACTTCCGCTCTCTCTTAGGCTTTGGGGATCAGGTCTCATTTCAAAATTCAGGTTGGCAACTCAGTGAAAGGCAAGATATCAGCACCTGTGACTACACCTGAAGACGGAAGCCAGTGGAGGAAATTCTCCCAAGTTTTCACTTTTTCAGTTGGCCTTAGATAATCCTTGAAAAGTTCAGATGCTTCCTGGAGACTTATCTGAGAGACCTCGAGGGACTCCAGGAGTTCTCTGGAAACAGTTTTCTGCAAGATGTTTAATATTTTCTTCTCTCTCAACACAAATAACACCAAAACACTTCTATTTTTTTTTTCTTCTCAAGCAAGTTCTGTTGCACTTTTCTTTGTAGATAGATTCTGGAAGGGTGAGAAAACATTGGAACAAAGTGAAACCGGAGACAGTGTGTGAATTTTTAAATAATTTAATTAACGTGTTTTGCAAACAAGCTATGGGCTAGAAAGATAATGTTTATAATAGCATTCTGACTACTACAATCTTATTTATAAGTTTGGAGCTTTTTACTAGCATCGGCTAGGCATGCAAAATGGAAGCAAGCAATTTTCTATGCCATATTATGAAAAACATTTCATTCTTGACTTCTTAATATGCTCTCCGCTATTTGTTTTCATACATGCGCACAGTTTTTGAGAGGGCATGATGACACAACGAA
This sequence comes from Herpailurus yagouaroundi, assembly GCF_014898765.1. Classification (NCBI taxonomy): domain Eukaryota; kingdom Metazoa; phylum Chordata; class Mammalia; order Carnivora; family Felidae; genus Herpailurus; species Herpailurus yagouaroundi. The sequence goes on from NW_024412400.1 coordinate 3,608,750, forward strand.
GTGACAATTCAGCACAAAAGATGACATTATTCCTGGAATAAAAATCATTGAAAACCTTCTGACCTATTTTATCCCTATTACTCTCAGGCTACACATCAACTTGTTTAGGCCTAGAAATAGAAAACATTATGATTTGAGATTATGTATGATCCAAGATTAACACAGAGTTAATCTTGTGTCTATACATATGTAGCTTTTGTTGTGTAACAAAACACCACAAAACTGATGGCTTAAAACAGCCTTTTTATTTAGCTCACAGGGTGTGGACTGGGTAGTTTATTCTTCTGGTCCAAGCCACTTGGCTGATTTCTGCTGGCCTGTGGTCAGTAGGCGGGTGGGCTCATGACAGAAGGATTGGGGTTGACCTTAGTCAGCTATATTGGTTGAGAGGCTATATTGGTCAAAGTGGCTTGCTTCTCCTGCCTATGGTCTATTGTTTTCTAACAGGTTAGCTCAAGCTTATTTACACAGTGTTCTCAAAGAATATCAAGAAGAAAAGTCCAAAACGAAGAAAGACTTTCAAGGATGTGCAAACTACACGGTCAGACCTAGGGCTCGTGCGTGAGGGGATCACCGAAGCAGGTGTTTACAGGGAGGTGTAAATGAATCGAGAGGCATTACTGAAATATCAACCACATAGTCCCTTTGCTTCATTTCATTGTTAACACACTAAGATCCAGAATTCCTACACAGTTTGGAAGACCCAGTCCCATGGTATCTTTGCCTGATGACTTCTTGCCACTTCTGTCCTTGTCCAAGTTGCTCAGTCCTCGTACAACTCCAAAATCCTCGTATTTCTTTAGCAATTGTTTACATGTTTGTCTTCCTTATCAGATTCCGAGCTCTTTGAGGAAAAGGACTTAGTTCCACATATAATCAGTATTGCATAAAGTAAATGAGTCAATGGATGAGCAAAGGAAGAATTCATCAGTAAATAATCTTCTCAAAGGGATTTCTGTGTGCACAAAGGATGTGCATATGTTATCACTCAATTTGTAGAGCTACTATGTAGTAAAGACTTAACCTCACCCAAAGAAAGTTCCGGCCTTTGTCTTCAGCTCCTGGGAGGTGATCTTCACATCCTTGGAATGTCCTACCTATTAAAGGTATATTTACCTTGGGGTCCTTGGGCCACACTGGATAGTCAACATTTTATTGTGGGTTCTTTAGGCCATGAGGTATCTGGTCTACCTCTGGAACAGCTGGAGACTCAGCCATAGGGAAAGTGAACCATGTTTTTGTGACCAAGCCCGAGTAAAATTTCTTGACATCAAGTCTCGGATGAGCTTCCCTGGTACGCAATACTTCACGTGTACTGCTACGCGTCATTGCTGGGAGGGGTTGATGCTGTCTATAACTTTGTGGGCGGAAGACAATTGGAAGTTCCATATTTGGAATTTTGATGGACTCTGCCTTAGGCTCATTTCCCCTTGCCTAATTTTAATCTGTGTTCTTTTACTGAACCAAAAATGTGACAGCTTTCAGTGAGTTCTGAATAATTTTTGGGGCAAAGTATTCGATCTAAGGGTGATCATGGGGACCTCTGAGCTCTGCAGTCGTTGCCAAAAGGGAGGGTGGTCTTGTGAACTGTTCCCTAACTTCACAGCTGCACATCTGAAGTTAAAGCAATATTTTCCCATCATGCATAGGCAACATTTCCCAAACTCTGTTCTAAACAACTAGTGTTCCATAATCTGCTAACAGATGTTCTTTGAAAATAAGAGTCTAGGTTCATATTAAGCCTTAAAGACGTAGCATTGAAAGACAGGTAAGGTCACTGCTCTCACAAACATTACATTGTATGAGGTGGACAGGAGTGAAATATTTTCAGAGAGTTATAATTGCTATAAGCTTAATAAAACAGGGTGATATGAAAAAAAAATCAACTGCTAGGGGCTAAGAGAAAAAAATGAGAAACAGTGGTCAGGAAATGTGAGTCTAAAGATGTGATATTTGTCCTTCAATCTGAAGACAGAAGCCAGCCATGCCTATATGTATGGCAAGAGATTTCAGGAGAAAAGTGCCGTTGAAAGAAGCTCGGTGTGGCTGGTTCTGAGTGACAGTGGGCAGCGTGTAGGGGACCAGGTCAGAGATATAAGAGGGACTCAATCATATCAGAGAAATGGTCCTCCAAGTGTGGTTCCAGTGACAGCATCATCAGAGTCGCTTGGGAGCTTATTAGAATTGCACATTCTGAGGCTGATCTAGACACACAGAGTGAGAAATTGTGGCCATGCAGCCCGTCAGTCTGTCTTGGCAAATCCTCCAAGGAATTCTGATGCATGTTTCAAATTTGAGTACTATTGTTTGGTGCCTCGGTCTATCCGTACTACAGCTGCATGCTAGAAATATCTAGAGGCGCTCATCTGGGCCCCAATGAGCGTCCCACAGACATCTCCCCTTTCTAAACCAGTGTTCCCACTTGATCAACCTTTGTGATTCTTACTGTGATTGAACCTTTGTGATTCTTATTGTGCAGTCAAATGCTCTACCCCTGAGCTATACCCCCTAGTGATTCTTACTGTGATTGCAAGATGCACTTTGGCAATAACCAGCAGGAAACTTAGAAAAAATATAGGTTTATTACATACAAGACCTGGAAATTACATAGCACACAAGGGACCACACAAGGAGGTCACAGGTAGAGGGAAAGAGAGATTAGACATGGTCCTGGGGCTCTAATTTTATTGAGGATGAAGATAGAGGTCTAGGGTTTTGTGGGCTCGCGCTTTATTGGTGAATTTAAAATGTAAGAGTGATCATTTAAAGTGTGAGAAAAGACAAGTGGCCCCAATGGTCAATTATCCAAATAAAGCCAGATCTTTGAAAAAAAGGAGCTTCTGTGGGGGAAGGTGGCCTGGCTCTTTTTATCTGGTTGTATGGCTGGTAATGGGTTATTGAGATGGCTGTCTTTGAAGTGAATGCCTGGGCAATCAAAGTTTAAGTCAGCCATTTGCGTATATAAAAGAAAAAGAAAAAAAAAATCAGGGCTTACATTACAACCACTGATGCAGATTCTTGAAGACCAGCAAAGATAATTTTAGGTGAAATGCAATGAAAAGTGGCTGAATTATTAAATGGTTTTAAGCAAGGAAATGATAGGGTTTGATTTATATTTTATTTGATTTTTTTGATGTTTTTATTTATTTTTGAGAGAGAGAGAGAGCAGGGTAGGGGCAGAGAGAGAGGGAGAGAGAATCCCAGGCAGGCTCCAAGCTGTCAGCACAGAGCCCGACACAGGCTTCCGACTCACGAACCATGAGATCATGACCTGAGCCGAAATCAAGATTCGGACGCTTATCCAACTGAGCCAGCCAGGCACTCCTGGCCAGAGCACTTTGCCTTACGTGAGGATGTCAGCCCAATGTGTGAACGGTAGTATCATCATTTTCAGTTACAGAGATAGTATCCTGGGATTTTAAGCGATTAACTCGCACACCTCATTGCAATGCATTCCCTTCCCAGCTCTGTATCTTACCCTGCCTTACACTGCCTTCCCCGGTACCTACTGAATTTCAATATCCTCAAGTGTAAAATTGGTTAATAACACCTATCACATAGTATCACTGCCAAGATCAAATAAGATAGCAAACTTGAAAAATGCCTTATGAATAATAAAGTGTTCCACAAGGCGAAGCATTACTCTCTGGGCATTGTTTCCAGATGGTTGCCACTGGGTTCTCAGATCATGGCTGCTCCTTGCAGGGTCCTCAATAGTGAAGACTCCTTTTTGGACCTGGTGAGGTATGCCATTTTCTCTATTCTGTCCCTGGAGGTCCGTTTTAGAGATAGAAAAACAGAATTTGCAGATTCTGTGTTACAGTGCTCGGTCCCAAATCTCTATGAAGTGCTCTGAATCAGAACCCCATTATTTCCTGTGTCTCAATGTCATGCATCATTTTAATTAGATAACTTCTATCTCTCAAAATGAAGTAGGGAGTTTATCAGAAAGAAATGTTTGAAAGACCATGGCCTCCACAGATGACGAGGGGAACCCTGTTTTGTGTCCACTTTGATGTAGGTGGCTATCAAATAGCCTTACAAAGGGTAGCCATGGGACACGGGACTCCTTTGGTCCGGTGAGGCTTCCAAGAATGTTGTTGAGGAGGAAGGGTGTTCGGTCGCCATTTTGTGACTTAAATGCCCCCCCCCCCCCCGCCACTTCACCTGTTGTGTAGAACGTACTGATCACAGACCTGATGGTGGCTGACATTCTGGATGTTTATTCTGGTACAATGTCTGATGATTCTAATGAGCAGTAGCAAACCACTACTGCATATGCTCCAAAGTGGCTGGAATCGATCCTCTTTTAAATGACACCGAATATCATTTCGACGTGTCAGACTCATAAAGTTGACATTCTCATGAGCGTCCACCATGAAGAAAAGCTATGTCCACTCAGGATTTCTTCGGCGGTATGCCTCCGACATCACTGTTTTTGCCTAACTTGTGGGAAGGTGTTTCTTAAAATCTGTGAACAGCTTCAATATTGTGGTTGTTTTCTGAGACTCACTTTTACATTGTGAACAATTTCATCTTCCCTCCGTCCAGCACATTTTTTTTCCTCTTTGTGAATTTTCCTTTGAAAATGCTGAGCTATTATTAAGGCACAGTAAACAGAACTCTTGTCTAAGAACGCCTGTTTCAAGTGGGCCCCTAGGCCTTCAGACGGGACAATGGAACAGAATCCGTTAATTATCATTTCCCAGAATGAATGGGGTGAACTTTGACAAATCACACGGTGGAAAAGCTATCAGGACCAAGCACTCCTCTCCACATTTAGGGCATTTGACCCCCGCGAATGACACAAACATTGAAGGTGGGTTTTTTTTCTTTTCTTCCTATGCCTACATTTCGATGGAAATTGAAGAATCGATTACAGAAAGATTTAATACTCCAGGGTGGTTTGTTTCCTAGCAGAGCTCTTAAAAGCACTCCAGATTGTTAACAATTATAATTGTACCTTCACTCCTGGATACCGGAAATAATAGCACCGTGACTGCAATGATAGCTTTTTAGTTGAGGTTGACACTTGCACGGAAATGTACGAGGTTAAATGGCAACTTTAAAACGGGCACTGGTGATTGTTGTGTTGAAATTGAGAGACGGTATCGAACATTTGTAAAGAACGTGTTGTCTCTGGGCAGAAAAATTTGAGGATCGATTGCAAACAGGTTTGGGTACTCAAGAATAATGTCTGATGGTGCGGTTAACGGTACGGGAAACTAACTAAGATTTCAGGTAAGTGTTTAGATAATTCAAACATAAATAATCCTTCCGGTCGCTCGACTCTCTGAGATAGGTGTTTCAATTCCTCTTCACCAAATTTTTGTGTTCTCAGTACTTAATGTTAAAAGAAAAACTCAAGGGCACCTGGGTGGCTCAGTCGGTCAAGCGTCCAACTCCAACCCTGGTCACGATCTCGCGGTTTGTGTGTTTGAACTCCACACTGGGTTTTCAGCTGTCAGCGCAGAGCCTGCTTCAGATCCTCTGTGCCCCCCTCTCTGCCTCTCTCCTGCTCTCTCTCTCTCAAAAACAAATAAACATTAAAAAAATAAAAAAGAAAAGAAAAAATATCATATTTAGGTTTCCTTAAATTAAAATCTACACTTGCCTTGGTGTATAAATAATTTGGGACTTAAAAAAATAAGTTTGCAATTAGCCCATTCCTTGGACCATGAATTAAACTTGGAAGTGGCTGTATTGGGTGTCTATTGATTTCAACCCCTCTCATCCTTCTCAACCACAGTGCGCGCGCGCGCGCGCGCGCACACACACACACACACACACACACACACACGCTCCTTTTCGATTTACTTATCTCTGCTACAAACATTGCAATAGATCACTGACCAGTTAGTTGTTTGGTACACAGTTGAGTCAATACCAGAGGGGGTCAGAAATCTTCCCCAGGATTTCCCAGATTGGAATTAGATACTATTCTTCTTTAGTGATAAGACTTGAAGCATGAGCTTAATAACCCTTTTTTTTTTTTTAATTCCCATTATTGTTTGGAAGAAAGTATTACAAGATATTCAAGTGGACCTAGCTCAGGTTGCCTTTCTGTTTATTTCAATCCAAAGAGTCCTGGCTAATCCAACAAGAAAGGATGCTTGTTTATGAATGGAGGAAATGTCTATTTTCTGATGGTTCTGGATTTAAATTCCAGGTCAATCATTTGACTGGCCATGTGTCCATGGGTAAGTTACTTATCACTCTGAACCTCAGATTCACCTTTGATTAGAGAGAAAGTAGGTATAATAGTACCCAGTTTGCTATAAAGACTAACGTATCACAATGGATGAAAATTTGAAACGATGGTTCCCTTTCCCATCTTATCCAGGTATTTATAAAACAAACTGAAACAACAAAAAATTAAACTAAGCAAACAACCATTTACGATGGAGAACAAAATGATGGGGCGCCTGGGTGGCTCAGTCGGTTAAGCGTCCAACTTCGGCTCAGGTCATGATCTCCCGGTTCATGAGTTCGAGCCCTGCATCGGGCTCTGTGCCGACAGCTCAGAGCCTGGAGCCTGTTTCAGATTCTGTGTCTCCCTCTCTCTCTGCTCCTCCCCCACTCACGCTCTGTCTTTCAAAAATAGATAAACATTAAAAAATTTTTTAAATAATTTTACCCTACTTTTTATTGATTTTAACAATCAGGCATGTTTTCTTAGAAGTAGACGAGCACCTATTTGTATGCTGCCAATGATAAGAATATTGTTGACTCAAAATTAAATGTTGCTGGGCGCACGTCCCAATAAAAGATTGAAAATATCATTATCTAGATAAACAGAGGCCAGTGGAATGCTTTGCTAACTGAACCAGCAGTAAGCAATGGAAGAAAATACCCCAGGAAAAAATAAATAGCCACACTATTTTAGAAAAGGAAACTTTCAAAGTTAAAGGGAATGAATGGTCACACGTAAAAACTTTATTTCACACCGAGCTCCCGCTTTCTGATTCGTGCAGCAGTTTCTCAGATTAGGATTTTCTGCTAATTACGACTGGCAGAGTGACCTTGTGTATTGCATTTACTCTCTCCCGTACCTCCTTGGGCCTTCTCCACAGAACAGAGAAAGAAAGCTGGACACCACCTGGTGACATGAGTGAGCTCATGTGGCACCTTCTTTGTCAGACGTGGCTCCATCAAGGGCTTGGCTCAAAAGGATGAGAGACAAACGAACTGGTTATGATGAGGAATTGCATGACCGCCTTTGATGACAAAAATCCTTTTTTTTCGAGATACAGGACATTCATCTGTGGGCCTCATAGAGAACAGGGACCTTCACAAACTGATAGCTACTAGATCCTGAGATACAATGTCAATTGCAGGAATATCGACTTGCCCGAGCCCTTGACTTTATCGTGAGTCAAATCCTTTGGTGCACATGAGTTCCGCTGACCTGTAGCCACCTGGGGGTAGTAAGTCGGTCAGGGATTCAAGCCTCACTTATCTCAGAGGGCTTGTATGTTTTGCTCAAAGGTATAGCAGGTGAATACTACGGCCAGGCCTACCGGATTCAGCTGAATTTTGTTATCACCTCCCCATGCTGTCCATGCACCCATTCACCGGTGAGTTAGACCCTCCCAGGGAACCCAGAGACTCAGTAAGAGCAGTACCCCTTTTCCACCATGGTGTTTATGTTTTTTTTTTCTTTCACTCTCCCTTTTTTTTCTTTCTTTCCTCTCTCCATTTCATTCACGGTCCCTCTCTGCCTCATTTCCCTTATTTTATTGCATTTTTCTCTATTTCGAAGATGCATTTTCAAAGTATTTTAGCAGACATAACCCCACCGGTTTTCACAACAACCCTGTCATGGAAAAACACAATTCTCAGACTCATGGATCTGGGAGAGAGGCCGGTATGCAGAGGTGTTCCCTGATCACGCGTGGCATGAAGGCAACATCAGGGGGAGGTTCTCAGATGCGTGAGAGCAGGCAAAGCCTTTCACTGTGTTAAAGCCTTGATAAAAAATGAGTTTCAGGGGTGCCTGGGTGGCTCAATTGGTTGAGTGGCCAACTCTTGGTTTCAGCTCAGGTCATGATTTCACGGTTCGTGGGATTGAGCCCCACATTGGGCTCTGTGCTGACAGCACGGAGCCTGCTTGGGATTCTCTGTCTACCTCTCTCTTGCCCCTCCTCTGCTCACTGTCTCTCTCTCTCTCTCTCTCTCAAAATAAATAAACATTAAAGAAAAACTAGTCTCACAGCCAGAAACCAGGTTAAGAATGTGTTCAAATTCATCCATCTGCCCATCTATCAGCCTACATGTCTATCCAATGTATATCGTTCTTGACTCTGAAATGACAAAAGTAAAAAGACCCCACAAACCCTGCTATTAAAGAACTCACGCTGTGTTATGTGAGAAACATTTTGTTGGATACATGGTGGAAATAATGGGTGCATGCCTATTCTAAAGAAGTGTACCCCCCCACCCCGTGGGGAGATTGATAGATACACTCACTTATACGTGGGGAGGACATTCAAGTTGAAAAAGCAGGACCTGATGCTGAAGGGCTTGGACCCTGCAATTAACTACCTGTGTGACTTTAGGCAAGTTATTCTCCCTCAATATTTTAGGCAGAGAAAGGAACATATTGGGCAGGGGGAGGGGAATCTGGGTCAACAAACAAATTAAATACTGTGAGAGTTCTAGCTCTTGCGTTCTTGTCCAAATGAAGTTGGGCAAATTCTCTATCCTAGGTTCTACCACAACCCCAAAAGATCATGGCGACAGACACATTTTTATGCTAAGTTTATGAGAATAAGTTCTGCAAGAAAAGCTATATGGTTCACTGAATTCAGTATTCCCAGATCATTTTTATATTGCCCTTTCCACTAATTGGTGCCTAAGGAAACGTATGTGACCCGAGACTTGGGAGTATATCATACAAAGCCAAACAAAACTAACTGCAGCATAAAACATACTGTAAATAAAAATTTAATTACCTTGCAGAGCCTTCTGGAGAACACTACGTATATTGGCATGTTAAATGAGGCCAAGGTGAGCAAGGGAAATACTGATTAAAAGAACAGAATTAAATTTTAAATCCCGATTAAAAAAAATAAAAGAGAGCTAATAAGAATCAATGGTGTTGAAGAGACCAATAAGAACTAGTAAATTGTTTTTAAATAGCGCAAAACAGGGGCACCTGGGTGGCTCAGTTGGTTAAGCGACCCACTGAAGCTCAGGTCATGATCTCAAGGTTTGTGGGTTCGATCCCCACGTCGGGCTCTGTGCTGACAGCTCGGAGCCTGGAGGCTGCCTTGGATTCTGTGTCTCCCTCTCTCTCTGCCCCTCCCCTGCTCATGCTCTGTCTCTCGCGCGCACGCTCTTTCAAAAATAAATACACATAAAAAAAAACTAAGTAAATAAGTAAATAAATAGTGCAAAAACAATATGACCAAGAGTTAGATTGCTGTAAATGAGTAAATAAATAGAAAATGCAATGTATATTTTCTAGGAAATTCTAAGTCTTGCAAGGGAGTTTCAAAGAATACTTTCGCCAAGATGTCTGCATTATATATTGATGTGCCACATTTTTGGCCCTCCCCCACATCTAAATACACTACCCCATCCATTACCACTTTGGTTTGGGTCATGATTACTACCTGGAATATTTCCTCTTCTGATTCATAAGAATATAGGAAATTTTCACCGGGGTTTCCTTCCTACAAGTGTAACTAGTTCTGCTAAGGCATTAGGATCAAGCAAGAGACTAGGGATATTTAGCTTGTAAAAGAGAACAATTAGGGGTATATAGTACCTATGTTTTTAAAAGCGAAAGATTAACCTGTGGAAGAAAGATGAGTTTTATTATCAGGGCATCCAAAAATAGAGTCAGCATCATATTTTAAAGGAAGACAGCACTATTTTGTTCAGACCAAGGAAGAACTGTCTAACAGTTAAACACGATGGAAGCCGAATGGCAATGAGGTGGCCAGTTCTCTGGTCTTGGAGGAATTTTTGAAAATACTTAGTATCTACTGAGTTTAAGTGTATAAAAAGGGATTAAATGGCAGTTGGAAGGTTGAAACGGAGCAGTTTTGAAAACTCTGGGTCACACCACATTAGTAGACCCTGAAATCAAATTAATGGATCTTGATCAGTATTTTTAAATGCATATGTTAATTTTTATACGGTTAGTCATTCATGATTTTTTTTAGTGTTTATTTGTTTTCTGAGAGAGAGACAGTGTAAGAGGGGGAGGGGCAGAGAGAGAGGGAGACACAGAATCCAAAGCAGGCTCCAGGCTCCGAGCTGTCAGCACAGAGGCCGACGTGGGGCTTGAACTCATGAACCACGGGATCACGACCTGAGCCGAAGTCGGATGCTTAACCGACTCAGTCACCCAGGCACCCCTAGTGTTGTTCTGCATGTTTATTGCAGAAAATAGACAAGTATAGGGAAAGCAAAAGAAAAAAATCCAGAAACAGTATCATAATCATCTTAATCTTTGTACTTTCTTCCACATATCTTGGTCTATAGATATATATTTAAACTCATTTATTACCTATCTATACACGTATGTGTGCATATTAAATGCATATTTAAATATATGTATATTTTTGTATATACACTTTAACTATATCTATACATATAATGGGATGCATTTCCCACTTGTGTGGAGAGCTAAAGAGCCCTACACAATATTTTAAATTAATGTCATGCTGGTAAAAATGTGACAAACCCATCTGTACTCTCATATATTAGTTTGCATAGCTATTATATCTACATGGAAGTAGATGTTATTATCGATAAACAGAAATTGTTGCATATTTATACACCAGACTATCAGAAATAGAAATTAAGAAAGCAATCCCATTTACAATTTCATCAAAAAATATCTAGGAACAAATTTAACGAGAGAGGTAAAAGAGCTATACAGTGAAAAATTTAAGACATTCATAAAAGAAATTGAAGAAACGCAAATACTTCATGCTCATGAACTAATAGTGTTAAAATGTCCCTACCATCCAAAGAATCTACAGATTCAATAAAATCCCTACCGAAATTCCAAAGGCATTTTTCACAGAAATAGAACAATCTTAAAGTTTGTATGGAGCCACAAAAGGTCCTGAATAGCCAAAGCAATCTCGAGAAGGAAGAACGGGCTAGAAGCATTATGTTCCCTGATTTCAAATTCTATTACAAAACCGTAGTAATCAAAACAGTGATCAAAACAGTAGAGCACTAACATTAAAACAGACACATAGATCAATGGAATAGAACAGAGAGCCCAGAAATAAAACAGGTAGTTAATCAATTTATGACACAGGAGCCAAGATTATTCAGTGACAGACAGACCATCTCCTCAATAAATGGTGTTGGGGACACTGGACAGCGACGTGCCAAAGAATGAACCTGGGCCACTTTCTTATATCATACACAAAAATTAACTCAAAATGGATGAAACACTTGAATGTAAGACCTGAAGTATATAAGAAAACATAGGGGGTCAGCTTCTCGACATGGATTTTGGTGATAATTTTTTGGATTGATACCAAAAGCAAAAATAAACAAGTAGGACTACATCAAACTAAAAAGCTTCTGCACAGAAAGGCAACCATCAGCAAAATGAAAAGGCAACCTACTGAATAAAAGAAAATATTTGCAAATCATAGATTTGATAAGGGGCTGACATCCAAAAATATATGAAGAACTCATACAACTCCACAGCAAAAAACAAAAACAAACCCAAACATCCAATTTAAAGATGGGTAAAACATCTGAATAGATATTTTTCCAAAGAAGGCATATTTTTCCAAAGACACATGAAAAGATGCTCAACATCATTCATCGTCAGAGAAATGCAAACCCAAACCATGAGATATCACCTCACACCTGCTAAAATGGCTGCCATAAAAAAGACAAACAACCAGGGTTGGCAAGGATAAGAAGGAAACTCTTGCGCATTGTTGGTGTGAATACAAATTTGTGCAGCCACTATGAAAACATCATATGGAAGTTTCTTTAAAAATTAAAAATTGAATGAGCATATGATCCAATAATTTCACTTCTGGGTATTTATCTGAAGAAAATGAACACGCTAATTTAAAAAGATACCTAAACCCTCCTGTTCGTCGCTGCATCATGTACATTAGCCAAGACATAGATACAACCTCAAGGTTTGTTAGTGGGTAAATCGGTGGATGAATGGATAAAGAAATATATAAATATATATTTATATATGATAAATGTTTATATTATTATATATTATTTAATAGAATATATTAATATTTATTATATGCTCTATTACATAATGATATAATAGTGGAATATTATAAACATTCAGCCATAAAAAGAATGAAATACTGCCATTTGCAACATGGACGGACACCTCGGGGACATTACGTTAAGTGAGATATGTCAGACAGGAAAAGGTACTTATATATGATCTTACTTATATGTAGGAGCTAAAAACAAACCAAAACCAAAACCAAACCAAAACCCAAAAAAGACCCCCACACCCCCTGAGCTTATGCATATAGAGAATAAATTGCTGGGTGTCTGAGGTGAGGGGTGGGAGGCGTAGGTAAAATAAGGGAAGGAGGTCAAAAGGTACACAAATCCAGTTGTAAAATGAATAAGTCATGTGACTATCTTTAACACCATATTGCATTTTTGAAAGTAGCTAATAGAAGGGATCTTGGAAGTTCGCATCATGAGAAAAAAATGTGTAACTCTGTGTGGTGACCCACGTGAACTGGTCTTACTGGGGTGACCATTTTGCAATAGATACAAGTATGGAATCACCAGGCTGTACATCTGAAACTAATGTTCTATCAATTATACCTCAGTGAAAAAGGGGTGAATCTCATTACTTCTAATGAGTAATGCTTTCTCCCCTTTTCTCTAAAGGCCTCAACCATGAAAAAAGCTTTCTTTTATGGAATGACCTTTCAAAGAGGAGAATGGCTACTTGCAATTAAGAAATGAGCAAAAATGGTATTCAAAAGCTTGTTCATAGCTTGAAAAATAGTAATTGGCAATGGCCTATGGAAAAATAGGACTTACCACATGTTACTTTGTTTGTAGTCTTCCCTTCCCTTCCCTTCCCTTCCTGCCTGGTCCAGGTGGGTAGAGGGCAGAGTTTGCCCCTAAGGGAAAGAGAGGGGGGCCGGAGACCACAGAGAGCACTTTGTGGCTCGGATGTGTTAGCATGGAGGGGAGAGTGAGCAGAGGTCCACAAGGAGCGGCTGGGATGTGCTGGGCATCGGGGCAGTTCCGAGGAAGGTGCATTCAGGCTGGAGAAGCTGCTGTTACAACCCCTCTTCTCAGAGGAGGCTAAATCTCCCCGGCTGTGGGGAGTTCTACAGCAGCAGGAGAGCCCTGGGATGGGAAAGTTCTAGGGGCCCTGGTGCCTGACGCCTCTCCTCCCAGTCTCCTCAAAAAGGACCTTGGTTCACACCACAGACCCAGCAAACCCAAGTCCTCATTGACATCCCCTCCCCAGGGCAAAGTCACAGGGCAGCTGAAGCTCACCCAAGGGGCCTGGAGCTGTGGGGGACAGGGGTCTGGCCCAATAGCTGTGATGGGGCTGCAGTCCCGGAGACCATTTTGGGGGAGTCAAATGCACCTGCTCAGGCTGTAAGTCTGTCCATTTCCAGAGTCCCAAGGCTGGGAGGTAACTTGGGCTTCTGGTATAGGCACCTGGTGTTCCGATCCAACTCAAATAGGGTCCACTGCCATAGCAAACCAAAAGCACTTTTCTTTTTTTTCTTTTCTTTTCTTTTCTTTTCTTTTCTTTTCTTTTCTTTTCTTTTCTTTTCTCTTCTTTTCTTTTCTTTTCTTTTCTCTTCTTTTCTTTCTTTCTTATTTTTTTTGGAATTTTTTTTGGAATTTTTATTTGGTTGGGTAGGAGCAGAGAGAGAGACAGGAGAGAGAGAGAGAGAGAGAGAGAGAGAATCCCAAACAGGCTCCAATCTCAGTATGGAGCCCCATGTGGGGCTCAATCTCACAACTGTGAGATCACGACCTGAGCTGAAATCAAGAGTCTGATGCTTAACTGACTGAACCACCCAGGCTCCCCAAAAGGAGACTTTCCATTGTATATCCTTGGGTTCAGTTGTTCCTCTGGGCGGTGCCCAGAAGTAGCAAAGGGCCTGGAAAGTCACCTGGGAGACCATAGCTACCTGTTTGCCTAGCCTGTATCCTGAAGGCTTTTCCCCTCAGGCACTTGCTCTGCCTTTCTGGAAATGTAAATTGATCCAGTCCCTACGGAAAATAGTGTGGACTTGCCTCAAAAAATTAAAAATAGAGGGGTGGCTGGGTGGCTTAGTGGGTTGAGTGTCCGACTCTTGAATTTGGCTCAGGTCATGATCCCAGGGTCCTGGGATTGAGCCCTGCATTTGACTCTGCCCTGAACATGAAGCCTGCTTAAGCTTCTCTCCCTCTTTGCCCCTCTTTGCCCCTCTCTCGTACTCACATGTGTTCTCTCTCTTTCTCTCTAAAGAAAACAAATAAATAAAAGTTGAACTACTTGTATGATCCAGCAATCCCACTTCTGGGTATATACACAAAGGAAGTGAAAACAGGTTCGGGAAGAGATATTTGGACTCCCATGTTTATTGTAGCATTATTCACAATGGCCAAGATATTTAAACAACTTAAGTGTCCACCATCAGATGAGTGGATAAAGAAGTCGTGATACACACACACACACACACACACACGCACACATATACACACGCAAATTATATCTATATCTATATCTATCTATATCTATATCTATATCTATATCTATATCTATCTATATCTATCTATATCATCTATATCTATATGTATGTATTCACCCACACAAAATGAAACATTATATATCATTTAGCCACGAGAAGGAAGGAAATCCTGCCATTTGCAATAGCATGGATGGACCTTGAGGGCATTATGCTAAGTGAGATGAGTCAGAAAAAGACAAATATTGTACGATGTCGTTAATATGTGGCATCTAAAACAGCCCAACTAGTAAAAACAGAGTAGACTGGTAGTTATCGGAGGCTGGGGCAGAGGGGAATTGGAGATATACTGTTTAAGGGTACCAACTTGGACCTTGTAGAGAAGTAACTCCTGGAGATCTAACGTACTGCATAGAGATTACAGACACAATACTGCGATATAAATTTCAAGGTCATTAAGAGACTAGGTCTGAATTGTTCCCACCATAGAAAAATAAACTGTAATTATGTGAAATGATAGAGATGTTAGCTAAAGCTGGAGTGGCAATCATATTGCCATGTGTAATTGTATCAAATCAACATGTTGTTGGACCTTAAGCTCACCCAATGTTCTATGTCAATTACATATCGATAAAAATAATTTTTAAAAATATTGTGTATAAAACATCACAGACGCATCGCAAACTCTAATCAATCCATTTTCAGTGCTTGGGTACCAATGTTGAACATGTGGAGGTTCTCACCACCTGAAATTTAAATTTTTCTCCTGCTCTGGCTTCTAACCAGTGGTGGGACCTAAGATAAGTCACTGCTGAGGTTTCCATGACAAACATGAAGGTACTGAATGAGATTCCTCCTTCTGCCCTCCTCTCGAGATCCCTGCGATCCATACCTGAGTGGTTTGAACTTGCCCTGACTCTCCCTCTCGCCTGTAAGTACACCGCACGTTTTTCCTGAAACATCAGAATGGCTGAAAGAAGTTAAAAGATTTTTAAGAGTTAACGCCTGCTCAATGAGGATCATACATTCCCTGAGAAAATCCTTCCCACGTTTTGCCTGCATGCCCTTAGGAAAATCAGCTTTATCCCTTTTATTCCTCTCCCTTTCTTTACAGTCAATGACTACTTGGCTGGGCGTATGCCTATTTAGAAGAAACAAAAAAACGTATATATTTCTTGCAGCCCTTTCAGCTATGTGTGCCAGTGTGATAACGTCCTTTATCTTTTCCCTGAAAGGAGGTGCTGTTGGGCACACTGTGCCCTACTTCCCTCTTGCCTTTTTAGTGTTTTCTGGTGATTGCAATGAGCCTGCAGGTTTGGCGATTTGAAGATCAAGCCCCCCCCACCCACCAATGCTGAAAGGAGGCCGAGTTGCTGAGAATTTCGCAGAGTGAAGCGGTCATCACAACCATAGGCCGCACCGCCCTGTTCATTTCGGCGAGGAAAACTCAACCGGAATCTTGGTAAGTTAGGGTTTTCCTTCCCTGAAAATGACATGCCATCGTTCCATTGGCACGCCTCTGATTTTTCTCGCCTCTGTATGATCCTGCCACCTTTCTACCTTTATAAATCATGACACCACGTTGGTCTCACCAACTGCACTTGGGAGTCTTTGACTCTCTTCTCATTCAGTCCATCAGCAAATCCTATTGAACCTTTCACAGCAGTTACAGAAATCACCCTCTGATGGTTTGAACCTGGTCTGGGCCATCATCATCTGTTCTGTGGGTTGCTACAATGACCCCACAATTGGTCTCCTTGTTACCACCTGGGCCCCGGCCATCAGAACACACAGAGGGAGGCTATTGGAAGTAAGTTATATCAGTCTGACCCTCTGCTTAAACCCTGCCAATGGATCCTCTCTGCCTCTGTAAAATCCAGAGTCCTTATGATGGATGCCCTTTAAGGCACTGGTTTTTCTGATTTGCGGTATTTATCTACCGTCTGCTCTCTGTTCTCCCTTATTATCTAATTTCCACTCACCCTGACCTGCATGCTGTCTTCTCTGCCAGATAATCTCTTACCCCAGATCCCTCATCATTCACGCCTTCCTTTCATTCCGATCTCTGCTCAAACTTAAACTCATCGGAAAGATTATTCTTTGTTTTTCGCTTACGTAAAACATGACCCTGTCCAATACTCTATGTGTCCTGCACTTTGTTTCAGAACACTTAACCTCACAGGCATGGTTTTTTAAAATTCATCTCTTGACTCTCCTCTCACAGCCACCAGGGCTCTGTTTTTTTGTTCACTGATGTATCCGTGGCATCTAAAACAGTGCTTTTCATATATGTGGTAGTCACTCAAAAATTATTTGTGGAAGGAATGAATTATTGGATGAAATTATGACTGTGGTACTTTCTAACTGTAAGTCTTGAGTGATTAACTTACCTCTGATCCTCTCTTAATGGGCATTACTAATATTTACCTGGGGGTGTTGGTGTTAGGGTAAATATATTATCCTAGTAAAAAAAAAAAGTCTAGCACAATGTCCTTTACAGAGATGGATTCAATAAAACTTTGATGAATCACTGAATGTTGAAAAAAATAATGTAACCAAAGTTATCTAATGATCTGGAGGGAAAGTATCTTACAAGATTTTCCAGGCTAATGACGTGAGTAAATTCAGATAATCTTCAAGCATTAAATAGAATTTACAATGCCTTAATTCAACTCTCCAAAGCATTAAATGTCCATGATTAAGAAATATCTGTGTGTTTTATGACTTGTAAAATGAATGATATTTATTATAAATCTGAAGTATTGGCTGGAGACTTAGGAGTCTCGGTGGCTTTTGGCTAACCCCCCTGAGAACAATGTGGGTAGAAAGAGATTGGCATTTTCCAGTGAGTACCTTGTACCCCAGGAAAGGTTGCTATAGTTTTTAGCATGCAGGGACAGCCCTTTTTTCGTTCTGCTCACATGGAACATGCCTCTCTTTCAAGGGCAAGCGGCTCAGACCTGAGTTCCCTTTCTACCAGAAGAACCCTCAAAAAAATTAATTTGGAAACTTTCTCGTCGCCCGTAACAACTTCTCAGTCTCCATCTTCGTTGTGGACTCTTTTTTTTCTCACCTCCTTGCCTATGTATCTCTTTTAGCCTTTCTGTCCTGTGTCCCTAGCTCTGTCTACTTTCTTCCATCCCAAGGCTTTCCATTGCGCCCAAAGGAACCCATTTTTTCTCCGTAACAGTTTGAAGTGTCCCTTCTCCTCTGGCATTAGCATATAATTTTTTCTTCTAATGAAGGCATTTGCTCCCTGAAGTTATCTCACGTTTGTGCTGCATAGGCTTTTATACTTCATATACCTCAGGCTCTAGAGGTAGCTTGGAATTTCTCAGAGTTCTGTGCCATAGGACTTTGTGCAGTGACAGACGTATTCTATATCCGTGTTGTCCAATGCGGTAGCTGCTAGCTATATGTGACAATGGAGCACTTGAAAAGTGTTTAGGGTAACTTAGGAACTAATTTTTTCTTTCATTTGATTAATTTAAATTAAATATTCAAATGTGCTTGTGTCTATAATATTGGACAGGATAATTCTTTTTTTTAAATGAGTTTTATTTATTTTTGAGAGAGACAAAGAGAGACAGACAGAGTGTGAGTGGGGGAGAAGCAGAGAGAGAGGGAGACACAGAATCTGAGGCAGGCTCCAGGCTCCGAGCCATCAGCCCAGAGCCTGACGTGGGGCTCGAACTCGTGAACCACTAGATCATGACTTGAGCTGAAGTCAGACACTTAACTGACTGAGCCACCCAGGCTCCCCTGGACATCATAACTCTTGATCCTTTTTATCTTCTACCCTCAAGGAAAGGGACACTGTGACCCTGAAGATCCCACCCTCTACCCTTCACCCTTTGACTAATCTGGTTAATCAATCGATCGATCAATTCTATTCTTTGTCTTCTGGTTTACCGTCTTGCGTTCCGTTCCAAGCTCTGTCATTACTCTGGGTAACTTCAACATCCACCGGTGACGTTTGTTTAACATTTGACCCTGATGCTAGAGCTCTTCATATTCTTAAATTTAATATAATCTCCTCTACCCGTAAGTTACTCACACCTGATTTATGAACTTCGCCACCACGCCACTCTCTAACCACCCTGCCATATAGCTGAGAGGAGAAAGATCAGGTAACATTCTCCTCTGTCTCTTAGATGGCCCACTGGCTACAAAGTGTTCCCCGATGGCTTCAGGTTAGGTTCACGAGCACTGCCCACCACCCACATGGTCCATGACATTGGAGCACATAACAGTCCTCCAACGCGATGCATTGTAGGACTTAAGAGCACCTATTGGAACTACCTCTTGACTTCTCCGTCTTTCCACTGGAGTATGAAGAAAACCTTTCTCCTGCATGTACTGCCACAGAGCAATCAGATGGGAGCAGACACATATATGAGTGCAGGATGGAGTGACCGAATGCATGGATTCATTTTATGTGCCGATGGGACAGGTCACAATACTTTTATAAGCAGATTCCTAACAACTACCCTAGACTCAAGAATTGTGAAGCATGATTCATCTCCTGGTAGTCGCAGACAGCCAAGCTGGATCACGGATAGATTAAGGTAGTCTCTTCTTGAGCAGGATTTGCATTTCTAATTAGAATTTAATCTACCTCGCAGGTCAATTTTGTAGGTGGTAATTAGGAATTGCTTCATAGATTTGGAGCCGTTGCGGAGTTCTTAACAATGCAAATGTCACAGCTTTTATTAGAGACAGCTCATGCTTTGGGATTTTTCGTGGTTGATTTTTTGTTTGGTTATTTTTTTTTTTCTTCAACGTTTTATTTATTTTTGGGACAGAGAGAGACAGAGCACGAACGGGGGAGGGGCAGAGAGAGAGGGAGACACAGAATCGGAAACAGGCTCCAGGCTCTGAGCCATCAGCCCAGAGCCCAACGCGGGGCTCGAACTCACGGACCGCGAGATCGTGACCTGGCTGAAGTCGGACGCTTAACCGACTGCGCCACCCAGGCGCCCCTGTTTGGTTATTTTTTAAACCACTTTCTTGAGGTATCACTGACATTCAAAGAGCTGTATATATCATGTCATAAACAGCAAACTACAATCAATGTCATAAACATATCTAACACTGCCAAAATTTTCTCCTGTCTTCCTTATTTTTTTTTTTCTATATGGTAAGAACACTTAACATAAGACCTACCTTCTTAGCAGGGCGTATGGGTGGCTCAGTCAGTTGAGCATCCAACTTTTGATTCCAGCTCAGGTCATGATC
Organism: Herpailurus yagouaroundi; assembly: GCF_014898765.1. Taxonomy (NCBI): domain Eukaryota; kingdom Metazoa; phylum Chordata; class Mammalia; order Carnivora; family Felidae; genus Herpailurus; species Herpailurus yagouaroundi. The sequence continues at coordinate 3,628,669 of NW_024412400.1, forward strand.
TCAGGGTTGTGGGATGGAGCCCTGAGTAAGGCTCTGTGCTCCGCAGGGAGCCTGCTTAAGATTCTCTCGCTTATCCCTCTGCCCCTCTCCCCTGCTTGTGCTCTCTCTTTCTCAAAAGAAAAAAAAATAGATCTACCCTTTTAGCAAATTTTAAATTTGAAAGACAGTACAATACAATACAGTATTGTTAACTATAAGCATTATGCTGTGAAGTGTATCTCTAGGACTTATTTGTCTTGCATAACTGAAACTTTGTACTCTTTTTACCAACATCTCCCCATTTCCCTCTCCCCCCCCCACCCCCCAGCCACTAGCAACCACTGTCCTACTCTCTGTTCCTACGAGTTTGTCTATTTTAGATTCTTCATATAGTGGGATCATATTGTATTTGTTCTTCAGCGACTGGCTTATTTCCCTTAGCGTAAGGTGCTTCCGGTTTGTGCACATTGTCACAAACGGCAGGATCTCCCTGAAGCCTGAAGAACATTTGTATGTAAATACTATATTTCCTTTATTCATTTTCGAAGGAACATTTAGGTTGTTTCCATGCCTTGGCTATTGTGAATAATGCTACAAGGAACATGGCGGTGGAGGGAATTCTTTGAGATACTGATTCATTTCCTTTGGACATGCCCTCAGAAGTGGGATAAGTAGATCCTGTGGGTCAGTTGGTTGTTGTATATTTAATATTTTGAAAAATCTCCTGTAGGTCACCTTTTCCCCCTGCTGATTGCTTCCTTTGCCATGCCAGAGTTTTTAAATTGAATGTAATTCCATTTTCTTTTCTTTTTCTTTTCTTTTTTCTTTTGTTGCCTGTGTTTTTGGTCTCCTATCCAAAATAGCGTTGTTCTAATGGATTGTTTTTGCTTAATCAGGCACAGTAGAACGGTGCCTCGTCCCTACCAGAAATCTGGTGAGGTTTCTGTGAGGGAGAACAAAATCAAATTTCAGATGATAGTTACAATATCTGTCACTCTGGGCGCCTGGGTCGCTCAGTCGGTTAAGCGTCCGGCTTCCGCTCAGGTCACGATCTCACAGTCCGCGAGTTCGAGCCCCGCGTCGGGCTCTGGGCTGATGGCTCAGAGCCTGGAGCCTGCTTCCGATTCTGTGTCTCCCTCTCTCTCTGCCCCTCCCCCGTTCATGCTCTGTCTCTCTCTCTGTCTCAAAAATAAATAAACGTTAAAAAAAAATTAAAAAAAAATATCTGTCACTCAATCTCTCTCCTTTTACATTATTAATATGTTAACTTTTTTTCCCCCTTCTTTTTTGTCTGAAAGAAGAAAAACAGATACTTCAGCTTTGCATTCTGTGGCCGTAAAACAGGCACTCTGTTTCTTTCAGTGTCTCTCTCTGTTCTTGCATTTTAGGGATGGCATGTTTTGAAGTTCTGTGCAAGAGTGGTACAATTTAAAATATTTTAGCACAGAAGTCTTTCATCCGGCCTCAGGAGAAAGATCAAATCTTTTCCAGCTGTAAGAGTTTCTCGGGAAATTTTGAAAATTACTTTTGTTCTTTATACATAGTTATTATTATATTTTAAAAGGAAGTACAAGGATCTAACTTCAATCTTAGCCCCATTGTCTTGGAATACCTTCCTTATCGAATCACGAGAATAGCAAATCATGATAGCCTACCATTTTGAGTGTTAATGTCCATTAAATGCTCTACATAACTTGTCTAACAGTCACATCAACACGTAAGTTGACTATTCACGTAAGCATTTTGCAGATAAGGAACTGCAAGCATAGGAGTGTAATTAACTTTATCAATAATAAAAAATCGTATTTTTCTGTGAATTCATTCAATATGTTTGGAGTTCACATGCCATTGGCCACTGAACAATATTGCCCCACTCCTACAGCCTCCTATATGCAGTTATATAAGTCTCAGATGTCTTTTCCCTCCGGTATAAATCTTACATTATTTTAATCGCCATTGATTTATAGAATAGGAAGCTGGCAATCTGGTGTGGCAAGTCTTCTCTCATCACTCTTTATTATTTTAAATTGTATTCTATACTGTATATTATTCAGTAGTTGTATATGATCCATATACTAATTTTGAGTCAGAGTGTCAGGCTTCGTCCTATACCCCATAAATAATCTGATTAGTATCATCTTGAATTTCTGATTGTGTCAGGAACAATACTTTTGTATATAATCTTGAAGCTTCATATATACCAATATGGTGGGTCTCTTTATGAAGACACTTTATATGCCTTTCATAAAGTTTTATACTCTTCTTTATTTAGATTTTCAATATTTCCTGATAGCTATGCTTCAAAGAGTTTGGTAATATTTTTGCTATTTTGAATGGTATTACTTTTTCTTTAAAAAATCAATATTAGGATTTATTATTGATAGTCTGCGAAGACTATTGATTTTTTAGATTTAATTTTGACATAATGTTAGATTTAAATAAATTGATTACCTGTATCCCCTTCAGCCACAGTCCTTTAATGTAAACATCACGTGTACTAATGGTATATGATAAAAACTAGGAAATTAATATCCATGCAAATACTATCAACTGAAATAAAGATGCTATTTGGATTTCACCTGTTATTTAAAGATCGTTTTTGTGTTCCAGGATCCCACATGGAAATTTAGTTTTCTACTTCAGTCTGTGACATTTGTTCAGTTTTTCTTTGTCTTTCATAACTTTGGCATTTTTAGAGTACTGGACAGTGATTTTTTAGACTGTCCCTCAATTAAGGTTTACCTGATACATATTTTTCATGATTAGACAGACATTATGTCTTTTTTATAGAGGACTCCAGGAGTGACATGTCCTTTTTAGTATTTAAAAATTTTTTGTTATTTAATGTTCATTTATTTTTGAGGGGGAAAGAGGGGCAGAGAGAGAGGGAGGCACAGAATCCAAAGCAGGCTACAGGCTATGAGCTGTCAGCACAGAGCGCGACGTGGGGCTTGAACCCAGCAACCATGAGATCATGACCTGAGCCAAAGTCGGATGCTTAACTGACTGAGCCAGCCAGGCGACCCTCCTTTTTAGTATTTTCTATCAGGTTACACAATGTCAGTGTATCTTATGACTGGTATTACTCTTATCCACTTGTCAAAAGTGGGGTTTGCTGGGTTTCTCCACTGTAAATTTCCTATTCCCCCCCTTGGTCATTAGTAAATATCTTGGGGTATATATTTTGAGACTATGCACACATTGTTTTTTTCTCAAACTTTGGCTCTCTGATTTTATCATCCATTGTTAAATCCTGCCCATAACAATCATTAGCAGGAACTCTGCTTGTAATTTATATATTCCATCATTCCTTTTACCTTTGGAATTCTTCTCTAAGGAGGAGCTGTCTCTCTTCCTTGTTTGTTTATTTACTGGAGTATTTATATCCATTTGGAATCATTGATATTAGTTTTATTCTATGTTTTTTAATCCGGTACTATTGTTATTATTTTGTTGCTCAAAACTGTTCCAGTTTTGTGACTTGGAATACACTCAGGTCGACTGTTGTGTACTTTTCGACAGGTCCCCACCCTTTATATGAGCACTTACTTTCTGGCACAAGAGGTTCCAGGATCTCTGCCTCTTCTCTGGGGATCTCTGGTTCTGATGGATGTGTGTTGACATTGAATTTTATTTTCTTTTAAGTTTTTTAAATGTGTATTTATTTTTGAGAGACAGAGACATGGCACGAGTGGGGGAGGGGCAGAGAGAGAGGGAGACACAGAATCCGAAGCAGGCTCCAGGCTCCGAGCTGTCAGCACAGAGCCCGACGTGGGGCTGGGACCCACAAGCCGTGAGATCGTGATCTGGGCCGAAGTTGGACACTCAGCCGACTGAGCCACCCGGGCGCCCCAGTATTGAATTTTAAAGTATGAATTATCCATTCATCAGTTGATGGACATTTAGGTTCTTTCCATAGTTTGCATATTGTTGATAATGCTGTATAAACATTGGGGGTGTATGTGCCCCTTCAAATCTGTATTTTTATATCTTTTAGGTAAATATCTAACGGTGCAACTGATGGATCATTTTTGCTTTCTTGAGGAACCTCCATACTCCTTTCCAGAGTGGCTGCATCAGTTTGTGTTCCCACCAACCAGTGCAAGAGGGTTCCTGTTTCTCCACATCCTCACCTACACCTGTTTGTTTTTTGTGTGGTTAATTTTAGCCACTCTGACAGGTGTGAGGTTGTATCTCATCGTGGCGTTGATTTGTATTTCCGTGATCGTGAGTGATGTTGAGCATCTTTTCACGTGTCTGTTAGCCATCTGGATGGCTTCTTTGGAAAAATGTCTATTCATGTCTTCTACCTATTGCTTAACTGGGTTATTAGTTTTTTGGGTGTTGAGTGTGATAAGTCCTTTATAGATTTTGGATACTAACCCTTTATCAGATTGTCATTTGCAAATATATTCTTCCATTCTGTAGGCTGCCTTTTAGTTTTTTTGTTTGTTTCCTTTGCTGTGCAGAAGCTTTTTATCTTGGCGAAGTCCCAGTAGTCCCCGCTGGCTTTTGTTTCCGTTGCCTTTGGCAATGTGTCTAGTAAGAAGTTGCTCCAGCCAAGGTCAAAGAGTTTGCTGCCTATGTTCTCTCCTCTAGGGTTCTGATGGTTTCCTGTCTCACATTGAGGTCTGTCATCCATTGTGAGTTTCTTTTTGTGTCTGGTGTAAGAAAGTGGTCCAGTTTCGTTCTTCTGCATGTCGCTGTCCAGTTTTCCCAGAATCGTTTGTTGAAGAAAATGTCTTTTTTTCCATCGGCTATTCTTTACTGCTTTGTCAAAGATTAGTTGACCATATAGTTGTGGGTCCATTTCTAGGTTTTCTATAGTGCTCCATTGACCTGTGTGTCTGTTTTCGTTCCCGTATCATACTGTCTTGATGATTACAGATTTGTAATATAGCTTGAAATCTATAATCACGATGCTGCCAGTGTTTTTTTTTTTTTTTTCTTTTTCAGGATTGCTTTGACTATTGGGGTCTTTTGTGGTTCCATACTAATTTTAGGATTGTTTGTTCTAGCTCTGTGAAGGCTGGTGGTATTTTGATCAGGATTGTATTAAATGTGTGGATTGCTTTGGATAGTATAGACATTTATTCTTCCAATCCGTGAAGAGATATATATATATATATATAGATAGATAGATAGATAGATAGATAGATATAGATAGATAGATATAGATATAGATATAGATATAGATATAGATATAAATAATGGATTATTACTCAGCCATCAAAAAGAATGAAATTTTGCCATTCGCAATGATGTGGATGGAGCTAGAATGTATTATAATAAGTGAAATAAGTCAATCAGGGAAAGACAAATACCATATGATTTCAATCATGTGTAATTTAATAAACAGAACAGATGAACATATGGAAGGGGGAGAAAGAGAAGAGAGGGAAACAAAGCACAAGAGACTCTTAATGATAGGGAACAAACTATGGGTTGATGGAGGGAGGTGGATGGGAGATGGGCTAGGTGGGTAATGGGTACTAAGGAGGGCATTTGTTATGATGAGCACTGGGTTTTATATGTATGTGAAGAATCACTGAATTCTATTCCTGAAACCTATATTGCACTGCAAGTTAACAAATTCAAATTTAAATTAAAAGAGGGAAAAACAAATGAAATCATGTTTTTAGATAAAAGAAATTAAAGGTAGCAAAGTATGAATTAAAACAAATAAAAATTTGGCAGACTCTTCTTTATTCTGAAATATACTGGAAAATATTCCCCTAACTATTTTTCATCTTATTCTCAGATTGTCATTATATGTCTCTGTTTCTATTTTATGGATAATCTAAGAACACTGGTGTGATTATTTTTAATGACCTAGGTCATATAGCTAGGGAATGGCAAAAACTTGGGCTTGGTACAATTCTTTGGATTCCAGGGTTCATGCTTTCTGTCCATACCGCTGAGCCTATCATAGGAGGAGACATATAACATCTGCTTATCAGAATGTTAAGCATGTCAGGCTCTGTTCTTTTTAAACCATGGTGTTTATAGCTTCTGTAGCTTTCCCCAAATCTCCGGTTAGGCAGCCTTGACACCACACTCACTGTTCAAGGTCACACACCTAGTATCTGGAAATGAGATTCACACTCAAGTTCACCTCGATTTAAACTATACTCTCCCCTGCCGTTCTTGAAACATGAGCAATCTGAGAAGCTATTAAATTTCAAAAACTTTTCTGAGAAAAAGAATACTAGTGAATGGTGTCGCAAGGCTTATAATTCTGTAAATACTTTGATCGGCCGCTAACCTCAAGAACTTGTATATGTCTATGCATATATACATTCTTTGCTTAACATATGGATACAAATGGAGCCCTTTTGTCTGTGGCTACATATTATCTTCTCAATTTCAAAATAATAGCAAAATGGATAGTTCGGTGCTAAAGGGCTATGAGTAAGGGGACACACACAGACACATAAAATTTATGGTGATTCTTAATTATTTTCTGAATCTGTAATAGTTCACCCCTGGCAAGTGTTTTTTTGTTTGTTTGTTTGGTTTTTTTTCTTTTTTTTTTTTGCAAGGACGGTTTTTTGCAAGGACTTGTTTACTCTCCGGCCACCCAGGACGTAGTTCTCTCTAGAAATTTCACAGAAATGGCCCCAAATAGGAGAAACTAATCAATTCTATAACTTGTCACATCTGAGAGAACTACAAAATCCCCATGTACTTCAACAGCAGCATGAGTTTGGAAGCATGACATTTGCCACCGATTTCATAAGTGACTGAATATTTTTTATTTTTGTTTGCTCATCATTGAAATAGTTTTGATAATATTTATCCACAAAGCTAGTGCAAGGATTAGGTCAGAGACTATTGGTGAAGTTGTCAGCTCACTAGCTGAACTTCTCTGTTAATGCTGGGAGTAATTGATGGCTTTATCATGATAGTCATGAAAATAGTTGACATTACTAACATTAAGATTAATTATAGTCTCCCCTGTGTATGTACCTGTCTTTAGTCTGGGATTTGGATTTTTTTTTTTTTACTTTTTTTAATAAAACAAGTTTAGCTGACTTGATGCGGCTACACTCAGAGATATCCCTGCAGGTATTTTGCTAAGACCTGAACTTGGGAACCATGATCCTGGCAATGATTGAAGAAAAGGACAAGAACCCACTTCACTCAGCAATGCTTTATAACACAGTCTCAGAGAGCACAATCGCCTTCCCCACGACAGTTTTATTATTACAGCTTTCATCTGAACAGGCAGAATAAATACAACCTCCATAAGATGTGCTCCAGATAGGCCAGCAAATATTACACTGACTTCTGACACAGGAAACACAGCTTTCATGAACGTAATATTTTCATGTTTGTTTTGGGCTTTGGAAAACCAGTGAGAATATTGAACATAAACTTGTTTTGTAGGAGTATTAATCATCTGTTAAACTATATTAATATGAGGAAGTCTATCTTTCTGCTCTCCAAATCTTGGTTTTTTTTTAAGTTTATTATTTCTTATTTATTTTGAGAGAGAGAGAGAGTGAGCACGGGAGGGGCGGAGAGACAGAGAGAGAGAGAGAATTCCAAATAGGTTCCCTACAACCAGCACATAACTGTATGTGAGGCTTGAACTCACCAACTCTATGCGGGGCTTGAACTCACTTTGACCTGAGCCAAAACCAAGTTTTAACTGATGTTTAACAGACTGAGCCATCCAGGTGCCCCAAGACCTTGTACTCTTCCTATTTGCCATACAAACATTCAAGTTACAGATTAACTGTTCTTTATATTAAGGTACCTGTGACTTCCAGATGAGATTAGAAAACAGGCTGAAGTCTGCCTTAAGATATTTGCATTAAAAACATGTAGAGTAGGGGAGCCTGGGTGGCTCAGTGGGTTAAGCATCCCACTTCAGCCTGTCAGGTCATTATCTCACGGTTTGTGAGTTCAAGCCCCACTTCCGGCTCTGTGCTGACAGCTCAGAGCCTGGAGCCTGCTTCAGATTCTGTGTCTCCTCTTCTCTCTGCCCCTCCCCTGCTTGCACTCTGTGTCTCTCTGTCTCTCGATGATAAACAAACGTTAAAAAAAAATTTACAAAAAAAACCCATGTAAACTCTTTTATTTTCAAAGGACAAAAGGAACCATTTTCATTGAAGAAAAAAGTTAAAACAAAAACAAAAGTATTCTTATCGAAGCCTAGTTTGTTCACATCTTCGATTCTACTCTAAGGATAGATTCATTCTAATCCTAGAATGAAAGCTGCTGATTTTAGGGATATGCATTTTGAGACATATTAGTTACTTGGGTAATCTTTGAGTTCTGAGTTGGGTCAGCCTGAGTTGATATTCTGCCTTGTTACCCACCATGGCGCTTAGATAAATTATTGAACTTCTCTGTGTTCCGTTCATTCATTCAATGGATATTTAGCGGAGCCTCAGCTATGGGCCATGCATCATTCTAAGTTCTGGGGACACAGCCAGCATTCGATGAAAATGATAAAAATCTGTACCCAAGTAATGTTTACATATTACATAAAAATCAGCAAATTATAAATACGTGTGTGTCATAGGGTTATGTGTGTGTGTGTGTGTGTGTGTGTGTGTGTGTGTGTGTTAGGCCAACAGGATGTCTTCTGTTTGAAATGGGAAGGTAGTCTTTTCTTTTAAGGCTTTCAACTGAAGGAATGAAGCCCACCCACATTAGGGGGAGGGTAATCTGCTTTACTCAAAGTCTACTGATTGAAACATTAATCTTATTTAAACAATACCTTCAGCAGGTCTGACCAAATGTCAAAGCCCTCTGGCCTAGCCAAGCTGACACATAAAATTAACTATCAGAGTCCACGCCTTGTCAGCGGGGCACCTGTACTCATCTCCTTAAAACATACTTAATCTCTGAGTAAACACAGCAGTACAGTAATACTCCTACCTAACACAATGTAACTATACTGCATATAATAAAGAATGTACTAGCCCTTTCCCAGGGGAGGAAACAGAGTCTTTGGGTGATGTTGATTCTTTTCCTTGATGTCCTGTAACTTAAACACTACGCTATGAGGTTAATACGTATTTTGTTACATGATAAAGGGATAAAATAGGGAGGAAAACAAAGGTACTTACTTAAAACACGCACACAGGTTCCTAACAAAATAAGAACGAAATACACGTGGCAGTTAAAGTGCTCCTTTCCGCAACTGGTCACGTGATCGTAGGTGGTCTTTACAAGTACCTTCTTCTGCGACACATTGCCACGCGTCCTTTGCCTTCAGCAAGCACCTAGCTGGCGGTGGCTCTCAACTGGTGAAGAAAAAGTTAAGGCAAAACAAAACAAAAGAAAACAAAATGGAAAATATCCTTACCCCGGGCTAGTTTGCCTACATACTTCTTTCCACACCAAGGATAATCCTACTCTTAAAGTTGCTGATTTTAAGGAACTCAAACCTTCATTCCTAAAGAGTTTGGGCCATAAGGAGTTCTGCCTCAATTGGGCTGTTGTAGTTTTCATTGACTTGAACCACAGGGCATGGCAATACTAAGAGAGACGCCTTAAGGGATCTTTTGTATTGCAAACGTACTATGCCTTACTTCCATTTTGGATTTGCAGTCCAGTTACCCCTTGCTAATGAGGAATCACCCCCGCCAGCACAGTACCTTTCTTCTTTGATGGAATCAGAGGCACTAGGAGCTGACAGTAGCTAGGAGGCCCTCTTAACTTCTACTTCCATGGAATCACTGTCTCTTCTGGGAGAAGACTTGTTCCTTTTAGAACTAAGACATCTAGGCCAACAGAATATAAGTTTGTGGTGACAGAATGCAACAATGTTGCTGGTATACTAGTAGGGGTAAGAGATTGGTGCCACTCCTCTCTCTACCCCTTGATTCCTGGACCCATGAATCCTGGCTATGAGAGGAATAACACCAGACAGTGGATGCTGATAGACATGTACAACCTTCCGGAGAAACTTGTCCCAGCCCTTGCCCAAGGTATTGCCACTTGTCCGGCATCGTCACCAGGACTTCACTGTTCAATCCAGGTAACTGCTTGGGGACTGTGGGGAACATGGTGACACTGGCGAATTCCACCATCACGAGTCCATGGCCGTACCTCCCGTGCTGTGAAGCAATTTCCTCGATCATACACAACGCTGTGTCCAATGCGATGGTTGACAAGACATTCTGTAAGTTCATTGGTCGCAGTTTGGGCAGAAGCATCGCATGCAAGGAAGGCAAATGCACATCCGAAGTAAATGCCTCTTCCAAGTAAGACCAAACGTTCCTCTTTTGATGAAGGAAGTGCTCCTAGCTCCAGGCTGCTAGGTCCAGCAGGTAGCTGGTGATCACCCCAGGGACTGGTGGGCCACCAGGAGCTCTGGGTTGGTTTCTGCTGTTGCCAGTCTGAGAACTCAGCAGTGGCTGTAGCTAGGTAGGACTTGGTGGTTAGTAATCATCTTGCGGAGTCTATATATTGCCCCCATCCCTTCAGCACAGGCTAAATAAGCAAGTTGAATGGGGATCTGGATCAGCTGAAAGAACGCCGCATCATTTAGGTTCTTGATTGGGGCACTAATCTCTGCAGTCCGTCCGGGAGTGTGGCCTTGCTTTTGGTTTACTATTTTCTTAGGTAGAAGCAATTTTAGTGGGTTCCACTTGGCCTTTCTTACCATAATAACCCTGATCCCACATTACAGGAGGTACTACTCTGCTTTATTCCAAGTACACTGATTTAAATGTCAATTTCTTCTACGTGGCAATGAGAAAGAATGAAATCTGGCCTTTTGTAGCAACATGGATGGAACTGGAGAGTGTTATGCTAAGTGAAATAAGTCATACAGAGAAGGACAGATTCCATATGTTTCCACTCCTATGTGGATCCTGAGAAACTTAGCAGAAGACCATGGGGGAGGGGAGGAAAAAAAATGATTAGAGAGGGAGGGAGCCAAAACCTAAGAGACTCCTAAAAACTGAGAACAAACTGAGGGTTTATGGGGGGTGGGAGGGAGGGGTGGGTGGGTGATGGGTATTGAGGAGGGCACCTGTTGGGATGAGCACTGGGTGTTGTATGGAAACCAATTTGACAATAAATTTCATAAAAAAATTTTTCCTCTAAATTATACCTTCACAGACACATCTAGAGTAGTATTTGGCTAAATATCTGAATACCACAGCCTAATGAAGTTGACACATAGAATTAACTATCACACAATGAGACAAAACGATTTCATAATTATAATTTACGCTTCATAATTTTACTTAAGCTATGGCAAAAACAAGGTCAATGTGCCATGCACAAAATGTCAAACATATCCCTTCTTAGCCAAAATGAGTGACCGCTGACTACCTTCTTTTAATGTAGGATCCTCACTCTCTGTCTCTATGCATAAGATTTATGGAGATATCCAACCACTGAATTTCCAATGCTTGCTGAAGTACCCAGTCTAGAGCAAACTCCTATTTCCTTAGACGCTCAACCACAGGCTAAATCCTATAATAGGTTTAGATACCCACTTAATGAGATGGTCACACAGTTCCCATGGTATATGTTCAATCTGTGCAAGGCATCATGAAACCAACTCGTTCAACTGTGGACATATTCTTCTGGTCACCGTCTGCCTGTAAGGCATTGACATGGATAACACTGTCACGAAAATTCAAATATTCGATGACTTATAAATAAAATGTGGATTAGGATATGGTCCGTGATTTCCAAACAGTGCAGTATAGTCTGTTTCAGAGGATGTCGCTTAAGGGTGGTGAGAAATGGCTAGTGAAGCTAGCCCTAGACTTCGTAGCCCATGTCTAAACATCTGTCTTTTATCCTAAGGAAAAGGAAGCCAGACAAGGCTATAAGTAGTAGCAGAATCAGGTTGCAGAAGCACTGAAACACCTGATGTTCGTTACTCTCCATGGGTCTTAGGTTGGCCTCTTCAGGACTGGTTATCTTAAACGAAGCATGGAGGTCATCACTTCAGATTTTATAAAGAGAAACTGAGCCTAGTCAGAAAGCCTGTACCCCGTTAAATCCATATAGATGAAAGTTAGACCAGTGGGACAGTGTGAGTTGACCGCATGATCCCATTTCTTCTTTCAGAGAATGAAAACTGCGTCAATGAAAAACACTTCCATACAGCCTAGAATGATGGGATATCAAGTTATTTGGAGAAAGGGAGCCTTAGAACAACAGGTCTTATTTTAAGCAAGGAAAGTAAATTTCCAAAAGTTAAGGGTGTGTGCTTACGGAGAATATTTTTCTTAATTTCTTTTCTCACATTCCAGACTTTACGCTTGGTCTTTTTTAATCCTTACAAATGCCCTTTTTATTTCATTACATTCTCTTTCTTTCCAGTTGAGTATGGTTGCATTTCTTACATTATTGTTTCAGAGATTAACTTTCAAGATGTCCTCGACTTTGTCTTTTGGTACCTTCTTTTGTACTTTGACCAATCATTTATTCCCCATCCCTTTTCTCTTGAATTTTTGGCATGCTTACCTCTGAGAAGACAGAACAAGGTAAGTGGTCAGGAAAAAGTTACACTTCTATTACTAAGCAATTTTTATGGCCCAGAGAAAGCCCTAAACTGTGAAGGGCAATACTGGAAATCAGTGTAGCAATAATTATCACGGTAACAATTTACAGTTGTTGAATGACAATAACATGATCAGCTTTGTTTTTAATGTTTTACATTAACTGTTTCAATAATTACAGCTATTGATGTATTTTCTGAACATATGACTTTATTTTTATGCTTTAGTGCTAAGAAGCTTAGATTCTTAATATTAAAAAAATTGAAGTTACCTAAGAACCACATAAACTTTTAAGAAAATTCCATATCAATTAAATTCTACTCCATCACTCAGCATAATACCTTCCAGTTCCACCCACGTTGCTGCAAATGGCATGATTTCCTTCTTTCTCATTGCCAAGTCGTATTCCACTGTGTATATAAACCACATCTTCTTTGTCCATTCGCCAGTTGATGGACATTTAGGCTTTTTCCATAATTTGGCTGTTGTTGAAAGTGCTGGTATTATGCTGAGTGAAATAAGTCAGTGAGAGAAGGACAGATATATGTTTTCACTCATAAGTGGATTTTGAGAAACTTAAGAGAAGACCATGGAGGAGGGGAAGGGGGAAAAAAAAACAGACAGGGAGGGAGGCAAACCACAAGAGACTCTTAAATACCAAGAGCAAACTGAGGGTGGATAGGGGTGTGGGGGAGAGGGGAATTGGGTGATAGGCATTGAGGAGGGCACCTGTTGGGATGAGCACTGGGTGTTGTATGAAAGCCAATTTGACAACAAATTATATAAAAAAAATTCTACTCCATCAATCCTGCTGAAACATCCATGAACTAGCACACTCATTTTAAAATACAGTACAAAGGGTAATTATGTACTATTTCAGAGTCATCTGTCAAGGGCATAAAAAGGAGGTATGTAGGGTGGAAAAGAGAAACAATAGAAAACTAAATCATTTGGGCCGATTAAGGGGTGGAAGGACATATTCCGAAGGACATAGAAGGTAACCATGCCTTGGATTTCAGGAAGAGCCAGTATTGGAGGCAAAAGATTGTTCAGGTTCCCGGATACACTGATCAAAACTGGGGGACCACTGGCAATTTTTAAAAATGTCTCTGTGGCTGAGTTTTGTCATCTGGAAAATAGGATAATAATCATAATAACTGCTTCACAGAACTGCTGCCACATTGTCATTTAAAATCTGTGTGATGATCACCCTGTTGAATGAAAAGCACCAACTAAATGTTATTGTTGTTTCTTATATTAGAGCAGTTAAGCGGGTATTGTTAAGAAAAAATTTATAAAGATAGTCAACCTCAGGAGTTGTCAAATACCCACAGTAAACGAGGCACTATTTTGTAAAAAAAAAAAAAAAAAAAAAAAAAGGCCAGTCTTTATTTTCACTACTGATCAATCAAGAAAATATAACTCTTCAGTGGCCCCACCTGGGTGGCTCAGTCAGTTAAAGCGTCCGACTCCTGGTTTCAGCTCCGGTCACGATCCCACGGTTTGGGAGTTCGAGCCCCGTATTGGTCTCTGTGCTGATAGTGCAAAAGCCAGCTTGGGATTCTCTCTCTCTGCCCCTCCCCTGCTCACCCTCTGTCTCTCTTTCAAAATAAATAAGTAAACATAAAACAAAGAAAAGAACTCTTCAAAAGTATTAAACTGAAAAAAAAAGATTGTCATATTTAATTATTTTACAGAACTGACAAGGAGAATTAAATATACTATATTTTCTTACATTATGTTTTAGTTGAATATAGTTGACACACCATGGTATATTAGTTTCAAGTGTACAACATCGTGATCCGACGTGTATGCGCTACGCTGTGCTCGCCACAAGTCGCCATCTGTCACCAGACGGCACTGTCTTCCCTAGGTCGTGCCTCCTATTGTCATGATGTGTTCATTCCGTAACTCAAAGACTCTATCCCTTCCCCCATTTTGCCTAACCCTCCAAACCCCTCCCTCATGCAGCCATCAGTTGGTTCTCTATGTTTAGAGATCTGATTTACCTTTTATTTGTTTGTTTATTCATTTGGTGTTTTTAGATTCCACATAGGAATGAAATCCTATGATATTTGTCTTTCTCTGACTGACTTATTTCACGTAGCATAATACACTCTAGGCCGAACCATCTTGTCACAAATGGTGTGATCTCATCCTCTCTAATGGCTGCCTCATATTCTGTTATATACTTATATCTGCCTAATATTCTATTGTATACTTATAGCACATCTTCTTTATCCATTTCTCTATGAATGGACACCTAGTTTGCTTCCCTATTTTGGCTATTGAAAATAATGCTGCAAAAAACATAAGGTGCATGTATCTTTTCAAACTAGTGTTTTCATTTTCTCTGGGTAAATGCTCAGTACTGGAATTACTGAATCATATAGTATTTCTCTCCTTAATTTTTTGAGGAACCTCCATGCCGTTTTCCACAGCGGCTGCACCGATTTACATTTAATATACTACATACATTCCTATGTGTACGCGCGTGTATATTGCATAGCATAAAAAATTTAAAGTTGAAGCAATGAAAAAGCTAGTATGTACATATATAAATATATTTGAAATGGGAAAGGTGACATAACTAAATACATCAAGGAATATGTTTTAAATCACAAAAATGCATAATTCAACAGTATAATTAAAGGACAATAATACCCCATGACTTTCTCTCAGAGTCATGGAATTTCTTTCAGAAATCCAAGGATAGAACAGTATTAGGAAACCTATGAATAAAATATAACAGATAAATGGGTTGAGTGAGAAAAATTGTGTGAAGATGTATTATATATCCTGAAAAGATATTTGAATGACAATATCTGCCCTTAATAAAATATCCTAATAAAATTTGTAATATGAATATTACCTTAGCATGAGGAATATATGTGGCTATTGGGAAATATTATATTAATTTCTAATAAAGTCAGAAGGCCAAAAAACTGTTCTAGAGGTCTTACCCAACAGAAATATAAAAAGAAAGAAATGGTCCATGTAAATATTGGAAAAGAATATTTAACATGATCACAATTTTTAGATGATTTAAATGTTTTCTAGCGGGATCCAACAAACTCTCACGAATGACAGAAAATTTAAAGGAGGTTGTTGAGTAAAAAGTTAATACGTATTAGAGTTTTATATTTAACAGACATATAAGAAAGAACACATTTGGCAGCTGCAACAAAATAGATAAAATACCTAGTAATATATATGCAATATGAAGAAAAACTGTGTTAAAAATATGTAAAATCTCTAGAAAGAAAACCTTAAAATGCTACCATGGGATACGGAAGAAAACATAAACAAATGGAAATGTAGAGCCCGATAAAAATAACAAGTATCCTAAAAAAATAAGTTCTAAGGTAACAATTATCACAAAACCCACAAAATTGTGAGCAACTTAAAAAGCTGTTCTGGAAAAAAAAGAAAACGAACAGGGGTTTTACCAGAGCCTAACCTGCTGAGGTTTGATCAGATCTTGAGGGAGGGAAAATACCCAAACGTGCCCCTCTTGAGACATTCTTTCCACCTAAATGGGAGGAAAATAATTGAGAAAAACTGGTGAAGTTCACAGCCCAGAGGCACCGGCTCATCTGAAGACAGCCCTAATCATAGGACTATGTAGAATGTTCCCCTCCCCCCCCACCACACACAAACCACTACATAACTAAAGGCCTATTTATCATAATTCCTTTTACCCAGTACATCACGTCCACTTTTCAATAAAAATTATAGGGAATACTAAAAGGCAAAACGTGAATTGAAGGGATTGAACAAGCATGAACACCAGACTCAGAAATGGCAGGGATGTTGGAAGCATAAACTATGAAACTCCTAGAAGATAACAGAAGAGAAAACCTAGACGATTTGGGGCATGGGAATGTCTTTTAGATAAAACACTGACGGCATGATCCATGAAAGAAATACTGGTTGAGGTGAACTTTATTAAAATAAAAAAAATGTCTGTTCTGTAAAAGACAAATTCTCTGTGAAGAGAAGGAGGACACAGGTCACAGACTAGGAGGATTTAAATAGTTGCAAAAGACACACCTCATAAGGGGTTGTTATCAAAATATACAAAGTAGCCTTGAAACTCAACAGTAATAAAACAAATCACACGGGGCAAAGACCTTAACAAGCACTTCACCAAAGGAGATACGGAGATGGCAAAAAACAAAACAAGACGAGACAAAACAAAACATCTGAAAACATGCTCCACATCGTGTGTTCCTATGGAATGCAAATTCAAACAATGAGATACCATTACACATCTACCGGAATGGTCATAATTCCATCAACACCAAATTCTGGAAAGGATGTGAAGCAGCAGTAACCTTCATTCATTGGTTGGAATGCAAAATGGAACCGCCAATTTGGAAGACGGTTGGGAGGTTATCTACAAGATTAAACATATGCTTACCATACCAGCAATCACAGTCCTTGGTATTGACCCAAAGTAACCAAAAACCTTGTGTACCCACAAGAATCTGTGTATGGATGTTTCTAGCAGCTTTTATTCATAATTATCAAAACTTAGAAGTCAGATGTCCTTTATTAGTTGAATGAATCATTAAACTATGCTACATCCAGACAACGGGATATTATTCGGGGTTTGACAAATAAGAAGGAAATGAACTATAAAACCATGAAAAGACGTGAAGGAAAGTTAATGCATATTACTAAGTGAAAGAAGCAATCTGAAAAGGTTGTATGCTGTATGATTCCAACTATATCATGTTCTGGAAACAGTAAAACTATGGAGACAGTAAAAAGATCAGTAGTCAGTAGAGGTTGGGGATAAAAGGCTGGATAAATACACTGAGCTTTGAGGATCTTCAGGGCAGTGAAAATACTCTGTATGATCATATAGTGATGGATACGTGGCAGTTGTCATTGTATATTTGTCCAAATCCATAGAATTTACATCACCAAGAGTGAACCGTAATGTAAACTATGCTTTGAGTGATTATGATGTATCAGTATAGGTTCATCAATTGGAAGATATGTGCCATTTACCTGGCGGGTATTGACAGTAGGGGAGGCTTTGCATGTGTTGGGGGTAAGGAGTATATGGAACATCTTTGTACCTCCCACCCAATTTTTCTAAAAACTTCTCAAAATGTAAAGTCTTTAAAAACCCACAATAATAGAAGACCTACTATTTCAGACATTAACTTTACAAAATGATAAACATTAAAAGAGAAGTTTACTAAAACATAAATAAGCAGACAAATGCAATCAACTCAACAGTCAAAATACATACAAATACTGGAATTTAGAGTATAACTGGCAATTTAATTCAAAATTGGGTTAAAATTAGGTTATTGGATGGCAATAGAGTTTTGATGTGAGAATTTTAAAAAAATGATATTGAGATATCATATTTTACAACAAGTATCAGGTGGATGAAATATTTTTATGGGAAAAGTGATCCTAAAAGTAGTAGAAAGAAATATAAGAGAAATACTTTCATTATTTAAAGTAAGAATGGCCTAAACTATGGCGAGCAAAAACAGAAGCTTAAAAATAATGCAGTGGTAATTGCAGAATATAAGAAATGAGAATACAAGAATATAAACAATTCTGAGAACAGTTATTGCCCATAGAGAAGGGAAATAATTGGCTAGGGGAGTTTTATTTAATGTATATTTATTAATTGCTAATGAAATAAACCAATAGAAAAGTCTATTCAGGAAAAAAGGACATGGCCAGAGATTTGTAAGGAAGAGTTTGAACATACTTGCAGAGTAAAGATGATTCGTACATTATACAAAATGTTACAGAAATTATGAAAGGAGGAAACCCTTGAAACTTAATTTATAGGCTGAGTATAGCTTTTATGCATTCATAGAAAGGTATATAGGCCAATCGCAACAACAAAAAATACTAGCTAACAAAATCCAGCACCTAGAATTAATTCAATAAAAGGACAGTTTAAGATTTAAAAAGATCTTTCAATAATGTAATTTAACATGTCCTTTAAAGGGAAAGATCGTATATGATCACTTTATGAGATGAATAAAATATTCAATAAAATTCAGATTTCTTTTGTTTTTAAATAACTACTTTAGAAATAGAAAAACTTAAGAATCACTTAAAATAAAACATTATTCTACTAGTTTATGTATTTATATCGAAAGATAGGAGAATAAGTGATACTACTATTTCTATATATCCTCAACATTGTACTACAGATCCTAGCCATTAAAATGGCTAAGACGAGAAAGAAAAATAATGCAGTTTGACAAAAATGTCATCAATCGCAGGGGCAACGGGGTGGCTCAGTGGGTTAAGTGTTGGATCTGGGATCCGGTCATAATCTTGTGGTTTTTGAGTTTGCACCCTGCGTTGGGCTGTGTGCTGACAGCTCAGAGCCTGGAGCTTGCTTCGGATTCTGTGTCTCCCTCCCTCTCTGCCCTTCCCCCACTTGTGCTCTGTCTCTGTCCCTCCCCAAAATAAAATAAACATTAAACAAATGCCATCAATTGCAAAAACATTATCATTTTTAACCTAGTGATTTGACAACTCCATAGATTACACAATGTTCACCACAATAAGTGTTGTTACCATCCCGTCATCACAAAATGCTTATAATATGTTTTTCAAAAGATATTGAAGAATTTTATAGAGAAAATCATTAAAATATTTAGGGACATAGAATAACACTTAAAAAGATGGAGGTATGTTTTTTCTGTTGAAAGGCTTACTATCATAAAAATGGTGACTTAATCCTAATTAATCTATGAATGATAGACCATTTTAGTCACATTCCCCCAATAGTTTATATGACAAGATTAGATGGTCTTTGAAGATAAATCACTTAAGTATCAGGTCTGTAATTCATTCTTTTTTCACTAAGGATGTCCAGTGAAAGGAAGTATTCAAAGAAAAGAAGTGACTAGGTCAAGTATCTTTGTAAACTTTGTAGTAAAAACTCACTTGAAAAGAAGATAGTGGTATTTTCTAGTAAAGAAGCCTTTATATAAGTAATTCTATCTTCAGCATATCTAGGATATTCATACCTGTTTATCCAGGATATTTCTTTTGGTAAAGAACCTGTCACTTAGATCTATAGCATGTGGCTCCATGTAAACTTTGTATCTGGGTAGAACTTGGAGATATTTCAGGAGTGCACACCTTGTTTAGAGACCTTGTATGTTTATCTGGGACCAGATAGCATTCCGATGCTAAAAGAAGGAAACCGTACGGCATTGCAGGTTCTAGATTTCTCCTTGCTTTACCTGTACTTTGAGATTATTTGTATCCTTGGAATTAATAGTCAAGTTTCATAATGGGTGGGATTTCTGATTCATATTAGCTGATGTGGCAATTTGATCCTTTGTGTTAGCTCAAGTACAAAAATTAATATGGAAAGTAAAATGGAAACATAGTGCATTATTTATTATTATTATCTTTTTGTTTGAGAGAGTGAGAGCGAGTGGGAAAGGGGTAGAGGGAGAGAGAGAGAATCCCAAGCAGGCTCCATACTCAGTGCAGAGCACGACCCAGGTCTGGATCCCACGACCCTGGGATCATTACCTGAGATGAAATCAAGGGTTGAATGTTCAACTGATTGAGCCACCCAGGCACCCCTGATTTATTATTTCTTCAAAAGAAGAATTGGAAGTATTGAATGGCTGCCAGAAAGCAAAGCTCATTTTAAACCCATTGTAATGAAATTGGGTCCCGGGTGAAACCAACACTCTAGAGCCGAAAATGGTACTTTCGACTACATGTAAATCAATAACTTCTGTTCATAGAAGATACCACCCAGAGAGTAAAAGGTAAACCTTGGCATGGGAGAAAATATTTGCAAGACAGCATATTTTACTTTATGCATTTGCTCACTACGAAAATTATTCACTTTGGAGCTTTGATTAACAACTTCATTTTTAGTCAACACCATACTTGATGGTACACTTTTTTATGGTATCCATTTATAAAACATCTTTTTAAGAGCAGATTGGAGAATCATATTCAATTTATTAGCACATTAGAAAAACATCAAATGGATTTTTTAAATAATTTATGATCCTTCATTTAAAATATTTATGATAAATCATTCACAATTACAAAAATAACTCCTTGCCATCGAGTTGGAATTTTGAAAGATTTTCATTTCTCCCAAGCAGTGTGTGTATCTGTGTGTTCTTTAAGGCGTACTGGGTTTAGTGCTTCCATGATATGCCGCATTTAGATGGTTTCCATGGAGACAGTTTTTGCTTAAGCTTAGGTGAGAATTTAAGTTAATTTTTTAAAGTTAATTTTAAATGAGTTGAAGGAGTGGAATTCTCACAAAGTGAATGGTAACTACATTTTATCAAGCTGATCAGCTTTAAACCCCCAAATTGGTGAAGGTTTTTTTTTTTTTTTTTTTTTTTCTATTTAATCCACAGTTTTAATCCATAGTTTTTTTCCCCTCCTTTTTGGCCTGTGTCTGTTTCCTCCTCTACCTCCTCCCTTCTCCTTTCCTTTTATTTTTCCTACCTCATCCTATTTCCTTGGCATTATCCTCCTTACTTCACCTTCTGCTTCCTCCTTCTACTTCTTAATGGGAAAAACAATATAAATTCTAGCAAATAACTAGAAAATAACTTCACTTTTCTAGATTGAGTATGCTCACGCTTTGATTATTTGGTTGTCTGTAGCATTTTACAATGACTGCAAACACAGATAATGATTGAGATCATTTTTTTCAGGGTAGGGAGTATTTCTGTCTTAACTCAGCCCAGAGAGAGGCTTTGGAGGTCTGCCTAGACAGCTTGGCATGCATGCACTGGAGTTGGTGGGACACCACAGACTCAAGCCAACACCCCAGTAATAGGAGGGTAGTCTGGGGAGCAGAGGTGAGATCTGAGATTTGCAAAATGTTCACTTGCACCAATGGACAGAAGACAGGTACAAGTTTCCTATGGAGCAGAGGTGGAGAAAAAAAGACTGGATCAAAGACAGAAAAAGACATAAGGCTGTGTGGGCCACAGAACCCCCAGGGAGAGAGAGCCTGTGAGGAGGTGAAACTGTAGATTGAAGGTGAGTTCTCGGTGGACAAGCAACGAATCCCCATGTTAGAGGATTCCCAGGACAGGGGGGAGTCTCCAAAGAATCTATAAAACCACCTCACAGGAAACAGACTCAACTCTAAACATGTGCCTCAAGAGGATATGAGACTAGGGGGCACCTGGGGGGCTCAATGGGTTAAGTGTGGGACTCTTGGTTTCAGCTCAGATCATGATCTGATGGTTCACGGGTTCGAGCCCCCCTTTCTGTAGAGCTCTATACTAACTGCACAGAGCCCACCTGGGATTCTCTCTCTCCCTCTCTTTTTGCCCCTTCCACCCTCAAAAAACAAAAACAAAATAAAGCAAAACAAAAAAAACTTTAAAAAGAAATAGAGTATGAGACTCACATTTCAAAGAAGGAAGGAAGGAAGGAAGGAAGGAAGGAAGGAAGGAAGGAAGGAAGGAAGGAAGGGAGATATGTATCCATATTCCTCTCCCTTCCCAGCTCAGGAGTGGAGGGGCAAGAACTGAAGCCGGATTAGGCAGGGAAAAATCACAAAATGGTCAAACTTGTCCCCTCTTCTCAATAGACTCTCCCCACCAGTGGTGGGCCTGAGCGGACTGAAAGGAGAAGCTTCAACTTTAAATTATTTCGGAGGACTAGGCTTCTAAAGTGTTAAATGGAGAACACTCCTGTGGATAGGGAGCCATGGCTTTTTTTTTCTCTTTAACTACCTGGGAGTTAATGGAGAAGTGCTGTTTCTTGGCTAAACAGTCACAGACAAAGGGAAAACTAATCCTAGAGGGAAGGTCACAAAGAACCATGGGGTCAGAGAGAAGGAAGTCTTTTGATGAGGATTTCCGACTCATTCTGCTTTGGGATTCACCAGACCCACCAAATAAACACTCCATTTTGAGCCATAGATCTTTCAGCCATCTCTAAAAAAGCGTTGATTTGTCATCTTAGAATCCAATGGTTTGTGTAGCCACCCCCCAAATTTGGGGTCCCGGTGATTTTCTAGCATTTAGTAACTCTTACCATTTATTTACGGCAAAGTTGTTTTTACTTTGCAGATGGTAAAGTATCGAGCACTGCTAAAAGGACAATTATAGTAATCTCCTATTTCTATAAATACAGGCTTCTGGATAACATTTCTTTGAAGTGTTAATTTACGAACACAGCAAACATACCATATGATCAACAGACCAGCATGTTACTGTAACACTGACAAAGTGAGGTGCACCATTTGCACCAATTCAGAGTAAAATTCACTAATCAACCTAAGAAAGGCCACAGTTCCAGACCAATACTTTCAAATTAGCATTTGCATTATAAAAGAATTCTTGCTCTTCATAAACAAACAGCAAATCATTCAGAAAGTGTCTAATGAGGGGTGCCTGGGTGTCTCAGTTGATTAAGCACCCGACTTCAGCTCAGGTCATGATCTCACAGTTTGTGGGTTTGTGGGTTCGAGCCCCATGTCAGGCTCTGTGCTGACAGCTCAGAGCCCGAAGCCTCCTTCAGATTCTCTCTCTCTCACTCTCTCTCTACTCCTCCCCTACTTGTGCTCTGTCTCTCTCTCTCTGTCTCTCAAAAAAAAAAAAAGTGTCTAACCAATGTGGAACACATCACTTTTGTAGAATACATATAGCCAATAAATCAAGGTTTAGCTTGAGAGAACAGAAAGCAATTAGGTAAACAACAGTTAGCGTATCATCTCTGTGTCTCAGAAGACCCTGTTCGTATGACAAATCTTCATTTATTTTAGATGGAGAAAAAAAAAAACAAAACTAAAACTTTTTGTGCACTAGATATATAAATAGTGTAGGTCTGCTCCTGCATTTCCTTATTTGATCTTTCTAAACATGTCTCTAAGGGAGTTCTTGTCATTTGCCTTTGACAAATAAAGAATAATTGATCACGACAAATTCTTCAAGCCTTATTTTGCTTGATATATCTACAGATCTTATCTACAGATATATCTACAGATACAGATATATCTTTAGCGCCTTAAAATCCCCTTCTTCCTTGGCTTTGGAAATACTGCTCTCTCCTGGCAATTCTACCTCTCGGGGTCTCCCTCTCCCCACTCCGTCTGGTTCCTGTTAGATGCATGGTGAAAGGCTTTCCTACAGAGATAGGGAAGAGTAGCAGAACATCTCTTATCGTCACTTCTACTATCGTTATGCTATAGGCCCTAGCTAGTGCAATATGGCAAGAAAAAATATGAAATCCATAATGATTGGAAATAATATGCTATTTTTTTCTGATAACATTGTTGTGGACAGAAAGATACAAAAGATTCAATGAACTATTACAACTAATAAGTCAGCACAGCAGATTTACTACCTGTGACTTGCTATAAAATTAATTATAGATTGCTTAAAACTATCATTATAATAACATCCAATAGCTCAAACAAAAGAAGAGATGTAATGAAAGTTGAACAAGCCCTGTAGTCTGAAAATTACAGTCATATTAAGAAATGGGGCACCTAGGTGGTTCCGTTGGTTGAATGTCCGACTTCGACTCAGGTCATCATCTCACCTGAGTCTGTGAGTTTGAGCCCCGCATTGGGCTCTCTTCTGTCCCTGCAGAGCTCACTTCAGATCCTCTGTTCCCCTCTCTGTACCTCCTCCACTCATGCTCCCTCTTGGTCTCAAAAATTAAAAAAAAAAATAAATAAATCATATTAAGAGAAATTAAAGAAATCTTAATAAATAGTTGGTCATATCGTGTTCACAGGTTGGACAACTCAATATTATTAGGATGCAGCTCTCCTCAAATTGATGTATAAATTCAATGCAATCCCAATCAGTATCTCACGCAGAGCATTATTGGAAATTAACAAATCGATTCTAAAATGCAAAATGGAATGCAAAAGTCCAATAATATTCAAGGCAACCTTGAAAAGGAATAAATTTGGAGTGGTTACGCTACAGTATGTTACGTATTAATTAACAACCAAAATTTCCACACCCTTTTTTGCCCAATTAATTCTCACTAAACTTCTGAAGCTGACCTTAAATTCTCACCTTTTTAAGACCTCCAAATAATTTGATACCATAATCCTATATTTCCCCCTGTGCCATTAATCATTTTTTATAATGTCATTTATTATTTGTAATGCTTAAAATTATAACTATTTCAAACATACAGAAAATGTCGTAATAGGAGTGTCAGCACCCATTAACCAGATTTAATAAGTATTTATAGATACTAACATTAATTTTAATGTAACACAATTTTCTAATGATCATTTACATGCAATCATTATACCTATATATGTATGTATCTGTATATAATCACATCTAGTGAGTGGAGCCTACAGACGATGTTCAGCATCTTATGATGCACAATACTGCCCATTAAACAAAGAATTCTCTGGCAAAAAGTGGCGGTAGCACTGTTGAGAAACCTTGACCTATGGACACATACCCTCCAACTTCATTCCTCCTTCACTCCTTAGCTAGAAATAGCCAGGTTCCCGAAGTTAACATGTACATTTATTGGTTTAACATATTTATATTCTTGGGGTACCTAGGTGGCTTAGTCAGTTGAGCACCACACCCTTGATTTTGGCTCAGATCATGATCCCCCAGTTTGTGAGATCGAACCCTGCCTCAGGCTGTACATAAACAGCATGGAGCCTGCGTGGGATTCTCTCTGCCCTTTCTCTGCTCCCTCGCTCCCTCCCTCTCTCTCATGTGTGTGTGTGCACACTTCGGCTCTCTCAAAATAAATAAATAAACTTTATATAAATAAATAAATAAATAAATAAATAAATAAATAAATAAATAAAAATATCTGTATTCCTGGCTGGATCATGAGTCCCTTGAGGGCTGGGAATGTTCTCCCTGTGTCCTTGGTGGACTCATCTAAATACAGCATCTAACATAACATCTGTGTTCCAGGCTTGTATACTTAATATACATTTTATCTGATTGCTTAGATTTTTCATATATTTTCCAGGTTCCCTTTTAATTTCTTTGCTGGCATCCTGGCTTCATTGGTTTCTATTCTTGCTCTGATTATCATGCCTTTTCTGGGAATTGCACCCCCCATGCCTTCACACTCTAGAGTTCACATTGTACACTTCAAAATGTAGAAACCTTCTGTAGGACTGTGTACGTCCCTTTGACCACCTCCAGTGGGATTCATGTTATAATTTTCCATTTACATGCTATCTGCATATATTGAAACACCAAGCAGGCAAATTTTGCTCTAAATGGTCATGCCTGTATTAAAGAATTTAAGAAAAAAATATTTTCTATTTACCGAGATGTTGACCATTTCTCTTGCTCTCTATTCTTGAAGATGCAGGTTTTCCTTTCATACTGTTTCTCTTAAGCCTAAAGAGCTTCCTTGAGTATTTTTTATACAGCATATATGCTGGCAAACAATGTCCTACTACGTTCCCTTCGTTTGGGAATCTTTTGTATCTTCATTCACCATTTTCTTCTTGATTTGACTCCTGTTCACCACAGTGGAATGGTGATTTCCTACTCCCCCAGATTTTTTGTAACCTACTAATGATTTGTTATAGATGTTTCTTCTGCAAGGATGTAAGATCTTTGATAACAGTCACGGTCTACTTTCTCTCTATGTCTCTGTTGCTTAACTCAGTGTCTGATAATTATGTGGAACTCAAAATATGTTTGCTAAAGGAGTGTGAATGAGGCTTTGACAATTAAGGTGCTTCTACCGTCAAGACCTGGGATATTCTACTAAGCCAGTCTATGTTTATTTAAGATTCTACCAAAAAGCTATTTTATTTGCTAGAACACAAACACACACACAAACGTACATATACTGCTCCCCCCATCCATACACACACAATGCATCTTCCCCAAGTGGTTGTTCTAGAATTCTTCTGGCCTGAAAAACTTCTCATCCCCCGCCTTTCTGCCCTCATTCTCAACTGATGGCTTTATTATTACCATCCTTACAAAGACATGGGATATTGAGCATGCATTCTCATTTTTATCTTTTCCTTATCTCTCCTGCTCTATAATGCTCGTTGCAAGAAGACTCCCCATTGCAGATTTCCTTGTACTGAATAGTACCAAAGAATCTTAAAAAGAAGGAGAAATTGATACTCTTTAAATACCTAGCTGTTCCCAAATGCTTTCCTTAGCTTTATCTCATTATATTTTCACAAGCTTATAAAATTAGTATGCCAGTATCCATTCTCTAAACGGGGAAATTGAGGTCAAGAGAATTTAGTATCAGAGTATGGTGAGTATCAGAGTTTTGTTTTGAGGCTACAAACACCGGCCTCCCAGATACACCTAGAATGTCATGCTGTATAGTTGCTGTTAGGACCAAAAGAGGTATGGCTGCAAAGATTTACTCTAATTTCTTATGTAGATGTATCATAACTCTTACAGGAAATTGGGCCAAAGTGAGAAATTAGAGATCAGCTCAAAAAAAAAAAAAAAAAAAAAAAGAAGTATGGGCTGAGGATCTGGGAGTCATTGGAAAAAGAGGAATATTTATGGAAAGTGGGACTGAGGAAGTCTGGAAGGGGAATCAGAGAAAACTCAAGTCACTACGTGCGGCATTTCGTTCTTTCCTCTCTTGCTTCTTCGGGATCTTTCTTGTTCCATCAGATAGTGTTTCTCTCTTTTCTGCTTCTGGCTCTTTTCTATCTATCTTACATGTCTGTCCATTTAAAAAATCATATCTCCCTTTGTTAGTTTAGTTCCTGTCTACGGTCCCATTTTTATTTCGTTTTCAAACATTTCTGGAAGCCTAATTTTTCTCCTGTACGCCCCTATGCTCAAATCTTGAGTTCAAACTTTTCTTTCAGCTGGAACTTCTTGGGAAAGGCATCAAGAGCTGGATGATCACTAAATCGAATGTCCATTTCCAACCCTCTCAGCAACTCAGCAAGAGCTTACGTAGTTAACACAGGTCTTTCTTCAAAAATATTTACTTCTTAGACTTCTATGTCTGGATCTCATCTTTCTCTGATTCTAACTTTACTGGCTTCTTCTTAGACATTTATTTTTCCTCCCTCCCTTGCAACATGGGTGTCTCCTACTTCCCCATCTCTACTTTTCTTTTCTTACACTATCACCACGTACAAGTTCCTTCTAGTGCTCTGGTTACCATTGTCTCTGCTGTCTACATGACTCTTAAATCCCCTGAGATGACTCCATACTTCAGCTCCCCCTCTCGCTCTCCCTCTCTCTCTCTTCCTCTTCACTGTTGCAGATCAAAGGAAGCCTAAACAGGATTTATCCTCCTCTCCCCTGCCTTTCCCCAGCATGTCTATTGTTGTTAATGGCAATAAAATGACTGAAGTCATCCAGTCTTGAAACCTCGGATTTATCTTGGTTTCTTTCTCTCCTTCGATATTTCCACCCACACCTAAGAGACATTCTTTGATGAATTTATTCCTGAAATGTTGTATCCTTTACTTGAGAAGTCATGAGGTGTTACTTTTAGGAGACAGAAGTTGGGGACTGACCACCTGGTTTTGGATCTTAGTTTTGCCATTCATTGGTGGATGGGATTACATAAATCACTCAATTTAGACAATTGGGATAATACAATTTCATACGATGGCTGAAAAACCAAATGAATTAATGTGTATAAACCACTTGGCAGGACTCAAAATATTAGCTTTTATTAGCTCAGGCTATTTTTATTAGTTTTTACTTAGTTTTTTTCCCCTCCAAAATGAAGACTTATACCAATTTATGCTATATATTTTTAAGGAAGGATAATTATTTCCAACTCCTGAAATTTCTTTCCAGGTGCCTGGAGCCTTTCTTTTCACTCATCTCTGCCAATTTTAGTATAGGTGATGTGATTTCTCTTACTGTTAAACATGCAGATAAACCCATCTTGGAGATTCACATCAACCACTCCTCTTTTGCAATGAGCTGACAAGTAGCCTGCTCTGGTTCAGTGTTCTAAGACTCACTGGGCATGTTGGTCTAGTTCTGAAGTCCAGTCAGCAGGCCTGTTGGGCTTTCACACAAAACTCCGATTTAGCTTCTGTCAGCATCTCTCAGTCTGGCCAATATCTGCTACTCTATTATCTTATTTCTCTTAGCTGGGAAGATGAATTTCTCTTCTGATGCCACTTGGAAAAACATAGATACACCACTACCAAAGCTCATTCCCATCATGCCATTAAAAATATGTATTTATATAGACACTCACTTAACAAGTACAAGCTAAAGAGGGACGTCGAGTAGTTGGAGGCGGTGACTGCATCCAAATGATATTTTGGTGCATATTGGAAGAGAGATGAAGCGAAACCACTGGGCTGGGCTTATACTCTTCCTCACTGATTAGTTTTTATGCTTCAAGACTTCTTTCTCTAATGTTGAACGTTTTCATGCCAGACTGCCTGGATAGATGCAAAACCTTGGTCTTTTGTGCCTGTTGTGCTGCATCTAGTTTATAGAGCTCCCATCACAGTTATCACATCTCTCCCTGTATCATACTTACATGAATTTTTTTCTGTAGCTATCCAATGAGAGAGCAAGCTTCTTCATGAGAGACACTACATTTCAAATAGCTATACCAAGAACCGTTGCACCAAGAAGAATGTCAATAAATACTGATGAACGAACTAACACATACCAGTAGAATCTGTGTTATCTTTTCAATCAAACAGACATGAATTTAATGTCAGCTTTTTCTCTCACTGGGCACTCTTCTCTCCCATATATAATAATAATAATATGGAAACGATCTTAGAATTAAATAAAATAGTGTATGTGAACACACAAAGCACAGTACCTAGAGATGATAGATGGTCAATACATGTTAATGTGCTCACACATTGTCTAAATACTGAGGAAATGTACTGAACTTGTAAGAATATTTCCTTCCATGAAAAGTACAGGGGTCCATTGGCTTTCATTACCAATTTCTTCAAATTGCTCAGTATAAGTACTCAGGGAAAGTACTTTGATATTGACACTCTGTTTTCTCTCTAGTGCGTATTTTGTAAAAGTTGATATCTGTGCTGCGCAATTCGCATACTCAGAACCGTTGGTTTCTCAAAGAATTCAGGATGGCTGACAAATGTCCACATAGCTGTAATGAAGGCTACATTAGAAGATATGTCACCACCTAGGATTAATGACCATTAGTGAGGCAGTCGGGGAGCTCAGGGTGTTCTCAAATCTTGCTAACAAGATGACACTATTTAGATTTTTGTTTCAGTTGCTTAGTTACCAGTCTCTACATTTTTTTCATGTTTCTCATAAGAGTTAAAAAAAAAAAAGGAAATGTCCACAGTTTTCTGTTTTTCTTAAAAATAACACATGCGTCTGGACTAAAAGAAGACGTCTCTCTACTTAGGGAAGGCATGATTGGAGAATTGGAGGTGATTAGAGGGAGTGACACCACCCAGGTAAAATTCTGACGAAAGAACATGGATGGATATATGCTAACATCACTACAAACAAAGCCAGTGTCTATTTGCTAACAACAAAGAAGACAAACCATTTTGGGGGCACTTTACTTGGACCATGACTGTTTACTGGATGTTTATTTAGGGTTTTGTTTCGTTTTTCATTGAGCTGTCTAGAAAAGTGGTAAGAACACGTCGGTCTGCTAAGCATCGGTTAGGTCATGATTGGTCCACAGACATTAGGAAGAACTCGATTGATATCTCCGACTTCATTTTTCACTCCTGTAAAAAAAATTGGAATTAAAGGAGGTGCTAATTGAACAATATACTTATTGTGGTGAATGACACGGTAATAAAATTTATTACCTTAACCATTTTTAAGCGTACAGTTCAGCGGTATTAACTATATTCATATTATTGCATAACCACCACCACTCTCCGCCTCCAGGCCTCTTCTCATCTAGCACAAGTGAATCTCTGTGCCAATTAAATAATGGCACCTTTCCCCTTCTCTCAGCTCTTGGAAACCACCATTCTACTTTACGCACGTGGCTGCCCTATGTCCGTCACGTAAGTGAAATGTACAACGTATAATTTTTAGGATTATCTTACTTAGCAAAGTGTGCTCAACTCCATTGTATGTATATGCCCCGTTTGTCTGCCCATTCATCTGTCAGTGGACCCTTGGGTTGCTCCACATAATAGCATTAATGCTATGAACATGGGCATGCAGAGATCTCTTCAAGATTCTGTTCTCGGTCCTCCTGGGTATACATCCAGGAGTCGAAATGCTGAGTCATATAGTAAGTCTATCTTTAATTTTTCAAATTAGGGAAACATACTGATTTCCACAGAGGCTGTGCTATTTTATAGTCCTACCAATAGTGCACAAGGCTTTCAGTTTTTCCACATTCTCACCAACACTCGTTTTCTGTTTTGTTTCTTTGTTTCTTTTGATAGTAGCTATATAGATATAGATAGTCAGGTGTGGGGTGACATCTCATTGATGTAGTAGTTTCGAATGGCATCCCCTCATAACCTTTGAGTAACCTTAAATATCTTTTCATGTGATTATGGGCCATTCGTGTGTCTTCTTTGAAAAAAAAATGTCTATTCAAGCTCTTCGTTCATTTTTTACATTTTTAAAGTTTTTTTAATGGTTATTTTTATTTTTGAGAGAGACAGAGCATGAATGGGGGAGGTACAGAGAGGGAGACACAGAATCCAAAGCAGGCTCCAGGCTCTGAGCTGTCAACACAGAGCCCGACACGGGGCTCGAATTCACAAACCGTGAGATCATGACCTGAGCCAAAGGTGGATGCTCAACCGACTGAGCCACCCAAGCGCCCCTTGAATTTTTTGTTTTTGTTTTCATTATTGAGTTTTATGAGTTCCCTATATATTTAGGATATTAACCCTTATCAGATACACGATTTGCAAAGATTTTCTCCCATTTTGTAGGTTGCCTTTTTACTGTGTTGATAGTATATTTAGATGCACAATTAAAAAGTTAATGAAGTGTTGCCTGGGTGGTTCAGTCGGTTAAACGTCCCAGTCTTGGTTTTGGCTCAGGTCATGATTTCCCGGTTCATGACTTCGAGCCCCATGTCAGGTTCAACACAGAACCTGCTTGGGATTCTCTCTCTCCCTCTGTCTCTGCCCCTCCCCATTCTGCATGCACTTTCTCTCTCAAAATAAATAAATAAACTATTTTTTAAACAATTTTTTTAAGTTTATTTATTTTGTGTGTGTGTGTGTGAGAGAGAGAGAGAGAGAGAACAAGCAGGAGAGGGGCAGAGAGAGTGGGAGAGGGCGAGAATTCCAAGTAGGCTCCAAACTGTCAGCCTGGAGCTCGACGTGGGCCTCGAACTCACGAACTGTGAGATCATGACCTGAGCAGAAACCAAGAGTCAGACGTTGAACTGATTAAGCCACCCAGGTGCCCCAATAAGTAAACTTAAAAAAAGTTAATAAAGTTCAATTTTTCTATTTATTTTACTTTTATTGACTATGCCTTTGATGTCATAGCCAAGAAATTATTGCCAAATCCCATGTCCTGAAGCTTTTCCTTATGTTTTCTTTTAAGAAGTTATTAATTTTATGTCCTACATTTAGGTCTTTGATCATTCGGAGTTAATTTTTATATGTGGTATTAGATAAGGGTCTATGTTTATTCTTTTGCATGTGGATATCCAGTTTTACTAGCAGGATTTGTTAAAATGACTGTCCGTTCCCCACTGAATGGTGTTGGCCCCCTTGTTGAAAATGATTCAATGATTAATATAGTTAAAAATATGCATGAAATATATATTAATGCATGTTTAAACACATATTTAACCATATACATTATTTCTGGGCTCTTTATTTTATTCCATTGATCTATGTCCACCTTTATGCCCATACCACACCATTTTGATTACTGACACTTTGTAGTCCGTTTCGAAATCAGGAAGTCTGAAGCCTCCAGTGTTGTTTTTCTTTTTCAAGATGGTTTTGGTGATCTGGAGTCCCTTGTGATTCCATGTGAATTTTAGGAAAGATTTTTCTATTACTGCAAGACAGCATGAACATTTTAATGGAGACTGTAGCGAATCTGTAGATTGGTGGGTAATATTGCCATCTTAACAATATTGACTTCCAATCCATGAGCATGGGATGTCTTTCCAATTATTTATGTCTTCTTTGAATTCTTTCAGCAATTTTTGGTAATTTCCACTATATTAGGCTTTCGCCTCCTTGATTAATTCCTAAGTGTGCTATTCTTTTGGTGCAATTATGAATGGAATTGCTTTACATTTCCTTTCAGATGGTTAGTATATTGAAATGCAATGGATTTTTGCATGTTGACTTTGTGTTCTGCATTTCGATGAATTTGTTTATTACTTTTAACAATTTTTGTGCAGTATTTTTCTATATATAAGATCATACCGTTTGTGAACAAAAATACTTTTTTCTATATAAATATTGGTTCCTCTTGTTTTTTTTTTCTTTCCTATTGTTCCGATTAGTACTTCCCGTATGATGTTGAATAAAAGTGGTGAAAGCAGCATCCTTTCCTTGTTCTTGTTATTAGAAGAAAAGCCTTCAGGTTTTACTACTGAATCTCATGTTCTCTGTGCATTTTTCATATACAACGTTTATTATCTTGAAGTGGTTTCCTTCTGTTTCTAGTTCTTTTTATGCCTAAGTGCAACTATCATGGTAGTAGTTAGTACAAGGGTGTTGAATTTGGTCAAATGCTTTTTCTGCATCAATTAAGATGATCATGTGGTTTTTTTCCCCCTTTGTTTTATCAATGTAGTATATTCTGTTGATTTAGTTTTATATGTTGAACCATCCTTGCATTTCAGAAAGAAAATACCACTTGGTGATGACGTACAATCTACTTCATACGCTTATGAGTTCAGCATGTTGCTATTTGGTTAAGAATTTCTGTACTAATATCCATAAGGGAAAATAGTTGGTAGTTTTTTTCTTTTAGTGTCTTTGGTATCAGTGTAATACTAGTTTCACATATGAAGAGAAAGGGATATTCTGATCAAATGCTTTTGATAATATGAATCAACATTAGAACCAAACACTTATCATTTAATCTAGCAAAATGGTGTTCATTGGTGATCTGGCCTCAATAGAACAAAATTTCAATAGAATTGAAGACACAAACCAGATTGAAGTGACTTGAAAAGAGAATGGAAAAAGAGAAATGGAAGACATCCATGATTCCTTTCTAGAAATTAGCTGTAAGCATAGGGAGATAAATAATGCCATACTGAGGGGTGAAGGAAGTCAAGAGGGATTCGTGTTTGTGTGTTTGAAGATTTGTTCAAATGGAAAAATAAGAGCCAGTTTTAATGCTGGTAGGAGTTATCCAACAGTGAAGAAAACCATGTTGTCAGACCTCGTGCACAAGTAGACGAACTGGCCTTTAGTAGGAACATGGATACTTCTCCTGGATACTCTCTCCTGGGGGAGGGAGAGGAGCATGTGGACCCCGATGTAAGTGGCTGAGTTTATATGTTGGGGACCTATCGGTATGTTCCTCTGATTGCTTCTATCCTTCCAATGAAATATAAATAAGGGCATATGCTGGGGTGCCTCGGTGGCTCAGTTAGTTAAGCGTCCGATTTCAGCCCAGGTCAAGATCTCACGGCTCATAAGTTCCAGCCCCACGACGGGCTCTGTGCTGACAGCTCAGAGCCCAGAGCCTGCTTCAGATTCTGTGTGTGTCTCTCTCTCTACCCCTCCCCTGCTCGCATGCTGTCTCCCTCTCTCTCTCAAAAATAAATAAAAACATTATTTTTTTAAATTATTTATTTATTTATTTATTTATTTTATTATTTTTTTTATTAAATTTTTTTTTCAACATTTATTTATTTTTGGGACAGAGAGAGACAGAGCATGAACGGGCGAGGGGCAGAGAGAGAGGGAGACACAGAATCGGAAACAGGCTCCAGGCTCTGAGCCATCAGCCCAGAGCCCGACGCGGGGCTCGAACTCACGGACCGCGAGATCGTGACCTGGCTGAAGTCGGACGCTCAACCGACTGTGCCACCCAGGCGCCCCAACATTATTTTTTTTTTAAATAAGGGTATATGCTGATAATTAAGATGGAGAGGAAGTACTGACTGGTGTTTTAATTTGCTTGGTACTTTTTTTGTTTTACATTTGGCTTTAAATATACTGTGTCTTGGAAAATATATCCATTAATAAAACTCAGATGTGTGACATGGGATTGATATCTTCCAAGAGAACATTTATACTTTTCTAAAAGTGGGTTTTTTTTTTTTTTTTCAGATTCTACTGTTCTTAGACTTAGAGAATGTGTACAGGCCAGCTTGGTAGAGTTTGTTGTTGTTGTTGTTGTTTGTTCTTTTCTATGATGAATAAAGCCTGGACCTACTAGGCATTTGACTGGGGTAACATTTAAACCCAGTAATGTATTTTTCAGCATGCGTACATCCCCTCACATTTAAAGAAAAAAGAGAGAGAAAATAAACAGCCACACAGTATTTAAAAGCATGAGAACAAGTGTGAGACTTTCCAGAACAGACCATTTCCCAACTAATAACAATTTCATTCAATTTGTCAAGGATGAGTGTTCATCTATCTCGGATGATAAAAGATCACAGGAAGATTTCCAGGCAGAGAAGAGTTTCCATTTAAACAATAAACTCCAGACACTCTTTCTAGGTAAATGACCTGAAATCTATTCTGTAATTATGACAAATAGGAGACAGCATCACCACACATTGAGCTCATCACCACCCCGCACATGCACTGGAGACAAAATTCAAGGGATCATTCATCATTTCAATTGCATTAGCCATCACGTGCCTGCATTATTTTAGCATTACCCTTTCTCACCCAGTATCTTTCAACAGAATTTACTTTCAATTGCTCAGAAAGAAGGTGGCTAACTTCTTTCAATTTATGCATTCGGTTGGGTGTGGGTGGAGGTGCATCTACAGGGATACAAATTATACCCATTCTTATTTAGGCTAAAAGATAAATAATCAAGCCCCGAGGATGGTTTGTATCTCGATTTATTTTAGCAGGGGATAAGGGAGACAACTATTTCGTACGTTCTGTGAGACGCTTGTGTGTGTGTGTGTGTGTGTGTGTGTGTGACATACAGACCCTAATATACAGTACAAAGTACACAAAATCAACACAAATGTGGATGCAAAGGACCAAAATCTAGGTATTTATCATTCTTTTCCCAATCAAACCTAAAACTGGTTTCGTTTGCCAAAATAAGAACATGTATTTAATCCTTCCAATCTTCTTCTAAGTTGGCTGGGGAAGGAGTGACAGCACTGCCTGTTTCCTAAAATACCTTTAGGGAGGTAGGAGTTACTAGATGGCACAGGTACCCCCTTGATGCCTTTGTTGGGAATAAATATCTGTCAAAAGAAACGGAGACTCTAAAAGTTTTCAGAGGCCTTAGATGGTCAATCTGCTACCTCAGGGGTTGACAAACTTTGTGTGTGAAGTGACAAATAGGAAATATTTCTGGTTCCATGGGCCACAGTGTCAGTCACATCTACTCAACTATGCGATTGTAGCTCCAAGAAAGTCAAAGGCAATATATAATGAATGGATATCACTGTGGGCCAATGGAACTTTATTTACGAAAACAGGAGGTGGGCGGGATTTGGCCTGTGGGTCAGAGTTTCAGAGTTTGCTAACACCTGTTCTGTCCTGTGCCATGTCTCTTGTTTGTCCACTAAAAAAAAAAAAAAAAAAAAAAAGTTACTGTTTTTCACCCCAGGAAATGGGCGATCAATGATGACATGAATCTAGTTGAAAATACAAAGAAGCTCTAATGATGCAAGTATAGAGTTCCTGAGTATAACAAACAAACACCCCCCCCCCCACATTTCATTAACGTCAATATATAAAATGAGTGTTTGTATGAAAAATGTGGTTTCTTTAGTAGCACCAAGTGGAATGTATGTCAAGCTGGTCAAGGGGGTTACTCAATTCACACTTAACTTATATTTTGTGATGGGCCTTAGGACAGGAAGCACAAGACATTAATTCTCTAGTGGACTCATATCTCTCGGAGAGAGGGTCCAAGGGAGAAGCCACCATTGTCTCCAGGCTCGGGGGGGTCATTTGTGACTTTTGATGTGGGGGTGGAGACATTCAGAATATATGCATTTCTGCTGTAATGGCATATATGCATGTCTAAGTATGTGTGTATCTGTATCTATATATATTTGTGTGTGTGTGTGTGTGTGTGTGTGTGTGTGTGTGTGTGGTGTGTGTGTGTGTGTGGTGTGTGTGTGTGTGTATGTGTGTGTGTGTTTCAGAAAACTCTCAGCAACATAGCGCACTAAAAATTACAGGGCTTATGGGGAAAATAGAGTAGAGGAAATCATTAAAAACTTATGAAACTCTATAACCATAGCCCTGGAAAAAATATTAAAAATCAAAACAAGCGAAATGAAAAAAAAACTAGCATGGTTAAATCTCCATTGTCATCAATCTCATTATCACAAACATCTCAGCCAGCTGATTCTTTACAGCCTTGAACTGGATCATGTAACTTCTTCTTCCAAATGAAGCACTTGGGGTCATTTGCTTATAAGAGAGAAAAGTTCTTTAAAACTAAAAATCTAATCTAGAGCGTGGAAAGTCTTCACATTCAATTATTTTAATCCCGGGGACATGTCTTTGTAGCTCCTTCATCTATATCCCCAGGTTCCCCATATAATTTAACATGATGGAAAGTATGGCAGTTTTTCAATCCACTAAAACAATTGTATTAGTTTTCTACTGCTGTATAATAAATTACCATAAGCTTAGGGACTTAAAGCAAGGCACACTTATTATATAACAATTTCTCTGTGTCCGAGTCTGACCAGCTAAACTGGGTCCTCTGGTCAGAATCTCAGAAAGCCACAATCCAGGTGTCAGTCAGGTTGTTTGTGTTCCTTTTGGGAGCTTGGAGCCCTCTCCAAGCCCACTGGCAGGATGCAGTTTCTTGCTACTGTAAGACCGAGATCCCTCTCTTGCTGGCTGTCAGTGGGGGCTGTTCTCTGAGTCTGGGACCTGCCCATAGCTCCTTGCCATATGTCCTTCTCACAGGCTCTCACTCAACCCTCCAATAACATGGCAGCTACTTCTACGCTTTGAGGACCATCTCTTCTCCAGTTTGCTAAGGCGAAGTCTAAAGTAACATAACTTAATCACTGCATAAAATGCCATTCCTGTCGCCTTGGTGATATTCTATTTGCGTGAATGGTGTTGCTGGTTTCAAACATATTCTAGAGGACTGGATTATATAAAGGTGTTAAGTTATCAGGGGCCACCTTTGGGTGCATCAGCCATACCAACCATCCACTATATGCACTCAAAGAAGGTATTTTTGTAGGACAAACACCTTTTAAAATTTGCCTTCATATACTGCTAAGTCTTTCTCTTTACATGTGAGGGCACTCACCCAGAATGTTTCAAACCACTAATGTATTGGGGAATATCTTGCATGAACCAGTACAATTTTTATGTTCTACTCATATCACTCCTCTATTTACCAGTTGGATTGAGAAAATTTGGGTTAAAAAATAATTTGGAATCACACAGTTGTATTTGTTTCACTTTGTGCTCCAAGTAGGCTTTGAGTCTTAATTACAAGAATTAGGTGAATGAAAAAACTGGGGAGTTGGGTTTCCTGGGTGGCTCAGTCAGTTAAGCATCTGACATTGGCTCAGGTCATGATCTCATGGTTCACGAGTTCAAGCCCCGTATCAGGCTTCCTGCTGTCAGCTCAGAGTCTGGAACCTGCTTCAGATCCTATATCTTCCTCTGTTTGCCCCTCCTGCACTCATTCTCTCTCTCTCTTTCTCTCTCTCTCTTTCTCTCTCAAAAATAAATTAAAAAAACATAAAAAAATAATTACACCAAACTAGGGAGTTAACAGGCAGTGGGTATCATTGAGTTGGATGGAATACAGTGGGATATGGCTTAGGGTTCATTGATTTGACTGGTTTGGGACTCCTGTTACTATAAGGATTATGAGGATGGGTAGACTTTTTAGAGTCAAGGAGGTATGCTGTAGGGTGTGGGGTTTTATAATAAAGAGTGAGCAAATTTTAAACGTAATGTGTCATTCCCGTTAGTCTTCCCAAACTGAGAACCAGTTTGTTCTCTGTACTTTAGAGTCTGGTTTTTTGTTTATTTGTTTTGTTTTATTGTTGAGGTTCCACATATAAGTGAAATTGTATGGTATTTGTCTTTCTCTGACATTTCACTTAGCATAATGCTAAGGTCCATCCGTGCTGTCGCAAATGTCAAGATCTCATTCTCTTTTTTGTGGCAGAGTAATGTTCCATGGCATACATGTACCCCATCTTCTTTACCCATTCATCTATGTACGGAAAGTTGGGTTGCTTTCCGGATCTTGGTTATTGTAAATAATGCTTCAGTAAACACAGGTGTGCATATATCTTTTCAAATCAGTGTTTTTAATTTCTTTGGGTAAATATCCAGTAGTGGAATTACTGGATCGTATGGTATCTCTATTTTAATTTCTTGAGGAACTTCCATCCTGTTTTCCACAGCGGCCACACCGATTTGCATTCCCACCAGCAGTGCACCAGGGTTCCTTCTTCTCCACGCCCCACCAACACTTGTTATTTCTTGTCTTTTTGATTTCAGCCATTTTGACAAGGGTGAGGTGATATATCACTGTGGTTTAGATTTAAATTTCCCTGATGACTATTGATATTGAACATCTTTTAGAAAATGATCAGTTCGCCTAAAAAGTTTTTTGCTGGAACCGGGGGCCTCGTATAGAAATACAGAGTCTTTCTCAGACTCCCAGTATGGAGGACACCAAACCTCAGTAGAAGGAAGAGACTAAACGAACATATCACAAGTTTTCTCTGGAGAGATAACATCAGCGATGAAGTGAGTCCAAATAAACCTACAACCTGACATTATGTGGCTAAATTGTGGAACGGATGGAGGTGAGTACCAGTCAATCCTCTCCATTTAATGGAGGAAAGGACAAGTCCACTAGGGGGAAATCATGCTGAGTATTTTCCCTGACCACAAAGAAGTTAAACTAGAAATCAGTAATTGAAAGTAAGTTTGGAGACTAAGAAACATTTCTCAAAAGTCATTTGATCAAAGACAAATTCACAGGGGATTCTTTTAAATTTTGAATGAGGGAAACTTTTAAATTTTTTTTTTTCAACGTTTATTTATTTTGGGGACAGAGAGAGACAAAGCATGAACGGGGGAGGGGCAGAGAGAGAGGGAGACACAGAATCGGAAACAGGCTCCAGGCTCTGAGCCATCAGCCCAGAGCCCGACGCGGGGCTCGAACTCACGGACCGTGAGATCGTGACCTGGCTGAAGTCGGACGCTTAACCGACTGCGCCATCCAGGCGCCCCTGAGGGAAACTTTTAAAAACGATGTATCAAAACTTGAGGAGTGTAAATAAATTCGTAACTAGAAATGCACATTTTAGGAAAGTGAAAACCTAGGATTAAGATCCCATTCCAGGAAGCTGGAAAAATTAGAGCAAACCGAACCCCCAAACTGAAGGGAAGAAATAAGAAAGATCAGCGCAGAACACAAACATGCAATTTACTCAACAAAGACTAAAGCTGGTGTCTTGAAAAATAATAACAGACGCACCTGGCAAAATGGATGAAGAAAAAAGAAAGCACACATTTCCAGTACCAGGAATGAGAAAAAGGGCATCATACTACTGATCTTCCAGACATTAAAGAAGATAATTAGAATATATCATAAACCATGTTATGCTTATTATTCAAAACATTTAGTGGATTAGAAAAATCCTTGAACAAAACTGCTCTTACATCATCATGGACAACAAGAAGAAATAGCAAATGTGACCATTCCAATATTTCTTTTCATTCTTCAAACAAAGAATATTGCCAGACATTTAACAAAGAAATAATACCAAATATTTAATAAACTGTTTCAGGGAATAGAGGGAGAGAGCACACTTTCCAGCTTACTTTAAAATCCAACATAATGAATGCAAGGATATTGCAGAGAAGAAACGTACAGCCTGATAAATCTCAGGAAGACAGATACAAATACACTAAACAAAATATTATCAAATTATAATGAAATTTAAGCAAAATATTGTAAAAGCTATATATATAAACACACATCATGACCCAAGTGACATTTATTCCAGGAATTCAAGATGGATTTAACGTTTGAAATGTAATCGATGGAATTAATTCACCATATTAACAGAAGAAAAAATAAATACAATCTTCTCAAGGTGTGGACGGAGAATGGGATATAATTCAGCATCAATCCATGATGAAACTCCTAGCAAAGTAGTAAACGTAAAATGAAAAAATAAAACTCTTATGCATGTAACACGTCAAACCCCTTGAAATTCCTCTTCATTCTGGGGGAGCCATAAGCTCATACCCTGTGATCTGTGAGCTTTGCTCCGCACTTAGGTTGCTTCAAATCTCCGAGGCCTCTTTTGGCCACAAAATCCTTGCAGCAACCATGCAAGTTTGTCCGATTCCTCGGTGGACTTTAAGAAAGAAAAAAAAAAAAAAAACAGATGAACACAGGGGAAGGATGGGGGAAGAGAAGGAAGCAAATCACAAGAGGTTCGACTATAGAGAACAAACTGAGGGTTGATGGAGGGAGATGGTGGGGGGATGGGCTAGATGGGTGGTGGGCACTAGGAGGGCACTCGTTGGGATGAGCACTAGGTGTTGTATGTAAGCAATGAATCGCCGAATTCTACTCCTGAAACCAATATTACACTGTATGGTAACTAACTAGAGTTTAAACAAAAAACTTGAAACAAACAAAAGCCAATTCAGGTCAATTCAATGTGAGTGTTGGCTTACCACCTAATGTGCCAGCACTCGCTCCTAAGATACTTGTCATCAGCAGAGGGAAGGGGTCAGGAAGAGAACCCAGGAAGATGAATGATTTAACAACAAAAATTATTTTTTTTCTTAAACTACACTATAAAGAAAATGAAAAGACACCACACAGAATGGGAGAAAATATTTGCAAATTACATATCCAATTAAGGACTTAGGTCTAGAATATATAAAGAATGCTTACAACTTGATAATAAAAAAGACAAATAACCCCATTTAAAAATGAGTAAAGGACTTGAATAGACATTCCTCCGAGGAAGATACACAAATGGCCGATAAGTATGAAAAGATGTTCAGCATCATCGTTAGTTACCAGGGAAATGTGAACCAAAACCACAATGAGATATCACTTCATACTTACAAGGGTGGCTAGAATCAAAAAGTCAGATACTAACAAGTGTTTTCATAAGAGTTTGGAGAAAATGGAACCTTCCTATATTGCTGGTGGGAATGTAAAATGATGAAGATGTTTTAGAAAATAGCCTGAAGGTTCTTCAAATGATTGAACTTAGAGTTTCCTTATGACCTGCAGCCCCACTCCTTGGTAGATGCCGAGATAAATTTAAACATATACCTGCACAAAACCCACAAAAACTTGTGTAATGAATGTGTTTGTTGTATATTTTTTAATGTTTATTTATTTTTTGAGAGAGAGAGAGAGAGAGAGAGAGAGAGCACAAGTGGAGGAGGGGTAGAGGCAGAGGGAGACACAGAATCCGAAGCAGGTTCCGGGCTCCGGGCTGTCAGCACAGACCCCGACTCAGGGCTCGAACTCACAGACTGTGAGATCATGACCTGAGCCGAGGTTGGTTGCTTAACTGACTGAGCCACCAAGGCACCCCTGTGTATGAATGTTTATAGAAGCATTATCCACAGCTAAAATAAGATCTGAAGGGTAGAAACAACCCAGATGCCCATCAACTGATGAGTGGGTAATGTGGTCTGTCTACAGAAAGAAATATATGATAAGTCCACATAAGTCCACATAATATGTGGTTAAATTCATAAATGTCCAGAATAGGAAAATATACAGAGACAGAAAGTCGATTAGTGGTTAGTTAAGACTGGGAGAAGGGTGATAGCTAAAAGGTTTCTTTCTGAAGTGATGAAAATGTTCTAAAATAGTATTTTTTACTGCATATATCTGTGAATGACTAAGAGCCATTGGATTATACACTTTAGTAAATTGTATGTTATATGAATTATATTTCTCAACTTAAGCCGTTAAAAAGAGGATGTCACATAAATGGAATCTTCATGGGTAAAAACAAGAGTGATATTTAATGAAAAGAGAAAACAGGGACGCGTGGGTGGTTCAGTCGGTTAAGCGTTGGACTTTGGCTCAGGTCATGATCTAGCAGTTCATGAGTTCGAGCCCTACGTCAGGCTCTGTTCTAATAGCACAGAGGCTGGAGCCTGCTTCGGATTCTGTGTCTCCCTCACTCTCTGCCCCTGCCCCTCCGCTCAAAAATAAATAAACGTTAAAAAATAATAAAATAAATAAAAACTAAAAATAGGGGCACCTGGATGGCTCCATCCGTTGAGTTTCTGCCTCTTGATTTGGGCTCAGTTCATGATCTCAGTTTGTGAGATTGAGCCCTGCGTTGAGCTGTGTGCTGGCAGCATGGAGCCTGCTTGGTATTCTCTCTCTCTCTCTCTCTCTCTCTCTCTCTCTCTCTGTCCCTCCCCCGCTCTCTAAATAAATAAATAGATAAATATTTTTACAAAAGAAAAAAAAAACTAAATCAATACAAGGAGTGCTATTTAGAGGGAAATGTATAAATCCCAGCATCTTAAATGGGCTGTGTTGTGAACTCCCCTGATCACTACCTCAATGATTTTAACTACCAAAGGCTGTTTTCTCATTTGGGTAATAGAGATACCATCATCCACTTTAAAAGTTGTTTTTAGAATTAATTGAGAAAATGTGTGAAAAG
Organism: Herpailurus yagouaroundi; assembly: GCF_014898765.1. NCBI lineage: Eukaryota > Metazoa > Chordata > Mammalia > Carnivora > Felidae > Herpailurus > Herpailurus yagouaroundi. The sequence continues at coordinate 3,671,856 of NW_024412400.1, forward strand.
CATTTGCACAGTGCCTGGCACACAGAAAGTTCTCCCCAAATGTGTTAATTTCCAATTCCACCTCCCTGTTCTATTATCGTGGAGTCACGTTAGAAGTGCCATGGTATCACACGCCAGGGAGCGACAACAGCCAAGTGGGGACTAGGAGTGTTTCCAAGGGAAAGGAGCTCTGAGTTGGGTTGAAGAATGGTAAGGATTTTACCAGGAGACACTGGACAGAGATGGACGGAGAGACAAAAAGTTAAGTGCCAGGGGCCTGTGTCTCCCAGAGCGTGGGGGGTGAAAGCGTGTGACAGATATTGGAGGTGGTACATTGCAACTTTAGAAGCAAGAAAACTGAGGCTTAGAAGGGTAAGTGACAGATCAAAGTGCCACAGCTGGTTTGTGGCAACCTGAGACAGGACCACAGATCTTCGGACTCCACGTCTGAAGCATCTCTGCAGGGAGAAATGGACATGCCATTTCCTCCCTAAGTTTCTGTAGGTGGACTTAGCCGTCGTTCGTGACCGCGAGTCTCCTGCTATCCTACATGAGCACTTGTTTTTGTTAACTGAAAGAGATCTGGAAAGGATTTTCACATACATGATAAAGAAGGGGGAAAGTAGCATTCCGCCTGTGTTTTGCCCCAGGTGGCTAAGGAGGCAGTGCACCCCCAAAACGGGGAGGGGTGACGCCGCCCGGCTCCCATCTGGGGGATCCCAGCTCAACATCTCCACGTCCAGCCGCCATGGTTTTGACTTGTACCTTCAAGCAACTGTGCCTTAGCTTGATTTATTTCATGCATCCGTTAGCAAGATATGTCCTAAAGTATCAGAATTGCTTAAGAGAGGTTATTTTTTGGGGTCTGGGAATGCTAAAATAAATTTCCATATAAATTAATGGTAATTGCTTCCCTGCTTTATGCCATTTTGGCTCATGAAAGGTTTCATAAGAGTGCTATACTTTCAGACAGTGGGGGAAACCCATAAAATGTATTCAATTGTAGAAGGTGTAATAATAAATCCGAGTGCTTCTGAAACACAAACATCCTGAATTGTCTTAAAGAACAAATCATTTTTTTTTTAAAGAGTATCTCGAAAACTTTAAAAAAAAAATCGGGTTTTTTTTTTTTTTTTTTCTAAATATTTTGGACAGAAAGTGTATCGTCTCTGATGCATTTCGAGAGGCAAAGAATGAAAGCTAAGTGTATCAAATATTCATTGAGATATGCAAGGCAAAGATTTCTTTTGCAGCAGAATAATATTGTAATTCCCCCCCTGTGACTACTCAAAATATAAAATTCTGCAGCACTCCGAGAGAGGCTCCTTTATAATAAATCGATGATGCCTTGTGCTTGCCTTTGTGAGGGCGCCTAATGGCAGTGCTTTGGTTTTCTATCCCTCTCTGCTGTCATAAAAGCCTATTTCAAAACTTTTTGGCCTGCAATGTTCAAAGACACCTAACATCTCGATGCAAACATATTTAAAAATTATTCCCAGTCATAATGAAATCCCAATCACAAGGTCAAAAAAAAAAAAAAAAAAAACCCTGTAAAAGTTTTCTGCGAGTTTACTTCACAGCTGACGTGCACATCGGCAGATGAACACTTCTATGATTGCACTCAGCGGAATATTAAAAGCACATTATCCTTTACATATTTCAAAACTTTCACTTCAAAGGTACTGCCTGTGCCTATTTTTAAGAAGGTGTTGTGCTCGTGTTGTCTGGGTGTGTGTGTGTGTGTGTGTGTGTGTGTGTGTGTGTGTGCTTATATGTGTGTGTGCTTATACGTGCGGATGTGCGTGGTGTTTGTTAGGGGATGGAATCTAGGGAGTTTGTTTCTTCCGACTGGCTCTGTGTTACCATTTTTTTCCTTGCCAATTCTTTACCCCTTTCTTCCACAGTTTGATATGCCCTAGCCTATAGTATTTGGGGGAAAATATTTTAAATGCGTATTTCTATCTTGCGTTATATTTAATATTATATTTTAGTGACATGCTGTATTTTAATACTACATTTCAATGTTAAAATGGGTTGTATCCGTGGTGGATGTGAGGCGTGGCCTGTTTCATCCGTTTTACTTGACCATTTGGCACCCGTCCCTCTCCTACTGTGTTTGGTAGCTGCTGCCCTTGTCATTTATTTATTTATTCGTTTATTTTGGAGGATTGTCCTCCTGTGAATGGCGATATATCACTTTGGAAGCCACGGCTCTCATTCACCTGGGAGACCAGTGCCTGACTTGTATGTACGACAGGCTTCCCCTCCTACCTGAAGGCAAGGACGCCATGTGGCAACATTTATGTTCCAGGGTGCCTCATGGATTAGGCCAGGGACAGACTTAATCTGAGCTGCCGCGGCTCAGTGCTTTCCTTGTTTCTACCCTACAGCCTTCTTGGAGTTTTTCTGAGGGGCAGCTCCTCAATAAATCACTTACAAGCAAACTCCTGTCTCAGCCTCTGCTTCTGGAAAAGCTGGCCTTGGTTGCAATCCCTGCGTACCACACGTATTTATTCATTATTCATGGAGACTTTATTCTGGGGCCAAGAATTGCATTAAAGACTTCACTTAATCCTGACAATAATCCCATGAGGTGAGATAAGCAATATTTTTGTCTGTTTGTTTTCTTGATATTCTCATAGCTCTTGAAATGGAGCCAGACAGGGACCTCCTAACTAATGCGACAGTTATGCATGGGAATTCATGCAGCCTTTCCCTCAGGAAATACTTATTGAATGTTTAGAAAGTACAAACATAAGCTAAAGCATAATACAGTGTAGGAAATATTACTATACTATACTATACTATACTAATACTATAATATAGTACAGGAAAAAATTGGAATGCAGTTGGTAAAAGGATAAAAATATATTTGAAATATATATTATTAAAATATGGATTGTTTCTATAATTGTCCATTTTGTCCTCATGGGCCCTGTTAATATAATTGAATTTTTGCCTGTTGGGACGACAGTGGATCACTCCATTCCTGGAGGAAATTCTTAGAGCTGGTGGGAATGTAAATTAATGTTACTCTAGAAGGAAAATTTGAGACCATCAAAAATCAAAATGCACATACGTATTGACCCAGTGATTTACTTTCAGTTTTATGTTGCTTTTCTAAAAAAAATTGACAATCAATAGAAATCACCTAAATGTCTTTCAATAAATAAATTATACTACACTTATGTTATGGAATACTTTACAAGTTTTCACAGGTAGGAAATACAAATTGTCAAGAAAAGGGACATGACATTAAAAAAAAGTTGCAGAAAATGTGTGGGGAATATTTGTCTTTATGTTACAAATGTAAGTATATAATACATATTTGTAAATATAAATCCATAAGTATATAATTATACACCCAGTGGATGTTATTAGAAACCCATAAATGATATACTAATAGAAGTTAACCAAGTTAACAGAAGAATTCAACTTTCTATTTTACATATTTTCTAATTGCCTGAATTTTAAAAATTTGTGCATATTTGGTATTTTGTAAGCTTAAAAACAACAAGTAGGGAGGAATAGTTTGTGCTAAAGTATTTTAATTAAAATAAAATAATTTTGTATACTCCTCGGATGCATCAACGAGCCTTGGTCCAAAATTAAGTTTTCTCTAGTCTTTTCATAATGTTGTCCAAATCTTCTATTGTTCATTACAAAATTATTTCCACTGAGTATATATCTGGCGATACAGGAGAAAAGTTGGATTATATATATGCCTTTATGAACAGACTCGGGAAACTAATACTCAGAACTACAGGTCCCTGGTTCACTTCTATTTCGAGTTAATGAGATTATGTACCTGATAATTACTTTCATTCAGGTCTCTCTTCACCATTACTCAAAGCTAATTTAAAAATACGAGTTACTTTTCCTCTCCATTCTGAGGCAGTAAGAAAGGTGGACCCTGTCCTTTAAAACACCCTTGAAATCTTTCTAGAAACATTTCAATTTATCTAGACATACGTCGGTGGAATTTTAATTGTTCCCACCTGCTTTGTAGAAGTAGCAAGGTCACCTATTTATTTTGTAGAATTGAATTCTTAGGAATTATTGTGTGGCTAGTCTCCTCCTAAGCTCTCCTTTTGGATGGAGGGGTAATAGTTCATTTTCTTTTTTTCATGGATTTTTAAAATTTATTTTATTCGTTGCTTATTTTTTAGAGAGTGCGAGCAGCGGAGAGGGGCAGAGAGAGAGAGAGAGAGAGAGGAGAGAGAGAATCTTAAGCAGGCTCCCTGCTCAGCATGGAGCCAGATGCTGGGCTTGATTCCAAGACCCTGGGATCGTGACCTGAGCAGAAATCAAAAGTCCAACGCTCAACCCACTGAGCCACCCATGTGACCCAATAGTTCATTTTCAAAAAGAAGCATCTTAAATCTTTGAGAATAAAATTAACCAACAAAAACTACTACAAAATAAAACTATCTTAGAATTTTATAATTTGGTGGGTAACATTATGAATAGCTCTTGCCAGAGGAACATGTTTAGCTATGCCATGAGAGGGGCCCGGAATGTTAACCCTAATCTGCAGAATTGACAGGCTCAAAGTTTATTTTACCTATTTTTAAAAATTTTTCTTAATGTTTCTTTATTTATTTTCAGAGACAGAGAGAGAGAGACAGAGAGAGAGAGAAACAGCATGAGTGAGGGAGGGGTAGGGAGAGAGAGGGAGACACAGAATCCGAAGCAGGCTCCAGGCTCCGAGCTGTCAGTACAGAGCCCCATGCAGGGCTCGAACCCACAAACTGTGAGATCATGACCTGAGCCGAAGTCGGATGCTTAACCAACGAGCCACCCAGGCACCCCAACATTCTCAATCTTTAAAACTCCTAGATTGTATGAGGTGCCTGAGTGGCTCAGTTAAGCAAGTGTCAGACCTAGGCTCACGTCATGATCTCACAGTTTGTAAGTTCAAGCCCCACATTGGGCTCCATGATGACAGCTCAGAGCCTGGAGCCTGCTTCAGATTCTGTGTCTCCCTCTCTCTCTCTGCCCCTCCCCTGTTCACACACCCTCTCTCTCTCAAAAAATAAATAAACACAAATTTTTTTTTTTAAATAAAATTCCTAGAATGTTGACTGAGTAAAACATTTTCATAGTAAAACATTTCACATTATGCTGTAGCCAGACTGTTATGGTCATTTTTTATGGTTCAGGAAAATATATTGCAACCATACCCTGACCAGGGTTTGTATATGTGTATATATGCACCAGTATATGTGTGTGTATTTTTAGGGACTTAGTATATTTCCAAGACTGATTTATTCTATGCTATGAGATAGAAGAAAAAACTGTAAAGCATGGTAAATCTCCTTTAGGGCAGGGCAATTAACAAACAATAAAAGTAGATATTGATCAAATGTTAAACTGTGATTATTAAAAAAAAAGTGTCTATAAAGCAACTGATATGAATTATTTATGCTATCATTCCCCAAAGTCATTTATTAGATTTTATGGTAAATTAATTATGAAAAGAAGCTTCAAAAGTCAAATTACTTTGACAAGCTCTTGGATTAATAAACTCAAATAGGACATAGAGGGTCTTTTAATTCAGGAGTGCACCATATCCAAATATTGCCATATTTTGGTATAATTAAAGAAGGGGTTATGCAGTATTTGCCAAACTCAGTAGAAATCTTTCCAAAGAGCATTGATTGGAATCAGAATCTGGGACTCATAGATGGATAAATAGGCAGATAAAAAAAAGAGATAGATAAATGAGACTTGTGAATGTTTAAATAATACCACCCCATAAAACATTTTCTATTAAGACTTGATACACAGCAATCAAGCAATCAATCAATAAAGCCACAGAAAACAATATATTCATTTTAAAGCATTTCATATTTTATTAATCAGTGGTCACTTTAAAATTCCACATTGTAAACTTCCTTTGAAATTTTGCAGCAAGAAGAAAATAGCTCCCTGATTTGTTGCTTTATTTCCTCTTTGAAATGAAGCCTAGGTTTCTTTCTTTACAATGTCTTCCAGAAAACTTAGAACTAATTTAATATTCATTCACATTAACTAGATTTGCTTAGAAGATGATAGAATTTGACTTCGGTTCTACAATTTGGATTGGACATTTGTGTGTGTGTGTGTGTGTGTGTGTGTGTGTGTGTGTGTGTTTGAGAGAGAGAGAGAAAGAAAGAGACAGACAGACAGAAAGAGAAGACACATTCATTATATACATTTACATCGTAAGACACTTCAAATCCATTCGAAGAAACATGCTACCAAATGGAAACTCAGTTCTCCAGGACGCGATGAAAAATATCAACTAAGGGTTTTAAAAACTGGGTAAATATAAAGGACTATCATTTTCTATTAGACATTTTCAGATTTACTCAACTATTGAAAGCAAACATTGAACCTTTTCTTGTGGCATTTGTATTATGTGTTGATATAACAGACATTACAGCTATAGCCTAAAAGCTTCTGTTTCTAGGTAAAATGACAAGGCTTGAAGACGACCGTGTTTCCTTTGCAACAAGTAGCAAAAGCTGGATAAACAAATGATTTTTCAAACTCTTGGTTTTGGCTGAGGATTAGGTTTCTGCCTAGCGAAGGGCCTCCCCCAGGTAAAAGAGAAATGGATGCATTTGGCCATCTGGCAGAGCTGGTACAAAAATTTGGAAACTTGGGCGCCTGGGTGGCTCAGTCAGTTGAGCAGCTGACTCTCGATTTCAGGTCAGGTCTTGTGGTTGGTGGAATTGAGTCCCAAGTTGGACTCCGCACTGACAGTGCAGAGCAGGCTTGGGATTCTCTCTCTCCTTCTCTCTCTGCCCCTTTCCCGCTCACACATGCGTGCTCTTGTGCTCTCTCTCTTTCAAAATAAATAAATAAACATTAAAAAAAAATTGGAAACAGGAAAAGTCCAAAAGCCTAGTTGGTTTTCCCCAGTGAACATCTGCCAAGTTACGGGCATTGTGGGAACCTGGGGAACCTGGCTGGAAACTTCTAGAACACAGAATAGAATCTCCCTTAGTCTCACAGTATTTGGGATATGGAGGCTGGCTAGGAGTGAAGGCTTGCATCAGGTACACATCAGCTGTCTCATCGAAGATTATATTCGGTCAGGTTCCTCAGAGGCCTAGCCTGAAACAAGGATTCTTACAAAGTGATTGATCTGGGGATGGGTTGTTCTCAGAAGGGGAGGGGGAGAAGCACGATGAGGCTGGGAATCAGCTAAGGGCATGTTCTTGGCTGTTCAGTCAGCTCCAGCTTGATCTCACAGAGCACTGGAGCATGAATTGGACCACAGAGCTGTCCCTCCTTAACACCGGGCACATTTTTGGCACCTTATGTCAGTCATCCATTAATTGCTGTCTACTCCTACTGCAGTGAGGGGGAACACCCTCCCTGCCTTTCATTCCTGGGGAGAATCTCTGGGAACTGGTGGGAATCTCTAAGCCTTTAGAATACCTAGCAACCCCTGGGGGTGGGGGGTGGATGGCCTGCTCTTACGAAGGAGATCTCCACAGCGCGTTGACGCTTCTGTTGGACATGATGATTGGCATTTCTGAGTGTGTCCTTCCATGGGTATAAGAAGAAATTCTCTGTATAAATGCTCCATCTCGTCCCTTCTAAACCATGGGTGACCTTGGAGAAGCACTCACCTTTCCAATGTACTTTCTAAATATCAAACGCTGTAAAACAGATGGAAAGGATTAGTATGAAATTAATAGCCCCCAAAGTAGAGGCAGGGTTTGTATTACAGACTAATTACATGTGAAACTACTACCCTTCTTTCATTTTGTTTTTTCCCCTTTGGATACTTCCAAATCACACATAAACTACTTTCAGGTCATAAAGTAATCACAAACACAGCTTTCAACACCTTGTACAGTATCAATGTTCTAAATATGTGAGATAGGTGACTGGAAATACGTAAAGAAAACACGTAAAGAAAAGGTCTTGTTGGTGGGTGTCATTGCTTTTGGTTTTCAATAGTACTGTGATTTTGCTGACAGAAATTGCTGAGTTGATTGAGGTATTATGGTTTACACATTTCAGGTGTAGTTTTATTTTCATTTTTATCTACTAACTCCCTTATGAGTTAATAACTTAAGTTTGTGCTATATATACATGTAGCATTTTTCCAAGCACCCTTTAACAACCCTGCCTCCAACTTTTTCATACCAAGATTCTGGTGGCACAGCTTCAGAGAAGAGTTGTATTTAAATGGTGATTTATAAACACGAAGAGTTGACAAGCAGATTTGAATGCTCACCATGTAGAAAAGTAGAAGGGCTCACGTTACTCTGGAAATACAGGTGCTCTGCACGATGATCCTGAGAAGGAGAATGAAGTTCGGCTCTTAGAGCAAATGCATTTCTATTTTTTCCTTCAAAAATTGGTTTCAAAACAGCAGCAGGGTTTTATGTGATTCTTGCATTTATATATGCTATTTTAGCTAGCTGAAGTCCAACAAAGAGAATTTTGCTTGCATTCTAATTACTATTTAATATTGCAGAGCCTCTCAATTATGTTTTTTACTTAACTGTTTAACTCCACTTATGTCACATGATGATTGACAAGATTTGTCCCTGGAGTGTACCGTATATGGAGGCGGGACCCTCCATTTCAGTATTGTTTCATTTAGTAAGAAATCGTTGCATTGGTGTCAAAGAAAACTGCTAAGTTACATTGTAAGAAGGGTTATATTTAGTTTTGTATTTATTAATGGCTGAATTAGAGCTTCCGTTCTCATTGTATCACAATTAACCTGTAACTGCCAGGAGCACTGCACTCCGATCGGGTGTCGTAAGTGATAAATTTCACCCAAAGTTTGCAGTCCCACTTACGCCATTTCAGGCAAATCCCTCACAATCTAAGCCCGCAAAGAGATATGCTGGCTTCTTGTGGGTATTCCAGAAGAGCGAAATTCCGTGTTTCCAAAGACCCCATAATTCTGGCTGCGGTGATCATTGACCGAAACTGGATGCATAATTAGAACGGGTTCTTAAACCAGGTAAATGCCATATGTTGATTATTGTGAGATTCATCAAGGAAAACGTGTTCGGAAAGGCAAGGACACGATCAAAAACTGCTGGGACTAGGTCCAAAGGACGGAAGAACTGATCTGAAAATCTCTCACTAGTCAAAGAGGCGAGAATTTAAACATTACTTAAGCACACCAGAAGGTGTGACACCAGACCCCAGACATGCTGACGTGGAGGGAGTAAAATCTGCATTGCTTTTTGCGGAAAAAATTGCAGAATTGCTTTTTGCTTCACGTAGATTGAGGCTTTGTTTTTTCGGGCACATATTCACTTAACATTGTTATGGCTTGCTGATTACAAGTTACCTTTTTATTGTTTTGAGAGCCCCCCCCCCCTCTTTATTGCTGGGGATATTCTTTGCCTAGAAGTAGATCAGCTTTCCACAAATCATAACCGTTTTGCTGGTGGAGGGTCTTGCCTGGACCTTGACGCCTGCTGACATCAGGGCGGTGACCGCTAAAAGCTGGAGTAGCAGCCGGCAATTTCTTAAAATAAGACAACGGTGAAGTTTGCTGCATCGATTGGCTCTCCCTTTTCCCAGTGATTTCTCTGTAGGATGAGATCCTGTTCGATAGCATTGCACCCACCTCGGAACTTTTTTTTTTTTTTCGAAATTAGTCCTCTCAAGCCCTGCCGCTGCTTTGTCAACTACGTTTCCATAATATTTCAAATCCTTTGTTGTCATTTCAACAATCTTCACAGCATCTTCACCGGGAATAGATTCCATCTCAAGAAACCACTTTCTTCAGTCATCCATAAAGAGCAACATCTCATCCGTTACAGTTATGGCCAAATTGCAGCAACTCAAATATAATAATAATGGGGAAAAATTGAAATATTGCAAGAGTTACCAAAATGTGGCACGGAGACGCGAAGTGAGCAAATGCTGTTGGAAAAATGGGGTCATCAGACTTGCCTGAAGCAGGGTTGCCCCAAACCTTCAATTTGTAAAACATGTGATATCTGTCAAGGGCAGTAAAGCAAACCACAATCAGACAAGGCATACACCTGTAGAGCCAATCCAGCTCGTTCTTTCCTTCCACTCATTTTTACCCAGTATGCGTCTTTATATTTAAAATGTATGTGTTATAGACAGCCCATTCCTGGATCTTATCTTCTTACACATTCTGATAACCTCTGCCTTTAAAGTGGAGTGTTCAGACCAATGTACAGTGTAATTATTTATTTGGTTGGACTTAGGTCAGTCATCTTATAGTTTTCTATTTCTTCACCTCTGTTTTTGCCCCTCTGTTCTCCATTTCTTAACTTCTTTTTTTCATGACTTCAATTCCTTACTTTATTCCAGTTTCCTTTGCCACTTGGCTTTGGGCTATATATCTTTGTATTACGTTTTTTAGTGGCTTCCCTAGGAATTAAAATATGCATTCTTAAACTTTCAAAGCCCTCTTGGGGCGCCTGGGTGGCTCAGTCGGTTGAGCGTCCGACTTCGGCTCGGGTCGTGATCTCGCAGTTTGTGAGTTCGAGCCCCGTGTCCGGCTCTGTGCTGACAGCTCGGCACAGAGCTGAGCCTGCTTCGGATTCTGTGTCTCCCTCTCTCTCTGCCTCTCCCCTGCTCATGCTGTGTCGCTCTCTGTCTCAAAAATAAAGATAAACATTAAAAAAAGTTTTTCAAAGTCCTCTACCAGTTCTAAAATACGTACTAAACCTATAACCATATACTTTCCTTTAGCTACTGTCTGATGCCATTTACATAGTAGCTGTCATATATATATATATTACATTTTCTTATATCAAGCATTCAACAAGATCATGTAATAGTTTTTGCCTTAAACAATTATATATATCTTGGAGCACCTAGGTGGCTCAGTCCCTTAAGGGTCCGACTCTTTGGTTTCTGCTCAGGTCATGATCTCACAGCTTCGTGGGTTCGAGCCCCGCATCGGGCTCTGCACCGGCAGAGCAGAGTCTGCTTGGGATTCTCTCTCTCTCCTCTCTTTCTGTCCATCCCCCCACTCACACTGTCTCTCAAAATAAGATATTTACCATTTCTGATATCCTTAGTTTTTCTTTTCTTTCTTAAGTTTTCGTGTAAATTTTAGCTGGTTAAAATGAGGGGAATATTGGTTTCAGGTGTAGAGTTAAGTGACTCATCACTTACATACAACAGCCAGAGCTCATGACCAGTGCCCTTCTTAATGCCTATCACCCATTTAGCCTACTCCCCACCCACCTTCCTTCCAACAACCTTCAGTCTGTTCTCTGTAGTTAACAGTCTCTTATGGCTTGTTTCCCTCTTTTTTTTTTTCTCTCCTTTCCCCCATATTCATCGGTTTTGTTTCTTAAATTCCACATACGAGTGAAATCATATGGCATTTTTCTGTGACTGATTTGTTTTCCTTAGCATAATACTCTTTAGTAGCTCCACCCACATTGTTGCAAAGGACATTTCATTCTGTTTTATGGCTAATATTTCATTATATACAGCATATATAATATATCATATATAACATATAATATATATCCCACCTCTTCATTATCCATTCATCAGCCAATGGACACTTGGGCTGTTTTCATAATTGGGCTACTGTAAACAATACATTTCTTTCTAAAGATATTTCTTTCTGGTAATTTCACTTCAGCCTGAAATACCTTCTCTTAGCACTTTTCCCCTCCTAATATAGCTCTGATGGCTGTAGCGTATTTTGATGTTCTTCAATGTGAAGTGTATTTATTTGACTTTTATTCCTAAAAGATATTTCAACTAGATACAGAATTCTGACTTGCCAGTTTTTTCTTTTTATTTAAGCACTTGAAAGTTTGTGTTCTAATGGAGCACCTGGGTGGCTCAGTGGGTTAAGCGTCTGACTCTTGATTTCGGCTTGGGTCATGATCTCATGGTTTTGTGGGTTTGAACCCCACGTTGGGTTCTGTGTTGACAGTGTGGAGTATGCTTGGGATTTTCTCTCTCCCTCTCTCTTTCTCTGTCCCTCCCCTGTTCTCTCTCTCTCCCTCAAAATAAAAGAAAGAAAACATTTAAAGTTTGTGGTCTACTTTCTTCAGACCTCTGTGATTCCTAATAAAGCATTCATGGTCATTAGAATGATTGTTTCTCTGTATGCAGTTTTCATTATTTTTTTCTACCTGCATTTAAGAATTTCTCTTTATTTTTTGGCTTTTATAAGTTTAACTACCATAAATTTGGCCCCTTCCCTCCTCCCTCCCTCTCTCTCCTTTTCTCTCCTTTTCATTCTGTTTTCTTTTCTTTTCTTTCTTTTTCTTTTCTTTTCACACGTGTATTTTTCATCTCTGGATTTACTGAAATTCTTGAATCTGAAAATTGATGTCTTTCAAAAACTTCAGTAAATTTTGGCCAATATTTCTTAAAATATTTTTCTCGTCCTATTCTTTCTCCTTTTCTTTTTGGTATGACGGTTGCACGTGTGCTAAAACTAAATTTAACGTTGCCTCCCCCCCTGGGCCTTAGCCTCTTTGTTGTTTTCAGTATTGTTTTTTCTTTCTTCTACAGATTGGATAATTCCCATTGGGTTGGCTTCCTTTGGTTATATTCTACGAGTAATCCCAGTGAATATTTTATTGAACATACTAATTTTTAGCTGTAAAACATTTTCATAGTTTTATTTATTTGCTGAGATTTCTCATGTGTTTATTTATTTTGAGTGCCATTCTTTTTATTTCATTGAGCATTGTTATAAAGATGTTTTCAAGTCTTTACCAATTGCAATATTTGGATTATTTTGTGGTCGCACTCCTCTGATTTTTTTTTTCCCATCGCGAGGAGTTCACCTAAATTTTCCTGTTCCTTTGTATGTAGGGTAATTTGGGGGTTGTTCCTGGATATTGTGAATGCCCTGATGTGAAGATTCTGAATTCTGTGATAGTCTATGAAATAATTGCATTCCATTGGATCGTTGTTTTATGGGGCAATTATTTTTTTTTTCTCAAACTTGAAACTCTGACTCTTGAGTCACAGTCGAATTCCTAGTTCGGGTCATTTATTTTTTAAAGGATGCTTTGATTCTATCACGCCTCTGCATTTTTCAGTGGTTGTCCAGGTACTTAGAGCTCTGCACAGAATTTGGAAATCTCCTTCTGTGGCTCTTCTTCCTGGAAGTCCGTATCACTTTTCAATATCTGAACTTGCTATGCATCATTTCTTCTGATTTTTATGGCCAGAAAGACAGCATGATTTCCACGGAAGTTCCAGAAGTTTGTTGCACTGAGCGCATCCCATCCTAAGAGTAAAACTTACCAGAAATTTGAAAATCATTTTGTGGCCCTCGCTTTTCCTTAATGTCAAGTTTGCACAATGCTTGCCTGGTTTTTTTTTACAATTTCCAGAGCTTTCTGGAAAGCTTCTTGGAAGTTATCATCTTTATCTACAAGTAAAATCTGGAAAATCTAAAAATCAAACTAATTTTTCTGGACCATCAGAGAAGCAATGTTGTATGGTAAACTATCACCCTGGAATCTGGTGTATTCAGAGACTCAGGGACGGAGATTGGTCACCAGGCGCAGAAGCTGGTGAAGCCGTAAACTGGTAGGAACACTTGCACGTTGATAAATTTTATGCACACTTGATGTTGATAAATTTCTTTTTTTTTTAAATATATATTTTTTAATTTTTTTTTTCAACGTTTATTCATCTTTGGGACAGAGAGAGACAGAGCATAAACGGGCGAGGGGCAGAGAGAGAGGGAGACACAGAATCGGAAACAAGCTCCAGGCTCCGAGCCATCAGCCCAGAGCCCGACGCAGGGCTCGAACTCACGGACCGTGAGATCGTGACCTGGTTGAAGTCGGACGCTTAACCGACTACGCCACCCAGGCGCCCCGTTGTTGATAAATTTCTGAAGGTTGAGTGAAGACTCGAAAGAGAGGAAGAAACTCAGCTGCCATGGTCTTTGTGGAGTATTCCTATACTTTCTTGAACTTTCCATCCAGAACTCAACCAAGTTCTCATGGTGAAAATTTGAGAAAGATCTCCTTAAGAAATTAAAAATCTTCTGAAATACCTTTACTCCTCCAATCTTTTGGTCTCACCTAGAAAGAGAGAGAGAAAAAAACAGAGACAATTATTAAGGAAATAAATTGGGGGTGCTTTGGCCAGGGAAAGGAAGAGCAAGGAAGAGAAAAATAAACCAAACCACTGGAAGAGAAACAGAACGCTTGAGAGGCCACAGCCCTGAGACTCTGCTGAAAACCAAGAGACTAGGAAGATTATAGAGCCCTCCCTCTCTGTCACCCCTACAAACACACCAACAAATCCCTGCCGTAATGGCGGTAGGTGGCAGTGAAAGGACCAGAATACATAGACCCTCCAAGGAGCAGCACCTTGAGAATCCCTTCTACCAAGAAGGCAGCAAAGGATACTAGATAAACTTGAAGCCCCTAATAACTAGAGCCACAACTAACATTAAACACAGCCCAACTCCTAGCTAGATTAGAATAAGCCATTCCACTAAAGGCTTGTTTGCATTAGCTCACATTAGTCAGTACAGAACGTTTGTCAGCAACAACAAAAAATGACAATAGATGCCAAGAGGCAAAGAAAAACATAATCTAAAAAAGATAATACACCAAGCATCAGAACCAGTGTCAGATATGACACATGTGCTGGATTATCAGACGGAGTATTTACAATAACTAGGATTAATATGTTGAGGGATCGAATCGAGAAAGTAGAACACATGCAAGAATAGATGGGTATGGAAAGCAGAGAGAGGGGGACTCCAAGAGAGGACCAACAGGAAGTGTCAGGAAAACAAACAAAAAACCCAAAACAAAACAAAACAAAAAACCCACTGTAACAGAAATGAAGAACACTTGGATAGGCTCATCAGAAGACTCCAGAAAGAATCAGAGGACTTGAAGATGGGTCAATAGAAATTTCTCACATTGAAAAGCAAAGAAAACAAAGATTAAGGGGCACCTGGGTGGCTCTGTTGGTTAAGTGTCCAACTCCTGATTTGGGCTCAGGTTATGAGTTTGAGCCTGTGTTGGGTTTCATGCTGGCAGTGTGGAACCTGCTTGGGATTCTCTCTCCCTCTCTCCCTGTCCCTCCCCTGCTGGCACACACACACACGCTTCATAAATAAATAAACAAACAAAGAGATAAAACAGACTTTTAAAAAGGTCATCTTTAAAAAAAGATTTAAAACACAACACATAATAACTATGATACAGCATCAAAAGTGTGTGTACCTAATTTGAATAACACAGGGTTAAAAAAGAGACTGAAACAGGGCTATTTGAAGGATCAGTGGCTGAGAACTGTCCAACATTAATTGCAAAAAGCAAACCCGAGATCTAGAAATACAGAAAACACCAAACAAGATAAATTCAAACCATCTAAGCAAATAAAACCCAGCTAGATATGTCATATTCAGACTACAGAAAACTGAGCAAAGAAACTTGAGGGAAGCCAGAGAAAACCCTAGAATTCTATACCCAGTGAAAATCATCCTTCAAAAGTGAGGAATAAAAAAAAAGGCTTTCATGAAAATCAAATGTCGAAGGAATTCATTGTCAGTAGACCTGCCTTAAAAGTAATGTTAAAAGTAATTCTTCAGATGGATGTAAAATGATATAGGTCAGAAACTGGTATCTTAATAAAGAAAGAGAAAATGCAGTAAGGATATATGAGAATGTAAAATAAAATTGTCTGTGTTTCTTATATTTCACTGATATAAAAGAAAACTATCTGTTTAAGTAAATATAATAATAATAATAATAAACAATGTATTGAGTAACATGTAGCATGTAGATAAGTGAAATGAATGACCATGATGTCACAGGTCATGGGAAGGAGGAATTGGAAATAATTTGTCATAAGGTCCCTGCATTTGGAGTGGAGTTATATAGCACTATTTGAATTGGATTTGGCTGTTTTAATAAATGTATATTGTAAACTCTAGGGAAGCCACTGAATTTATTTAAAAACAAGTTTAATTAGGAGTCAAGTCTCTAAGAAGACAAAACAGTCCTTAATGTGTATAAACCGGACAGAACATCAAAACGCACAAAGCAAAAACTGGTAGAATTGAAAGGAGACATAGACAAGTCCACCATTAGAACTGGAATCTTCCACCATCTTGTTTCAGTAACTGATAGATCAAGAAGGCAGAAAATCAGTAAGGATATAGATGACTTGAAGAGCGCTATCAATCACCTTGACCTAGTTGACATTTATAGTTTCCCCATCCAATAGCGACAGAATACACATTCTTCCCAAGCTTGTCTGGAACAATTGCCAAGAAAGAACACATTCTGGGCCAAAAGTACACTTGCATAAATTGGAAAGAGTCAAAATTACACAAATTATATTTTCAGACCACTAGAAACAGAGGACTACAAATACCTGGAACCCCTCCCTCCCACCAAATATTTGGAAATTGAACAATACAGCTCTGAATAAACCATGGGCCAAAGAATTCTCGAGACAAACTGAAAATTATTTTGAGCTAAATGAAAATGAAAAGATACATTACAGAGTATATACTAGTTATCTGGCAGAGGGCCAGTCTAGTAAGACTTACTTGGCCATTGAATTATATAACTTGTTCTTAGAGATATTATCGAACTTGTTGGTTTTTAATACAAATTATTCTTGTATGGCATTTATCTGGTAATTTTAATGTTTTCATGTATATTGAGATTACCGATTTATTCTTTCTTTTTGGTTTTTAACTGATCCATTTTTTCCTTTTCACTTCTGGCCTTCCTGGATTTTTCACATTTTCATTAGTTCTTCCAATGTCCTATTTGTTAGTAATGTTCCTAAATACTTGATATGATAAGATATGTGAGCATGTATAATATTTAACCTAATATAATAAGTTTTTTTATTTTTTTAAGTTTATTTACTTATTTGGAATGAGAGAGAGAGTGAACAGGGAGGGGCAGTGAGAGAGAGAGAGCGAGAGAGAGAGAATCCCAAGCAGGCTCCAAGCTGTCAGCACAGAGCCTTACGTGGGGCTGGAACTCACAAACCATGAAATCAGGACGTGAGCTGAAACCAAGACTTGGATGCTTAACTGACTGGAAACCAAGAGTTGGATGCTTAACCGACTGGAAACCAAGAGTTGGACGCTTAACTGACTGGAAACCAAGAGTTGGACGCTTAACCGACTGGAAACCAAGAGTTGGCTGCTTAACCGACTGAGCCACCCAGGCTTAATATAAATATTACGATGCAAATGAACATTACAGGTCTATAGTAACATGTTCCAATTCCATGGTGCTAAATGTGGTTGTGATTCTTCATTTTTCAGATCTTAGATCTTAGATCTAAGAGAGCTAAGAGATCTTCAGATCTCAGATAACGTGCCCATTACTTATTACAAACATCAGGAGCAGGACCTAGGGCAGCATATCATAATTACACATCAGTCTGTCTGCGCTGGCTCATGTGGTTGTTGGCGCTGAGTGGGACAAATAAGGACTCAAGTATCCTCACCCAGTAGTTTAAGGTCATATTTTGCTCACAAATTAGTTTTGCTTCCAATTGAGGGGAAAGAGTTTAAAACTTTCAAAATGTATCCTCTTTCAGAATATCACATTAACGGTTATAAACCCGAATCTTGGGGCGCCTGGGTGGCGCAGTCGGTTAAGCGTCCGACTTCAGCCAGGTCACGATCTCGCGGTCCGTGAGTTCGAGCCCCGCGTCAGGCTCTGGGCTGATGGCTCAGAGCCTGGAGCCTGTTTCCGATTCTCTGTCTCCCTCTCTCTCTGACCCTCCCCCGTTCATGCTCTGTCTCTCCCTGTCCCAAAAATAAATAAACGTTGAAAAAAAAAATTAAAAAAAAATAAAAAATAAAAAAAAAAAAATAAACCCGAATCTTCATTCTGTTGCCCAAGTAAAATGAGGGAAAAAAAAGTTTGGCTGGGGTTTCCCACACCCATCATCTTCTATATTACCCTTTATCAATATTTTAGCTCTATGCTAAATGTAAACTCCCCAATGTAGTCATCATTGTGTTTACAATAACATTTCATTTAGATTTAGCAATATGTTGCCTCTGGTTCTGCTCACCATTATTTCCTGCATCTCATTTCCTTCTTGTGTATCTCCTTTTGTTCTGAGGAAGATGTTTTAGTATTTATTTAGTTAGCCTATGACTGTAAGCACCCTCAGTCTTTGTGAGTCTGAGTGTATTTCCTTTTTTGCCTTGACTCGCGGATAACAGTTTAGTTCACAGAATTCGAGTTTTATGCTTGAGCTCATGTGTTTGTGTTTTCAATTTGAAAACTTGTCACATCTAGAGTTTCTATTTGGTACTTCTTTTTTTTTTTTAAGTTTTTTTTGTTTTGTTTTTAGTTTATTTATTTTGAGAGAGAGAGAGAAAGAGAGCACAAGCAGGGCAGGGGCTTGAGAGAGGGGGACAGAGAATCCCAAGCAGGCTCCGCGCTGTCAGCACAGGGCCCGAGGCGGGGCTGGACCTCGCAAACCATGAGAGCATGACCTGAGCCGAAATCAAGAGTCATATGCTTAACCAACTGAGCCACCCAGACTCCCCCACTTATTTGGTACTTCTTAAGATGTGCCTATACCATCCCATTCTTGCTTTGGATCATCTTTATGCTCTATCTCTTGATTATCTGAAAGCGTCCTTTAGATGGTGTTATTATTTCAAGAGCTTAGAATACCAAGTCTTGTGTTCCAAGGGTTTGTCATTTCTTTCTTGGCGACCTCCTCAGATATTCCTTGGGAGCCTCAGTGGTTGTCTTGGTGCGTACATCAGTTCAACCTGTGCTGCCCTATTATCCCTGTACTGAGTCTGCAACTTGGAGCACAAATTTGCTGGTATTACCTCCATGGTCAATGACGTCCAGCATTAGCACCATTTCCCTTCTGCCATGACCACCACCACTGCTGCAGGCGTAGAAGTTCTGGCAACGCCTTCTGATATGTCAAACATGGGTGCATGCGGTTGGTTATATGTAGACTCCCCTGACAGTGAACGCGTTCCCAATTCACATTACTATGGGCGCCATGACAAAGGGAACCCGGGAATGGTTTCTTCTTCTTCACTGAGGTATTTTCTATTACATAGAAGCCATAACAGTGTTTGGGCCTCACGATGCTATAATAAATTCTATTTTCGGGGCGCCTGGGTGGTGCAGTCGGTTAAGCGTCCAACTTCAGCCAGGTCACGATCTCGCGGTCCGTGGGTTCAAGCCCCGCGTCAGGCTCTGGGCTGATGGCTCAGAGCCTGGAGCCTGTTTCCGATTCTGTGTCTCCCTCTCTCTCTGCCCCTCCCCTGTTCATGCTCCGTCTCTCTCTGTCCCAAAAATAAATAAACGTTGAAAAAAAAAATTAAAAAAAATTCTATTTTCAATTTCACAGAAAGACATTTTCTTTCTCCAAAAAACACACGTGGAATTTCTTGAAGGTTCGCAGGTCACGAAGCTTTCAGTTAACATCTACTACGCTCGGTCCAAGACTACCGTTATTCTCGGCACCATTCACTCTCTTGCTCCATTTGGCCTTATTCTCAGGGGCTATGGAAAGACCATTGCAAATGGACATTTGTGCCTCCCCCACACCCTTCAAAAGCTCAGACCAAAAGATGCACTTGCTCGTTTCAGGGTCATTTTTACATAATTGAAATCCTAATTGCAGAAAGCTTGTCAAGCTCTCTCTATATAATTGGAATGCAAACAAGGGTTATTTTGACACATCTCTACGGGCCAGCAGCATGCCAATATGTCTCTGGTATCCCCCTACATGTGAGCAAAAGACATTTTCTCTCCTAGACTTGCTCAAAATCTAGCAGTGGAGGTGGCCAGAGGCACTGATCATTACCGTACTACGGACGTGCCATCGTGAAGATAAATATCACCTCTAGTCAGACGTGTTCAGAGTACAAAGGACTCGCTTTCTTGAAGGACGCATCTCAGTGAGTTTAATATTATATTTGCATTTGTTTTGTTCGGTAGCTGCGTCAAATGACAGACTCATTGGGCTCAAAACTCAAAATAATTCATTTGTGAAAAGGTTTCACTACCCTTGTGCTACTGTGTACCCACAGCAATTTTCAGAGGGGGGGAAACAGTAAAAGAAACAGCAGAATAGAAAGTTACAACAGAAATTTCTAACAAGATTTCTGCTATCCCGGTTCTACTGTTAATTTAGTTTCACACATTTTCTTTTTTGGCTTTTATTAGCCTTAGTGGTGAGACTTAGAAAGTGGAATGAGTAACATATAGTTCTATTAATAGACGGAGCTCGGTTGCAGATTGCAGTTGAATACAGACATGCATCGTAACCAAAAGCAAAAATAGATATATCTAATATTTTTTGTGTGGAAGATAAAAGGTCCTATTAACCACAGGAATGTGCAAAAGGGTAAGTAGTAAGTCTGGATAGTCTAACCAATATTTTATAACTTAATAATATTTAATAGTATATTATTATTAAATTATGTATAATTAAATTATATTATATTATAGAACCTATATATAAGTAATATATAATAACATATATTAATTACATACAAATCAAGTAATATTATATTATTAGTAATATATTATTAAATATATTAATATTTAATAATTGCTACCTCAAGGTAGAAAAATCTGATAGCTAGCATGTATTCATTTATCCAAGAAACATTTATTAAGTATCTACTAGGTACCAGCTCCTGTTCTACTTGCTAATGAAGCAGCAGACAGCAAAATAGGTAAGAAGCTCTGTTTTTCGGGGCTTAGGTTCCAGTGGGAGAGACAATTATGAAATACTAACTAGAAAATATGGAGATTATGACGGTGGCCAGTGCTATGGGGAAAAATAAAGCACGGACGTAGGAAAGAGTGTCAGAAAGCCATGATTTTACACGGGGCACGGGGCAATTCCTCGGAGTAGCTGCTGTTTGAGTCGAGCCAGTGGAGGCGAGGGGAGGAAGCCACAGGTCCATCAGGAGGGAGGGCCCTCCAGGGGAGCAGACAATAAGTGCAAGGGCAGGACATTTCTGGCTGTGTTTTACAAACCACGTGGAGAATCCTGTGGCCACAGGGGAACGAAGGAAGGGAAAGGTGTACAACTCAACTGTAAAGCCAGAGAAGTATTTTTTCAGTATCACGGAGTCATGTCTAAAATGCATGCATTACTGTAGTATAAATACCAGAGAATAAATACCAGAGTATAAATAGGTTAAAAGGTTAAAAATGAGGGTTCCATCTCACCATGGGAGCTAGCCTCATCTTACCTTTCCAGCCCAGTTTCTTCCTGTTATCTTCACAGACATCGGGGAGCCATCCTGCCATCTTTCTATGTTCTGAGCGTATAGAATTCTGGCTCTGTTTCTCCTCCATACCGTCCCTGTTCTTTTCAGCCTCCAAGATTTTCACAAAGAAATTCCTTTGCTTAGAAGTTTTCCTATTCCCCCTCACGTTAGCCCACATACCATTCTTCCACAAGAGCTTAAATATACAATCTCCTTTAGAGCTTCCTTCTCTCTAGAATTGGTTAGGCAATGCCCCCATGCACTACAATATTACATTGTGCCTAACTCTTACCACTTACAATCTACCTGTATGTGAAATGCTGGCCTGCTTACCTATCTCTCTGTGCCGTCTTGAGTGCAAGGGCTTTGCCTTATTTACAGATATTTCCCTGTGTCTGGCTCAAGTCTTGGCACAAATGTTTACAAACAAACAAAAATTCATTTGGCCTTGAAAATCATGCTCACCAGGATTACTTTAACCTCAAAAAATCACCACAATCTTTCTTTGTAGTGAAGCTGCTGAACTTGGGAATATCACATTTTTGGAAAAAAAAATGGCTTTCAGTGTAGTTCTTTAGCATTAGACACAGAAAACACACAAGCAGAGGAAATCTAACCACTGGGAAAAACCTTCTGAAAATCAATGAAAGCAATGTTAAATTGCTGTTGGTATGATTAGTTCCACTCTTTGACACATGTATCTCAGAGTAAAACTTCCACTTACAAAGGACGCTTGATTAGCCTCTAATATAGCAATATTTCTTCTGTATTCAAAATATGTCCTATGTTTTCCTGGGTGCTCGCACTTCCAAATTGCCATTCAATTACAGAGATAAAGATCCTCAAAAAAAATGGCTTCAGGAGAGATATAAAGTAGTTGTGATACTCTAATATTTTGTTAATAAATTAAAATGTTTCGGGGCGCCTGGGTGGCTCAGTCGGTCGAGCATCCGGCTTTGGCTCAGGTCACGATCTCACGGTTTGTGAGTTCAAGCCCCACATCGGGCTCTGTGCTGACAGCTCAGAGCCTGGAGCCTGTTTCGGATTCTGTGTCTCCCTCTCTCTCTGCTCCTTCCCTGCTCATGCTGTGTCTCTCTCTGTCTCTCTCAAAAATAAACCTTAAAAAATTTTTTTTAATAAATTAAAATGTTTCATGTAAAACTTATCCTCTTATAATGGATATAGCTTTTCCTTATTGCAACATCTTCTTAGATAGTCTTGTTGGTTAAGGCTGTGAGATGGCATTCTAATAATTACAGCCAGAGAGGGCTCCTGTTGATAAATATGCATCATGCTTTCACTTTCTTCCGTGTCTTGTTAAGTTGGGTAAAGGTGAAATTAACTCCAAAATATGACTCTTAGCATTAGTCATGTTGGTAGGACCACAAATAATCTGTGCCAGGACAGGCTGATGACTCATTAAAAATATTACCTAGCATTAACAAAAATATGCTGTCTGGTGAAAACGTACCACTGATAGGTATAAATATCTCAGTGCAATTTTGTATGAGTAAAAATACACACACATATCAATTTTTTCCCTGATGGTAATCAAATAAGAATGGCCTAATATGATTCACTTCGTATATGTAAGTAACATATGTGTGTGTATATATATATATGTATATGTATATATATATAATATATATTTACAGACATTATTTCTCTCTTGCCTGTTTCCTTCTTTTCATCTTGCTTGCTTGTTTTATTGTCTTCCTCTGTGAAAGTACGAGCGACCACATTTAGTTTTGAACTTTAACCCCTGTATCCCTTCCTACTCTGTTCTAGCTGAGCTAATAGCAAGATTTGTAATAATTCATATGAAATGTTATCATAAGTCCTTTCCGTTTATTTCTAGAGAGAAGCATGAGGCCAGAGAACAATTTCCTAAAGTCAGGTCTGGAAACACCAGGGTATAATTCAGTATAACATGTGGATGAATATTACTAAAGTCATCTATAAATGATGAGCCCTCACATGCATCTTGTACCTGGCATCCAAAGTATTGCCTAATATTGCTTGTGAAGCACACATGATCTATTTTCAAAACATTCCAAATGCTACTGAATAGGTGGAGATTATCATTCCACATCAATTTTGCTCACCTACAGCGAAATAGCACCAAAGAAACCCAAATGGGAAGCTTTGGGCGTCTTTGTTTTATCTTTTGTGCACTCAACGTTGAGTGTGTTCAACACCGCCCACTATACCCCACAAATCTAGAAGCTGGATGCACATAGGTGTCTTAACATGTCTTTAAGGTATGTCAGATTTCATTGTCTACCCTGGGAAGTCATTAGATACAACATCGACTCTCATATCTGGGTCTATAAAGAATTATCCACTCTAAAATCATCAGAATGGATGAATTAAAAAGCCTACTATTACCTTGTGTTGGTGAACATATAACTCTAAAGGAATGCCCATACATGGCTGGCAGGAATATAAATTGGTAAAAAAAAAAAAAAAAAGAGAAGAAAAAAGAAAAAAAAACAACACTTTGGCTCCTATGTTTATATGTTTATAGCAGAATTATTTACATTAGCCAGGATACAGAAGCAGCCTAAGGAACCATTGATTGATGAATGGATAAATAAAATGTGCAACACACACACACACACACACACACACACACTGGAATATTATTCAGCCATAAAAAAACACTGAATTCTTGGCATTTGCAATGACGCGGATGGAATGTTAAGTGAAATAAGTCAGTCAGGGAAAGGCAAATACTGTATAATTTCACTCATATGTGGAATTTAAGAAATAGGCAAACCATGAAACAAACTCTTAACTATACAGGACAAACTGGTGGTTACCAGAGGGGAGGGTGTAGGGAATGGGTGAAAAAGAAGAAGGGGATGAAAGAGGGTATTTATCATGATGAGCACTGTGTAATGTATAGAATTGGGAATTACAATATTGTACACCTGAAACTAATATGACACTGTATATTAACTAACTGGCTATAATTACTAACTATATTAACTAACTGTATACTAACTAAATTAATTAATTAATTAATTAATTAAAATAAAAACTTAACAAAAACACTTTGGAAGGAATGTTTGGCAGTTTGTACTGAAGCTAAATATATGAAGTCCCTTGGACCCCCAAATTCTACTACTGGGCATATAACCAAAAGAAATTGCATGCTTATGTAAATGAAAAAAAAACACGTACAAGAATGTTCTGGATGCTTTAATTATAATAACTAAAGTCCATAAAACATTCTACATACCCACTGACAATAGAATAAGTAAGTTAATTGTGACATATTGATAGACTATTGTAGAGTAACCAAGAAGAATCTGCTCCTGATATCCTCAACAGCCCGGATACATGTCATAGACATAATATTGAGTGAGATAAATCAAACATCAAAATAGTACATTCCATATGATTCCATTTTTATAATGTGCAAAAACTGAAAAATACTTGAAAATGATAAAACTTAGAACAGTAATCACCCTCGAGTTGTACTTAGGTGGATATTGGGAATGAACTACATCTTGATTTGGATGGTGTCCCGTGGAAGCTATTCTATGAAAAAGACATTAGGATTTGTGTATTTTGTATTTGTGTATGTCAGTTTCATCTCACATTCACAATATAACCACATCAACCTGTTCGCGGACCCAGAGCACCCTTCTACTTGCTGGAAGTAGGAAGATAACTCTGGGCTACAACACAGGTTGATATGGTTATTGATCGGTCATGATCAGCCCTATGACTTGGGGTATGGAATGTAATGGAAGCAGCTTGGAGTGGATCAGAAGGAACTAGAAAACAGGAGCAGAGTAGGGACGAAATCCAATTGGGCAATGGGAGAACAGGAATCCGATTTCAAGCGAAGGGCTGGGAATAAAGAACATACCAGAGTAAGAAGGTTCAGGAGGTTTACCCCAGACACGGGAAGAGGGAGGTTATGTCTAGAATACCTGAAGGCAGGAGGGAAAGTGTCTTGGGTGTAGAGGGGCTGTGATTTCCCCTGGGTCGCGCGGGCTTTCTGAAGTTTGGAGGCAGCTTCTCTCACATACCCCTTCAGGGTCTGAACAAACATGGAAGGAGCATCTCTAACGTGCCAGGTTCTGCAATCGCCATCGCAAAGTGAAGGTTGAGCACCTGCCCCAAATCTACCTCAGTTTTCACAGCCTGAGTTATCCTGGTCTGTCCCTGAGGCTAGAAGGTAGGGAGTAAGGTATTAAGGAGGCATGCACGGGGAATTTTGAGCTTTTGCTAGAAATAGAAGTGTGATGTAAATAGGCCCTAGTAACCAGCTTAAGATTTACCTGTCTACCAAGTTCAAGTATGTCTCAGTCCAGATTGAGCCTGTTCATTAAATACTGACCAAATTGCTGATCAAGAGAACCGTATCTCTGGAATGATGTATATACGTGAATTAGCATGCCAGATTCCAGGTTTACGACTGCTGTCCAAGGGTGATAGTTAATGACATCCATTTTGCTCCTTGAAAGTATCGTGGTTTGGATGATGCCAGGTACAGTCACCCTAGCGATGTTCTTCACACACACCTGTACATCGTTTTAATGATGATCACGTGACATTGAAACCTGCTGCTTTTCCGTCTCCCCCGCCAGTGACCGTTTCCTTTTTGTTCTTGCCTTGTACTCAGTGAGTCTTTGCTGAGTGAACGCGTGGATCGTTGATTTCAGAAACTGGTTATTCCTAGACTTTGGTGAAGTAGAAAGCGAATGTGAATTATTCACAGGGAGAGGTTTGCCTGGCCGTATCACGAAGCTGGCTCAGGAGAGCAGTAGCTCGAAAGTGCGCAAAGACACATTGACCATAGTGGGCAACCAGAAGAAGTATTTGTAGCTAAAAACACCCTAAGTCGGGAAACAAAATGTCTCTTGGATATTTCAAGCTACGCTAGGTAAAATTAATAATCAGCCCATAGTCATTTATCTCTTTCCAAAAATAGGCAATTATACCATCAAGTTCAGGTCAAGCATCTTGTTAGGTAGAGTTTATCCGGGATGGAAGTGTGCAGGAAGGGGCAAACCATCCATCACTTGAAGCTATATTAGGAAAGTTAAGCCCTCACTGCAAGTATGTGCTTCATCAGCGTGATTGCATATTTTTGTTAACATTTTTAGCTTCAAAGTCTCTTCTTTTAATTGAAATCCAATATGTGTTTATTGCTGACACATGTTAAAAATCTTGCTTATACAGTGCATAGATCTGTCTCCAAAGCCAATAGTCCTACACTGTTTGTTTCCTAATTAGCGCAGATACTGTATGAAAAATGCAAGAGACATCTGTTAGGTGAAGATGCCTATCAGTTTTAATTGATTTTTTTTTTTTTGTCCCAGGTAGTCCAGAGGCACTAATGGTTTTGGTTCATCTTGCAGGTTCTTTTAATGAGCACATTTTCCAGGTGCATTTAACACAATACTAATTTGGAGGTGTTTTTAGTAAGTTCTAGATTTGCCTCACACAGTGCTTGGTGGCAGCATTGAACAGCAGCAATCATACTTTCTTGTCTGGAATGATCTAGAGTTTGAAATGGAGTCAAGTAGTGTCATAAGTGTCCTGATATCAGAATTGCATCAAGCTGCATAGTACAGAGAGCGAATTGCAAGATGTGTTATTTACTTTGAAGCCGTGTGAAAAACTCACTACCTAATCTGCAGGAGAGCTTGAGGAATGGACTTCCAATCACCTATAGAATTATTATTTTTTAATTAAGACCCAGTGGTTCCTGTGCTTATGTCATTGCCAGACCATTAGTGGCCTCTGTACCGTATTTGTGGTTTCATGCAGTATCCTTCCTGTCTCTCCCCAACACACACACGCACGCACACACGCACATGCATACACACACACACTTTATAATATGCCAGCCTTACACCCATAATGGACAGTGTGCTAGCCCCACACACTGACTAGTTATTCACTTTCTGTTTACCATCTGAAATCAGGGCCATTCCTGCATTCGTCTTTGTGTTCCTGAGCTATGATAAGCTTGTGTCCTCACCTATAAGATGGAGACCATAGTATCTAACCCATATTGCTTTTGGGAAACTAATACCTCACTCAAAATACGAAATTCCACATCTAAAATATGTGTAGCCTATTAGAGCATTAAGAGTCGTATTTTCAAAATAAACTGATATGACTTTCTTCTTGGCACTTTCTTGCACATGAGTATCCCTGAATGTAGTCGGAAATATCCGTGGGCTCAGGAAGGATTAGGATTATTATAGCAGGAATGCAAAAAGGAAAGATAGCCGATCATTTAATTAAAAGGAGTTTTTTTGTTGGGGGGGGGGAGTGATGGCAGGGCATTGCACACAGGCCATTCATTCCTTATATGTGACCAATGTCAATTAGAGAGGGATGCTGACATATATTGAGAGTTAACATTATTACAGCACCATTGGATTTACAAACATCCTGTTAAGTAGTCATCACGGCAAACTCAGAGTTTGATATTCTTACCTACGTTTAACAAAAGGAGGGCACTAAGGTGAGAGAAGAACTCACATATTGATGACAGATTGGTCCTCGAAATCCAGCTCTTCCAGAATCATGTGTCTTATGGGTCCAGCAGACTGAGACGGAAGAAAGGGGAATGTTCTGGGCATGGAACAGAGCGGAGCGAGTGACTCATGAAACTCCCCCATGCGTCTGTGAATTGTCTATTCTAGTTTACGTTCTCTACAGTCTTTAAATCAGAGCAAGATAGAATTAGACAGGACTTCATTAAATTTGATCTAACTCCCTGACCTTGTTTATGTCAATGATGAACTACTCAGTGGCACTTTTTTCTCTGGCCTTTCTTCGAATTTCTTCTCCTCACAAGAAAACCCTCAAATGTCTTAATCCAAAATGCAATAATACCACTCAGAAGTATGGCTACCATTTGCTTAGTACTCTTTCTAGTAGCAGCCAATCTTTAAAGGCCAAGCTGGTAAGTTAATTTTCCTCTCATTTAACAGATGACTAAGCTGAAGCTCAGAGACATTAGTGGCTTATTCAAGGTCAAAATTAAATCCGGGACAGGGTTTCCTCTCTGACTCTAAAATCCCTTTTCATTACATCACACTTCTCACCATTACTGCCTCATAGCATTAATTGCTTCTTGCCTCTCGAGCGTGAATGTTTTCTCCTATTTCTTTGTTTCTGCATACTTTTGACCGCCGTGACGTAATTCTCATTGAGAATTACAGTTGTAATACTCATCTGTCTACTGCGTGCTTATTTCAACTCTAAATCTTAGCTTAAAATCTCCAAAATCGCCCTCCTCCTTGACATCCTCCTTGACTACCTTACGAGGACTGACAGCTTTCTTCTCAGTATCCACCTAGCATATTCCAAGCATATTCCAAGTTTCTAAATAACTGTGCAAAGAACCTTGCAAAAGAAGAAGCTACAGAAATCTCTGGGGGATTAGTCTGTGCGATAATTCAGTGAAGTTCCATATGGAAAGCCAGTTTGCAATAGACAGTTGGAATCTTGGTCTGGCTAAAGACCTGGAAAGAGCTGTGAAGTTATCCAGTGACGCTGCCTGCACACATTATGTTATATTTGCACAGAGTATAGAAACCATGATTGCTGAATACACGTAAGACATGTAAGTCACAAAAAATTGCCTTTTTGTCCTAAATTGTGAATTCATATGTATGCAAAGTATTCTCAAATCATATGAAAACTGTAACATGTCTTTATGCAAATTCCAAATTACCCTTATTATAAAGAACTAAATTATACAAAATTGATACTATATTAGAAAATTTGAGACCTATAATCATATTATCTTAGAGCGTATAGCACTCTTAGAGAATTAAAGCACCTTCAGGAGGAAGGAAGTTCAGAATTCTTGTGAGGCAGACTGGTTCTCAACTACAGTGTGATTTCATTCCTCCTGGGGGATATTTAGCAATGTCTGTAGATATTTTTGATTGTTGCCCCTTGGGGGTTATCTGCTACTATCACCTGGTAAATTGAAGCTGGGATGTGGTGAAACAGCCTACATTATGCAGGAAAGCTCCCCGCCCCTACAATGAAGAATTACCCAGTCCAAAGTGTCAATAATGTCAAACAGAGAAACCCTGCCCTAGAGATTGTCTGTGAGGTGATCTGGAAACATCTGAATAATTAATATTAGCATCTCTGAGGTCTTTGTAGAAGCAAGCGTACCTTCTTGATATGGATGTTGTGATTTCCTTTTCTCACTTGTGGGAATAAATAAAGGCCACCCAAATGGAAACGAGTAAAGGCTATTTTTATATATAGTCTGGCCGTCATCAATTTGTGTATTTGGCCTCTCACAGTCCTCACCCACAGAAATAACGGCATGGTTCCCAGTACTCATTTGGACTTAGATCTAAGGAGGTCCACTGGTGGACATCCGTGGTCTAACCTAGAGAGCGCGGCGTGAGAGGCAGGATTATACAAATGAACTTCCAAGTAGGAGATGGCACTGTATGCAACTATTAGCTTAAAAAGTTTTGAGAGGGGGCCCTCCTGTCTTTATAATTCCATGATGGTTCGTATATCTGTCATTTTTCCTGGGCACACCTAACTCAATGCCCTGCTCTTCTCTGCTGGGCCCGTGTATTCCTTATTTCCTCACCTGCCAACTCCAGGCCAGTCCCTTCCAGCGCAAAGCTCACAAAAGAGATCAGAACATGGAAATAAAATGTAAAACAATACAGTGTTTTTTCTTGGGGGGGGTGTCTTCAAAAAGGCATCCTGGGGGGCACCGGGGTGTCTCAGTCAGCTAAGCATCTGACACTTGATATCGGCTCAGGTCATGATCTCACGCTGGCAAGATGGAGCCCCATATAGGGCTCTGGGCTGACGGCACGGAGCCTGCTTGGGATTCTCTCTTTCTGTCTCTCTCTGCCCCTCCACCCCCTCTCCAAATAAATAAATAAACTTGAAAAAGGCATCTTCGATCCCACAGCACCAGCTGATGCCTTCTGGACCCTGACCCAGACACATCAATGCTTCTGGTGTCTGGGAACCACGCCTTTCTTTCGATTGGCTTCCTCACTCTTGTCTTGCTCGTCTTCTTGCTCAGGTCACTGTACTAAGGTTTTTGTTTTTTTTTTTTTCCATTTGATATATGCACACTAAATATATCCATATCTGTACCTGTATCCACATCTATCTCTCTGGAGAGAATTACTTCTATAGACAAGTTCTAACTAATATGCTCACAGGGACTGCCCTGGGAAAAATGTTAAGGTTTTGAAAATGACCTTTAATTTCACTTAAAATAAATAGAATCTGCTAATACCTGTTATTTTTTAATGACTCACGATTGAACTTAATCTTGACGACAGTATATTGCTCAAGTAGCCAACACTTGTTCAACGACCTGAAGACTCTTAGCTCTTTGTTTCTACCTCCGTGATGGAAAATCATTGTTTCAGGTTTTCAAATATGCTGCAGGGAAATGACGTCCATTAACTTCTAAAGCATAGTTGGCTTACGGAAAACTATGCGTGCTTTGCAAAGCCATCCATGATATTCACGAGGTCCCACTGAAAAACAAAATATCTCCTCCTGTTTCTTGATCATACTCTTTGTTAATAAACCGAATACGGTTTTAGACGGTGAGGGGTTGTGGTGCTACATTGACTTCTTTTTAAAGCCGCATCTGTGTAGAGCTAGGATTCTTCCCGAAAGAAACATGCCTTGCAGTGAAATTTAGATTATCTAGTTGCTTTTCTTTTAAAGCTGTCTCTTGCGTTAGGAAAGAAACAAACAAAGGAAAGAAAAGAAAAGAGGAGAGGAGAGGAGAGGAGAGGAGAGGAGAGGAGAGGAGAGGGAAGGGAAGGGAAGGGAAGGGAAGGGAAGGGAAGGGAAGGGAAGAAAGAAAAGTAAAGAAAAGAGAAGAAAAGAGAAAAAAAAAGACTGTCTCCTTCCAACACACGCCCCTTTACCTCACTACACAAGGCTTTCCTGTGTTTACTAAGTTTCCCTGATTTTATTTACATCAGAATATAGATTTAGAGTTCAATTCTAATAAGATTGAAACAAGGTGTGAGTAGAACCCAAGATGGCAAATTTTGCAGTAATTGTTCCATTAATAGAATCCACTCTCTGCACATATTGTCTTAGAAATAAAGCGGGGATGGCAGCAAAAGAAAAAAACAACTCATTCTTTTCAGCCTAATTGATTTAGGGAAAGCAATAATCCTTTGCTAATTTCTTCCATCAGAGCATATGTTGTAAAGAATCACATTTAGAACAAAAGTAAGCTACATTAAGTGCCAAGAAATAACGCAAAGAACGGTTTGCTTTCTGAGTGTGTCAGATTTTCAAGGCTCAAAGAAAGGGCCTTTTTCTATGGGGTAAGTGAACTCATTCTAAGCAAAGGCCACAAATTCTTGAGGGATCCCAAGCCTGCCGGTTCAGGTTATTTCAGTGCGATACTGATTTCTTCCTTCGTGGAAGTGCTGGTTGAAAGTTGCCATCCAAGTCAAAGTAATTTGGATTGCAAGAACGCCGTTTTGAGGAAAAACCCATTTATTTCAAGAGATAGAAGTATCTCACAGTGTTTCCGCTGGCTTCTACTGAAAAGCAGACAATTCCAAACCACAGTGCCTTTGTCCTGCTCTGTTTAGGCTGCCATAAGAAACAAACAGACCAAAAAACCCACATTTTATTCTGGGTAGCCTAAATAAGAAACACGGAATTCTCACAGTTCTGGAGGCCGAGGAGTCCAAAAATCAAGGTGCGGGCAGATTCAGTGCCTGGGGAGAGCCTACTTCCTGCTTCGTAGATGGCAGTTTTCTTCCTGAGCCCTCATATGGAGGAAGGGGCCCCACGCTCTCTGGGGTCTCTTATAAGGGCACTAATCCCATTCAAGAGGGCTCCAGCCTCCTAACCTAATCACATCCCAAAGCCCCATCTCCAAATACCATCACACGGGGAAATGAGGTTTCAACACGTGTGTCTTGGGAGGATGCGTTCCGTCTATAGCAGCCTTAGAACAAGAAATATTTATAGAGACCAGGGGTCACCAGTTATGGCCTATATGAGACCAGCAGCCAGTCTTAGTATATACCTCAAGAGGTAGGGATGGTAAAAAAATACAAAGAAGAATGTGAGATAGACTAGCCCTGTGGCTCACCAAACCTAAAGTAGTTGTTATCCGGCCCTTTCTGGAAAAACTGCCCACCTCTGATTTAGGTCATGCTTCTGTTGGTCACGAACTTACCCTGGGCTCAGCTGTGTGGTTCTTCTCGCCTTTGCTCTGTTGTCGCTCATCTGTGGTCAGCGGCCTGTCAGTTAGGTGACTCTGCTTGTGGGCTTAATGGCTACTGGTTGGGGTGTCGGGGGTAATCTCACCATATGCCTCCTGTCATGCGTAAATAACCCAGGCTTATTCGGGTGGTGGCTCAAAAAAGGGGTGCAGAAGTACATGAAGCTTTTCCTTCACATTCTATAGGCCAGAGGAGGTCCCAAAAGCAGGGTGGGAAGAGGGGATGTGTAGCTGTGTTTACAAACTACCACGCACGGAATCCAAGGGCCTCAAGAGCAGTGGACCTTTGCCTGGAACTGGAATAAGGAAGTAGAGAGCTATCAGCTACCTACATTGTGACCTCCATCCTGGGGCTCTGTTGCCTTCAGATTCGCATCTTGCTTTCCCTGTCTCTTCATTTCTTGGTCTTTTCTCTCTGGTGTGGTCTCCATGCCTGCCTCGTTCGTAGCCTTCTGTGACTTTCTCTGCTTCCCTTTGCATCACTGCCACACGTGTCTATCCCAGCCCGGACACCATGAGCTCATACAGAGGTAAGTAGGAAAAGGTATCCTTCTTTCTCTGGCAAACACACTCGGCAAGTGAAGCAAAGGCTGGATTCCAGGCAAGGTCATCGCAGGGGTAAAACCTGCAAACTCGGGGGCCCCTGGGCGGCTCAGTCGGTTGAGCCTCCGACTCTGGCTTAGGTCATGATCTCACGGTTTGTTGAGTTCGAGCCCCGCGTCGGGCTCTGCACCGAGAGCTCAGAGCCTGGAGCTTGCTTTGTGTTTCCCCCTCTCTCTGCCCCTCCCCAGTTCATGCTCTGTCTCTCCTCCTATCTCAAAAATAAATCAACGTTTAAAAATTTAAAAAAAAAAGAAAGAAAAACCTGCAAACTCCTTTCCAGGAGCCGTGGGCACAGACTGGTAGCAGATACCCCTGTGTCTGCTCACTCTGACTATCAACTGAGACTGACTCGAGAGAGAATGCAACGCTGTCTTATTTCAAATACTTGTTCCTAGCCCAACTATTTGGAGCTTACAGGTGACAAGTGGCATCCTGTGTCCCAGCACCTACTCTGGAGGGAGGCATCGGCACAAGCTTTGGGAATCAGGACTGGTCAAATGTTTGAAAGAGGCTGTGGGGAGGAAATGATTAGGAAGAATGGTTTGGATTCACGAGAATATTTTGTGCTAGAAATGGGAAGAAGGCTGAGCTTTATTTTATATTTACCTAGAGATTGTAAATGACACAAGAACACATTTCTATCTCTGCTGTATACTTTATATGCTATTACATAAAAATAACATATGCCTTACCCAGTCTATAATAAGCTGATTAAAGGAAAAGACTTTGCTTTCATAACTTTTTCTCAGTGGATGCCTGAATATTGATGTAAATTTTTAAATAGGTTTTCTCAACCCGTGTATCATTACCTCATTATCTGGAGGGATGTAATGTCTGGGAGATTTAATAAAATAACACAAAGATGAGGTAAATATTACTAGATAACACTTTGCAATGAAAACTATGTAAAATTTACTAGACAGTTTACTCAAGCATAATTGCACATAATTAAAACATGCTATGAGATCTGTTATGAATTTTCATCTAATGAAAGCATTTAATTGGTTCTGAGTAAGAAAAGAGTCTACATAACCAGTATAGATTTCCTTTATTGTCCAAAGTCTACTCTTCTGGTGACCCATGCTCTACTTATCCCTGTCCTACTGGTGTTGAGAAATCAGTATCTGCTATTAAACTTTTCTATTCCTACGGTCACTCATTACTCTCCTCCATTTCTAAATGTATTATCAAACCACATTATGTGACCCTGAACTATAAGTATTTATCTAGGAAGTCTCTTTTCTGCAAGAAACCAAGGATGCCTTCTCGTTCTTCTTAGCCAGTGCTGTCTGGCTTGCTGGGTGAGGGGGAAAAAAAACAAACAAACAACAATCTGCATAGGATTACCTCAAATTTGTACTGAAAATAAACTTGTGTATTTTATGAGAGAGAGAATGAGCAGGGGTCGAGGGCAGAGAGAGAGGGAGAGAGAGAATCCCCATGTCCACACCATCAGCGCAGAGCCCTACATGGGGCTCAATCTCACGAACCTGGACCGTGAGATCATGACCTAAGCCAAAATCAAGAGTCGGACGTTTAACTGACCCAGCCACCCAGGCGCCCCCTTAATATGCTCTTAAAAGACACTTAATAGAAGAGCATTTTATACAATAGGAGGGATTAAGCTCTCCTTAAATGTTGTACCTTTAGGATTCAGCCTCATGTAAAAGAAGCCGACACATGTGATCCAACGATGTACAGATTTCTTTGATTCTTTTTCTCAGGTTGCAAAGCATCCAAAGGTAGGAGGTCTAGGATCCATGCAGTGGCTTCAACAATACCTCCTTTATCCTTCTGCTCCACCATTTTGCCACAGGATGGCCGTGGGACCTCGGGCACTGTGTCTGCTTTGTAGGCTGGTGGAAGTGGTGATGGGGGAATGCAGGCATGGGACCTGAACCTACCACTATTTATATGTGCAAAAACAGCCTTCTTGTGTGCCTCGGCCAGTCAACTTCCGCTTAGGTCACATGACAGCGCCTATACATGTTGTTATTTGTTGCCTTTTTTTTTTTTTAAGACAAGCATACTGCCTTACCAAATAACGTTGGAATTCTGTTAGCAAGAGGGCAATGGAAAGTGGTTATTAGTGGACCCCTACAGGTTTTTCTCTTTTTAATGCTTATTTATTTTTGAGAGAGAGAGAGAGAGACACAGAGCACAAGCTAGGAGGGGCAGAGGGAGAGAGAGAGAGAGGGAGACACAGAATCCGAAGCAAGATCCAGGCTCTGAGCTGTCCGCACAGAGCCCGACGTGAGGCTCGAACCCACAAACCGTGAGATCGTGAACACCTAGCGGTCTTTGACAGACGCCTGTAGGCATTTCAAAACCGGCTTCTCCAGAAAGATATCAGCCCTCCCACAGGCTGGTGACGGTGTAATGGTGATACTGGCCAAGTGGAATAATTCAGGCTTTGGCAAATACGGTGATGAATAGAGCTCCACCCGTGGATCGAGTTGCAAGGGAGAGCTAGGGACCATCCTGTCCAGGTGAGGGGTGGTGCTCCCCTAAAAACGATGGGACTATTCCCACACAGTAGGTGCACACTAAAAAGGATGGCAGGATATCCAGGCTAAGGACTGAAATGTATCTACAAAGGAAACCATTTGGGATGGTCTTGGATTTTGGAGCATGTTTTCCCCTCTTGCATCATGAGGAGAAGCGGAGTAGGTAAGGTTTTGTTGTTGTTGTTTTGTTTTGTTTTGTTCTTAATTCTCTTAGTACCCTTCACTGGGTCTTAGGATTAAGCAAGCACTCGCAGAGCTTCACCACGTGGTGTGAGGGACAGAGGTCCTGAAACGGTGAACGGAGTCCTGGTTCCCCAAGAGTCTTGTCCCCAGCCACCTGCTGACGCTTGGCATGAGTTAGCAGCGGTGTCTCAAAGGAACCATGCGAGTAACTCCAGGAAGTGCCTGGTAGGTGATGTTTGGGGCGTCTTGCAGGAAGGAACGATTATGAGGAGCCTGCAGGCAAAAGGCAGCCCAAGGGTGGAGACCCCTCCATCCTTCCCAAGATGGACTAAGGAAGAGGTTTCCTGGCAACATGGAAGCTGATGTTGGGATATAAGGGAATGAAGAGTACAGCCTTTGAAGGGGTCAAAACCGAATACCAGGTCCCATCCTGCCACCACAGGAAGGCGATCTGATTTCTCTTGGTCACCATTTCCACTTCAGTTGAATCGAGACGCTATGGCAGATTAGCTCCAAATTCCTCACCCGAAGACATATTCTGGGGTTCTGAATTTTAATGTAACTCACGGTTTTCAATTGGTTCATCTGGCAGCAAGAAAGAGCACTGTATTGCTTTACCCCTGTACTGTAAGTGGCACTCCCAAAAACGTCATTATCAAGTACTCACCCTGTTTTCCAGTGGCAACAGCATTTCATCCATTCTTCAACTATTCATAAGGAAATATTCTAAACAAAATAATGCATACATGGACTGCCAGAGAAGGCTGGCCAGGAAATCATTAGCTATGGTATAGATAATAGAAAAAAACGCTACCAAAGAGTTATTAATGCGGATGCAGGAAAATGTTGTTTATCTAGGGAATTAAGACATTAATGGATAAATGGCCTTTGAGCTAAGCTTCAAAATATGTGAAGGGCTTAATGGGTGCAGAAGGTGGGTGGTGCATCCCAAGTTGAGAGAAGAATGATAGAAACACATAGAGTTATAAATGAAAAGGTTAAAACAGAGAGGGACAGTGTCAGATCCATACTATTGGCTGCAAGAAGACTTAGAGATAACTCGCTATTAACCTCCCCTTCTCCCTTCGCTCCCTCCTTCCTTTTTCCTTCCTTTCTTCCTTTCTTCCTTCCTTTCTTCCATCTTACCTTCCTTCTTCCTTCCTTCCTTCCTTCCTTCTTTCCTTCTTTCCTTCCTTCCTTTCTTCTTTCCTTCCTTCCATCTTTCCTTCCTCCCTCCCTCCCTCCCTCCCTCCCTTCTTTTTGCCAGATCAGTAAGCTGATTCCAGGAAGGAGAGGGATTTATCTAAGGTCATGTTATTGGCAGCTAGGTATTGTGACATCTAAAATATGATGGGGCGCCTGGGTGGCTCAGTCGGCTAAGCGTCCGACTTCAGCTCAGGTCATGATCTCACAGTTCATGGGTTCGAGCCCCGCATTGGGCTCTGTGCTGACCGCTCAGAGCCTGGAGTCTGTTTCAGATTCTGTGTCTCCCTCTCTCTCTGACCCTCCCCCGTTCATGCTCTATCCTCTCTGTCTCAAAAATAAATAAACGTTAAAAAATTTTTTTTAATAAATAAAAATAAAATATGAGATGGAATCGGATCACGAAGCACCTTGAATCCTACAACAAACAACTAGACTTACAACTTGGGCAGTCAGAGGCTAAAGGAGTAGCACAGCCTGGCTTGGGGTTTAGAAACACAATTCCAGAACTGGTAGAAAGAATATAATTAAAACTGGGGCAATTAGTAAGAAAATGGCAGTGATTTCTAGGCAGGATCCGAGGAACATCACTGCAAAGGGTTGAAAGAAGTTGCTCATGAACACGATGAGGATTACTTAAGCGCCCACATATCCCGTGGATGAGAGCTGAGAAACTTTGCCACAAGATTCCATTCTTTATAGATTATCTATGCATTTCTACCGTGGCAGAGTGATGACTATTTATAAGATACTAAGAATGTAGAAAGTTGGATGTATTTCCTCTTCCATTCCCACTTACGGGAGGGAAAGTTGGCTCTACATTCTTCCTGTTCTACTGAGAAGAACACTAGGTAGGTGAGATAGACCCGTGACTCCTGTTTCTGCTGCAACACTTGCTATCAGATACCCATCCCCAGACGCTGTGCCAAATTGTTTATCTGTGCTCTCCTTCTTTCCGTACTGTCAAATATATCAACCTTCTCAACTCCACTATCATCCCTAACGACCCAAACCTTTTGTTTCTTTGGTTTCTTTCTTAGCTTCATCCCAGAACGTATAAATATTAAGAAAACAGGGGGGCACCTGACTGACCCAGTGGATAGAGCATGCGACACTTGACCTCGGTGCCATGAATTCAAGGCCACATTGGGTATAGAGCTTATTAAAATAAAATAAAATAAAATAAAATAAAATAAAATAAAATAGTGATGCATGCTACAATTTGGGGGGAAAAACAAAAAAAAAGGAGAGAGAAGCAATTGAGTCATAGACCTAAAGAATACAGGAGACTGTGCTAATTGCTCAGCTAAGTCCTACATCATTTTATAGCCTGTCTAGCATGTTACCTACAAGTAATTTCCCCAAACATGTTTTCTCTCCTTCAATAGCTGGTACCAGCCTTCTAAGCTCCTGTTTTCTAATTTGGATGAATGAGTGAGCTTGGCTGAGGGGGATACATTGTCAAAGCTGATTTATGTTGTTGTCAATCCAAACTGCTTAGCTCTGCAGCTGAAATTATCCTTTATATGCCCATTGTTCAGAGTTCAGAAAAACACCGTCTGTTCTATTGTTCAGCCATAGTCAGGATACAGATTTCCTGTGCTGTTGTCGCTCTTTTCCCTATGCATCAAGCTTTCGATAATAACAGATGACTTTACTGCAGAGGTTTTTGGAAGCCTCACAGGAAAGGAGAGAACAGTTTTACAAAGGGGCCGCGGTGTGCTGGAGGTGATGGAAAAAGAATATCTGAAAGCCTAAATAACGTCCAGCCATTTTTATTTTCATAGAACACATCCAAGCACTAATGAGAGGAACCCATTTATTTTTCATTACAGGATGATCCATGGAAACCGTAGGTCTTTCTTACGTGAGACAAAGACGGCAACATGTCAGAAGTATATAAAAAAGTGTGCTCGGTGATTATCCGTGGGAAGCCCTGAGTGATTTGTCCAACAGCAGAGAATGGGGCTTTTCTGTAGATTCCTTTCCTTTCTCAGTCAGAATCCAAAGAGAAAACAAAAGCTATCCTCAAATTAGAGTAATTTGAGAAAGGTTGGCTTGTAAACGAATTGTAAAAGGTAAAACAAAAAAGGAGCTTGCCCTGATGTTGGGAAAACTTGTTATTCTTACCACGCTAGGCCTGCGTGACAGGAGGGGTTATTGGAATCTAGAACCAGAGAGCTATGCAGAGGGGTCTACCTTGGGAGGAGGAGTGGCTTTTGGTCATCGGACATCCCTGTGTCTCCAGGAGGAAGCTAGCGGAGCTTGTATGTACCTACTCTCTTCTCTTCCTCACATCCATCGGAGTTTCCCATTGGCTAAACAGACCTGGGGACCAGAAGGCAAAGAATCCCAATGCTGCTGCTGAGGTCACAAGTCAACCTCCAAGACCAAAAGCAGGGTGCAGTATGGCGAGGGGAAGTCTGGAGAGGCAAACAAAAGATACGTGGTAATTTAGTTGTTACAACTTCCATTACTTATTTTCTCCTTGAAGTCACCTCTTCTTAAGGTTAACATCTTATCCTATCAACCGACCCCTGAATTTTGTTCAAGGTCAAGGTCTTTTGTGTCTTGTTTTGTTTTCCCGACTTGGTGTTTTTCAGCTGATGTTTAGGAAATGGCCCAAGGCCTGGCCTATTGTTACAAGATGGCCAGCCAAGGAATCTGCCCAGAAAGGTAGAAAAAGGATCTTCACCAACTGCATCACCTCTTAGCCTGGTTACAAAACGTTTTCCAATTTTCTACCTTATCCAATTCTCACAAGACCATGGTCCAGGCAATTCCAATCCCTGCATCTGAGATGAGAAAGCTGAAGCCAAGAAGCTGATTTTTTCCTGGGTAGCGGGGTACTTCTGCTCTGGATTCTGCGTGCTTGGTCCTGGGTCTCTGTGCACCCCTTGGGTCTAGGCAAGTTGCTATCCGAACACAGCTTCTAATGTATGCTACCGTTCAAAAGACTCCATAACTTTAAAAACAAATTGTACAGCTCTTGCTTAGATATACCAACTCCAATTTTGAAAAGTGAGTCATTTATAATAGGCAGCAAGCATCTGAACCGTGGCAACTGGGTCGTTCAGAATTATAATTACATCTGCTGGGCTGGAATCATGTATCTTTAGCCTCAGCATGATTCAGAGACTTCATATTCCATGAGAGACAAACTGTCCTCTGAGTGGTTTCGGATGAATCTAGCAACGGTGCCATAACTCCCACCTTTACGCAGAAGGAGAGCCTTAGAGGAGCTCTTAAACCACCTTTGCCGGAAGAGGAAGAACTCTTTTTTCCCCCGAGTGAGTTCAGCTTCCCCTAAGATCATCATTCTATTACTATATTATTAGGCTCAAACCCCCATATCTTTCCATTGCTAGCACTGCATTTATAAAGTGTCATGCGTTTTGGAGAGCTTCCCTTGGTTGAGGACTCCATAGAATCCCTGGACCTAGGATGAGGGTCTCATTTTCTGTGCTGAATTTAATGACAGCTTAAATCGCTTTTGCTTTTAGCCGGGCCTGTATTCCCAAAGTGAGATCCTGTGTTTCCCGCATTATGCATGGAAAGATTAGACGCCAATTGGAAGTGAACATCGTATTCGTCTTAATTTAAGCACTTTGTAAAATGTCAAATACGAACATTCACCTGGAGATGTGGAATATACTGTAAGAATGGTCTTTTCCCTTCCATTTTATAACGTAAGTGAAGCTGAAGAAACTCATGGACGTTTCCCTCTTGCAGTTAGCTTTCAACGGTTTCTTCGTAAAGTGCATTTCAGAAAAGAAAAAAAAAATCAATGAAGTCGGTTTTTTAACTTCTTTCTTCCCACATTTGTGCTAACGAACAAGAAACAATCACAGCAATGAATTAATTACTCTAATAACATCTCTCATAATCACATTCTTTCAAGAACAAGGGTCTTTTTTCTTCTTGTATTAAAGAACAGCCAATCAAAATACAGAGATAATTGTTCTAAAACCTCCTTGCTCTCCCTTTTAATATAATTATTTCAACTATCTAGGGAGAGAAACTAAGGAGGTACAATCAGAGGAGGAATTAATTACTCTATTAACTTTGCTTTTACTCAGTTTCATTTATTCACAGTTCTGGAAGGGGCCCTCCAGAGGTCATCATTCCATGTTTCTGCCACCTGTCAGGGATGCTTCTAAGCCATGCAGACAGATGGGTACCCTCCTAATGGTTTTACTCCACCGTGTAGGTTTCTTTCTTTCTTTCTTTTTTTTTTTTTTTTTTTTTTTTGTTCTTTCTCTCTCTTTCATTATTCCTTTTTCTGTGCCTTCTGGGCTATAATTACCCAGAAGAATAAAAAATATATGTATTTCTTCATTTTTCATTCTTTTCCAGGACCTTCTCCAATTTCTTAAAGATAATACACTATGTCAAAAGCATACTTCATTAAACCTAGAACTTATTTTTGGAAAGGTAGCATGTCTTTAAAAATCTGTTTCTATTTTGAAGATGTAAGCTGAAATGCGGCAAGATGGATAATGATAGCACTCAGGAAACACTCCAGGGAGTAGAAGACGGAAAAAGAGACATGTAGGGAATACTGCCTCGTTCCTACTACTGGCCATAAATTACATTTCGAACAGTGACATTTATTGTTGAGCTTCTCTTTGGTCCCCTGCATGTTTATCACCTTTTAAACATTCCCCTAAACACTTTAAAGGGAATAAAAATAAATTGTTCAAAATAAAAGTGATCATGTTTTTTTGTGGGTTTTTTTTTGTTTTTTTTTGTTTTGTTTTTTTTTATCTAGTGCAGTCATATCCTTTTGAAAAAATTAAAAGAATTCAAAGAGTCTCTTCTGGGGAATATTTTAGGAAAACTCCACTAATCTCATCCCATAAAAAGAATGACCCATTGCAACTTGTCATATATCCATAGTCTCATGCGTTCTCTTTCTCAGTATTCAGGAGTCCAGAGGTAGAGTTAGAAACCGAGTAGATATAAGTTGTAACCTTTAGGCAGACATCTAGGGCCATAATGATTCTGATTTTGAGGAGTTTGGGGGGCAGAGACCACATACATAACAGTTCTTTGTCCAGGGACATCACGTAGCCAGCTGTTGTGGAACTAAATTCAAAGGATTAGATATTTCATATGTCAGTCTAGGTTCGTGTTCAAAGATACCTAATGATCTCAGGTATTGTATTTCCTCTATGTAGATTTCGCTTTTATGCGTGATTCTCCCGAAGAGTTAAATAACAATACTTCCGTATCTTCAGCACCGGCCTTTACTACGTTCGTTTCTCTCTGAGCTCTACAAGGAGGATGTCCATGCACTTGCAAAGGGAAACAGACTGGAATTATGTTCCATCTTTTGGTTTAGGTTGATTTGGTACCGACCTTGCTCCCAAGATAATAGCAATGGAAAGCAGCATTAGCTTCTGCTATGAGCAAACATCGCAAAACAGTGGCTTCAAGCAACAACCATTGTCTTTAGTTCACTTATATGAGTCGTCTGGGTCGTCTGGATGTTTCTTCTCGTACGTCTGCGGTCATCTGGTGGGCCTGCGGGTGGTTGGATAATTCATCGAGATGGCCTCCTTTGCAGGTCTGGTGGCTGGAAGTCTTCTTGGTCTCTAGGGGTCTCCCATGGTCTCCAGGCTTCCAGCAGGCCATCCCAAGCTTCATCCCAAGGTGTGTACTGTGTTGAGTAATCCTCCCTCACAATTTTTGTGCACCTGGAACCTCAGAATGTAACCTTATTTGGAAATAGTGCTTTCCAGGGCTTTGAGTCACATTTACTAACATCTCATAGCCCAAAGTCAGTCACGTGGCCAGCTAGAGAGAAGGAACGAAAAAGTCTCTGGTTCTTGAGAGGAGCTGTAAGAGTCACATTGCAAAGAGCAATGGACACATACAAGAATATCTAGCTGTGTTTTGGGTTTGTTTTTTTTTTTTTTTTTTTTTTTTTTTTTTTGCATTTCACCTCTGCACACTTGAGATGTGGCTCACGCCCTGTGCCCATGGATAGCACAATCAATATGACACAAGTATGCCCCTAAGGTACATGTTCTTTTGAAAATGCTGAGAGGGACATTAGTAGATGAACTGATCAAAAGACCAAGCTAAGTTGAGCCTCTGGACTTTTGGATTCACAGACCAGACCAGAAATACAGCTTCTTGTTGAGAATGAGCTGTGATTTAAATTCCAATTGGACCTTTTGACTAGACGGCTACAAAGCAGAAATTTGCACAGTTGCCCTATTAACATAGCAATCTTCTAGAAGACAGATTGGACCAAGAAGGTTCCTAAGGTCCTATTTACGCTTCTCTGCTATTTTTTTGTCCTCTTACATGACTATATAGTTTCATGACGAGGCATAAGTGACTGGTAACATGGCATCTTTGTTACTCTCAATTTCTTTTGGTGCACTGGAACGTTAACAAGACAATTCCCCACAATTTCTCATATATGTTTGTTCAGATGGTATACTCCTCACTAAGCTTAAGTTTCAAATGACTGTGTTCTTTTGAAAATGACATAAACGACATGATTAAGCCCAACTGACAAAATTTGTGTGTGGATCTCAGATGAGACAAAATCATTGTTATCAGTATAAATTTATAAATGTGTCAACTTTACTGACAGTATGTAGGAGACTATTCCCATTCTTAGGAAATACTCACTGAATATTAGGGATATAGGGGAGGTGTATACAGCTTACTTTCCAATGGCTCAGAAAAAATAATGTAGATATGCGCATATAGCACAAGCGGTAAAATATTAACGATAAGCAAAGAGAAGTAAAACGAAAACAGGTGTTCTTTTTACTGTCTTTCTCTTTGCACCATTTTTAAGTTTGAAATTATTTCAAAACATAAAACTTCACATTAAAAGCGTTTTATTTTTTTCCAAAATCAAATGGCAATCAAGTCATGGCAATTCTAATTTTTCGTGTTTCCTCTCTAAGATTGCATTCTTTTTTTTTTTTTTTTTTTTTAATTCCTGGGAAGGAGGTGACATTGCCTTCTGTGGGAGGATTTTTATCAGGTCAGCTCAACTTTGGAAAGGCCAAGTTCTTATGATTCTTTATACTCATGCAGAGGGTCTAAGTAGGCAGGCAATCTGTCTGTCAGGCTGCACCAGATGTCCCAGCTATTAAGTTGATCTACTACGCAGTGCCCACACTCTCTCAAAGGCAGGCTAATGGGGAGAAAAACAGGTAAGTGAAATGTCAAGGAGAACAGC
The DNA here is from genome assembly GCF_014898765.1 of Herpailurus yagouaroundi. Lineage (NCBI taxonomy): Eukaryota > Metazoa > Chordata > Mammalia > Carnivora > Felidae > Herpailurus > Herpailurus yagouaroundi. Next base: position 3,716,006 of record NW_024412400.1, read on the forward strand.
AGTAAAAGCTCCGAATTGTATTCTAGTCTGCTTTGTAAACAGGAAGATGGATAGAAAGTGGAAGCATTATGTTCAATGGCCCTCGCCGAACATGAAAAATACCTTTTTCGATATTAATAAATGGCATTAGGTATATTCATGCATCCCTTTTATCACAGCCAACACAGCCAGGCAGTCACAAACCCAGTGATGAATAAGAAAAATAGTCCATGTCTTAAATATCATTTATTCAGTAACCAGTTTGTCAAGAAGGCTCAGTGTGGTGGGTTTAAAGGTGAAATGGCTTTATTTTTTCCATCATGGCTTTGTCGAATTTCACTTTGCTATCCATTAATGATATGTGAATTTCACAGCTTTCCATTCCCTCACAGATATTAGAATTTGGACCATGTTAAAGCTTTAAAGACCAAATGCATTCACTGGCAGTTATTAAAATTTGGTCCATTTTAAAGCTTCAAAGTCAAACTCAATTTACAATTCCTTTCCTCCCCATACTCTGCCCAATCTCCCTTTCTCCTCCCAGCATCACTGGTGGCCAGTGCAGCCTTGAGCTGGGAGAGAGTAAGATTGAGAGACAGAATAAGATTTCTGGCACTGAGACCCACACTCCTCTTCTAGTCCAGCTCATCCAGAGAGCTGAGGAGAAGAGGGGAGGCACAAGTGAAATTTCTCCTTTATTAACCAGACAAGGTCTTAATGCTCTCGGTATAGACCACTCCTGTTGCTTTTGCCAACACTGACTGACCCTCGTCTTCTAAACGGCAGACCTGTGAGTCTTGCTTTTCTCACACATTTCATGTGAGGTATGATTAACTTATCACAATGTGAAGTCTCCCCGTTTTACCTCTCCCTGCTCCTGAGTTTGGAGATCTAAATGGGACCAGATAGCTCAAGCTCAGCTATCATTTGACTCCTGGGAAACTCACATATTCCTCCCAGGTGCCCACTGTCCATGTGCCAGCTCACTCAGATTCTCTTCTTATATCCTCAGAAAGGCCCAGAAGATTTATGTGTCCTTTGCCCAAACAAGTGTCCAACCAAACAGTGGAAAGCCAAACCCTCCCCATGTTGTAGCTACTCTTAATCGCTTGTAGTCTTCTTTCATTTCCTTTTACAAGGAAGGGCTGCTTTATTTTTCCTATCCACAAAACTTAAGAGACTTCAAATCCAAACCAAAAATACGGTTATGTTCACCAGATTTCTGATACAAAAATGTTGTCTTCCGTGTTCTAGTTTGAAAGTGTCTCAAAAAAAAAAGGGGGGGGGCATCCTGAAAATTCCTTGTAGGAAGCCTGGAAATCCACCATCATTAGGCTATAACAAGGCCTAATTTCCACCCCCTTCTTGGCAGGGGGGTGAGAGAGTAGGAAAAAATGGGGAGCTGGGACTGTCATCCTTGCTGGGTCATAATGAGCCCCTTTGCAATTCCACCCTTTCCATTTCTCTGTTCCTCATGTGCCCATGACAGTGGAGACTTCCATCCCCAGCGGGTGGTAACGAATATTGACTTGCATCTTCCTTCTTCCCAATGGGTCGGTGTCAAAGAGTTCCTAGTGGAGAGTTGGGAGTCTTTCAGCCACTGTGCAGGAACGAGGCCCTTCACAACGTGATGAAACCAACCCCTTGCTCCCACGTGGGAACCCACAACACCCAGTCCTACTCAGCAATAATAAGAAGGCCTGCTCCCTGCATACTAACAGAGACTGGGACACCTAGACTTTCACCCCCAGCTGGCAGTAATAAGACAGCGTTACTCCTTCCCTAACGGAGCAGTATCAAAGGAGTCCCACTTGCACAAAAGATTTAAATGAGATTCAGTTCATACCCCAAATTCCAGGTTCAAATTTAAAAAACAGTTACCTGCCGTACGGAGAACAGTGAAACTAATTTGGTTGAGGCAAGGCAGTTACCGAACACCGAAAGAAGAGTGACATGAATACTAGAATTCTCTGACAAGGAGTTTTTTTTAGAAGACTTTAGGTTGTAGAGCAGTTTTTGATTTATAGAAAAATTAAGAATGCAGTACAGGGAGCTCCAATATACCCCACTTCCAGTTTTTCCATTATTATTATTATTATTATCATACTATTTTGGTACATTTGCCCCAATAGATGAACCATTACTATTACATTATTATTAACAAAAATCCATACTTTAATCCGATGTTCACATTGTTTGCCTTATGTCTTTTTTCTTTCCCTGTGTCTTTTCTAGGATAGGATATTGCATTACATCTTGGTATCTCTTTAAATACCTCTTCCCCGTGACACTTTTTCAGACTCATTTTTGATAACCTTGACCTTTCCGAGGAATTCTGGTCAAGGGTTTTGTAGGATTCCCCTCTACTGGAATCTGCCTCATGTTTTTTTTTTTTTTCAGGCATAGACTAGCACTCTGACCTTCTGAGAAGAAGACCACAGAGCGAAAGTGCCGTTTTTATCACACTGTCGCAAGAAAACCTACCCTCTACGTGATTTATTGCTGTTGGCTTTGACTTTGATTAATTGGCTATCATGTTTGGTATCTCCACCATGAGGTTACTCCTGCTCCCCTTTCCATACTCTAGACTTTGGAAGAAAAGCTATCTGCAGGGCTCACACATAAGAAGTGGAGACCGGACGGAGCCTGGAGCCTGTTTCCGATTCTGTGTCTCCCTCTCTCTCTGCCCCTCCCCCGTTCATGCTCTGTCTCTCTCTGTCCCAAAAATAAGTAAAAACGTTGAAAAAAAATTAAAAAAAAAAAAAAAAGAAGTGGAGACCTATGGCTGCCTGCCAGAGTATCGGAATAAATTATTTTGAATTCTTCTGCAAGTGAGATGTGTCTCTTTTATTAATTTCTCTATTCAGCCACTGATTTATGTGAACATGAATATTGATTTTTTTACTTTGTATTGTGATCCAATACTACTTTATTTGTTTTCTTGCTCAGATTGTTCAAGTTTGGGCCATCGGAAGCTCTTCGGTTGGCTTCTCAGTTCATTCCTTTTAGGCTCTCTTAGCAAGCAGAGAAGAGAAATGCATGTGTTTATACTAACCTGTGTATATACAAATATTCACAATTATTTACATGTATAATTATCTCTATATTAAACAAAAGTTCTTACTCATGTCTCTAACTCTAAGCCATTAACATATGACTCATTCTTAGCTCCTGTCCTCGCTTACATATGAATTGTCACTCCGATGATTAAAAAGCTGGCTACCATTATCCGCCATGCATTTAGTTAGTTGTTCAATTCTATATACATGTGTAGTGGTTTCTGGTATAAAGACAAACAGTTGGATGAGAAAGGATCTAGCTCAGAAATAAATCTGTGTAAGTATGTTCACATGATTTTTAACAGAAGTACCCAGAATACACAATGGGGGACAGGATATGTATGTAAGTTTAACTGAATACATAGGGAAATGGGAAAAGGATAGTCTCTTTAACAAATGGTGTTGAGAAAAATGGATATCCAAATGCAAAAGAATGAAATTGGATCCTTATCTCATAACACACACACACACACACGCACACGCACACACACACAGTCAAAATGAATTAAAGACTTAAACATGGAACTTGAAAGTATAAAACTCCTTGAAGAAAGCATAGGTAGAAAGCTTCATGACACTGGTCTTGGCAATTGTTTCTTGAATGTGACACCAAACGTACAAACAACAAAGACCAAAATAGACAAATGGGACTACATCAAACTAAAAAAGCATCTGTATAGCAGAGGGAACAATCAACTGCATAAGAAGGTATCTTATGGAATGGGAGAATATGTTTGCAAACCATATACCTGATAAGGTGTTAATATCCAAAATATATAAGGAACTTCTAGAGCTCAGTAGCAGTAAAACAAGTAATCCAATTTTAAAATTGACAAAGGATTTGAATAAAAATACTTCTCAAAAGAAGACATAAAAATGGCCACCAAGCATATTGTAAGGTGGTCAACATCACTCATCATCAGGGACATGCAAATCAAAACCATAATTAGATATTGCTTCTTGCCTGTTACAATGGCTACTACTAAAAAAAAAAACAGAACAAAACAAGTGTTGGAGAGAATTGGAGGAATTAGAACCCTTGTATACTATTAGTGGGAATGTAAAAAGGTATAGCTGCTATGGAAAACAGAATAGAGGTTCTTCAAAAATTAAAAATAGAACTTGCATATGATCTAGTAATCGCACTTTGGGGTGTTTATCCAAAACAATTGAACTCAGCATCTTGAAGAGATATCTGAATGCCATGCTCATTGAGGCATTATCCACAAAAACCGATATATGGAAGGAAATAAAGTGTCCATCAGTGGGTGAATGGATAAAGAAAATGTAATATATATACATATATATATGTATATATATATATACAAAGAATATTATTCAGCCTTAAAACAAACAGAAATCCTACCATATGCAACAACTTGGATGAACCTGAAGGACATGATGTTAAATGAAATAAGCCAATCAATCACTGAAGGACAAATACTGCGTGATTCCTCTTCTACGAGGGATCTAAAATAGTCAAATTCAAAAAAAAATAGTCAAATTCATAGACACAGGGAATAGAATGATGGTTTCCAGGGAATAGGGGGAAGGGGAAATTGGAAGTTTGATGTTCAATGATTATGCAAGGTGCGTAAGGTCTAAATATCTTCTACACGACATTGTACCTATAGTTAATGCTGTATTGTGCACTTCAATTTTTGACAAAAGACTAGATCTCATACAATACATACATACAAACAAGCAATTAAAATTGAGACTAACCAAAAGGATGAAAGAGAGAGAGAAGTCCAAAATGACTGCTATCAGGAATGAACTTGAAGTTATCTTTAAAGAGTCTACAGAAGTCAGAGAGATTATAAGGTGCTACGAGAAACAACTCTACACATATAAATTTGACAACTTAGATGAAATGGATCTGACCATCAAAAATCACATACTACCACCACATGGTTAAAATAGATCATTTGAATAGTTCTGCAACTGTTAAGGAAATTGGATTTTCTAGGTTTTTTTCTTCTTTTTTTTTAGCTTTTCTTTAAATACCAGTTAGTTAACATACAGTATAATATTAGTTACAGGTAAAGGAAATTGAATTTTCAATTGGAAAATCTTACGAAAAAGAAATCCCCAGGCTTAAATGTTTTTACTGTAGAATTCTATCAAGTGTTTGAAAAGGAATTATCACTATTATACCATCTCTTCCAGAAAATAAGGGTGGAAAGGATATTTTCCCAAGTCGTTTTATGAGACCTTCTGTTACTACCTTGACACCAAAACCAGAGAAAGATACTACAGAAAGAGAAACAAAGCAAAACAAACACTATATATCCCACAGAAATATGAGTCAAAAATTCTTAAGAAAATATTCCCAAATATAGTTCAGCAATATGTAAACAATTAATTAATTAATTATACTATTACCAAGTGGGACTTGGTCTCAGGACACTAGACTAGAGAACTTCCTCAATTTGATAAGGAGTATCTACAGATAACCTACAGCTAACATAATACTTGATAATGGAAGACTGAATGTTTTACTCCCACGATGAGAAGCAAAGCAAGGATGTCCACTCTTACCGCTGGTATTTGACATGATATTAGAGGTCATAGATAGAACAATAAGACAAGAAAAGGAAACAAAATGGGCACGTATAAGAAAGGAAAAAAATGACTCTGTAATTGCAGATGACATAACAGTCTTCACAGAACATCTTAAAGAGTCTAAAACAACAACAATAAAAACCACAAAAAAACTCCTAGGCCTAATACCTTAGTTCAGCACAGAAACAGAGTACTATATAAGATGAACATGTAGAACTTGATTGTAATTTCTATGTAGTCACAGTAAACATGTGGAAACTGAAGTTAAAATGCAATATTATTTACAATAGTTCAAATAAATGGGGCACCTGGGTGGTTCAATCGGTTACGCGGACAACTTCGGCTCAGGTCATGATCTCGCGGTCCGTGAGTTCGAGCCGCGCATCGGGCTCTGTGCTGACAGCTCAGAGCCTGGAGCCTACTTCGGATTCTGTGTCTCCCTCTCTCTCTGCACCTCCCTGCTCGCGCTCAGTGTGTGTGTGTCTCTCTCTCAAAAGTAAATAAACATTAAAAAAAAACTGACTGGGGTTCAAATAATAAAATACTTCCTTCGGTGTAAATCTAACAAAATAGGTACGGGACTTGGGTCTGGAAAATTAGCCCTATATTATTAGACATAATACTGTATTTAGTTGTTTAGGCATCTATCTTTCCCAGACTCTAGTTCTTTAGAAGTCATATTTAAACATTTTTTTTTGTATTTCAGTATTAATCATTCTAATTTTGTAAATGTCATGTTCCACAAAGAAACAAATGAGTGGGTGAAATAGTGACAAGCATGTGTTTGGAGGTTTGAAATGTAGAACTTAGTCTGGTACTTAACTAGCCTTCACTTGTTAAGCCCAGGCAGAGGAAGTTAACGCTGCCTCATGACTCCTGTGTCATTGCAAAAACTAGACTTCACGTGATTAGAATCTTCAAACTCCCTCACAGCCTTCTCTGTGATACTTCTGCATTCTCTCCTAAACACGTTTGAACTTTAGCTCTCCTAAAAAGGCGGGGAGGGACTGATGTCAGAAGATTAAAAAAATAATAATAATTTGGATGTGTAGGAAGCCTGTGGGAGCGAAGGTGGTTGCTCAGATACGGAGATGTGTCTACCGACTCATTACTTGCCTTCTTTCCAGGAAAGCTACATGCTTCCCCTAATGACGAAGAGCAGTTAGTTAATTAGGGTCCTTAAAATCCCTCAAGGAAAATATTCCAGTAACTGTGACCTTTGTTTGAGTTCAAAGTCTTGATCTCTGTCTCTCCGGGGACTTCAATTTTGGTTTTGCTTTATGACAATCTATATGATCTCACCTTCTAAATTACATGATCTTTAAAGGCAAGAGTATGGCATTCTACATCTCGATGTCCTTCGCAATTACGGCACAGCCATAAGGCTTTACTTATAGTAAGTGCCCAAAAGTATTTGAGGGGAAAAAAAGGAATGAGTGTTCGTTTACTGCCTGTGTGAAAAGCACTGTGGCACATCTTGGAGCACGCCGGTGAATAAAATAGACATTTGAAGTGTAGGAGAGATACAGTAAAACAACTAATCATATGGGCAAAACGTAAACTTATAAAGTATTATAACTAATATTAGGGGAGATGATTGATTAATATAACACGACTTTGGTGGGAGTGAAAACTATGCCCAGGGTCATAAAAAGAGGGGTTTCGAGGGGTTCATTTTTCTCATTTGACAATTTTAAATCAAGTGCATCAAAGCACTTTTTAGATGCGTTCAAAGTTGCGGTATAGTTAACGAGCACACCACATCGAATTGTAAGAGGCTAAAATATGAATATAAAAAGATTTACTGTGACTGAATTTTATGTGATTTGCAATTATTGATAGAGATACAGTAAGTTGCGATTTGTTCTACATCCTTGATATTATCAAAACCGGTCCTCTTTTAAATGACATTTGAGAGGCTGTATCATTAAGAAAAAGAAAATTTTGTTGAAATCCTAGTCAGCCCTGATATAAACTATAATAGCCATGCCTGCTATTATTATTAGTCACTGATGTTCCAAATAATTTGAAAGCATAGAGAAGACGGTTTTGTCACAGTGGAGGTCATGCCAAGTAGAATAAACACTAGGCTAAAAAATTAGCATGTTCTAGAGAATTCTGGTGGGAGGTAATTGGTACATTCTCCTTTTATTTCTTTTTGTCTTCTTTTTTCAACTTGGGAAATTATCTAGACCAGTCTTTTGTACTTCCTTTCCCAGTAATTGTCAAGTAAGGCCCATAGCTTAGTATCCTCATAGAAACAGCAGCCTCTATTAACTGTCTGTTGTTCTTTTAATTACGGTTTACTGTGAAAAGTATGAAAGAACAGAAATGAAAATTAGAATGGGGAAGCCCTGGACCAGAAGCATTCATGTCTATTAGCCTGAGAAAATATTTCTATTAGACATCTTTTTATCCCACGTTCCAAAACCCATCAGGAAGTTATACAAGACGGGAGGCTGATCTACATTTGACACCGATGTATTAATAAACGATGGATTTCAGGAATGTTTTGCTTTAGATTAATTTAAAGGGACCTCACTCACCACAGAAAGACTATGGTAGATAGATAAGAGTGCTTTGTAAACAGTAAGCATAACCATTCAGACCTCAACATGTAATTCATTTCTACCTTACGTTAAGAGAAAGATATACAGGTGAATTCTTCTCTCTTTTTACAGCTAAAAGAAATGGAAGGAGAGATAAGTCAGACAAAGAGTTCCACCCGGAAAATTCCTGGTGGCACCAGGGATTCCATATTTCAGCAGAGGACTTGGAAAGCACAAACTGGGCCCATACTTTGGAAAATATCCCATTTCACATGGAAGAGGAGGAGAATAACTACCATTATAATCGGTACTCAACACTAAGACTGAATAAATCAGCCATACATTGTGAATTTCCATTTTATTTTTGTATTCAAAAAATGCCTTTTCAGGCAATGAGTTATGGTAGACAGATAATTGGATGAAAATAATATAATTGTGAACCGTGCCTGAAAATCTCGATGTATGTAAGACATTGGAAAATCTATTCATGCTTTTTTGGTCTAGGTTTTCTCAACAATTAAAAGCTTGCATACTAAACAAAATATTTGACAGTTAAATACCATAGCTTCGCAATAATCTGCATTTTTTCCCCCTCCTCTAACTTCTGTCAGCATTTTCCCCTAGTCTTTGGTAGCTGCCGTTCCATTATGATGGGTCTAGCTACGGTTTTCTTTTTATTGCGTCCTCTGTGGCATTTGTTGGCCTTACAGAGTCCTTCTATTGGTGTTGTCATTTGTTTTGGAAAATTCTTTATCTTAAAATTTTGCTTTGATCACATTGTATTTCTTATTCCCGACTGGAAATGTATTTGGGGTTATTTAACTGTCCGCCATCGCTCTCCTTTACTTAGGTTTCCTTGGTCGCTCTATTAGCTTTCTTTTTGTTTTAATAAAAATGCTGATTCAAAGGAGCACATACACCCAAGGTTTATAGCAGCACTATCAACAATAGCCAAAGAGTCCAAATGTCCATTTGACTGACAAATGGATAAAGAAGGTGTGGCACGCGTGCACACACACACACACACACACGCTGGAGTACTACTTGGTGATGAAAGGAATCTTGCCATTTGCAACAATGTGGATGGAACTAAATGAAATAAGTCAGTCAGAGAAAGACAAATATCATGATTCCACTCATATGTGGAATTTAAGAAACACAACAGATGAACATCGGGAGAGGAAGGAAAAATAAGATAACACAGAAGGAGGTAAATCCTAAAAGACTCTTAAAAACAGAGAGCAAGCTGAGGGTTTCTGGAGCAGGATGGGTGAGGGAATGGGTTAAATGGGTGATGGGCGTTAAGGAGGGCACTTTCAGGGATGAGCACTTTGTGTCCTATGTAAGAGATGAAGCACGGGGTTCTACTGAAACCAAGACTACACTCTATGTCAACTAAATTGAATTTATGTTAAAAAATTTAAAAAACACCAACTTTATTCAAATATAATTCACATTATATTAATGTGTATAATCCAGTGGTTTTTAGTGTATTTACAGAGTTGTGCAAACATTACCATGATCAATTTTAAAATGTGTTCAGCGACCCGAATAGAAACCCTGTAACTATCGATCATCACACCTCGTTTCCTCCAAACTGACCCCCAGTCACCGGCAATCACGAACCCACTTTCCGGACATCTAACAAAAATGAAATTAGGCACAACGAGGCCTTTCTGACCGATTCTTTCACTAAGCGCAATGTTTTCAGTATTCTTCCCTGCTGTAGCATGCATCAGTTTCATTCCATTTTATTGCCAAATAATATCCTATTGTACGGATATACCACTTGTATTTATCCATTCATTAGTTGATAGACATTTGGATTATTCTCACTTTTGGGCTATTATGAATAATGCTACTATGAATAGTTGGTATGGACTGAACTGTGCCCACCCCCCTCCATTTATGTGTTGCAGCCCGCGCACCCGGTATCTGAGAATGTAACTGTATTTGCAGATGGGGCCTATAAGCGGTAAATATGTTAACATGGGGTCCTCATGGGGGGATGTAATTCACTATGACCGGTGTCCTTGCGAGAAGAGAAGATTAGGACGCGGACAATGCAGAGATAGTAGCGGTATCATGGGAAAACACCAAAAGAAAATGGTCATCTAGGAGCCCAGGGGAGAGGCTTCAGAAACAATTTGACTTATACCTAGATCTCAGCCTTCTCGCCTTCAGCCCCAAGAGAAAAGTTTCCGTCAGTTACATCAGTTGGTCTCCAGCATTTGTTCCAGGGACCCAAGAGGGCTGGCACAGCATACACACACACGTTTTTGTGTCCGTATATTTTCATGTCTTTGGGGTACATACATGCCTCAGAGTGAAATTGTTTGGTCCTACGATACCTCTGTGCTTAAGCATTCACGGAATAGAAAGACTGTATTTTAACATGACTGTGCCATTTAAATCCCCATCAGTAGTGCAAACGCATTCTAGTTCCTCCATATCATCAGGACTTACTCTACCGTCTTTTTAAATTTTTGTGGACATCCTAGTAAATATCAAGTGGGGTCTCATTGTCATTTTGATTTGCATGCCCATTATGGCTAGTGAAGGTGAGCACTGCTTTTATCTGTGTATTGCTATTTGCACATCTTCTTTGGAGAAATGTCTATTTAAGTCATTTGCCCATTTTTTTTTTTTTTCTGATTGGGTTATGTGTCTTACTCATATGGATCAAAATGTGTCTTATATTCTCTAGATACAAGTCCTTTATCAGATACATGATATCCGAATAGGTTTTCCCATTCTGTCAGTTGCCTTTTCACTTTCTTTTTTTCCACACTGTATTTATCCATTTATTTTTTATTTATTTATTTTGTCATGAATATAATTTACTGCCAAATTGGCTCCTGTATGACACCCAGTGCTCAGCCCAGCAAGTGCCCTCCTCAATGCCCATCACCCATATTCCCTCTTCCCCCTCCCCCCATCCACCCTCAGTTTGCTGTCTGTATTTAACAGTCTACTGTCATTTTTGTGTTGCTGGATTTGGTATGCTAATACTCTGCTGAGGACTTTTTCCTCTATACATCAGTGTATAGGTATTGATCAGTATACAGATATTTATCTGTAGTTTTCTTTTCTTACAGTAATATCTTTGTCTTGTTTGGTATCTTACTTACCAAGTGAGTTGAGAAATTGTACTTCTTCTTATTTCTTTTGGAAGAATTTGTGAAGAGGGGCGCCTGGGTGGCTCAGTTGGTTAAGCATCAGACTTCAGCTCAGGTCATGATCTCACAGTTTGTGGTCGGGCCCCCCTGCTGGGTTCTGCGCTGACAGCTCGGAGCCCAGAGTTGACTTCAGATTCTGGGTCTCCCTCTCCCTCTGCCCCACCCCTGCTTGTACTCTGTCTCTGTCTCTTTCTTTCTCTCTCTCTATAATAAATAAACACTAAAAAGAATTTTAAAAAATAACCCCATTGAAAATAAGAATTTGTGACAATTTCATTAATTCTTTAAATATTTGGCGGAGGGGCGCCTGGGTGGCGCAGTCGGTTAAGCGTCCGACTTCAGCCAGGTCACGATCTCGCGGTCCGTGAGTTCGAGCCCCGCGTCAGGCTCTGGGCTGATGGCTCAGAGCCTGGAGCCTGTTTCCGATTCTGAGTCTCCCTCTCTCTCTGACCCTCTCCCGTTCGTGCTCTGTCTCTCTCTGTCCCAAAAATAAATAAACGTTGAAAAAAAAAATTTTTTTTTTAAATAAATAAATATTCGGCGGAAGTTACACATGACACCATATGAGTTTGGGCTTCTTCTTTTTTTCCCCCTGAGGTTTTAAAACTTTTGGGGGCGCCTGGGTGGCGCAGTCGGTTAAGCGTCCGACTTCAGCCAGGTCACGATCTCGCGGTCCGGGAGTTCGAGCCCCGCGTCAGGCTCTGGGCTGACGGCTCGGAGCCTGGAGCCTGTTTCCGATTCTGTGTCTCCCTCTCTCTCTGCCCCTCCCCCGTTCATGCTCTGTCTCTCTCTGTCCCAAAAATAAATAAACGTTGAAAAAAAATAAATAAATAAAACTTTTGTATGTGTCATAGGACTCTTTGTGTTTTGTATTATTTCTTGAATGAGTTTGATCATTTGCATCTTTCTAGGAATTTGTTTTCTCAACTAATTTTTTCTACCTTTGGAATGTCTGTCCATGGGATTCCCTTATAATGTGTTTTATTTCCTTAAGTTAGGTATTAATGTCCCATGATTGTAGCCATTTTTCTTCTCTTTCTCTCTCTCTCTCTCTCTCTTTGGACAGTCTAGCTGAAGGTTGGTCAGTTTTGTTGTTTTCAATGAAACAACTTTTGATTTTGTTAATTTTCTCCACTGTCTTTTCTTGACTGTCTATTTCATTAATCTCCACTCTAGTCTTAATTACTGACTTCTTTCCACCTGCCTTAGGTACAGTTTCCTCTGCTTTTTCCGTGTCTTGTGGTAAAAGGTTAAATTATTGATTGGCATTCTTCCTTCTTTGTATTATAGGCATTCAGAGTTTCTCAATTCCCTCTAAGCACTGTTTTATCTCATAAGCAAGTATGAGTGTGTTGCGTTAATTTTTTTCCTAAGGCCTTATTTTTTAAAGAAATTTTTAGTTTGCTTTTAATTTTTTTAATGTTTATTTATTTCTGAGACAGAGAGAGACAGAGCATGAGTGGGGGAGGGGCAGAGGGAGAGGGAGACAGAGAATCTGAAACAGGCTCCAGGCTCTGAGCTGTCAGCACAGAGCCCAACACGGGGCTCGAACTCACAAACCGTGAGATCGTGACCTGAGCCGAAGTCGGTCGTTCAACCGACTGAGCCACCCAGGCGCCCCCAGTTTGCTTTTAAAATTGAGGGGAAGGTACAGAGATCTCCCATGCCTACTGCCCACCCCCCTAAATGTGCAGATTCCCCCATTATCAATGGTATATTTCTTACAATTGATCAACCTACATGAATACATTGTAATCACCCAAGGTTCATAGTTTACGCTACAGTTCACTCTTGGTGGTGTACATTTTACGGATATAGATAAATGTATAATAACATGTATCCATCACTATGGTATCATAGAGTATTTTCACTGCCTTAAAAATCCTCCTGTGCCTTATCTATTCATTCATCTGTCACCAAACCCTGACAATCAGTGATCTTCTCACTATCTCCGTAATCTTGTCTTATAATTGGAACCGTATAGCATGTGGCCTTTCACATTGACCTGTTACACTTAATAATATTCATTTAAGTTTCCTCTGTATCTTTCCATGGATGGATAGGCTGTTTTGTTTTGTTTTGCTTAGCACTGACTGATATTCCTTGTACGGATGTAGAAAAATTTTTTATCCACAAACCCACTGAAGGACATATTTGTTGCTTTCAAATTTTGGCAATTATCAATAAAGCTGTTGTAAACATCCGTGTGCAGGTATGTTATAACATATTTGTATGGACATAATTTTGGTTATTTGTTCTTTTTGTTTGTTTGTTTTTATATAGAGATTTCAATTACTTTCTCATGTCTCTTGATTTCATTCTGAAGTACTCTCTTTAACATTTTTCATACAATGGTTTTGCTAACAGTGAGTGCTATCCATTTTATCTGGGAATAGATTCATTCTGCCTTTATATTTTTTAGTTTGTTTTGTTTTTGTTTTTCAATTTTTTTAATGTTTATTTATTTTTGAGAGAGAGAGAGCACGCAAGCGAGTGAGTGAGCAGGGGATGGAAAGAGAGAGAGGGGGACACAGAATCTGAAGCAGCCTCCAGGTTCTGAGCTGTCAGCACAGAGCCCAACACGGGGTCCGAACTCACAAACCGTGATATCACGACTTCAGCCAAGGTTGAACTCCCAACCGACTGCGCCCCCCAGGCACTCCCAGTTTGTTTTGTTAATGTCATATATTAATATGGTATATTTGTTAAAATAAATTGATATTAATATGTATTTATTATCAATATAGATATTAACTAAATTCCATAATTTATGGAGATTTTCTTATTTTTTAAACCAAAGTTCTTTTTCTGTCCCAGAGTCCCATTCAGGCTTTTATGTTACATCAATTCTCATGTCTTCTCAGGCTCCTCTTAGTGGTGACTATTTATCATACTTTTTGTTTGTTTTTGATGATCATGACAGTTTGGGGAAATAATCAGGTACATCAGGGGATGTCCCTCTATTGGAATTTATCTGATGTGTACCCAGGATTAGACTACAGTTTTGTATTTTCTCTTCATTCTTGAAAGATAGTTTTATTGGATATAGGAATTTTTAGTAGCCCTTCCCCTGCACCCCCTTTCAGGAGTTTGAATGTCATTCGACTACCTTGTGGTCCATGTGGTTTCTGAGGTGAAGTCAGCTGTGAATCTTACTGGGATTTCTTTGATGTACTAAAGTCATCTTTTTTCACTGCTTTCATGGTGTTCTCCTTATCCTTCAACATCTATACCATGATAGGTCCAGGTGTGGATTCCATCGTTGCGAACCTACTTGTCATTTCTCTTGCTTCTTTTATGCACAGATTAATGTGTTTTTTTATTCAGTTTGGAAGGCTTTCTTACCATTATTTCTTGAATATTTTATCTCTCTCTTCTCCTACTATCTCCAATATACACATGTTGATAAGCTCCATGGAGTTCCACATTTCTCTGAGCTCTGTTTATTCATTTCTACTCTTTTTTAGTTATTCAAACATAATCATTGATGTCTAAGTTCACTAATTCTTTCTCTACCATTTTAAATGTGCTTTTTGCCATTTCTATTACTTTAGTGGGATTCTCTCTTTGATGAGACATGGTCACTGCACCTTTAATTCTGAAACATGGTTTTCTTTAGTTCTCTGAGCATATTTATGATAAGCTACCTGGAAGTTTTATCTGTTGAATCCTACATAGGAGCACTCTCACAGTCAAATTTTTGTCCCCTGCTTTGTTTTTCCCTCATGCATGGGTCAAATATTCCTCTTGCTTTGAGCATCTTGTGTTTTCTGTTGCTGTTAAACACTGGAGATTTTAAATAAGATATTGTGGTGACTCTGGATAGTGATTTCCATCCCTCTGTGGTTTGATGTTGTTACTTGCTTGTTTGTTTACTGTTCTACTATTTTGGTGAAAAATCACTCTTCTGGGAGCACAGCCTTGTCATGTGCATGGATACCCTGGGATGACTGGTTTTAACAAGACTTTCTTTAGTTACCTCTCTCCTGGATCTCTTTGCTAAGCTGTCTGCTTGTGTTGGTTCACACAGCTATTAGATTCCACTAATTGCCAGGTGATTGCTATATTGATTTTGACAATATTCCAGGACGTACATTGCTCTACAGTTTGAGTCCCATTCAGTTGAGGCCCCTTCATGGAGGTCATTTTTGAGGCTAGCCTTTGAGGGGTTTTTCCTCACCTCCACAGGTCTCTTCTTAGCCACATCTTTCCTTACTTCTCTCTGGTAAAATACCTGGCCTAGAGTTTAGCTTGGTATTCTCATGAAGCCACCAGCCTTCTTTTAATTGCAAAATATCCATTGTTTTCAAAGGTACCCTTAGTCTTGAATTTCTTCACACTCTATTCAAATAAAATTAGCTAGTTCATTTGGGAGGATGTGCTTCAGAGCTCTCTGTTCTCCTGACCTGCCTCTCACCTGAGCAAAATCTCTATTTTAGTACTCCGCACTTGGGAACATGATCAATGGCTCACTGCCCTTGGAGTGCCACCTGTGCTTTATGAGTTGAGAGCTGGGTGAGGACAGTAACCTCTGGTTTTCTTAGCGTGTCTCTCCCAGCATGGCACTCATGCTCTGAGGGGACTGGGGAGAGGTTGGCTGAGGACCTAATATTCTAGTCTGCCACTCCTGGAGTAAAGACTCCACTTTACGAGTGGAGGATGGGTATAGGACAGGAGACCCTTACTCTCAGCTATACTCAACTGGAATTTCATTTCTACAACAAAGAGCCGGGAAGACAGGGTGAGAATGGTCTTCTTGGCCACACCCACCTTGAGTGGAGCACACCCACCTTGAGTTGTAGGAGTAGTAGCCCGTGGCTCAGATGCCATAGGCATTGGCTCTTCCTTACTGAAATACAGTAGATATTATTTTTTTAATGTTTGCTTCTTTTTGAAAAAGAGGGAGACAGAGCACGAGCAAGGAGGGGAAGACAGAGAGGGAGACCCAGAATTTGAAGCACGCTCCAGGCTCTGAGCTGTCAGCACAGAGCCTGATGCGGGGCTCGAACCCACAGATCATGAGATCATGGCCAGAGTCAAAGTCAGACACCCAACTGACTGTGTCACTCAGGTGCCCCAGTAGATTTTCTTGAATAAATATCCTTCATCTGCTGTATGCCCTGATGACAATTTCTGGAGACTTTCCACAATTTTTTTTAAATTTTCATCAGTTATGATTGTTTCACTGCGGAGTGGGTCTATGGTGGTCCTCATGCTGTCATTTCAAAAACACATTCTCTTTCATGCCTCTTTGTTTGTCTTCCATTTCCCTAATTCTCTCTTTAATTGTGCACAATGCTTTAAAATTTTAAATTTCCATCGCTGTGTGGTTTATTTCTCAAAATTCTAAAACTCATTTCCAAACATCTAGGTCATTTCTTTTCAAATTTGCATTTATTTTCAAATTTACTTCTACTTTCTTTAAACTTGGTCATTATAGTTGTTTTATAATCTCTCTTATATTTGTTTGTGATAAGATATACAAAACAAAACATTTACCTTTTTAACTATGTGTAAGTGCACCATTTAGTGGCGTTATGTACACTCATGTTGCCGTGCTCTCATAATTTGATATCTTTTTCTTCCGTATGTTGTTTCTGCTGACTTTTGTTCATGGTGCCTGTTTTCTTGCATGTTTGGTGAATTTTTAATGTAAGCCACTAGTTGGCTTGCAAACATATTTATAGGTATTCTTTGAGGCCTGCAATGAAACTATGTTTTTCAGAAATGTTTGTCTGAATTTCTTCCAGGTGCCTCAGAAAACACCCAAACCCCTCCTGAGGGGAAACCACTTGAAGTGAATACATTACTTGAGTTTTTTTGGATGGCTTCCTGTGATAGGTTGAGTGATGATCCCTCAAGATGTCAATCAATGTTTAATCCACGGAACCTGTAAATATGTTATTAGAGTAGAAAAGAGACTTTGCAAATGTAATTGTAAGAATTCTGAGATAGTCAGGGCACCTGAGTGGCTTAGTTGGTTGAGCCTCTGGCTCTTGGTTTTGGCTCAGGTCCTGATCCCAGGGCTGGGGGATTGAGTCCTGCATTGGACTCCATGCTGAGTATGGAGTCTGCTTGGGATTTTCTCTCTCTCTCTCTCTCTCTCTCTGCCCGATTTTCTCTGCCCCTGTCTCCCACTAGCACTCTCTCTTTCTCTCTCTCTCAAACAAAAAAAAATCTCAGAATTCTTTTTTTTTCAACTTTTTTTTTTTTTTGGGGGGGACAGAGAGAGACAGAGCATGAACGGGGTAGGGGCAGAGAGAGAGGGAGACACAGAATGGGAAACAGGCTCCAGGCTCCGAGCCATCAGCCCAGAGCCCGACGCGGGGCTCGAACTCATGGACCGCGAGATCGTGACCTGGCTGAAGTCGGACGCTTAACCGACTGCGCCACCCAGGCGCCCCTCAGAATTCTAAGATAGAGACATTATTCTCAATGATCTGGGTAGACCCAATGTAATCACAGGGGTCCTTATTAGAGTAAGGCCAGAGGGTCAGAGTTACAAAGAGAAGATGGGAGGAGGAAGCAGAGGTCAGATAAGAGAGAAGATGCTAGGCTGCTGGCTTTGAAGATGGAGTAAAAAAATGTAGGCAGCCTCTAGAAGTTGGGCAAAAGAAACAAATCCTTCCATAGAACCCACAGAAAGAACAAAACCCTTCATATCTGTCTTAGAGTTAGAAAATACTTAATTCTGCTTTACTCTGACTTGAAAACTGTCATCTGTGGAGCTGGATTTTTTGAGGAACTGTCTCCTATCAGACTGCTCATTTTGGATAGGCTCTAGGATTTTCCTCTCCTCTCTGTACCCACTGAGGTTTAAAAGAGAGCTTATGCTCCATTGTTTTGGCAAATGTCCTCAGGAGAAAATTCGTTTGGGGTTTTTCTTAATTCTTCCATTTTATGCATTTGTGGAGGTAACAGCCTTCCCTCTTGTCAGCTTATTGATGACTTTAAAATATTCTATTATTTTAATTTTGTGATATTTTATAATTGTTTTATCATGAATGCTCGTGTGAGTAACCTAACTTTCCATATTATCAGAATCCAGGCAATTGTATTATTTCTTTAATCTTTCTTCCTCTCTGCTCTTTTTAAAGAAAATTATTTAAAACACGACATTACAGTGAATGTTGGAACCATGACTCCGAACCCTTTTGTAATTATATATCTGGTATTTTTACCTATTTATTTTTTTTTTGGGGGGGGGCAATATCTGTATTCACTTTTTTACTTTGCTAATTTGTTCTTTAGCTAAACATATCTTATTTATTTTAAATAGCCACCTTTATATTTAATATGTTATAGACATACTTAAAATGCCTAACATTTAACTCCCATGTCATACTGTTAAAAACATTTAGCAGTATTATCTTCAATCTCGTTACTCATTCAAAAGTCCTGTCCTACTCTCCACCCTGATGCTGTGTTCTCACCTGCAAATACTTTCTGTCATTAATTTTGTTATCTCTGCATTTCACATGGATGACCGTCTTGGAGTGGTGTTGATTTTTGTTTGAGCCCTCCCCATGTGCTTTGAATTGTCAGTATATGCTAACAATACCTGGTCACACAGTTACCACTTGGGGAGCCCGAGCTCATGCTACTGATCTGTTTCCCATGGTGTTAGAGAAGGAAAACGTATGCTGATACGTGGCATATCTTGATGGATCTTATCTGTGTATTTGTACACACAGCTTATCAAACTCTGGAAAACTGACTCAAATGCCCCCGGTTATTGATCTTTCTTACTCATAAGTATCTTGTCTACCACCAGTAGCAAGGGGACAGGAGGGAGATTATGCAGGGGATAATTCACTTCGCAACCTCCAGGGGAGCTCAAAGTCAAAAATCCTATAAATAACCACCATGTCTCTTCCTACTCCGAGTACTTACATCGTTTACTCAAAACCAAATACGTGCGTGTGTTCGTCAATGCAATTCTGTTTTTTTTTTCCATCTTTTAAGAGTTTCACACAATTTCTGAAACCCAGAGAAGTCTACTTTTTGTTTCTCAGCACAAATGGTAATGAATGTATTTAATAGCTCTTGGGAAATGAGAGTAAAATATAGTGTGTGTCTGGTCCATTATCTTGAAATCAATATTTAGTATATTGAAATTAGTATAAGATAAATTGATATATATAAACTATGACTCTGGCAATCAGTGAGTTAAGGGTAAATTATTCAAAATTCTGTTGGTACAATTATTTAACCGTTTGAAATATTGGAAAAAATTGTCAGATCATTGTGTTTAAGAGGGTCTTTTTATCATAGGACAAACAGGAAAAATCATAAACTTGACAATGTAAAAATTGAATATTTCATACATAGAAAATATAAATAATTGTAAAACACACGAAAATGAGGATATAAATTTTGAACCTGTGTTTTCATGTTGGAAAAGCTTAATAAGATAAAAGAATACAATGAAAGATACAAATATCATATTTAAGAATAATTATTATTTTCAGGAAGCAGTTGAATACAGTGATACTATATATTGGTTTCAAATGATAAAATAGTTGACATGATAATTGTATGTAATTCAATGACAAGTCTAATATTTTAATATTTAAAAATATTTTTGAATGTTTAACTTTTCTATGTATAATTCCATTCAAACATACCAAATGAAAGAGTCCATTCGATTCAACATCAAAAATATAAAATACTCAGTAAAAATATTCAAAAGACATGCACAAGGCTCCTATAAACAAAACACATTAATTTATCTGACAGAAATAAAAGGAAAATAATGGGAAAAATTAAAACATACTTTATTTTGGGTAAAGAAAAATATTTTAAACATGTCAGTTCTTCCTGCATCTACAATGCAATAATAATTATGATACCCTCAAGATAAGAGGAGATATTGAAGGAAGAGATTGAAAAATATTCTGGTAACAATTATACAAAAGGATACAAAATCCTTTTATAAAATATGGATAATGGGAAGAAGTTTAGTTGTACTAAATATTGAAAAGTTAATGGCATGAAACACAAAGCATGTTAATGAACTGGATTAAAGAAGCTAATAACAGATGCATGGGAACTTAGAGTATGTACTTCAAATCGCTGTGGCAAGGAAGTGTGTCCAATTCACAATGCTGGGACACAGGGTTTATTGGGGGAAGATTATAAAGCCGGATACTTTTACCAAAATCAGGGACAGATGGCTCCAAAATCTTTAATTGAAGTCATATGAAATAAGCAGTAATCATTGAATAATTACTTAATCTTCAATATTAGGCAATCTTTATACCTTTGAGTATGTTGGGAAACCTAGAAGCTGCAGGCATAGATAGCCACACATGAATACACAGGATGAAATTGTCTTCCTGGCAAAAATGGCAGCATAATCAAACTCAAACAAAAATTGGAAAAAAAAAGTTGAACACATATAATAGACAATGGGTAATGTCTTAATATTTAAAAATTCTGACAAATCATAAAATATGGGGCACCTGGGTGGCTCAGTCGGTTAAGCGTCTGACTTCGGCTCAGGTCATGATCTCACGGTTCGTGGGTTCAAGCCCCGCGTCAGTCTCTGTGCCGACAGCTCAGAGCCTGGAGCCTGCTTTGGATTCTGTGTCTCCCTCTCTCTCTGCCCCTCCCCCGCTCATGTTCTGTCTCTGTCTCTCAAAAATAAATAAACATTGAAAAAAAAGGTTTTTTAATCATAAAATGAGGCTGCATTTACAAATATAACATCAAGGAAATAAGTTATATATTAAATGATTCACAGGACAAATATCCATAGCATTTAACATAAGAAAAATTAGTCCATTTATTTTTATTCCCCCAGAACTTAACTACTAATAGCTCACTGTTGATTGGAAGGTCTACCAATAACAAAAACAGTTGATTAACACATATTAGGTATGTTATATGTATCATATACTGTATTCTGACAATAAAAGAAGCTAGAGAAAAAATGTTGTTAAGAAAGTCATAGAGAAGACAAAATAAATTTACAGTACGGTACTGTATTTATTGAAGAAAACTATGCTTGTAAGTGGACCTGACTTGTTCAAAGGTATGGATCTGTATATATATATAAGCTGTTTATCTGACTATAGAACATCAGGTGAATATTCGTCTGCAGTCCCTTGAAAGCCAGAAAATGACTTGTAAACAATGCAAGGTCCTAAGTTGTTTCGAGTAGATGAGGGACAGGGTTCAAATGTGTGTCTTTATCGTGTGTGTGTGTGTGTGTGTGTCTGTGAGGGTTAATCTGGTAGGAGCACACAGTTGGCCATATTATAAACTGTACGTTCAGAGCTACACATGTAACCTAAAGCATTAGAATAAAATTTGGGAAAGGAAGAGAGAGAAAATCTGAAAGGGGTTTCACAATAAGAGAGCAGACTTAGTAATTTATTGATTCTCATATTAAAGGAACCAGAAGAATGAAGGAAGTAGCAACACTGTTCATGCCTGGAGTAAAAGCTTTTTGAACAGCTTTTGAAAACGTTTTCCTGAGCGTCTCCTTTGATAAGGGCTGATACTGAAACCCGAGAAGCACTTCCTTCTGAAGATGTACATTTAGCCAAGAGTAGGAAACGCGGGAAGTATATTCATGTTTCTTTTTATCTTTACGGGATTCTAATATTTTATTGCAAGAATTACAATGATTAGAGAAATGTAAAACAAAATGAAGTCTTCATTGAATTAGCAATTTAAACTTGTGCTATATTCGCATCATGTTGAATTATTACTCATCCTTGCTAATATAGCATTTAATAGGGAATTACACTGTCATGCCAGACTAGTGTAAAAAGAAACCCTAATGGGGCATGATGTAAAAGCTATTATGAACGATTCCTACTATTAGGCATCTATGCAATCTCTCCAATCATAATGTTTTGGATTTTCCCATAGGTACCGTCACCAAAGTTGGGTGGACGGAGCGGGCCAGAGAAAATTGAGAAGGGAGAACAGAATTTGCGTAGCTGGGAGCTGTCTTAACTATTTTAATGGGAGAACTAAATTATTTTTGTCATCCTTCCTTGAGAAATATCAAGATGTGTTTTGAAATTTGGGCCTTCTTTAACCTATTGATTTTTTTTCTTGTTTCAAAATCAATGCAACATATTTGTATTCTAGTGATAGGTTTGCTAATGGATTATTCTTAAACTCCTTGGATGTCCCGAATGTGTAGTATATGCTTAATCTAAATTAGTTTATAGTCGACCAACTGGACTCTGTGGGCTAGTCACATGGAATTTAGTTTGGATCTGAAGGAAATGATCCCTGTGTTGTTTTCATTTATGTACAGGGAGAAGTAATATAAACGGCATTGGATGCTGATTCTGGGGGAAAATCATTGTGAGTTCTTGCCAAGTGTCCAAAAGTAAAGAAAGGCAATGTGTGGTTTCTCTGGTGATCGTGTATTTCGTCTGGTGATCTGTAAGAATGAGAAAACTTGAATCAATATTTGAAGGACATTCTTAAAACCCTTCATATTTCAGGGCTCAACTTTGTCATTACATTTTTAATATTACCTCCTGCACAGGCCGCTGAAGAATGCCTTTCCCATTTGTCAGAATTCCTTTCTCTTGTTCCTCATCTTAGAGACCTCACCCTCAAAGACTGGCATCACCATGCCATGTTCAGGAAGAACCCCCCCACATCTTCCTTTTCATTCACCTCTTTAAAGAGTTGATTTTAAATTACATTTTTGCACAGAGACTTCCGCCATGTTCTGTTTCTTTTTACCCTGCACCCACATTTCCTACCTCACCTTTCATTCAGTATAGACTTTTTTCTTTCTTTCTTTCTCTTGTTTATAGGGTTGTAATTGTCCTAAAGCTCGGTGACTGGATTGACTTCAATCCATTTGTTCTCACTGTGACTGACACCAGCCTCTCCCAGAGTGCAACATTCTGAATAAAATACTAGGTAAGAAATTAAGCCTTTGCTTGGAATCAGATAATAAAGCATGGAAAATATATGCTTAGAAGTCGACAAATACCACACACATTCCAAGTACAAAATAGTATTGTTGTTAAGTAACTTCCTCTGTAACGTTTTCCCATGTATTGTGGCTGCATATTCTCTGAGTGTTTGATTGCCTCTTCATAAAGGAATTGCTTCTATAAAGAGATCAGAACGATAATTCAGTACTTTCTCTAGTATGGTTGATTAAAATCTATTGCTAATAGTAGGAGCAGATATAGAAGTTTAAGGGATTTTTCTTCCACTTCACAGCTCATTATAGGTAGCCTCATGTTTTATTAAGTGTTGTCAAAACAACGGTATCGAATCTCTTTCATATACATCTATCATTAGATGGCAGGGCATTTCAAGTTTTCTCATGAATAGCTTGAATATCTTTTGAAATGACGACACAGGTAACCAGTCTGTTGCCAATATCCTCATTCTCATGGCACATAAAACTTTTATATTATCTGCGCTGAAGTCAACATTTACATCAAATCAGCACGAAATTTTATTTTTTTTCAATGCCTTTTTATGTTTCATACCTCTCCATTAAAGAGTCTTCCCTCGGGGCGCCTGGGTGGCTCAGGATGTTGAGCGTCCAACTTTGGCTCAAGTCACCATCTCACCGCTCCTGGGTTTGAACCCCACGTCAGGCTCTTTGATGACAGCTCAGAGCCTGGAGCCTGCTTCGGATTCTGTCTCCCTCTCTCTCTGCCCCTCCCCCACTCATGTCTGTCTCTCTCTCTCAAAACTGAATAAACATTAAAAGATGTTCTTTAGGGGCGCCTGGGTGGCGCAGTCGGTTAAGCGTCTGACTTCAGCCAGGTCACGATCTCGCGGTCCGGGAGTTCCAGCCCCGCGTCAGGCTCTGGGCTGATGGCTCAGAGCCTGGAGCCTGTTTCCGATTCTGTGTCTCCCTCTCTCTCTGCCCCTCCCGCGTTCATGCTCTGTCTCTCTCTCTGTCCCCAAAATAAATAAGTGTTGAAAAAAAAAAAGATGTTCTTTAATGTAAAAAATTAAAAAATAAACAGCTTTCTCAAGCCAGGCTCTATCCATTCTATTTGAAAAGGGAGATTTTCCTCTTAATGAACTGCTACTTGTATGTGATCTAATCACTTTAAGAGGGTCTCCTTCACTTCTCTGCATGAAAATGTGTATGATTTCATTGCTTTGGTGGCTTTACTTTATCATCTGTCTTAATCTGAATCTTCTCCCTGTTATTAATTAAAATGATAAAAGTCTCACTCCTGGATCCAACTCAAGGTCTGCAATTTACCAGGTTTTTTTTAATTGGAATATTCACCTTTCCATAATGTAGTTAAAAGAGTGTAATTCCAAATAAGCTTCTTTTGAAAGGGATCCCAACAATACCCGATGCTACTCAAACAACATCCAACATGTGGCAAAGTATGAAAAAGACAATGATCTTAACCAATTCAATTAAAATATCTTCCTTTTGATATTTTCAAAAACCTGTGAACACACGTGTGACCCAATCACTAAAGTTCCTATCAGCGCCTTGAAAAAGATATTGTGCAAGCAAGCGGTCTGGAAGCATTAATTCTTTTTTTTTTAATTTTTTTTTTTAATGTTTATTTGTTTTTGACAGAGAGAGACAGAGCATGAGCGGGGGAGGGGCAGAGAGAGAGGGAGACACAGAATCCGAAGCAGGTTCCAGGCTCCGAGCTGTCAGCACAGAGCCCAATGTGGGGCTTGAACCCACCAGCTATGAGATCATGACCTGGGCTGAAGTCAGATGTTCAACCGACTGAGCCACCCAGGCACCCCTGGAAGCATTAATTCTTTATCATCATCACATGTCATCTGCCTCAGGGGGTGCCTGGTTGAGCATCTGACTCTCGATCTAGGCTCAGGTCATGATCTCATGGTTTACGGGTTTGAGCCCTGCCTCTGGCTCTGTGCTGACAACTCAGAGTCTCCTTGGGATTCTCTATCTCTCCCTCTGTCTGCCCTTCCCTCTCTGTCTCTCAAAATAAAATAAATAAAGCTTTAAAAAAAAAAAACCCACCTGCCTCGGGCTCCTCCCCTTTAGTGGGACATGACCTTTCAGTCTGGGGTAGAGAAGACTGAGGTCAGTTGGGCTTAGGCAAACTTAAGAAAATTCATTTATCTTGGCAAAAATTCATCAAAAAGTATGTGTGTGCTCAGCTTGCCTGGGTGGCTCCGTCGGTTAGGCGTCCAACTTCAGCTCAGGCCATGATCTCATGGTTGTGAATTTGATCCCCGTGTCGGACTCTGTGACGAGAGCTCAGGGCCTGGAGCCTGCTTCGGAGTCTCTCTCTCACTCTCTCTCTCCTTCTCTCTCCCCCTCTCCCTCTCATGCTCTGTCTCTCTCAAAAACTAATAAACTTAAAAAAAAGAGCGTGTGTGTGACAGACAAGCATGTAAGTGAATGCATCATTAGGCAGAGTATGAATTTATAAGAGTAAGTTTACCAAGGATTGAACAAACACAAAAGTCCGAGTGCAAAAATGGGCAACTGCATCTAAGAGAACCAAAGCTCGTGCGCGTGCACTCAAGGTATTTTGTGAAAGTCTTACAATGTGACTGGGAGGATTTGAGAGTAAGTGTGGGTGTGAACAAAGGGTAAGAATTTGCATTAATAGGGTGCGGATGGATGACAGTCTGAATGTGGCAGAGTGTTGTTTTGAAATGGATCGTGATCAGGTAAAACAGTGGTAAGCAAAGTAAAGGGACAAATAAACAAAACGCCCACCCCCCCTTTCAGGTCGGCTGCCTGTCACCATGACAACCGACAAGCCATAGAAACCAGCCAGGACCTTCTGGGAAGAAATGGGAAGGGCAGACTGGTAATGCAAACATCATCTCCCATTTGCATATGTATTTCATTGGATTGGACCCTGTCTTTTCATCTTTCACGATCCATACTTTTCACGTCCCTTATTTTATAATCCAGGAAAACTTCATCGTTTTAGATTAACACAGCCACTCTTGATATTTTGTCACTGAAGGTATTTTGCATGGGTGGAGAAGACGTAAGTCTTCCAGATCCATCCGAAGAAAGTTGTAGGTAAGGTGTTCCAAGATACAATAGAGTATTTGTCATCACCACATAGGTGATAATAAAAGGCCAGAAGACAGAAGCTGGACACACTAAGTGACGTATCACGATTCTAGACTCTGCGTCCCTATAAAATTCTTATTAAAGTTCTCAGAATCAGTTTCTGCTGCATACAACCAAAGTCCAACCATAGGTGCTTAAAGCAGATGCTCATTTGTTTCACTGTAACGTGAACTAAATTCAGGTGCCAGCAGCGCAGGGCTAGCTTCGAAGCGTTATGTCAGGGACCCGGGCTTTCCAGCTCTTTTTTGCCATCCTTAGGTCGCCTATGGCAGATCAGAAATGGCACGAACTCTTCACACTTCCATTGGGAGATGAGGGCTATGTCCCCTCTCCTTGCATCTGGGCAGAATAAGTGACTACTTTGAGTAATAGTAGATGGCAGCTGTTACACTATGCCAATTTCCAGACCCATGCCTCAAGGTACTGTCAGTTTCCACTTCCTCCTTCTTGAAACACTTGCTCTTAGAGCCCCGAGCTGTCATGTAGCCAGTCCAGCTACCCTGTTGGAGAGATCACCCAGGCAGGCTCTGAGAACTACAGGGAGAAGGCAAGGGGCCCGGGTGGGTGTCACCTCTTGGCCATTTTCATCATAGTGCCAGAAATGAGAGTAAGCTGTCATGCGTCTAGCAAGTTAGTCCTGCTGCCCAGCTAATTCTCAAAGAGAGAACTCAAATAATGCTCTACGGAGCAGGAAAATCATCTGATCCACGGAATGGAAATACATAAGGATATGTTTGTTTTTTAAGCCACTAAGTTTGAGGCTATTTCACAGTGTATCAGTAGATACATCAGTCGGTAATGTATCAATAGATACTGCTAGTCTCACCTTATGGTGCAAGATGAATTTAAGCCAGCTTATCATGTTTCAGAAAGGCATTCGGCAGAAAGGAAAAAAAAAAAGACAAAAAAGTACATAGTCTTGTTTGGGAGACTTCTCAGAATAACACTTGTTTTTAAAGATAGTTGGCCAAGACTCGGTCGCATTACCTGCAGGAAGGACCGGATGGTGTAGTCTTTTGGTTGGGCACATCGCCAAACTAAACAGATTCAGTTGTTTTACCAAAGAAGAAGAGGAATTGATGTTGGGTTAGACACCTAGAATGTGTAATACATCCCTCAACTCTCTCTGTAATATAATTCGTATTTTTTTCTCATTAACTTTTTGATAATTTATTTTTAGACAAATTCACTGCAAGCAAAATGGAGGAAAAGGTATGGAGATTTCCCATACAGTCCCTGCCACCACATGCCCAGCCTCCCCCATTATGACATCCCTCACCAGAGTGGCATCTTTGTTACAATTGACGAACCTACAGAGACACATTACAGTCACTCAGAGTCCCTCGTTTACTTTATGATTCACTCTTGGTGGTGTGCATTCTGTGGGTTTGGACAAACGTATAACGGATGTATCCATCATCGTGGCATTATGCAGAGTATTCTCACTATTCTAAAATCTATGTTCTACCTATTCCTCCTCTAAGCCCACATCAATCTCCGACTGGAGGTCTTTTTACTATCTCTATAGTTGTTTTCCTCTTCAAGAATGTCATGTAGGTAGACTCATACAGTAAGTAGTCTTTCCGCATAATAATATGCGTTTGAAGTTCCACCATATCTTTTCAAGGCGTATTTGTTTAGTGCTGAATAATATTCCATCATGTGAATGTACCACCGTGTTTTTATCCATTCACCTACAGAAAGATTGTTTCCAAGTTTGGGCAACTGTGAATAAGCTGCTATTAAAACCTCTGCGGGTTTTTCAGCGGACGTAAGATTTCAGCTACTTTGGGTAAATACCAAGGAACACAGTTGCGACGTCGTGACACCGTGTGATAAGATGAAAAACCACTAGACTGTCTTCCAAAGTGGCTGTGCCATTTTGCACTCCTACCAGCAGTATGTGAAAGCCCCTGTTGATTTACATCCTCATCCGCATTTGGTGTTGTCAGTGTTTTGAATTTTGGCAATTCTAATAGGTGTGTGGTGATATCTTATTATTTTAATTGCCTTTCCGTGATGACCTATGATGTGGAGAATCTTTTCATATACTTATTTCCCATCTCTCTATATTTGTTGATGATGTGTCTTTGACCCATTTTTTTTAATGAGTTGTTTTCTTATTGAGTTTTAAGAGTTCTTATATATTTTGGATCATATATTTTGAATATACTAAAATAGGTCTTTGGAAATAATTTCTTCTAGCCTGAGGCTGTCTTTTCATTCTGTTGATGTTGTTTTTCACAGAATAGAAGCCTTGGGGGTTCTTAAAATTTGAATGAATTCTTGGTGGTTCAGTCAGTTAAGTGTGTGACTCTTGATTTAGGCTCAGGTCATGATCTCAGGGTCATGGGATCAAGCCCCATATTGGGCTCCATGCTGAGTGTGGAACTTGCTCAGGATTCTCCCTCTCCCTCTTTCTCTGCCCCTCCCCCCCTCAAGTTCTTTGTCCCTCAAATTCTTGATTAAACAAAGGGGTTTTATATGTCTGCCACATTCCCAAGAACTCCCTTTCTTAAATGTCTGTTAGTGGTCTTATGTTTCAGACCTTAATTCAACCATTATTCCCTCTATGAAGAATTTCTTATTCTCCCCTTTGGATCCTAATAATGTTGAAGGTTCCCTCTCTGTGCTCTCCTTATATGCTCATCAGACTTCTATCCTGAATTGCTGCTAAACAAAATTGCTTGTTCAATATTCCACTGTTATGAACTGCAAACTATAAGCGTGCATTGTTGTGTGTCTACAACATTTCGCATGGATCCTAATACGTGGATATTTGATACACATTTCTTTACCAAAAGAAAGGGTGAAAGACCTTACAACTAGTTTAGGTGGCCTTTAGGAGGGATCCACACCCTGCAAACATATACAGAGGAATTTAGGGAGAGAGAAGTCTGCTTTAACAAGCCATAGAGTAGACATTTCTTTACATCATTTCCCCACAGCTTAAGCTCCTGCATAACAGTTTATTTCCTTTTGGAATCTAGACTTACCCATTATCTCTTCAAAACAGCTCCCAATTACTGTCCTATATAATACTACTACTTTAAAAAATTTTTGCAATTAAAAAAAAACTTTTTTTACATTTATTTATTTTTGAGAGACACAGAGAGACAGAGCATGAGCAGGGGAGGGGCAGAGAGAGAGAGAGAGGGAGACACAGAATCCCAAGCAGGCTCCAGGCTCCGAGCTGTCAGCCCAGAGCCCGACATGGGGCTCAAACCCATGAACCACGAGATCATGACCTGAGCTGAAGCTGGACGCTTAACCGACTGAGCCACCCGGGAGCCCCCAAATTTTCCCAAATAAATTGGACCGCCTGTGTGAAGACCTGGGTCCCAGTGCCATCTTTTTCGCTGTGTGGTTTGGGAACATCGCCGCCATTCAAAAATGCGTTGGGCTTCCATTATATGGGCAAATGGAGTTCATAGGGGGGTGGAATACAAGCTACAGTGTATGAGAATCTCACAGTTCACTGGGGAAACAGACAAGGAATAACTGAAGCTAATGTTATTTGGGCTGATTTGGCCATGGGCAGTCAAGACTATATTAAAACACAGCAGTGGTATCCCGGACCTTGATGAAAGGTAAGGGAAAGCTTCCAGGAGAGGTGACGGCAGAAGTGGTGAAGGAATAGGGCGCATCCCCACGAGAACCGAGTCTGGGGGAGAGTTTCCCCTTTCTGCAATAAAGGCAGAACGTTTTCTGTTTGGGGTTTCAGGGATGATCAAACTGCCTCTGAGGGAGCAAACACAGCAAGCCATTACCTCCCTGCACTTTTCATAGTTGACTCTGAACCCAAAAGACAAGATTATCTGACTCCTACATAGACAAGATTATCTCACGCCATACATTGGAAGTGTTTACAAATAACAGCATGCTTTGTGACTCCAAACACAGCGTTTGTATTTTACAAATGGCTGCTAAAGGGGCGCCTGGGTGGCTCGGTCAGGTCACTGATGGATTCTTGATTTTTGTCTCAGGTCACGATCTCATGCTTTGTGCGTTTGAGCCCCACACTGGGCTCTGCACTGTGGGTGCAGAGCCTGCTTGGGCTTCTCTCTCTCCCTCTCTCTCTCTCTGCACCTCCCCCACTCACTTTCTCTGTCTCTGTCTCAAAATAAATAAATAGCATTTTTTTTAAAAATGGCTGCTAAACGTGGTCCTATATTACTTTTTAAAATTCCACAATTAAGTGCTTGATCATGTACCTTAATTACAAAGGGAAATTGCAGGAGACTGTTATTAAATAGAAATGGCACATTAGTTACCTGTAATGAAAAAACTCAACAGACTGGATAATGGGACTTCAACTGGTTGAGAAAACAGTAGGTAGATGGGGCCAGCATTTTGAATCGCGACACATAATAAACTTTTCCGTGGGTCTGTCTCGAAAATATTTTTTGTGCTGTTTGCTCCTGAAGCGTTCTAACTTCGTCCTCCCTTTGACTTTGAATCTGGTGGTGGTTTTCAGAAATTAGCTTTTATGTGATCAAACTGCTCGTTTTTGATTCTGGATTCAAAGCTTTTGTAATTATGTTCAGAGCACTGTAAGAAAAAAAAAAGCATAAGTGCATCTTTAATGTATGGAGATGGGTATATCAGCAGTCAAGTGAAACACTGCAGCATAGGAGAGAGTGCACAGGAGGTCAGTGGAACCGTTGGAAAGAATAGAAATTAGATCCTGTCAAAAAGGGGTGAAAGCATGAGACTCATCCTAAGAAAAGAGCTGCCAAAGAGGAATTTAATAATGTATCCTTTTATTTGTGGAGGCAGAATATTAGACACTTATAGAATGGAGCCAATATGAAACCTGGCAATGCCTACCACCTACTTACCCACCTACCAACTCACGAGGAATCCAATTACTGACTATTTAAAAAGTTCCTATTGCACACACAGCACTTGCTGGGAATTAGTAGGAATAAACAGCAGTTCATATTATATTTACAAATGTTCAAGACTGAGAAGAAAGAGACACGTGCAAGGTGATATAAGTAAGGCTCTGAGTTGTCTCGACCTCCAAAAATAAAAAGAACTGCAGAATGAAGAACTCTTCCAATTATGTTCTTATGGTGTGAAAATCCACGTGTGTCTCCGAGAAGACATTTCGGAAAAAAAAAAAAAAAACGCGTATTTCACATTCAACGCGCTTTTGAGAGTTCTAAAAAATGTGCCTTTTTGGAATCAGCCCCTTGGCATATGCTCATTACCAAGGAAAATAAAACAATTATATGACTAATTAGACTTCACCGTATCGGTTCGGGAAAAGCCTGACAACCCACCCTTGTTATCATAAACTAATGATGCCTCCCCACGTTACATGAAATAATCAGCCGTGGTTCATCACAGCCACGTCGTCTGGCACCATAAATGTCAAGAGATTAAAGGTGAAAGCTTTAGCTTTCACATTTTTTGGTAGATGGATTCTTAAAAGTTCACTGTGGTGGGATTATTTTAGGTGACAGTGACAGTTTCTCCATGACGCCAAAATGTCTACCAGCAAAGTCTAAAAACCGGTCAAAAACTTCTATTTGGGGGCGCCTGGGTGGCGCAGTCGGTTAAGCGTCCGACTTCAGCCAGGTCACGATCTCGCGGTCCGTGAGTTCGAGCCCCGCGTCGGGCTCTGGGCTGATGGCTCAGAGCCTGGAGCCTGTTTCCGATTCTGTGTCTCCCTCTCTCTCTGCCCCTCCCCCGTTCATGCTCTGTCTCTCTCTGTCCCAAAAAAATAAATAAACGTTGAAAAAAAATTAAAAAAAAAAAAAACAACTTCTATTTGTTCTTATTTGTATTCATGTCAAATACTCTGCTTTATTGATTGAGGGTTGGTTGGGTTTTTTTGTTTGTTTCGTTTTGTTTTTTGTTTTGTTTGTTTTGTTTTGTCTAAAGACCTGTTGGAATCACTGAACTTTTTGAATGATTTTTTTTTTTTTTTTTACTGCAATAGTCCCCCGACAGGTTAAGCCCATGTTTAGAGTTCTAGAGACAAAAAGGCAATCTTTGTGTTTCTCAAACAGTTTATGGTGAATGAGTGTTGTGTACAACACGGTGCCCTAATAGCTCAGCGTATGTACTTTGCAGGCACACAGATACCGTTCTTTTATTTATTTCTTTTTATTTTTAATTTTTTTTCTTTACAGATACAATTCTCTTAAGCTGGCCACAGCTTTCAGAAAGTCTGCTGGGAACAAACTTGTTTCACTTTGTTCAGTGCAGTGCCTCCAAAGTTTTGGGGTTTGGGGTAATCTCTCAGTGTGTAACATCATCTAGAAAAGGTGTTCCCTGAAACAAACTATGGGAAAAGCTGTTACATATATTTTTTAAGTTTATTTATTTGGGTGGGGGGGTGGCGGGTGGAAGGGCGGAGGGAGAAGGAGAGAGAGAATCCCAAGTGCAGAGCCCAACATGGGGCTCAGTTCCATGAACCGTAATATCATGACCTGAGCCCAGATCAAGAGTTGGCTGCTTAACCAACTGAGCCCAGGAAAAGCTGTTTTAGAATAAGGTATGGAATATTTGTGACACACTGAGCTATGCATGAAAATTCTGAACATTTCATTGGAACATTTCTATAATAATGACTTGAGTCTATTGTAGCCTTGTCACCAATTTAAGACTTTTACTGGCACCGAAACCCTTTCCCTGTTCTAACTCCCTAATTACTCCTTCCAGAATTCAGTAAGAAATTAGAAAGCATAGGTAGGCAGGATGAGTTTGAGGCCTCTAGGAGTTTTTGTCAGCTAGAAAAAGAGTGTTGTATGGTAGGAGAAGATAGAATTCAGTAAGCAGAGAGGGAAAGATTAGGACCTGAGGTCCCTGGGTGAGGAAAAACACAGATTTTGGAACAATGCTGGGAGTGGCTGAACGCAACAGACACCCTCAGGTGTAAGGTTCCTGCTAAGAATGAAAGGACCCAGGGGTGCCTGGGTGGCTCAGTAGGTTGGGTGTCTGACTTCAGCTCAGGTCATGATCTCATGGTTCGTGGGTTCGAGCCCTGTGTCAGTCTCTGTGCTGACAGCTCAGAGTCTGGAGACTGCTTTGGATCCTGTGTCTCCCTCTCTCTCTGACCCTCCCCCATTCATGCTCTGTCTCTCTCTGTCTCAAAAATAAATAAACGCTAAAGAAAAAAAATATTTAAAAAGAATGAAAGGACCCGACTACTCGCCCTCAGGTTTCCCACAGGAATTGGACAAAAGACCCGACTAGAAATAAGCAGACCATAAAACCTATGACCCACAAGGAACAGTATGGCCGTAGACCATTGGAAATGAGCCAGTCAGGAATGGACAACCCAGCACCTAGAGTTATCAAGTCAATAGGGGTAAAACCCGAGAAAGAACAAGGGGGAAGGGAAGGGAGGGCTGACCAGAACCTTATGAAGCAAGGACCCTTAGCTAATGTCATGGGCCCTCACTTTCCAATGTCCCCTTTCTGTAAAAAGAGCTTTTAGACTGTTCTTTCTTTCTGATCTTCTGTCTACTCTAACAAATGTTTGCCTGCTACTCATTTCGTGCCCACCTCTTTGTTCTTCGAAACAGCAAGACAACGAATCCCCAGGATGAAAGTGAAAAATCCTGCAACAGTTGGACTCAACTCTCTTTTGGAGCTTTAAATCCAACATCTCAAAGACCTAATTCTGTGACTGACAGATTAGTAACCAAAACGGAAATCCCATTTCCTATATGCTTTATGTCCTTTATGATTATTGCAATATTCAACTGTCTCAAAAAATACTATAGGCTGAGGGAGAAGGAGCACACAAAATCAACGGTTAAAGTAACGATAGCAAGAGTAGAAAAGAGCAACATTTTTTGATCCTGCTAAGTGAATACATTTTTCTAAATATATTACATATGATTATTTTGCCTAACCTTCATAGTACCCTCTGTTGAGGCTGGATACTGATAATTTCCATTTACAGATGAGATCGAATCTCAAAGAATGTGTGTAAACTGCTCTCCAGTTTACCCCTAGAAGCGGAACCATTTGGATGCAAATCCAGGTCAGGCTAATTTCAGTTTCATTTCTTTTTCATGTTATTTTTCTGGTATTAGCAGAAACAAACAATTTTAAGTTGATGAGGAGGAGGAAATGGAAGAAAATGGCATTTTCAAAGAATGAAAACACCAAAGACAACCTGCCCCCTAGGCACACCCATGAGTGACCCCTTCGGCAAGATGAAGTGACTAGAAAATCTATTTTTTTAACTTTTTTTAAACGTTTATTTATTTTTGAGAGAGACACAGTGTGAGTGGGAGAGGGACAGAGACAGAGAGAGAGAGATGAAGAATCCGAAGCAGGGTCTAGGCTCTGAGCTGCCAGCACAGAGCCCGATGCCAAGCTTGAACCCATGAACCACTGAGATCATGACCTGAGCCCAAGTTGGCCACTTAACCGACTGAGCCACTGCGGCGCCCCTAGAAAATCTACTTAAGTGAGGATATATTCTCAGAAAATAAAAAGTGCAGATAAATATATTGATTTGTATGCAAGCAATCAGCTTACAAGAGCATGCTTTATTTAATTTGAATTTTTCATATTCACATTTTATTTAATTGTAAGACCATCTTCATGTTTGGGAAACTGCATTGCACAGGGAACAAGGGGTAAAAAAGGGTGTCACAGCTTTTATTGGATTCTGGAAAAGTATGGACTCCTAATATGAGACTGAGCCCACACTGGAGGGGAGGGTTGTTGAGCTATAGAAATTCAAGTCTGATAAAGTGAAAACAATTTTACAAACCAAGAAATCAATTGTCTTTAGGCATTTAGTCTTTTTTTTTAAGTTTCAGTTCAAAGATAGTAATGCTGCCTACATGTCAGAGACACTTAGAGCATGTTTTAGTGTTCTTTTAAAGACATGGCCTATACATTTCCTCTGAATAAGATTTTAAAAATTGTATCAGTCATAGTCCAACTTTTCAGAGCAAAAAACCAAAAGGACGTTTATTCCAGGGATGGTAGGGACCCGGAAAACCAAATCAATTTCCCACTGAGACGTTATTCATGTTGCTAGGGAAGACATGATAATGGTCATAATGGAGTGTGATCAAAGGGTTAAAATAAATGAGAAGAATTTAAAAAAAAAAAAAAGAAGAAGAAGACCCAGAGGGAAAAGAAAGCCACAAGAAAATAGGTCCACTAATGAATGAGGAAGGGCATGAAATTAATGATGGCTCTAAAACGGCTGAGTTATTGAACTCATTTTTTAAATCTGCCTTTAACAAGAGAAATGAAGCACAGAAATATAGACAATTAGGGAGTAATGAAGACATTGCAAAAATTGCTCTGGCCAACACGACGATAAGGGAATTCCTTACTTGGCAGGCATTGAAAGGCCCACATCACCCTGAGTTATTCAGGGGGCTGGCCAGCATGTTTATGGACCCACGCATGTTTATGCTCAGAAAGTGAAAGAATGTTAGCATGTTAGAGAATATGGAGAAAATAGACTCTTGAAAGGTATTGGAAACTTCTGCCTGGGAAGGTAACTATCAGTAAAGTCTAGCATATGATACTGTTGAAAAATTTTAAGAATGGGAAACAGGCAGACGGCCTTCAAAAAGAATAGAGCAGAACATATGAATTCATAGCTTTGCCAGCACAAACCCACAGAAGAAATTGAAAGGAAAAAGCAAAAAAGCAAAAGTCGAACATTAGGACGTTAGGATCACTTTTGATTTGGTGAGTCACCCAATTGTGCATGAAAAATTAATCAGAGTGACTCAAAGAAAAGCGATTTAATCATGGTTTTGGAAATAGGTCGAAGATCATCATGAGTGATGAAAACATACGGCAAATTGTATAACTGACTAATGGGGCTCCGTTTGGGCTAGTATTGGTTCTGTTTTGTTTAAAGGCTTTGTTTTTATGATTAGCAAAATGATTAATGAATTGTTTAAAGGGTTTTAAAATGGTGTTATTCTCTTCAAGTCAGGGGACATTTGCAAAACCCACAAAGAGGCAAAAAGATCAAAGCAGGACTGTAAATCTCTAAGTGGAGGCTATGCTAAAATATGTGGGGGGTGGGGGTGGAGGGGGTTGAGAGTTCTCCAGAACTCAAGGGTCTTAGCTAGAGAATTATGCAGCCATCTACAGTTCAAATGAGGCAGAAGGCCAACACTTGTGGCAGCAGCAATGATGAAAGAGACCCCTGTTTGTTTCCCCTTCATCTCCGCTGTGCTCAAAGTCCCTCAACGCTTGAAAGACTAGTGGGTGTCTTTTCTCATCTCATCGATAAGAAGTATGGGAGAGGCACCTGGGTGGCTCAGCCAGTTCAGCGTCCAACTCTTGGTTTCGGCTCAGGTCATGATCTCATGGTTGGTGAGATTGAGCCCCACACCCGGCTCTGTGCTGACAGTGCGAAGCCTGCGTGGGATTCTCTCCCTCTCTCTGTCTCTCTCCCTCTGCCCCACCCCTGCTCTGTCTCTGTTTCTCAAAATAAATAAACAAAAATTGGAGAAAAAAAGCATAGGGAAATATTGCATCTCGGGAAATACAGATTCATAGCAGTGCCATTTGAAAGAAAAATGGGCACAAAAGAACGTGCCACTGAGCAAGTAAGCATTAAAAAATCAGCAGCTTTGAGAACCTTAGTGAGTTCTGGGTTCTGGGCCACTTTGCAGAAATTTAGAAGTGCCCAAGTTAAAAAGTGGGAAGATTAAGAAAAGGCGGACCGGAGGAGAAAACTTCTGGTTGAGTTGGTGCAAATAAACACTGATTAACAGGAAAATATAAAAATCACAAGATTTGAAATGGGCCATAAGGAAAGAGTAAGCAGTGGTGATTTATCATTGCTGAGAAATAACTCTAGGCATCTAAAGAACACCTGCTGTTGCCTGGGAGAAGTAGGATGTGATGTCAGTGACTTAACCCAGAGAGTGGCCTGGGGGGCCTTCCCATGCATGCCTCTTGTATTTCGTTCATGAGATGGAAGGTAGGTATTCTGACTGCCCAGTTCAAGACATTTAAGTCTCTGCTATTGATGAGAAGGCACCCCTCCTCAAAGAAGATGCATTATGTGTTTTCCTTCCTTTTTGTATCACCAAACCACTCCCGCGGTGTTGACGAGAGCTGTACCTTACCAAATACTTGCGATGTCTTTCCCTGATAAGGAGCGACGTTGAACATCTTTTCATGTGCCTGTTGGCCATCCGGATGTCTTCTTTAGAGAAGTGTCTTTTCATGTTTTCTGCCCATTTCTTCACTGGGTTATTTGTTTTTCGGGTGTGGAGTTTGGTGAGCTCTTTATAGATTTTGGATACTAGCGATGTCTGAGACGCTGACCATTATCACCGCCACCCATGCCACCCCTCCAGGGCGGGCATTGTTATCGAAGTACCACGATAAGGAAAAGGACAGAACCTTTAAGAGCATTTCCAGTATCACATCGTGAAGAGGTGACGGGACTGGGCAGCAAACCCAAGTGACAGGCTCCAGACGCCCTTCTCTTTACTCCATCCACCGAGACTCCCTTCCAGGGCAGAATATTCTGTTCCTCTCATTCTCTGTAAAATCTATGGCGTGGCGCTTTCTGACATGGGTCTCAATCCGACGGAGTTCTACCGTGTTCTTGGCAGAGTCAGTGATCTCAAGTGGAACAGCCCAAAAGGATTGTTGGTGATGAAGACACTCACTCCCCTGAAAGGTCTGTATCATATTGGTCCAGAGGTCACAGCTCTGACCATGGCCTTTGACTACCTGCCCTTGATTCGAGGCATCCGTGGCAGTTCTATGAACTCAACCAGTGCCTGTAACTCCCATGGGCAGTTTGGCAGTAATTGCTGTGCTCAACAGCTATGTTTTCCCAGAACAAAACTCAGCAAGAGAGAGGGGACTTTTTGCCTTGTATCCCTTGCACGGCCATCTGTATACACACGACAATACACCGGCATTCATCTTGGTAGCCTGAGATTTCAAATTCTTCATTCAAGGTTTTGGGTGTTTGTGACAGACATCGAATTTACTCAGAACATTCGTTGAGGGAGACCTAGATGTCACTGGGTTCCTTTGAGGCTCAGTATCTTCCTGAGCATAGCTTCACGTGAGACTATAATGTCAATTAAGCAAACAGTTCATTCATTCATTCATTCATTCACTCATTCGCTCATTCAGAGAAACATTATACTTCTCTGTGGGGAGCTCTGACAGTGTTTCAGGCATGATATCCGTCTTGGGACACAAAGACAAAAGCAACAGACTCTGGGCGTCCTCATTCTTCACTGGTGAATCTATTAAATTAAGACGCATTTCGCAAAGATTTACCGTTGTTTGTCAAAACACTAAAACTTACTCGTGACTTACCTATTATATAAAGTCAATTCAAGGTTTTCTTTTTCATAAGGCAATTTTCACTCCCATGACTCTAATATGCTTTCCTAAATGGGGAAGTGACTGAGTTCCTAACATAGTATAAGAAATAGCTTATAATATTGAATATTCCCCCGGGAGTGTACTGCTTACCTGAACTCTGTGGTGAAAACGGAAACAAAATGAAGTTGAAAACGCTGGTTGTTGGGAACAAAGATTCGTATTGTGCACGAATGACATCAGAGCCAGAAATGGGATGGTATACAAAGCACTCTGAGAGCAAGGAGCAGTGGTCCACCATCAAGGACTCAGGATGACGAACCCTACCATTGCAATAGCCTAGGGCAGGGAGCTGGATTGGTATGACGGATTTAAGCAGTGCGGCACAAAGGTTATGGGCAAGGCGCTGGAATGAACTGAGTGGGGGTGTCTGAGGGCATTTTCAAATCATGCTAAACATATTTTGGACTGCATGACATAGTTACTGGCAAGCCTGCGAAAAACTGTAGAAAATTTCTAGAAGCCACTGTTTTCACCAGGCTTCTTTTCAAGTGTATTTATTTACCTAGAGAGAGAGAAAGAGAGAGCATGCGAAAGCACGCAGGAGGGGCAGGGAGAGAAGGAGAGAGAGAGAATCCTAAGCAGGCTCCGCACTGTCAGCAGGGAGCCCGATGCAGGACTCAAACTCACGAACGATGAGATCATGACTGGAGCCGAAATCAAGAGTCGGTCGCGTAACCCCCTGAGCCACCCTGGTGCCCCTGGTGCCCCATAAAGCTTTTCAAACCGCAATTATGAGCTAGGTCATCCAGGGCAGAGCGGCTTCTAGGTTCTCTGAGAGTCAGTTCTCATTCTGAGGCAGGTAAGTCCCAGACTCTGAACTCGCTCCACGTCAAGGGACACTTGAGTCTAATCCACCGCGATGCCCAATGCCAGGTTCCTCATTCACTGTCCCAAGTGTAAAGTCTCAAGCCTTCAGTCCTCCACCGCACCTCGACCCAAACCATTCTGGGTGCTCTGCCCTACCCGAAGCCTTTGAGGCCTTCTCCAACTCTCAGATAGTTTTCTGTGTCCTTGAGGCTTCTGCTCCTTTACTAGAAAATTCTCATAGGTTCTTAACCCCTTATCTGAGTGTATTTGCATTAACTGAAATATGGCTTTTACCCAGTACACCTTCTCGTGCTGCACTTCTCCCCTATCTTACAGAAGCCTGGACAATTTGTCACGGGTCAGATTTGCAAGCTACAAAGGGGAGACTTCTGGATTTTTAAACAGTTTACATTTAGCCCAGGTCAGATCAGGGAGGCCAATAGGACCAACCTATTTAAGAAAGCCTATGTAGGCAGAGAGGGTCTAGAAATTAGGAAATCAGATAGTCTGTAAAAGCAATAAAAGTTAACAGATTTGAATCCTAATTGTTAGTCATTAATTCTCTTCCATTCTAGGATCTCATGACCTCGGTATAAAGTTCATACTTAAGGAGGTTTGTTTTGGGAGGCAAAGAGAAGCATGAACTATTCA
The DNA here is from genome assembly GCF_014898765.1 of Herpailurus yagouaroundi. NCBI lineage: Eukaryota > Metazoa > Chordata > Mammalia > Carnivora > Felidae > Herpailurus > Herpailurus yagouaroundi. Next base: position 3,756,219 of record NW_024412400.1, read on the forward strand.
TATTAATACGCTGTAAAATCTGCTGTAATTGAAGTATAAATACATGTTACATGAACACACAGACACACACACACACACACACACACACACACACACACACACAAAAGGTTAGTAAAAGACCAGTTTGCTTTCAAAGAGGTCCATTTTGAAAACTGAGTCCTCATAGTATTAGGTTTCGTGCTATAGCCATAGTGAATTCCCACCAGTTCCCCAATGTGTCAAAATCTGTGTTATTCCTTCTCTTCTGTCTGAAACCTTCTTTTCCATTCAACACCTTTACTTGCTTGGCTGAGTCCTACTCACTTTGTAGATTACAGCTAAGATGTTACTTGTTTCTGGAAGCCTGACTTGATTCACCAAGTGAAGATTAGATGCCTCTAATATGAACTCACCTACAATTCATATTTTCTTTTTCCTTAATCCATGCCATGCTATCCTGCCATTATTTGTTTCATGATCCTTGATTTCCAACACCCGGATCAATGCTTGGCATCATCAGTGTTCAATAAATATGTGCTGAATGACTACGTTAGTTGATCAAATAAAAGATACAATGGATGAATGGATAAAATCAGTAAATTGATGTGTATATATATATATTTTTTTTTTTCCTGGCTTCTGAGTGTGAGTCATACCAGAGAAAGTTATTGTGTATGAGAAGAATGGAGTCAAAAGGACTCAGTATCTGACCAAGGGAAACATACAAAAGTCATATCATATCTATTCTTTTACCATTCATTTATCAAATACTGACTAAATCCCGAGCTGTTATCTCAAAAATAACCCTTTTTGAAAACTGATTCAAACATGTTTTAGATGCTTATTATTTATGTGACAAAGTATCCCTGCTACTTTGCTCCAATAATTTGTTGTTTTTCATGCTTGTTAGAAGCAAATGACCAGCTTAAACCATTAAGAATTCACACCAGCTTTATATATAGCACATACGTTAAAAGCTTGATGATATTTTTTTTCTCTTTTCTTTCAAAGGAATTTTAAAGCATGGGAATAATTGTCAAACTAGGCCCAATTTGCACTTTTCATGAAAAATTAACCTGTGTCTGCAGATTCAAAATAAGTGATGGCAAATGAATAAGGAAATTAGCTCTGTTCTATCTATGTGCAGGTCTCATTGGTAGTATGAAGGTCAGCATTCAGTTCAGCTCCATCCCTGGGATTGGAGGAGAGCTCCGTCAATACACTGGATGCTATGGAAGCTCCACCAGACGCTAAGAATTAGTTCAAGAGTTGAAATCTTGTTTCACTCAAGAATTTTTGTTTTTTTAATCAAGGGGAAACTAGGCACATGCAAAGAGCATTACTTCCTATAAATCAGAGTGGAGCTTCCGGAAATCTATTCCTATAGAATAAATTGTCTTGAAGACAGAGGAAGGTTTGCAGGTGGAAATAGGATCTCTGAGCATACCAGATTCCATTCCTTATGAATCCCGTCCCTTGCGGGCACCAGTGACATCATTCTCCCTGAGTTGGGAATCGGTTCGCCACCTGGCCACAAATGACTTACTGATAATGCTTGCCATGCTTACCAAGGGGTGGATGCAAGTTTTTCATCCAAAGAAGCATGTAAATCTCTCTGGGAATTTGTGTAGTGCTTTGATCAGTGCAGAGACAGAACAAAAGTGGAGAAAAAGCCTACACGTCAACTTATTAATAAGGGTGTTAATAAGGGTGATATATACAGGCTAAGCTACATTTGGATTGCTTATAAATTAGGTGAGGTTCCCCATTCCAAGTACAACCAACTTGCAGCTTCTGTTTCCAGGTTATATTCCAGTAAGACCCCTCTTACAATAGGTTGGATTGCAGATCCTAAACCTTGACTTGTCTTTGGCTTCTTGCACAAGAAACAGTTTATGTTAGCTCCACTAGGGGCCATGTTTATTTTTAGCAGCTCTTCTGAGTTTCTAGAATAACATGTAGCAAACCAGATCTCATGTGGCTGAAAAAAATTTCCCGGATGCCATGATGTCTGACAGTACAATGTAATTAGTTATGTTCTAGCATGTTTATAGTCTTTGCTAGAAGAGTGGAACTAAGAAGAAACTAAAATACTCTATGTAATATTTCATAATCCCCCCCATCGCCATAACAACACATACCCAAGCAGCTGGGTCATTAGTAGCATATTGAGAAACTCAGCCTTCCTTTGTGAACTACATTACATTCAATTTGTAGATGTTGGCCTTTCAAGGTCTCATACTCTTTTCCTTGAGAGGTTTTGGCAGCTCAGATCAGGATGCACCAACTTAAGATTTGGCAAAATGTTCCAGAGGGAACTAGACGTTACCAATATTTTTGACATTATGCATATCCCTGCCCTTGCTTCTATACAGACTCAGTAGACCAGGAAAATAAATTAAACAAATTAATCTTTTATACTATCTGAAAAACTGAATGAGTGGAGAGTGAGGGTTCTACCTAGGGAAAAAGCAATCCAGACAAGAGAGATCAAGGACGCGTGAATCTTAAGACAGCATATGGAATCTTTGACCAACAGCACAGAGATGTATCTTGCAAGAAAGGAGAGAGAAAAAGGAAGAGTCGAAGTGGAAGCTAGACCACAGAGGGACACCTATGTCTTTGTGAGGCTTTTGGCTGCTGTTCTGTGCAACATAAGAAGCTATTGAAACTTTTTGGTTTTTAATTGACCTGAAACTCACTTCACTTAAAATTAAACATTTCATTTTTTAAATTCACTTTTCATTGAAGGATAATGAAGGTACAGTGCTGTATTAGTTTCAGGTGTACAATGCAATGATTCAACATTTCTACATATTACTCAGTGCTCATTATGATAAGCATACTCTTAACCCTTTTATCTATTTTAGAGGGAACAATTCCCTGACATTTAGGACATTATGGTGTTGTGCAACCACCGCCTCTATCTGGTTCCAAAACATTCTCATCAGTCCAAACCAAGACCCTGAAAATACTAAGCAATTACTCTGCATGCCCTCAGCCCCTGGTAACCCCAATCCAATTTCTGCCCTATGGATTTAACTATTCTGGATATTTCATGTACATAAAGTCTTCCTGTGACCTTTGTGACTGACTTAGCGTATTGTTTTTGAGGGTCTGTTTGAGAATTTATCAGCACTTCATTTCTTTCTATGGATGAATAATATTACAAAGGAATATACAACGTTTAGTTTATTCATTCATGTATGGATGGGCATTTCTATTGTTTCCACCTTTTGGCTATTGTGAATAATGCTTCCATGAACACATTCATCTACAATTTTTGCTTGAACACCTGTTTTCAATTATTTTGGATATATACCTAGAAGCAGAGTTGCCCAGTTGCGTGATAACTGTATGTTCAACTTTTTTTTAAACATGAAATTTATTGTCACATTGGTTTCCATACAACACCCACTCCTCATCCCAATAGGTGCCCTCCTCAATGTCCATCACCCACTTTCCCCTCCTTCCCACCCCCCATCAACCCTCAGTTTATTCTCAGTTTTTAAGAGTCTCTGATGGTTTGCTTCCCTCCCTCTCTAACTTTTTTTTCCCTTCCCCTCCCCCATGGTCTTCTGTTAAGTTTCTCAGGATCCATATAAGAGTGAAAAGATATGCTATCTGTCTTTCTCTGTATGACTTATTTCACTTAGCATATGTATGTTCAACTTTTTAAGGAACCAAAACCTGTTTTCAGTGAGGGGTTCTTGGTCAGAGAAAGGACTTGATATAATCTGTGATTTAAAAGATTATTCTCAACGCCATGAGGAGAATGGCTTTCAGAGGATCAAGGCAGAAACAATGACACAGTTCAAGACTTAGCTGTAACCACCTGCCTTGAAGAGGCACATAAGCAATGGAGAATAGAGAGAAGTGCTCCAATCTGGGGAATTAGGAAAGAGCTCACAGATTTGTTGATGGTTTGGAAATAAGGGAAAGAAAGGTGGGAAGGATGTTTGTGAAATACCTGACTTGAGGAATTACAAGATTGAAATGGCCAATGACTTCTAAAAGGGAAACTGTGGAGTACTAGGTTTAAGGGATAGAACCAAGGGTTTGGTGTTGCCTATCTTAAATTAACCAGATCTCTTCAACATCTTTATCAGAAACCTATCACTATGTAACAAGCCACTACAAAACTTTGTGTGTGGGGGAGGGGGGGGGGGGGTTAGGAATCTTTGTGTTAGCAACTGAGTCTGAGCTCAGTTGAGTAGTTCCACAGGCTTCACATGGGGTCACTTGTGGTTGCAACAGGTTGGTGGATTAATTGGGGGCTGGTTGACCTAGGATGCCTCAGATGGGATGGATCATTCTCCTCCTCAGATGGGATGGGTCATCTTGTCCTCCAACAGACCATCTCAGGCTTTTTTATGTGGAAATTTCAGGGAAAGAAGAGACAGTGTGGAAACTGAAGTTCCTTTGAGTTCTTGGCTTGCAACTTCCATAAGGTCACTTTCACTGCATGCAACTGGTCAATAAAGTCACAGTTTCAACCAAGATTCATTGCGGCAAAGAAGATCCAACCTCTTGATGGGGCCATCAGGATCACCTTCCAAAGAGGTATACAAAGCCAGAGTAGAGTCAGTGGCTTTTTTAAAATGGCCTAATCTATCACACCATCGAAGTTGAGATATTGAAAACATAATCAGTTCTGAGTTCCTAAAGTTCAGGAGGGGAGGCTGGGCTAATGAATGAATGGAGATTGATGAAGAAGAGAATCTTCCCAAATGCTGAGCCCCGATGTTGTCCGAAAGTTTAAAACACCATGAAATAAGGAGGAGACTGAAAAGTGGATCAGCAACGTAAGAGGAAACCAAGTGACAGTTGTATCCAGGAAGTTAAATTTGGCATAGAAATACACTATGCATTTGTTGTTTATGCAGTGCATGGTGGCTTTTCTGACAGTTAAATATCTTTGAAATTACCTGACCAACATAGTGACTGCTTTCTCTCTAGCCCTAGGCTAAGAGAGGGACAGTGGTTTATGTGAATACCAAAATTCTTCCTGTACTAAGCTCATTAAAAGATCTGAACTTCCATTAATATCCAGGGAAAGTAGGCCAGAAATTGTCTGCAATGCTAATGGGAGCTACGAATTTGAATTTTCATTGAAGTAATAAGGCCATGTGTTTTTAAACAGTGGTAAAACTCCTTGGTGAGGGCGATTGAAAGACATTCACTTTATAACCATGTTGAAAAGCATAATATTTATTAAACATCATCCTATACATAACATTGTTCTAGGTCCTCCCAATTATGCAAAGTTGAAGGAAGCACTTGATCTTGTTATTCAATGGCTTGCCATTTAAATAAGGCTACATAGATGAGACAATAAAGTCTATAAATTGCTAATGAGAAGAGTGATCATAGTCACACAGAGACATATCTATGCAAATCATGGAAAGATATACTTAGCAATAGAGTATAGAAGAGAAGGACCAGGGAAAAAAAAGAGAGAGAAAGAGAAAGTGAGTAAGCATTAGGGGGCCAGAGCAAAATCCCTACCAATTTGTAGTGTCTATAAACACATCTCTTAGTCTAATAAAAGGACCAGTTGCCATTTATGGTTTTTTACCATTTTTGGAGCACCATTCTAAGGACAACCATACCAATTCATATCTCATAGCAACCCATAAGGTACAAGACATTGTTTTGTGCCTACACCACGTCAATTGGCCCACTTGTGTTTTGTGCCCTTGGTCAGCATTGCCCACAAAAGCCTGCTTCCGTGGCTCTCTGTTTTCCTGCCCCTCAGACTACTTCTGAAGGCTGAGACCCACCCAGCACATATGCAGACACAGGTTGGGACAGTCCTCAACGAATGGGGGACAGGAGTCACTGGATAAATACCTCGGCTTTCCTCCTTTTGGAGGGATCATTTTGAGATGCGTTCTATGTAGTTTCTCACACAATCCCTAGAGCGATTGGGCTTTAGTTGTCTACACAGAAACTAGCTTAGCAATTTCCCTTACCTTTTCTTCCCTTACTGTTTCATTGACCTACCTTCCTCACTCTGCTTTCTGTATTAACTATACCCCAGTCCATGTGTCAGTCACTGTTTGTGGAGAACCCAAATTAAGGCAGGAAGGAATTGTTCCACAGTTTAACAGATATGAAAAGCAAGTCCCAAACATTTAAGAACTTGATCAAAATCATCTGCAGAAGTTATTAGAATCCAGATTGGCCCCTCATTTTCCAGCATAACACAATACTGGATCTCTCAGAATCAAGGTTTTCATTATTTATTTTTTACAGATAATAAAATATTTACAGACGGCACTGTGAAATTCTATGATTCCAAATGATAATATCTTATGCATAAAATAAGGAAGATATATTTCCTTGATATGAAATGAAGACCTATAACATTGAGAAAACCTCCCTCCTATTCTCAAAATAAATTATTAAAGGAATATTCTCATATTTCAATCCCTGAATGTTTTATTCCGATAGATAATGCATTGAAAGACCCCATTTTTAGGATTTTTGAAAGGTTTTTCTTTGTGATCTCTAACTTCTGGTTAAGATCCTTCCTCCTGGATTCACAAGGACTTAGATGACAATTGTAGCCTGAATTTACATACTATTTTATTGTTTAACGTGCTTGCACCTATGTTATTTCCCTCAAGTGTTGCAACAACATTATGAGGTACATAAAATCATTTTACAGATGAGGAAACTTCATTGCAGCAATTGAATCTTGGCCCCACTCATGTACATGGCATATGGCAGAACCAGGTAATGAATCCACATCTTCCTGTAACCCGAGGCAGGGCTTTGTCTCCTGTAGCATAGCCGTTAATGAAGTCTTTGCAGCCACTGCTGAGGAAAACAGTAAAGAATAAACTCTCTGGGTGGGCCAAGTGGAAAGGAGGTGGTTTAGGAGCGTTTATAAAGAGTTTCCCGTGACTTGGTGTCTTTTAGTCTCTGCCTTTCCAAAGTCCATTCAGATGCATGGAGAAATTGGGTTCCAGTAGAAGGTACAGAAAAGCAACAGTATGGTAGTACCAGGTACTCAAGTTCTAGACCCTGACTCCAGTGTTAGGCAATTATTCAACTCCACTGGAAGTTCCTACCACTTAACACGTCTTCAGTCTCTTCGCCCTCAGTTTCTTAATCTTTAGAGTGATACTGACAATGCTGTTTCAAACAAGTGTGTCAATGAACTTAACCTTCAACCAACAGAGTCAATTCATAAATGGCTGTGGTCATCTTTGGCTAATTTCAAGCTTCTGGTCCTCCACACACGTGAAAGGGAGATAGCAAGAATCTGTGTCCGATTACTTCACATTAGCCCTTTCTTAAAAGGCAGGGAAATGACTTTCCAATTAATTTTTTCAATCTGAGCAGATGTACAGAGCAAGATTTTCTACGGTCTTCACCTCTTTACCCCCACCCGAGGAGTGAAAAATCCTTTCTATCTGTCTGCATGGCATTTTAAGTGCCATATTAACAAGCCAACAGCAACCCCCACTCTTTTACCTAATCTACGATATCCCCAGCTGTGTTCTAATCTGTTGATTCCAAGTCTTTTTTTTCTCTGCAGGTTATTGATACTTTTCAAAACATTTTTTTTGGTAAAATACACAGAATATTTGTCTTCTCAACTGTTTCTAAATTGGCAACTCAGTGGGGTGAAATACATTCACGTTGTTGTGCAACCATCACCATTGTTCATCTTCATAAACCCTTTTGCTCCGCAAAATCAATACTTTAATTTTTTTTAACGTTTATTTATTTTTTGGGGGACAGAGAGAGACAGAGCATGAACGGGGGAGGGGCAGAGAGAGAGGGAGACACAGAATCGGAAACAGGCTCCAGGCTCTGAGCCATCAGCCCAGAGCCTGACGCGGGGCTCGAACTCCCGGACTGCGAGATCGTGACCTGGCTGAAGTCGGACGCTTAACCGACTGCGCCACCCAGGCGCCCCAAAATCAATACTTTATACCTTCTCCTCTCACACCAGCCCAGACAACAACCATTCTACTTTCTGTCTCTGAATTTGACTACTCTAAATACCTCCTATAAGTGAGATCAGGCAATATTTATCTTTTTGTGACTGGTTTATTTCACTTAGCAAAATGTCTTCTAGGTTTATCTACACTGACACATGTATCAAAGTTTCTTTCATTTTTTAGGGCTAGGTAATATTCTACTGTGTACCCATTCATCCACTGATGATGCTTGGCTTGCTTCAACCTCTTGGCTATTGTCCACAGTGCTGCTCAGAACGTGGTTGTATAAATATTTCTTCTAGATCCTACTTTCGGCTCTTTTGGATTGTAGAAGTGGAATTGCTACATCATTTGGTAGTTCCGTTTTAATTTTTTGAGAAAATTCTGTGCTATTTTTGAGATGCATCTTTTTTCATTCCCACGGACAGTACACAAGAGGTGTGAGGTGATAGTTGATTGCAGTTGTAATTTGCAATTACCTAGTGATTGCTAATGTTGAGCATCTTTTCACATGTTTGTTGGCCATTTGTATATCATTTTTGGAGAAGTCTCCATGCAACTCCTTTGCCCATTTTTTTAAAAATGTGGAAAACTTCATGCATTTATATGTTTGTCCTTGCACCAGAGCGTGCTAATCTTTTCTGAGTCTTTCTAATTTTAGTAGATGTGATACCAAAGCGAACCTAAGTTGTTGATTCTTGATTTGCATTTGTAGTGTTTCATTAACACTTTCCTCTTCTCAACAAACCACCATTCCCCACTATGCACCTACACTCAATACAGTTTTCCACAAAAATTAGAGAAGGAGATTTGTATGCATTCTTAAACTTATTTCTTGTTCATGTTCACATCAGTGGCTCTTTCCATTGCTTGCTTACTGATGGCCTTTGAGTTTTATTTTTCTTTTGTTTTGTTTTGTGCTTGTTCATGTCACTAAGTTTAGGGAAGTGGAAAATTTTAAGGTCTGGCTTAATGATGCCACCTTAAACAGCCTGATGAAGGTAGAGATGAGTAAGGAGCAATATTTCAACCCTGTGTCTAAACAGGACATTAATCTTGCCCTTTTTTTACAATTTTTAATCAGAAGTTCCTAATTTTCTCACCATTGATGTAAAAATCATTTATGCTTGTAGCGCAACCAACATAAATCATTAGCACACAAAAGAATAGTAAGCAACCTTTAATCAATACACTTCCTTCTATGAGACACGGTGGAAATGAAAGAATACAATTTGTCATTGATCAGGAGTCTCGCCAACATGTATCCAGGGCCCCATGTCTTCCCAGTACTTACTTTGCTCCAACCAGGCTGACCTTCTCTACGTTTTTCAGACAAACCAAGGTCATTTCCTTCCCATGAACTTTGCGCATCTTGTTTCTTTTTATCATTTCATCATTTCATTGAGATTTTAGCTCGATGCCACCTCTTTGGAGGCCTCCTGACACCTAACCTAATGGTGCTGTCTCCTGGACAGTCACTTTCTATCATTTTATCCACTTGGTTTTCTTCACAGCACAAATGACTTTCTGAAATTGTCTTATTAATTATTCACCAGCATGATGTTTATTTTCAGCCACCTTCCCTCATTTTAATATATGTTCCATGATTGCAGAGGTCTGTGTCTTTGGTTTACTTCTATATCCTCAGTGCCTGAAACGGTGCCTGTGTAGTGGCGAATGTTTAATAAACATATGTCGAATGAATACCTGGTGAGGATGTTGATTAGGGGTCAAAATTTTTTTCTGTAAGGGGCCAGATATTTTAGCTGTGCAGGCCATTTAGTCTCTGTTACAACTGCTCAAATCTGCTGCTGCAATGCAAAAGCAGCCATTAAATAATACCAATAAATAAATAAATAAATAAATAAATAAATAATTAGCTTGACTAATATTGTGTTGCAATAAAATTTTATGCACGGAAACAAGGAAGGGGCTAGATATACAGGATATGCAGGACGTGGATATACGGATATACGGATAGATACAGACTGCTTGAGTAGAGTAGATCATCTCTTGTCAATTTTCATGTCGGAGCACACTTGGATGTTGAGTCATTCATTTTGGCTAATGTTTGGCCCCCACCAATATGGTAATAACAAAAATCCAAAGATAAAGTTGAATTTACTTCTAAATTATAAGCAATAATTGAGATAAAGATAATATTCCGGATTTTCTCTGTAGTAGTGTGACCCTTGTTCAATCGGCAGCTTCAATGGAAAGAGGAAATTGGTGTTAAAGATAACATGTTGAGGGGCGCCTGGGTGGCGCAGTCGGTTAAGCATCCGACTTCAGCCAGGTCACGATCTCGCGGTCCGTGAGTTCGAGCCCCGCGTCGGGCTCTGGGCTGATGGCTCGGAGCCTGGAGCCTGTTTCCGATTCTGTGTCTCCCTCTCTCTCTGCCCCTCCCCCGTTCATGCTCTGTCTCTCTCTATCCCAAAAATAAATTAAAAAAAAAAAAAAAAGATAACATGTTGATGGGAGGGATGGTTTGACATCATCGTTCGTATCCAGCAGGGGTTCTCGTACTTGAGCGTGATTCCAAACGAGCACCGATGGCCAGACTGCACCCACAGAGTTACTGGGCTAGTAAATCTGGGGTGGTGCCTGAGAGTTTCTGTTTCTTTCTCGTTCTGGGTGATGCTGATGCAGATGGGGCAGAGGCTGGAAAGTGGAGAGGAGATGCGTGTCAAGATGTGACCGAGGTGACACAGCTGAGACATGGTCTGCATGATAGGAGGGGCTGTGGAAACGAGAAGCAAGATACAAATGAGAGGGAATTATCCAGAAGAGTCGCATACACAGGGGTTAATTTATGGAAAAACTGAATTTCGGGGAAAAAGATGAGCTGGCCCTTGGGGGATGTATGAAACAAGAAGAGAGGAAAGCCTCAGAAATTCTAAATTATGTCTAACTATATTTTCTTCTTTAACAGAAGTACCAGACTCTAGTCATCTGTCTGCACTTGATGAAGCATGGCCCTTAATGATACACTTCCTGATATTACATTGGATAAAATGAGCCAATCCCTTTGACAATGTATGGTTAACACCTGGTTTTATGAGTGTAGGCAAAGGATCCTGACACATGTGCAAAACAATGTGAAGGACGATGGTTCATGGTGGCAGTGTTTTCCCTCAGCTGCATCCCATTGACAGACATGGCAGGATGGACAGGTTGATGTTTCTCACATAGAACTGGAGGAAATGTGTTAAATGAGAGAATGTTTGTGACATGGTGTAGTAAAAAGTTAAACCTCATCTTGTCAGAATCAAAAACACACACACAAATAAATCTAGCTCTTTTCCTAAGAGAAACAAACAACAGATGCAGCTAAAAGATATCAATACTAAGATGGAATACACAAATGTAAATGTGTATATAATTTCATTAAGTATAAATGGACCAGTTTCCAATTAAAGGGAGAGAGCTTGAGACTGGCTTAAAACATTAAAATTAAAAGTTAAAAAAAAGGCAAGACTGAACTGCATGCTGTCTATATGATAAGTTGAGAACAAAAGAATAGAAGAATATGGCATACACATTATAACAATAAGAAAAAATAATAGACAAAATATTCTTTAAGATAAGGCTTATTAGCCGAAGTAATATTCTATCATGATAAAAAGGGAAGTTTACCAGGAAGATATACTGATATTGAATGTGAATATACCTAATAAGAGAGCTTCAACATACATAGAGCAAAAACTACCAGAATCAAAGCGAGAAATAGAAAAAAACCTACAATTGAACGTATTTTCAATTAATGAGTCATTATAATCCATCAGTTATTGTTGGAATACCTAAACAAACAGTTCAGCAAGTACATAGTGTGTGTAACACATTCAGCTCGAATTCATCGATGCTTAAAGAATCTCCTCCTGAAAAATGAAACTTTTGGAGGAAAAGCAATAAATTCCCAAATGGATCTCCACATTTCTTATTTTCTGGGCATATCAAACATGGCTATAAGGGTATGTGTCCTCTTTGGGACCTCTGCACCTTCTATAGCCCACCTCCTACTGAGAGCTTTCCTAAGACTTGCCAAAAAAAATGATAATAATAATAACAGAATTTTCAGATGAAACTAATGGTCTTTGGCAACTTAATTTCTTCAAAACCTTATTAGCTTTCTTATCTTTTACTCCCAGCCAGCTTCATCTATAAGTGACCACACCAAAAGTTGTTTTTGACAACATACTCAGATGGCTTTTATCTACTTGCTTTCCAGTTCCCTTATACAGCTCAATAGCAGATACCTTGAGGAGATGAGGCCTGAATACAGCACATCTCCAAAATTATCATGTTATTGAAGTAATAATTCTCATCCTGTCTTTGTCAAAAACACCTTCTAAATGTACAGCTTCTAGTTCATTCCTGAGCCACGTAATTGTGGATGGAAGTCCTGTATCCAAAATAACTACGTTTTTAGCTATTGACAAAAGAGAGAAGTTCTGCTTAACAAGGGCTTCATTCATTCGTTGCTGTGAAACAAACTACTTGCAAAGGACAATTACATTAAGTTACATAATGTGTGGGTTAGGAATGTGGCAAGGGCTCAGACGAGCAAGTCTTCTGCTCCCTGTTGTATCCACTGGAGACGTTCAGTGCTGTTTCACCGGCAGGTGGATTTGTCAGAAGGGCCCAAGATGGCTTCATTGATATGGCTGTTGTCTTCAAGGCTGATCTTAGCTAGAACCTCTCCCTATCAATGGAAGCATAAGGCTTCTTTGTATTACCTCTCTAGAAAAATGGGACATTTTTCAGGTGGCTCGGGTCTCCAAGAGACCAAGACAGAAACAATCAGTCTTCCTCAAGGCTCCGAGGCTCAGAACCGGCATGGAATCACTCATGTCGAAATCAATGCCAAAGGAATATTCTCCATGTTGCCTATGTCTTGCATTAGAGATAGGTTTGTAAAGGGGCCATCTTGCCACATACCTAAGCATACAGGCAGAACTAACCAGACTAGCATATGCTCACGAAAGGGCTCAAGGCTTTGTGAAGCAAGTCAGCATGCTCAGAAATAGCAACCAAATAGCAACCAGACTTGGCAACCAAATAGCAACCAAATAGCAACCAGGAAGCATGAAGTTCTGCTTTTCTGATCATTTCATTCCGAACAACAGGAAAAAGAAGAACCATTGCCCATGTGCTCAATTACTCAAACAGTAGTCTAAATTATACCTTATTTTGGAGATTGAGAAGTGGAGCACAGCCATATGTGAAACCCCATATGAGTGCAATCCAGAGGAAAGGCTGTTCAGTTTGGGCATATGTTTAGATTTCATGCTTATCTCTAAACAACGCAGAGAATCTGGGATGCCTTGAACATGGACATGATCTAGTTGGGGCTACACAATCTTAAGTCTTTCACCTTGTATGTGAAATGTATCAACCACCCACCCTTTAACTTGCAGCGCCCTTAACTTGTTCCTTGTCTCAGCCCGCTGAGCCTTCCTGCTATATCCCCATCCTTCTTTTAAGAAGCTTATTATTATCATTAGTATTACTTTGCTTTAGTAAGAGGTGGGGAAAAAGTCTTCATTATGTAAAATGTGATATATAAATCTACGTGCAGTGCTTCTAAAAGTAGAACGTCTGCCAAGTTCTCTAGCAACGTTACCAGTGTATAATTAAGTACTCTTTTAAACTATAGTTTATGTTTATGTGAAGGGAGAGTGCGGAACTCAGAAATAGTAGTTGTTGTGGGGTGGGCTTTTTTTTTCCTCTGTATTTTTAAATTATATGTTGGATTCTGTTTTTGACAGCTATGACTTTTTTTAAGCTTATTTATTTATTTTGAGAGAGAGAGAGAGAGCACGTAAGCACGAGTGGGGATGGGGGTGGAGAGAGAAGGAAAAAGAGACAACCCCAAGCAGGCTCCGCACAGCCAATTTGGACCCATTGCAAGGCTTGAACGCATGAACCGTGAGATCATGACCTGAGCCAAAATCAAGAGTTGGACACTTAACTGACTGAGCCCCCCAGGTGTTCTGGAAGCTATGACTTTTAAAGTAACAAAACCGGGGGTGCCTGGGTGGCTCAGTTATTTAAGCATCTGGTTTTGGCTCATGGTTTGTGAGTTTGAGCCCCATGTTGGGCTCTGTGCTGACAGCTCAGAGCCTGGAGCCTGCTTTGGATTCTGTGTCTCCCTCTCTTTCTGCTCCTTGCCTGCTTATGCTCTGTGTCTCTCTCTGTCTCAAAACTAAATAAACATTAAAAAAAAAAAAAAAAGTAACAAAACCGGATTTTCAGTTCTAGCAATATGGCGGTCATGGTGACCAGAACAATCCTTGTGAAACAAGGTACCTAAAAAGTCCTGAATAAAATATAAGCTATTATGAGATAGAACAGTCTACAGAAGCTAGAGATTTAGAGAGAAAGTAAATTTAGAACAGTACTGAGTACTGATGACAGAACATTTTCCAGAGCATCTGATTATCTCTGATGGCCTAGAGCTGAGTACTTACGTCGGTCTTTTTGTGTTAGACTGTAGATAAAGCCAGAGACCCTTGCAATGCTGGTGGGTTTCATACAAAACCTCAGTAGTAAGTCTGCCTTTGTGAAAGCCAAAACCCACAATGAACTGAAGGAAAAATAATCCAGAGGGAGATGGATAAGATAGCTGTATCTCATCCTTGATTTTGAATGGAGAGTAAATAAGTATAAATGTAGTTCATGTGTGTATGAGTGTATGCGTGTACATATACTTGCGATTTGCTAAAAATAGACATAAATGTAAATATTTGTGAATTAAAACCCTCTCAAAGACAGAAGTTTAGTTTCAGGTCATTCCACATTGGTTAAAGGCCCCTAAGTGAAGAGGAGAGGAAGTTAAGACTACTGTCTGGAGAAACATAACCCCAGGAGTCAAAGAGGTTTTACAGATAAGGTTTCAATAAGCTCACAATAGCAACAACAACAACTGTAATAAATAGAAAATATCAAATACACAAAAAACCAAGCCAGTATGAATAAAACTTATGGTGAGAGATGAAAAAAAAAAAGTGAGATCAGATATATTAGGATAGCAGATCTTGAATTTATCAGATAGGATATAGATATGTAATTAAAACATATTAGTCTGACTATTTAAGATTGTATTATAATGGGGTGCCTGGGTGGCTCAGTAGGTTAAGCATCTGACCTCGGGTCATGATCAGGTCATGATCTTGTGGTTCATGAGTTCGAGCCCTGCACTGGGCTTTGTGCTGACTCTGCTTCAGATTCTGTTTCCCTCTCCTTCTGCTCCTGTCCTGCTTGTGCTTTCTCTCTCTCTCTCTCTCTCTCTTTCTCTCTCTCTCAAAACTAAGCAAACATTAAAAAATTTAAGATTGCATTATATGTATGATGAAGGAATACATAACTATTAATTAACAGAGGTACTTGAAAAGTCGAAAATAGATCTTCTAACAGTTATATGCATATAGATACAGATAAATGTATAGTTTAAATTTCTTATTTTCCTTTCAATTTATGTAATATATATGTAATTGGAAAATGAGCAATCTAAAGAGCATGTTAGACAGAGTGAAAGAGAGAAATAGCCAAGTGTTGATATGTGTGATAATGCAGCAGACTACAGACATTAGAGATGAAAAAGTATATAAAAAATAAATGTTAAATGACACTGATGAGTGAGGACGAATGCAATTCTGAGAAGAAAACCGCAATGAGAAGGGTTAATATTTGAAAAAAAATTAACTGAAGATTTTCGCAAATTTACCTAAGAAGTAAATATTCAGATTCAAGATGACCAAAGAAGCCCTTAAACTCAATATAAAAAATATCAACTAAAATAAAATAATAAAAATAACTCTACAATACATCATAATTTAAGTTGGAACACCAAAGCAACAGAAACTCTAGAGAAAATTAGATGATAAGAAAACAAACAATAAATAAACTGAGAGCTGACTTCCCAAAAACATTAAAAGAAGACCCAAATCTGTCTGATGATATCACCAAAATATGGAGAGAAAAAAATTGCAAATCTACAGATATATTTAAACTGACGTTGGGGTAAATTGAGGCCATTTTAAAAAATCTGAGTTTTTTTTGTGTTTAAAGACACTCATTGATGAACTATCTGAAAATGTGCATCTGAGATGAAAGAAACATTGTTAAACAAAGGAAATAGTAAATATGTGAATGAATCTAAATAAATATTTACAGCAGCACTAAATGTCTCTTAGTGCTCAAAAATAACAAGGTAATGAGGCGCCTGGGTGGCTCAGTCGGTTGAGCCTCTGACTTCGGCTCAGGTCACGATCTCACGGTTTATGAGTTCGAGCCCCACGTCGGGCTCTGTGCTGACAGCTCGGAGCCTGGACCCTGCTTCGGATTCTGTGTCTCCTTCTCTCTCTGCCCCTCCCCTACTCACCCTCTGTCTCTCTGTCTCTCTCTCTCTCAAAAATAAACATTTTATTTATTTTTAATAAATGTTATTTATTGTAGGTGGAGACTATTACTTTATTATAATGACTCTGGGAAACCTGTTTTTCCTCTAGATGAGGTTTTAGGCTTTGTTCAAACCTTTTTCATATCTGTCAGCTCCTGATTCAGAGATGGTGGTTACAGCCTATGGCATAGAGTTACAGTTACAAACTAGGGAACTATTAATGGTTCAAACGTACAACAGTTCAAAACAGTACAAATGTAGAGGAAGTGGCTACAAATATTTTTTTAAAAATAAGGCAAAATTTAAATGTACACACCCTATAACATAAGGAAGGAAGGGATTCAAATAGTACTAAAGATATCTAAGGTCTTCATTAGAACTTTAGACTTGTCTAAATGTGTAAATTCTGCTTTATCTTTTCATTTGTTTTCCTCTCTGTTTCTTTTTGCCCATTTTCCTACTGAACTGTATTCAGTTTTCTTAACCCGGCCTACCACTTGACCATTCTATTTGTAAACATGTATTTCTGTACTCGGATATGGCATTTTTCATTTTTGGAATGTCCCTTTGGTTCATTAACATAGACTTCAATTCTATGATGACATTCATCCATGTTATCCACCTTTTCTTCTATTTCTTTTAACCTAATAATCATGATGTTTAAATGGCCTATGTATATTGTCAGCCCTTTCATTGATCATAATTATGCTTTATTTCTTTCTTTACATATCCAGTAATTTTGAATTTTATGCCAGACATTTTAACAAAAGAGCCATCTAAACTATAGGTATCCTTATTTGATCAGTGACAATTCTCTTTACTTTTGCTAGGGAAAGAAAGAAAGAAAGAAGTTGATAATGTTAATTCCCTTTTAAATTAATCTGATTCAAGGGTGCAGTATAATTTCAAAGACTCAGTCTTTTGAGTTTGCCCAATCTTTGGATGAGTCCAACCAGGGTTTTGACCCAGTCTTTCTGTCTCGTGGGTCTCAGTTGCTTCAGCCTTGAGGGAGTAGGGAACAGAGATGGAAAAGGGGAACCTGCAGGAGACAGTGCACTGTCATCTGTCATTCAGAATTTCCAGTTCAGGTTTCTGGTAGCCCAATCCTGTAGGTCTTTGTTTCTTAATAGACATAGGACCAGAAGAGATTATACTCTTCAGAAGCTTTTAACCTGAATCCATAGCCTTCCAAGCAGCCACCGCACCTGTCAAAAGTCCCATAGGAAAAACTGACCATGATTTGTATACTCTCCAATTTCTAACTCATCATGCTAACACCAGTACCTGTTAAGTAGTTTGCATATTTCTATAACCCCTAGCAGAGGTTCTTTGCCTGAGCAAACTGGGCCCTCAAATTGCACCCAGGAACAGAAAATTTTCTAAGACATTTCTTTTTTCTTATTTTACAGCTGGAGATTTCTAGCCTCAGAGATATTCTATCCCTTCTGAAATTTTAATTCTAATGTTCATTGCTTCCATAGCTATACAATGCCTTTAAGTTATAACATTTCCAATTTTTTTCTAGTTGGTGCAGGAAAAGTGTTGTTCTGCGATTAACTTCTACATCCTACCTAGAATTCTTGCATTTCCCTGTTTACAAATGATGGTGAGCAAATTTTCATGGATTTGCTGACCATTTGGACATCATCTTTCTTTTCTCTTGCTGCATTTTCATTGCTTTTTTTAAATGTTTATTTATTTTTGATAGGGAGAAGAGCACAAGCAGGGAGGAAAAGAGAGGGACACAGAGAAGCCCTAGCAGGATCTGCACTGTCAGCACAGAGCCCAATATGGGGATTGAACTCACAAACTGTAAGTTCATGACCTGAGCCAAAATCAAGAGTCAGACTACAAATAATCCAGTGGAGAAATGGGCAAAAGACATGAATAGACACTTCTCCAAAGAAGGCATCCAGATGGCCGACCGACACATGAAAAAATGCTCAACATCACTCATCATCAGGGAAATACAAATCAAAACCACAATGAGATACCACCTCACACATGTCAGATTGGCTAACATCAACAACTCAGGCAACAACAGATGTTGGTGAGAAAGAGAAAGAGGATCTATTTTGCATTGTTGTTGGGAATGAAAGCTGGTGCAGCCACTCTGGAACACAGTATGGAGGTTCCTCAAAAAACTAAAAATAGAACTACCCTACAACCTAGCAATTGCACTACTAGGTATTTATCCAAAGAATACAAGTGTGCTGTTCCAAAGAGACACATGCACCCCCATGTTTATAGCAGCACTATCAACAACAGCCAAAGTATGGAAAGAGCCCAAATGTCCATTGCTGGATGAATGGATAAAGAAGACGTGGTGTATATATAGACAATGGAGTATTACTTGGCAACCAAAAAGAATGAAATCTTGCCATTGGCAACTACATGGTTGGAACTGGAAGGTATTATGCAAAGGAAATTAGTCAGAGAAAGACAAAAATCATATGACTTCACGCATATAAAGACTTTAAGCGACAAAACAGATAAACATAAGGGAAGGGAAACAAAAATAATATAAAAACAGGGAGGGGGACAAAACAGAAGAGACTCATAAATATGGAGAACAAACTGAGGGTTGCTGGAAGGGGGGATGGGCTAAATGGGTAAGGGGCATTAAGGAATCTACTCCCGAAATCATTGCTTCACTATATGCTAACTAATTTGGATGTAAATTAAAAAAAAATAAAAAATAAAGTTAAAAAAAAAAAGAGTCAGACTGAGCCATCAAGGTACCCCTTATTTTTTTTTTAATCTGTTATCATTGATTTGTAGGCCTTTTAAAAAGAACAGTGAATGATTCCTTTGACATTTATAGATGTTGTAAATATCTTCTGTGTTTTAGAGCTTAACTTTTTACTCACTTAAGCAATCACAGATGTTTCTAACTACAATTTAGTTCAAACATGTAAACAGTTTCCTGTTTTTAAGTTTATTTATTTATTTTGAGGGAGAGGGAGAGAACACACCCAAAGTCAGGGGAGGGGCAGAGAAAGCAAGAGAGAAGCCCCAGCAGGCTCTGTGATGTCAACAGAGCCCTACATGGGGCTCAGTCCCACCACCTGTGAGATCATGACCTGAGCCAAAATCAAGAGTTGGCTGCTCAACTGAATGAGCCAGCCAGGCAACCCCATAAATCGTTTCCTTAGTAGTTAAATATAGTTTTTTCTATTCCTTGATCATTAGTATATATTCTTCTATGTTAACTCCTTGAAGAGTTAGTGTTTCATATGTCACATGTAGGTAAAAAATTCATCACAAATAATGTTTACATGGGGTGACCAGGTTATGTTACATTGTTTTTCTAGGTACATATCCAAGTAATCCAGCAGAGTTTGGTGAAAAGACTCGTTTCTACTATTCGACTTACCAACTGCATCATAAATCAAAAATCCATACATGTGTGATCCTGTTACCAAACAGTATTCTGTTTCATTTGTTAGTTTGTTTAATTAATATAAATTAATACGTAATATAATATATATAATATAATATTAATATAGATAATATAAAATACATAAAATATATAAGCATAATATTTATATATATTATAGAATATATAAATATAATATAAATTTGTATTATCCTTATATATTATATTTATATTATAATATACATAATACATTTATATCTTAGTATACTGTATATTTTCTTCCAACATAGTTCATCCTCAAGATTATCATAGCTTTTCATAGCTCATTTCTCACAGTGAATATTTGGAAATATTGTTTACTTAGAGTAAAATGCACATATCAGTAACTATGTAGCTTAAAATAATTTTACATTTGTGTATACCTATATAACTACTACAATAAACTCAATTTACACAAAAAATACTTGCTGGGACTTTGAGTTGGTTTTGTGGTAGACTGACTTCTTTATTGGCCTTAATTATTGGTCTCCTTGAATCCACCCCAGGTAATGTAACACTATAGTTTATCTCAAGAACTATCGTCTATTTCCACTCTTAAGTCTGGGGTAGCCTTATAATTTGCATGGCCAATAAAGATATAGCAAGACACTGTACCAGACCCAGGCTGGCCCTCAATAGGCCTTGCTTCCTTCTACTCTGTCTTAGGAACCTCTTCCTTTCCATGCCTCTAGCTTTGCATTGCCAAGTTAATCGATTGGAGGGATATAAGGACAGAGCCGACGTTAGCCAATCCCTGGAAACAAAGCTGCCTATTGGATTGTGAAGCAGACAGAGCCTGACTGAGATAAAGAGGGTCCAAGCCATACCCATAAACCAATGCATAGAATTGTGAGCTACACAGGACATTATTATTTTACATCACTGTATTTTTTTTGGAGGGTTTATTTCCCCACAGCATATTTTGGCAATAGATGACCAAAATAGATTCTCATTATTGCATTATAAATCAATTTGAGTATAAATGACACCTTTACAATATTGAATTTTGTTTCATGAATACAGATTACTCTTCCACTAATTTAAATCTTTAATTTCTCTCAAAAAATGCTATCTTACACACTCCCTTTTAGATTTAGTTCTAAGTCCTGATTATTTTTATGCTATGTCTAATCATTTCTTTTAGATGGATTTCATGATCATTACTATAATATAAAAATATCATCAGTGTTTGTGTGCCAACATTGTATTTCATCACATTGCTAAATTCACTTGGAACTAAACAATATATCTAAATATTTTTATTTTCTTTTTTTTTAATTTTTTTTAACGTTTATTTATTTTTGAGACAGAGAGAGAGCATGAACGGGGGAGGGGCAGAGAGAGAGGGAGACACAGAATGGGAAGCAGGCTCCAGGCTCTGAGCCATCAGCCCAGAGCCTGACGCGGGGCTCGAACTCACGGACCGCGAGATCGTGACCCTGGCTGAAGTCGGACACTTAACCGACTGAGCCACCCAGGCGCCCCTTTATTTTCTAAATAAAGAAAATCTTTGCAATTAATGACATTTTCATTGTTGTTGTTGTTTTGTTCTGTTTTAAATCCACGTAACTTTTCCTTATTCTACTTGCTTCATTGTACTGGCACAGATTTCTATTCCAATGGCAAGTGGACCATTCAGAAGGATGTTTTTGTTAGTCATTTACTGATAACTCTACAGAAGATGAAGAAAGTACTCTTTTATTTCTGGTTTTCTGAAAGTTATTTATTTTTCATAAATTTCTGATAACTTGGAGCAAATGTTCTATCTGTTTCCGTAAGATGATCATGTTAGATTTATCGAAGTCCATGAGATAAATTAGGCTGTATTTCTTCTCTTTTCAGACATCCTGTCAGGACTTGGGTATCAAGTTCCACTCTACTTATACAGTTAACCTGCTAAGACATGATAGACCTGCTTCATAGAATGTGCCACTGAAGGTAGGTGAGCATAGAGATTTCTGCGTTCGCATGTAATTATAGAATCATTTACAGTTGTAGAATAAGTTGATCTTTTACTTTTTCATATATTAGTTCTCAGAATTTATTTTTTCATCAATTTGCAAGTGCATTGCCATGTTTCAGATCTGTGTATCTTTTTAATGTTAGCAGAATCAGTATTTATGTCTCTATTTTTCTTCCTGATATCAGTCACTTCAACAAAAAGATCTGTCTCAGGAAGATTTTTGAATTTTAGTAGTCTTTTAGAGCATGATCATTTGACGTTGATGGTCTTGTCTAGTGTTGTTCTATATTTTCTTGATATCTAATTATATGTTATTTCCTTCTTTCTGTTTAAGTTTACTTTGCTACTCTTGTTTTTTTTTGTTTGTTTGTTTGTTTAATTTTTTTTAACGTTTATTTATTTTTGGGGGGACAGAGAGAGACAGAGCATGAACGGGGGAGGGGCAGAGAGAGAGGGAGACACAGAATCGGAAACAGGCTCCAGGCTCTGAGCCATCAGCCCAGAGCCTGACGTGGGGCTCGAACTCACGGACCGCGAGATCGTGACCTGGCTGAAGTCGGATGCTTAACCGACTGCGCCACCCAGGCGCCCCTTTTTTTTCTTTTTTTAAGTGCTCAGCATAGAGCTAAAATCATGACTCTGAGATCAAGGGTCACACACT
Organism: Herpailurus yagouaroundi; assembly: GCF_014898765.1. Lineage (NCBI taxonomy): Eukaryota > Metazoa > Chordata > Mammalia > Carnivora > Felidae > Herpailurus > Herpailurus yagouaroundi. The sequence continues at coordinate 3,778,599 of NW_024412400.1, forward strand.
CCACCAACTGAACCAGCCAGACACCTACTTTGTTATTCTGTTTCTAACTTCTGTAGATGATTGATTTTTAACCCTCCTTCTCTTATAATACACAACATTTAAGGTTATGTTCTACACACGTCTTTAGCTATTTTCTAACTTTTTTTTATATACGGTGCATTTCTTTCACTGAATCCAATGTTTAAAATATTGCCTAATGTTCATTATTAGTTCATCTTTTATCCATTCATCATTAAGAAGTGCATGGTCTACTTTCCAATTATTTTTTATCTTTTATGTTGTTCTATTTGTTATCAATTTTTAACATAGTTCCATTTCCATAAGGGAACATCTCAGAGTAGTTTCAGGCATCTGAAATTTGTTAAAATCTGCTTTGAAGTCCAGCATAGTGTTACATTTTGTAAATGTTTTCTGTGTGTTTGAAAAATAAGTACTCTACAGTCTTGAGGTACAGTGATTTATATATCAGTTACATTTATTCATGTAACTCAAATCTGGTACATGACTTATTTTTTCATGTCTATTTGATGGGTTACTGTGTGTTAAAATCATCCACGATATCTTCAATTATTATGTTCAGAAGGGGAAAGGAGAAAGAGGCACAATAAAACTTTCAGGAGTGACAGATATGGTCATTGTGGTTGTAGTAATGATCTCTAAAGTGCATACACATGTTACAACATAGCTAATGACATACTTTTAATAGGCCAAATTTACTATATGCAAACTCTATCCCAATAACGGTGTGAAAATGAGCCGTCTTATTTTACTGCTTAACGAAGTAAAGGAGATAATGCACATAATCATCACAATTGATACAGAAAATTTGATAAATTTTAACATGCATTCATGAAAGAAGATATTAGTGTAGTAGAAGTTAATAGAAAAAATTTTCATCTAGTACAGAGAATAGCATACATACATACACATGCATGACTATGGCTATCATAATATTTAGTGATGAAGTATTCAAAACCTTCCTCAGTGGAATGAGAATGAGATAGGGTCACCCTCTAGTGCTATATATTAAGCACAATTAATTAATAGTATATATATATATATATATATATATATATGCACACACACACTATTAAGCACAGTATTATTTAACTCAGATACAGTTAAATGTAACACAAAGTAATAATTTAATAAATATTGACAGATAAATAAATAAATGCCTAAAGGGTCAGTCAGTATAAGAATACTTCTAATTCTAGCAAATTTATTAAACTGTGGTTCTTAAAAGGCCTAAGCTTTAATGCCCTAAGTCGATTATTTTTTTTAATGCATATTTATTTTTGAGAGAGAGAGAGCAAGCTGGGGAAGGGGCAGAGAGAGAGGAAGACACAGAATCTGAAGCAGGCTCCAGGCTCTGAGCTGTCAGCACAGAGTCCGACACGGGGCTCAAACTCATGAGCATGAGATCATGACCTGAACTGAAGTCGGATGCTTCACCGACTGAGCCACCCAGGTGCCCAAGTCAACTATTATGTTTAATGAATGAACTTCTATGGATCGGGATGGGCAATAGTTCTGTATTATGAGCAAGAGAACTTAGAAAGTCACTGTAATCATTTCTGTGTCCGGAGGCTCAGATGAAGAACTTTGGTTGAGTCAGGCTGACAGAGGTCATGATTAAAGATTCTATTAACGCATTTGTGAAGGTTTCTTAGTACAGATCTCCCTCAACTTATGACGGGGTTAAATCCTGTTAAACCCACCCCAAGTTGAAAATGCATTCGATATACCCAAACTAAAGAGCATACCTAGGCCTCGTCTACCTTAAGCATGCTCAGAACACTTACATTAGCCTCAAATTGGGCAAAATCATCTAACAGTAAGCCTACTGCATAATAAAGTGTTGCCTATCTCATGTAATGTATTAAATATCGTGCTGAAAGTGAAAAACAGAAGGGTTGTGTGGGTACACAATGGTTCTAAGCGTATCGCTTGTTCACACTTCCGATCGGGTAGCTGACTGAGGGCTAAAGCTTCCCACCACTGCCCCGAATCATGAGAAAGGATCATATGCATATCACTAGCCTGGGAAAGGAACAACATTCAAAATCACAGTTTTGACCAAATATGTATCCCTTTGGCACAATTGTAAAGTTGAAAAATTGTAAGTGAAACCATTGTAAGTCAAGGACCACCTGTGCTGTATATCGGGGTGTAGGGCAATTATGTTCAGCGACTCTTCCTCAAAGGTTTACCTTGTCAAAGAATTTTCTCGATGGCAGACAGAACAGGGTGTGCTGACACCTAAAAGAAAAGAAAACAGCTATCAGTCATTCTGTTTATTGATATTAACTGTAAATTGAGTGATCGTCCTCAAGAGTATTTAGGAGTCTTTCCTCTAACAAATGCTTCTCTTGTTCTGAATCTCCTCCACCTGCTCAAAACTCTCGGCATTTTTGCCCTGCCTTTCAGTAAAGTTTTGCCAGCAAGAAAACTTTATAAGTTTCTGCTCAAATGCAACAATCATTACTTGTTATTTTTCCATTTAATTTCAGTATAAATTAACTTATCTCTGTGCAAGTAGCATTAAAGCTAATAACCCTAAAAAGGATTAAGATTAGAAAGTAACACTGTCAGTGACAAAGCTCATTAACAGCCTTTATCACTACAAGCTGATGAACTACATCTAGGATAATTGGCCTAATTATAATACATTTGTTTCTTTAGCCAGGTATTCTTTGCTTCACTCTCTACTGATTACTTATGGGTCTCAGTTTGGCCAATTAAATTTCTCTTCCCACTCTATCCGTTTCTAAAATGGATTGTACATAGCTCACATGTCAGTATCCCTGTGTTCTGAATAGAGCTGCATTAAGGAGACAAGAAATAGAAAGGCAAAGAGATGGCTGAATCCTAGGGTACCGGCCATAAAATAAGATATAGAGTGGATAACAATGCTTTTAGGGTCTCCACCCTAAAATTTTATGTGGAGTTGCTAAAATTTATTTAAAACCTAGCTACACCATCGATCCCTAATATATTCTACTTGATTCATTCCTTAGAACAGTTTTAGCTCTTTTATTTTCATGACAAGCGACAGAACACCCAACTGAAAGTGGCTGAACAATGTAAAGAGTTAAATTACTTTCTTTTTTTTTTTTTAACATTTATTTATTTCTGAGACAGAGAGAGACAGAGCATGAACGGGGGAGGGGCAGAGAGAGAGGGAGACACAGAATCGGAAGCAGGCTCCAGGCTCTGAGCCATCAGCCCAGAGCCCGACGCGGGGCTCGAACTCAAGGACCGCGAGATCGTGACCTGGCTGAAGTCGGACGCTTAACCGACTGCGCCACCCAGGCGCCCCTAAATTACTTTCTATAAGAGATAGTCTGGAGTTAGAGTACTTCACATTTGGAAAAGTAGCTGATGAGTATCTCCAAGGAGACCTTTGCCCAGCTCCTGCTCTACTGTTCTTGGGATATCAGTTTTTCCTTCCTTTCCTTCTTTGACTAGCCTTCATTGTCTCAAGATGATTTCCGTAGCTCCAGGTATCTGGACCACACTCAAGGCTGGAAACAGGGACGAAACTAGAACAAAATCATCACATGATGTTCTTCTCTATTGTCAGAAAAGAAAAGCAGTCCCACAAGATCCCCCCTTACATTTTGTTGGCCAAACATGGATGATATAATCAAGTTTAGTTGAGAGACATTGGGAAAATTCCTGAATTTTTCAGTGTTTTTACTTAGAAAGGCATGGAATAAAGGTGTTTGGTAATGACTTTTGAGTATCCATCGAAAGGTGTATTTAAGAGGAAGAATGTCCCTTATTTTAGTAAGTGGAACTCCCCATGGAACTTTCTTTCTCCCTATTCATCCTGAGTGCATTGTGTGTTTTATAAAGGGACACATTTGAATCCAAGTACTTGGAGATAGATCAGTATTTCCAGCTGAGTTCTTCTTGAACATTAGGATTTGCTATAATGAGAGTGATCAAGTTATTCATTGTCCAGAATAGACATAGTTGAGGGTGAAAATGGGGATTAATTACTCTTGGACAAGTGAAAGCTCCATAATGTCCCAAGCAAACTGGTACATGTGGGACCTTGTCTTTAAAAACCCTATTCATATGAGAGCCACAGAATCACTGCTTCCTAACTGTTGGTTTTATGACCAAGCCAGGTAAAACTGATAGGTTAATAACAGATGAACTCCTTGGCGAAAGAGTACCAACGGGTACCAAAACCAGCCTAAAACCTCTCCTCTCCCTTTCTCATCGTCACTGTCAACACAAAGGAAGAGGTTCATTCAAGGAAAAGTTTCCAGATCCGCAGGACATCAGTACTCCTCAGGGTGCTCTTGACAAAAGTTCTGTGATTGCAAGGATGATTCATGGTCCAACCAATAAACGATGGGACAGATCGATAAAAGTTAAAGTATCACATAAACTGGATAAAAAAGTGGTTACCTGCAACCCAGACCTATCTACCGATTGATCAATCCCCCTCTCCATTCATCCACATAAATTTTACAAAAAAAAAAAAAAAACAAAAAAACAAAAAAAAAAAACAAAGAGAGAGAGAGAGAGTGTGTAATATAGTAGGGCTTTAAACCATATTTTATCACAGGTTTGCCATGGACACGTTTCAGTTTCAGCAGATGTAAGTCACAAAGCTCTCTCAATGGGTACATCTAAAAAATTATTGTATTAAGTAGAGCATATTAGCCAGGAATTTGCACTTGGCTTCGTGTAACACAACCTCCTCCCCCCCGTCCCACACACGAAGAAAGACAGTGATTTAGTAAGATGAAGTTTTCTGTCTTTCTTGGAATAAGAGCTTTGAAGGTAGAAAATTGCAGTCTGTGATTCTGTCGGGCGAAGACTTTTCAGAACAAAAAGATTCTCTTAGCTCTTCATTCTTTAAAAGAATTTCTCTTTAATGTTTATTTTTGAGAGAGAGAGAGAGAGACAGAGCACGAGTGGGGGAGGGGCAGAGAGAGGGAGACACAGAATCCAAAGCAGGATCCAGGCTCCGAGCTGTCAGCACAGAGCCAAGCGCGGGGCTCGAACTCACAGACCGCGAGATCGTGACCTGAGCCGAAGTGCGACGCTTAACCGACTGGGCCACCCGGGCGCCCCACTGACTCTTTATCCTTAATTAGAAGATGTAGGTGCACTTCCAGCCATCAGGTCCACATTCCAGAAAAGGGAAAGGAAAAAACTGAAGGAGGCAACAGAAAGGGACACCGTATGCCTTCCTCTGCCCTCTTTAAAGAGTATTTCTGGAAGTTTGACCTAAAAGCTACCACTTAGAGCTCAATGGCCAAAAAAGTGCTATCAATATACACATATATCAAATCATAGGTTGTACACGTTAACCAAACGATGCCTGACATCAATTCTGTTTGACGTAACAAATGTACTGGGGTACGTTTTCCATATGGTACTTTTCCATAGTACATTCTGGAAAAAAAAAATGTACTATGTTGCCGTCATTTGAAACAAATTAGGCTGGACACATGGCTGCATCCAAGAAAACTGGTTTCTTTTAATAGGGAAAAGAGGATTTTGATTGTAGAAGCCCCTGCCACACATATGGTTTATAATAATGTGCCTAGTCTTTTATTGATATAAATTTAACCACTCGTCCCCTCAGTTTTCACTATTATTGTTACTATCTCACATCAGCCTTTAAAATGATGGTAACAGCAAAACAGATGATAAACCTTCCCTCTCTCCAATTTGACAAAAGTAAATCAAAATGTAAGCTATGATCAATGCGTTGTTTTGTTTTGTTTTGTTACTCCCCTCAGCAAAACAAAGGAAGTGAAAAAAATTCTCAAACTTGTCATAGATAGTCTCATCTTAGATGGGAAGTACAGTAAGGGGACCATCTCGGAGGGAAAGTTTGTAATGCTCTTTTCTCCTAGAAATATCTATTCTTTTACATGCTTCTCTGTCATGTGTTTTCCTACTTCCTTTCACATGGTAAATTGTTCTTGATCCTTTGAACATGCCTAAAAATGTCACTTCTCGGAGAAAAATATTTTCCATCCAATGGGTCTTTTATTTTATCTATTCAGAGAACACGTATCTGCCTTTCAGATTACTTAAACAGCATTTGTGCTGGCATCAGTTGTGTGATTATTTGATTATTGTCTTTTTTACTGTATACTATAAATTCTCTATATTGAGATATTAATAATTAATTTTATAAGTATTTGTTGAATACTTATAAGTATCTTATAAGAATACAATAAGTAATCTGTTGCCACAGATCGTCTAACGCTCAGGACACAACAGTTAACAAGACACAATCAGTCAGGATTCGAGTATAGTGATTTAGATAAACTGCATTTGATAAAGGCTAGTGTGGGAGGCATTGTTTTTAAGTTTATTTATTTCGAGAGAGCGAGACAGAGTGAGTAGGGGTGGGGGAGGAGCAGAGAGAGAATCCCAAGCAGGGTCTGTTCCTGCCTACACAGAGCCCCATGTGGGGCTCAAAACCCTGAACTGTGAAATCATTACCCCATTATCTGAGCCGAAATCAAGAGTTGGACGCTTACCTGAATGAGCCACCCAGGCGCCCCAGGCTAGCATGGGAGGCATTTTAGAAGCGATGTCATTCATTCAAAGATAAAGATGTAAAGAATTAGAAATTAAAGAGATATTTAAAAAGTCACGAGGAAGGAATACTGGACTTGCACCGTAGCTGTAAATGATTGTGAAAGTGGATAAAACACGTGAGGCAGTTGTGTTCAGGCATTAGTCAACTGTGATAATTGAGAAGATAAATACACAAGCTCTAACGGGCCTAACAGACTGGGTCTTCTGTGGGCTGAGAACTGACAAAAATAAGTAGATGCACCCTAATAAGAATAAAACCTAACCTGGCAGGAATGAAAGGATCCGTCAATAATTTATCTGTTCATCAAAACAAAAACTATGCCCCATGGAGGAAGATAAGCATTCCAAACTCTGTAAAACATAGAATCCATGATTTTCAGAATAAATTTAAAAATACTAATTGTAAACATAGTAGGAACCATGGCCAATAATTAGTTTTTGAAGATTCAGTAGAATAGATTCCTCGATAATACACATGTTGAAAATAGCTTAACAGCTTTAAAGCAGCTAATGAAAGTTTGGTTAGCACTTTAAAGGAACATGAGGCCATAACGGGTGATCAGAGAGGAAAAATTAGAAGAGAAATTTTAAGAAGGCAAAACGGAAATTCGACAACTAACAGTTCGGCAATTGAAAGGTAAAATGTATTCAGTTTGCCTAGCAGGAGATGGTACAGGGCTGGAGAAAGAGCCAACAAATTAGAGAACAACCTAGAGAACACAAAAATACTGAAAACAAGACAGGTGGAGCATTAATATGTACAATATGAAGGGATTTAATATAAATGTATTCAGAATCCCAGAAAGAGAAGGAAATTAATGAAACAGAAAAAAAAATTAAATTTGAGAATTTCCAAATTTTGTTAAAAATATAAACTTCCAGAGGCAACTGAAATTGTAACTATGAAAATGCCAAGAACCAAACTCAAAGAAGAAATCTTGAAAACAAACCAAGAAAAAGACACATCGCACAGAGAGGAACAAAGGTAAGATTAATGGTTCGCTTTTTGTCAGAAACAGTTGAGGCAAAGACACAGTAAAACAAGAGGTAAAACTCTAAAATTAAAAAAAATAAATAAAAAAGAAAGAAACCCAGAATTCTATATGCAATGAAAATATCCTTTAAAAAATAAAATTAGGGGCACCTGAGTGGCTCAGTTGGTTAAATGTCTGACTTCAGCTCAGGTCATGATCTCACTATTTATGAGTTCAAGCCCTGCATCAGGCTCTGTGGTGATGCATCAAGCTCTGCATCAGGCTGAGAGCCTGGAGCCTCCTTTAGATTCTGTGTCTCCCTCTCTCTCTCTGCTCCTTCCTGTTTGAACTCTCTCTCTCTCTCTCTCAAAGATAAATGAACATAAAAAAAAAAAAAAAGATTAAATAAAGGCATTTTCAGATAAATAAATGCTGAGAGAACTTATTGGCTTCTGTTCCATACTACAATAAATGGTTTTTTTCTGAGAGAGGAAATTCACCGTATGGAAATGCCCATAAGGAAATTTGGATTTCCAGAAAGAAATGCAAAACAAAGAACATGACAAATATGTAAGTAAATATAAGATATTATATATTGTTCTTTCCTTTGATTTCTTTATATGACAAATAAAATTTTAAATAAAATAATAACTTTGTAAGTTGTGATATACAACATATAAACTAAATGTTTATTTATTTATTTTAAGAGAGAAAGAAAGTGCGCATGAGTGGAAGGGACAGATAGAGAGGGAGAGACAGAATCCCAAGTAGGCTCCACTCTGTCAGCACAGAGCCTGACATGGGGCTTGATCTCACGAACCATGAGATCATAACCTCAGCCAAAATTCAAGAGTCAGGCACTTAATCAACTGAGCCACCCAGGTGCCCCCAACATTTTTGTGGCCTTTCTGTGGCAACATTGCCACAGAAAAATAAGGATAAAGGTATAGAATTATACCATTGAATGTTTCTTACAATTTACACAGAATGGCACAATATTAATTCTAAGTAAACAGAAAAAAGTTAAGATGCGTACTGTAGTCCCAAGGTAATACACTTAAAACACATGCATGCACGTACACACATAGACAGAGGATCGATAACCAGAACAAGCAAAAAAAGTCAACGGAAGTGTTAAGACAAAATATTGAAATGTTTAAGCCAGAAGAAGGAATAAAATAATGAGGAAGGAACAGGAAATAGAATGGCCCAGTGAAAAAAAATTCAAGATAATATATTAACTCACAAAACACCATACATTAAATGTAAATAGACTAAATACTACCCAAAAAATGCAAAGATTGTTACACTGGGTTAAAAGGAAAAATTCAATATGGTTTATATAATACACACCTTAATGCCTCACATAGTTGAAAAACAAAAAAACTGAAAACAGATATATATATATTTTTAAAGCATGAAAAATCACTTGTTGTTCCTAATATTAGCCAAAGTAAAATCCCAGACACTTAGTATTACCGGATGAGAAAAAGGGGAAATTTAAACACTAAGAAAATCTATTTGCCAAGAAGATATTTCTACCCCAAAGTGTAACACCTAACAATATTTAAAATATATGGAACATAAGTGAGAGAACAAAAAAGAAAATCGGACAAATATACAATCTCTAACTCAGTTACTAATAGAACCAATAAAATACCACACTAGCTTTCCCTTTAAAATGCCCATTCCTCATATTTTGTATAATTGACTAAATGCATTTTTCTCTCATCGGTTGGGTCTTAACATGCTGTCTAACCCAAAACAGCCTCCCTTAACAATCCAATAATTTCCCCATGTGTTAATTTTTACCCAGAATGTATTAGTAGCAGACATTTCCTTTGTTTATTTTGTCATGGCTAGTTTCTCCTCTGCCCAAATATAAACTCTATGCCCAAAGTCTCCTCTGCCTTACTGCTTCCTCACTGTTGTGCCACAGCACCTACCGTAGGGTCCGACAGAGAGAGACTACACGATCCATGTGTCTTGAAAGGGTAGATGCCTGAACGAAGAATGATGAGCTTATAATCTATTCTTTTTATTGAAGACAAAATTTGTTGATTTTGAAGAAACATGATGTATCATAACTGGTTAACAAAGAGCTACGTAACATAATAAAAAAATTTTTAAATGTCTGGGTATAAGAAAATCTAGCATACCAACAATGTAAATAGAAGAAATAGGATGTTATATAAATCTAAATACGCTAACTTCACTACCTCTCTTAGGAGGAAATCATTATGCTAAAAAGGCGATCGATTAAGTAATCGAGATTTTAGTTTCATTAGAAAATGTAAAGGCAAGCAGTAAGAAACTAAAATTTAGGCTGTCTTCATTTCAAGTGGCTAAAAGGGAAAGTAAAGGAAATATAGCAAATATGACACAAATAACAAAAGATAGATACAAAGGAAGCAAAGTTCATTCTAACAATGATAAAAGTAAACTGGAAAATTTGGCAAAGTAAATGGGAGCCATATTATTACAGAAAGTTATTCTTGTTTTGTAAAAGAGATGCACGTAACAGAAAGTGACACATTATTGTTGAAAATAATGAGTATTGGCAAAGACACACAAGCAAATACAAACAAATATTAAGCAGGGGGCCTGACATTAGCATCAAAAGAGAACTTAATTAGAGGCCAAAAGCACTGTATGAGACAAGCAAGCGTGGTGGATGCCTTATAATTATAATACATGCAATCTACAGAAATATGTAACACTTATGAATTTTTTTATACACCAACTAACCTGGCATCAAAAATATAAATTCAAAACTGGATGAAATTAAAGAAGAACCAAATGTTCAATTCCTTCAGCTAATACTAGACGAAAGAAACTAAAATAAGTAAGCGTCTAGAGGTTTTGGTTAATAATTCTTTGAATAAGACCCATGCTCTTTTAAAACATTCTTAAAATAATTTAAAGCGGTTCTATGTGAAGCCAAAAAGCAATCACAACAAATTGCCAAAACTGTAAGTAATATATTACAATCTTTTGAAAAGTAGTAGGAAAGAGTGGTAACAAATTAACGAAAACAACTCCGTGCAACTTAAAAATATCTCTCCGGAAGAATTCTTGAGTTAAATAAGAATTGCTTTTATCATTTATTTATTACATCTTTTAAGACTCTTCATTAGAGCAATTTTAGGTTAACAATAAAAATGAGACAAAGGTACAGAGATTTCGCATTCATCACTTCCCCCACATAGGCATCGCCTCCCCCATTATTCATATCACTCGCTAAAATTGTACATTTTTTACCAAAGACGAACCTACATTGACAGAACATAATCACCCAAAGTCCACAGCCTCCATTAGGGCACACTCTTAGTATTGCATGATCTATAGGTTTGGACGATGTATAATGCTATATATCCATCATTATAATGCTATACAGAGGGTTTTCAATGCCTTAAAATACCCCCGTGCTCAGCCTTTTCAACTCTCTCCTTCTCATACAATTTTTTTTAATTTATTTTTTATTTTTTTTTCAACATTTATTTATTTTTTTTTGGGACAGAGAGAGACAGAGCATGAACGGGGGAGGGGCAGAGAGAGAGGGAGCCATCAGCCTCAGGCTGAGCCTGAGCCTAAGCCTGACGCGGGACTTGAACTCACGGACCGCGAGATTGTGACCTGGCTGAAGTCGGATGCTTAACCTACTGCGCCACCCAGGCGCCCCTACAATTTATTTTTTAATATAAGTGAAATATACCCAAACCGCAGAGTAAAAGTAAAGCCAGTGTAAAAGGGAAATTTTTGCCTCATTCATGTAACTGAAGAAGACATCATAAAAATGTAGAAAATAGTTAATCTGATTTGTTCCAATCGAGAAGAGAAAGAAAACGAAAAAAACCTACAAGGGAGGACTTAACAAATATAAAACACCCATTTGTTTACAAAGGATATAATGACAAGAAAATAACAAGCATAAATGGGTTAAAAACAGTGAATGCTTAGGAAAACAAACAACAAACAAGTCACTAGATAAATTATAAGAAAGAGAAGTTTATAAAATGAGGGCTGAGAATTCAGAAATAATTACAGACGTATGGATACAGAAATAAGTAGTGAGAAATATTCAAGTTATGCAAATACATTTGAAAGTCTACACAAAATAGATGGCTTCTCAGAAAACATCAGTGACCAAAAGTGACTCAAGGAAAAAAAAAAAAAAAAGAAAATATGACAAAATCAATAATTTACAGAATGTATTAAAGAAAGTAAAAATAGTGCCAAGTCAAGGTGTTTTTGTGGTTGAATTCTTACGACCTTCAAAGAACAGGCATTTTAAATGCTATCTAAATGGGGCATGGTGAGGGAGAAAAAGCTTTAAAATAAATTCTAGGACGGCAACAGATAACAAAATACACAACATAACAAGTGAGAAAGTGTCTGCCCACACTGCCCCCCATACGGTAGCTGCCAGCCCCACGTGGATATATGAATTTTAATTTAATTTAATCCAAGATTCAGTTTCCTACACTAGTCTCCTGCCACATTGCAATTGTTTAATAGCCACATTTGGCCAGTGGTTATCATGTTGAACGGAGCAGAACTAGAACACTTCAGACTTCACAAGTAGTTGTAGAAGTAAGCCCCGGTGAGCTCCTCCTTCCAGAACACATCCCTGAGAAACAAACTGGGACAGCCTAATTGGCTAAACCTGGTCAATCTACCCACTTCTGAGGCCAGACAACGGGGGTGTAGGAAGACACTGGCATTTACAGTTCCCGTAGAATCTCAAGGGGGCCATCCGTGTCACGACACACTTTCAAATACGGGATACTTCCTGGGCACAGTAGCTTTCCGAGATACATAGACATCACGCAATGCAGACCGAAACCCACGGACCCTGGCAAGTTCAGGTTCACTCTACTGATAAGTGCCAATGCCGGATCTTGAGCCCAGCTCTTCTGAACGGGCCCCCTGCAGTCCTTATGAAATATAATCCGGTTCTTGCTCACAACAGGTATTTTCGCATCCTCTGGGTGCTTAGAATTATTGGTATAGCATGCGTCCATGTAACGGAAAGAGAATTTGTACTCCACGAGACCCTGCAAACTCTCAGTGCTGTCAAGTATCCAGCATGCCGATTTTCAATAATAATATTGTCACTTGTCACTTCCCAGGCTTGATAAACATTAAAACCTTTAATATATAGTACACAAAAAGAAAAAGAGACAGAGGTGGGGAGGGAAATGGTTTGGTGAAAATAATAATAGTGGAGAGTGGAGAACATAATGTTGATCCAATTTTATATGGAGATTGATTGGGAAGGTAAAAGAAAATCCTCTTTGTGAAAATTTCCGGTACACTTATACATAGCAGGTACTCAAAAAAATGGCCATGGCTGTGGGCTGCTGGTAAGCTTTAACAAACAGAAATATACTCCTCACACTCTACACATAAGTAATGGCCTGTATTTCTTGGCAACCAGATACCTAAATGCAGAGCCTAAGAAGAAATTAAAGAACAGATGTACTTACACACGCAATATTTGTCAATCTAGTGGCCTCCTTTTCGGTTTGGTTATCTAGGGTCAGTGTCAGTGGAATATGTGAGCTGGCCTCAAACCAACCATAAAGTGAACTGAACTCTAACGTAAAATGCCCCCACTGCAATTTGCTGCCATTCATTTCCACGGGCAGCACCCATACCCAAAGCACATGTAATGGCGGATTTGCTGCCATTCATTTCCATTGAGCAGCACCCATGAGCAGCACCCATACCCAAAGCACATGTAATGGCGGATTGGATGCTAGCGGATTGAGGAGACGATCTTAAAGTACCAAGCTCTTCTAATGCATATGTTCTGACTCTCAGCGGTGGTGTTGACACAGGTGCAGAGTGAACCACCAGGAAGACGCTTTCTGTGGACGGTCCCCAAAGAAATTTTCCTCTTTGGCCTCCGTGGAAGACCCAGGAGCATAGTTAGCTATGACACTGACTGGAAAATTGGGGCGCGAAAAGGGAGGGAGGTACGCTGAAGTATTATTGCGCGAAAAGTGATGAAGTTCACCGTAGTGAAAAACTTGGAGGTCCTCCTCCTGGGTCTCGGGCATGGTTCAGTAAGACACGAAGCCGGTAGGGTTCTACCAACTTGTTTGGGAAAGGGAATGCCATAGATACAAAGACCGGTGTGAAGACTGACAATTTCAAAATGCGTGTCCCGATGGATCGTAGTAATGGATCGTAGACAATGGATGGTAGACGATGGATCAGAGCAAAAAAAAGCAGTTTGATGAATTGGTTTACTCATTCAAGCAAAATCGATGAGCTCTGATAACAAAACTCTGCTCTCAGTGAGATGCCATGATAGAGAGATGGAGAAGTACCTATATTTCAAGAGGCACAGAGTAGGGTAGACAAAGATAGGCCAATAAATACTAAAACTACACCCATAACTTCCACTTGGTCAAATCAATGATGACCAAAAAGAAACAAAGTATGACAGTGAAGTCTCCAGGTGATGTGATGAGAACTGACCAGGCCACGAAGTGGGTTTTCTATAACAAGAGAAGGAATTTGCTTTTTGGTTTAAGTTTAAGATTCCAGGAGAGTCACGAGTGCTAAGGGTAGGAGCAAGGGAAGAGGCATCAATAGGCTGAACTACGAGGCAAAAACCAACACACAAAAAAGTCAACGTTTATTTTTATCTCATTTTAACACAGAATGTTGCATTTGAAGTACCAGGGGAAACACATGTTCATAGCTGTGTCTAGGGGTGAAGAGGAAATATTTATGGCCTAAAAAAAGCATATGCCGTTCCAGTGGCATAGATCGTGATCTAAGAGAAATTGCTTATTAACTTTAAAACTTCATTCAAAAATCATGCGATGGCAAAGGAAGTCGGCTGTGCCATTTTTGTGAATAAGGAAAGTTAAATGTTACTTAGAGAAAACAGGCACAGGTGGGGAACACAGCTGCAGTATTTCCGTGTTGTGATCACAGATGATGCATTTCTCCTCAACGGCATCCTTTTCTGCAGGTGTAGGAAAAAAAAAAGTGGGAATCAGTACACACACCATGATCCTACGCAACATTAAGAACTTTAAAAAGTGTATGAAATTAAGAACTCTTTCAATTACTCAGCAGCGATTTTTAAATTGAAAACAGACACTTCTTATGGGCTTAGATGGTGGAAATTCAAAGACAAGTAAGGTACAGTTCAGCTTTTTAGCGGTCCCATGGAGAATAAAAACCCACACATTGACAGTTGTGTGTGGGGAAACAAAATGCTTTGTTAAAGGCATTTGTCTGGTTTCAAAACACTTTTTCTTTAACCACCTAATCCTGACACTAATGCACTGAGATAATAATCTAGTAATAATAGATTTATCCCTGTTTTATGATACAGACGAGGAAATTGAGTCAAAGAAAGGTCGGTTGACTGGGCTATGGTTAGGATTTTTGCAAGACAAGAATCCAGGTTTTCTAGCAGTGAATGATCGAGTTTTGCATCCTAATAATGATCAGTTTCCAGAAAAGAAATACACTTTTCCTTATTGTTGCAATGGTAAGGATATAAAACAAGATATTGTGTCTATAGGAAACCGGAAAAAAAATCAGTCAATCACTCAAGATTCAGTGTATTATCTGGAAATATTGTCCCCATGATATCATTCATCTACATTATTGTCCTTGTTTACAGATTTGGCCAGACATTTTGGCATGGCCTCTACATGGATGTATGGCTCAACATCAGAAAATATTTCACTTAGTGACTCCAAATGTCACTAACATGATCTGCCCACACTGCCTTGCACATATTCCTAGACTGAAACCTATCAGACAAAGGTAAGAAAGACAGCATATTTCATGGGGAAGGTTAGGAAATGAGAAAGATTGGGCTTTGTTCGGTGTTACCTCCATTTCAGTGATGGAAGAGAAGAGAGAAGGTAGTGAGACAGTGAAAGAGACATCCAGGGGATTTCCACATCTCTTGCTGGCTCTTCAATTACCTAGATGACCTGGAGAGAATTTCAGATAATGTGTTATATTGCTCATTCCTTGTATGACTTAGAATAACTCAAATCTGAAGATTAATGTGAGGTCCTGCTACCAAAAGTTATCCTCAGAATTGATAGTCTCAATAACAAAAAAATAATAAAACTTGATATTTGTCAAGTGCCTCCTGCACGTTAGGCCCTTGTACCCGTCGAAAATATTGAAAATATTGTAATATAAGGGTGCGTTTTCATATGTGGAGTCTGAATGTCAAGGAGGTTATATAACCGTCCATGGTTAAACAATAATTAATGGTGGGTGAAATGCTCCATTGGGGCTGGGCAATCCCTACAACGCTGATCCGCAAAGTTCTTCTGAAGGGTCAAATTGAGAATGATGCTCATGGAAAAGTCGCCAGGATGACAGCTGACCCTAAAGAGGCAGGAACCACCCGAAACACTGAGGAAGGAACAACTCAGGAGTGTAAAACAATGAGTGGCTTTGGGAGTTGGGTTTAGATGGTGATGTGGGTTTTTAATTGTAAATTCAAGGGTTCAAGGGATCACGGAAGCAACATAGTTTGACTACACAGTTACCAGTCTATTTCTTTCCATCAGGTACACTAAACTGTCACCAAGCTGAGGAAGCACGTCTACTTTAGGCTTCTGCATTATTTGCATATCCATTACCTCTTATGTCACATCTCACATTTTTCTCTGCCCCCCTGATTCCATCCATTGCTGCAGTAGACCTCTAGATAAACAGGTAAACTGACAACATTTTGTCTCTGTTGTCCAAGAGGAGACACTTCTTCCACAGGCATTCCCAAAGATCATAGGCAGAGATGTATAGGCATCCCTTCACACTCCATACACAAATATGGAAATGTGAAGGATTTAACGCCTCTTGTAACTCTGACTGACAGAGCATGGAAGCTAGCAGGGAAGTGCTTCAGTTCTTGAGAAGAAAGTTCTGGGGCGAGCTATACATTACGATTTGGAGAAATCCAGTAAGACTGAGTCCCAGTCGCCAAAGAAGTGACAAGCTCAATAACGCACCTTGGAGTTGCTGTCTCTCTTTTCCTCTTTCGTACTTACCTTTTCCCCATTCTTGTACCCTTGGATTACTTCCTAAAATAAACTACCCACACGTATGCCTTTTTCTTTGGCTTTGCTTTCTGAGATCCAGACTAAGACAAGGCACTCATGGGGCATCATGAGGAAAGACCCGCTCCAATCCTGACTTACCATGTAAGATGGCCTCAAGGTTTTCTACCCTCATTTACTTGTGTCTGATTTAAAAGGGACCCACAGTGTCCAATCAATGGATGGGTGTAAGAATAAACTAGGGAAGTAAATGCGGTGAAGTTTCATTGTGCTTCAAATTAAAGTCATCTCTAAGGTTGAAGAAAAAAGCCCAAAGCAATGTCTTCCAAAAGACATTTGTTTAAAGGCAGAGTGGGAAATATGAAGGCGCATAGGGTTTATCCAGTTCCCACCATGACACTTTAGGATCCCAATAACATAATCCTAGTGCAAAACCAATTAACCTATACTGTTGATCACAAGAATGCTAATTTTTTTAAAAAAATATTTGATGCTAGCAATTTGGAGGTATTTTTTTTTAAATCAACTCAAAGTCTGTGGTAATAAAATCCATAGGGGGGCTCTCTACAGAGAGAGCTCTCTTATATAAGCTAACATAAAAATAGTGAAAATAGGAACATGAGGAAACTATGGGCGGTAAGGTGGAATTCTTAGGGTAATAATGTATATGTCTCTTTATTTTTACCTGAGAAAGACAATCTCTAGTCTGGAGTCTACACGTATCTGTGTATGTGCTAATCCTAATGAGACTTGGGACAGTTGGAAATGTGTCTCTTAGGCAGTGGCCAAACATCTACCAACTAGAAGTCAATGTGACAAACAAAAAGGTGCATTCAAGATCCTGGGCTCAACTTAAAGGGACAGGATTCACTGGACTTTGAATCACAGTACTTGATTTGAGTAGCTTAGCAGCCGTGTGTCTCGGGCAAGCCACAGACTCCCAACGACTTACTTTGCTGTTGATAAAAGAGGGTGTTAATTCTTGGTCCCTGTGTCTTACAGGGTCAAAGATGGTGTCAGAGGAATATATGTGTGATAAGGGAATTTCAGTCATACATTATCATATACACTTGCGGTATTTTTACTGCTTATTGGAACCCTTCCAGATCAGGCACTATGCCTGAGGTTTGTATTTTCCGGGGCACCTGGGGCAGACTCCTGGAGAAATGAAGCCTTTTCCATTGAGCCCTCAGAAGATTAAGAAAATAATTCAAAGGCTGAAGGGACTGATCTACAGGGCAAGATTAAAGGAGGACATGTGGTTTATCATCCTGTTAGGCAATGCCTAATGGAGGGTCAGGACTGCAAAGATATATTTCAAAGGGGTAAACACCAAAGATGGGGAAGAATTATTTCTGTTGAGACACAAAGCAATAAGTAAGATACTTGAAAAATGAAATGAAAAGTATCTGGATAACAGAAAATGATCAAAGTTCTCTTATTCGGAATCTTTCAGGCTGACATGAAAAAGCCTAGATTTTTCCATCTTTGCTCTGGTTTATCATTGAGGTGGCCTCCAATCGTATTGCTCTGCCCCACTGACCCCCTTATTAGATAGACGAGCACCCGGAATCACAATCTTATCTCTTGAATTCAGACATTCATGGGAGAAAAATCATCACAAAATATGTTATTTGTCCAAAGGCATCGGATTCTTTTCCATCGGGCTTTAAAAAAAATCTTTTTTTTTTATATTTTCTTGCCCACCACAAACTTTCCATTTCATCATTTCCTTGGGGAATGCTTCTGTGAGTGTACGAGTGGAACTAATTGAAAAGATCAAATTTAATAGAATTTAAACTTACTGAAGGGGGAGATAAGTTTAGTTGCAGTACTATCAGGGGAGATGTGACAAGACCAAGTGAAAGCCTAAGAATTGAACTGCTAAAACAGCTTCATAAATGTTGTAAAAGCAGGGGTCTGCCTTTACAGTACTTGAAAGAAGATAGAAGTAATTCAACATAAGTTGTGATAATTTCTTTAAGCCAGAGGGGCACGTATCAGTATTTTTTCCTGGCAAAGAAATTTGATCCAAAGGTGGGAAGAAAAAAAAAAGGGGGAAATTCTTCCTGTTCTTAAAATAGCAAGACATGTGTTCTTCAGACTCAATAAAGAATTGTCATTTCAAGGCACGTGGGTGGCTCAGTTGGTTAAGCGGCGGACTCTTGATTTCGGCTCAGGTCATGGTCTCCCAGTTTGTGGGATTCAGCCTTATGTTGGGGAGCCCTAAATTGGGTTCTGCACTGGAGGCAGAGAGCCCACTTGGGATTCTCTCTCTCCCTCTCTCTCTGCCCAACCACCTCTGGCATGAGAGCTGTCTCTCTCACACACACACAAAATAAATAAATAAACTTAAAAAAAAAGAATCAATGTTTCACTAGAACAAGGCAGGAGTTTGGATCCCCGTTGCCATCAAAATGAGCCATTATGTGACGTCTTCGTCGGCTAATCCCGGAGGCTGTGGCAATTTAGTGTTTAATTTCAAAGTTGCTGGTAACCAGTTGTTAAGTTCTTGCATTGGTCACCTACTTCGACTCTGTTCCTGCGTGAAATTTAAAGGCAAGATCGTTTGTAAGCATTCTGTCCCGTGACTTTAAACCAGAACTTTTAAGCTTTAGCACCGTTGACATTTGGGGCTGGATCATTGTTTCTTGAGGGAAGATGGAATGCGCCTCAAATATTCTCTGGTGGGACCTGGGGTGGGGGTGCAAAATCACTCACAGCTGATAGCCACCCATCCAACTTCATGTTAAAAAAAAAAAAAAAAAGCATTTCCTCTCCCAAACTGCTAACACAGGTCCCAGGCAATTACCTGGAGGAAATTCTTAAGCGTCAAGTGACCTAAAACATGGATTCCATATTGGGCAGCTTTCCTTTGCCCCCTTACCATTCCTGCAACATGGCGGCTACACATCTTCTCTTTCTTCCCTGTTTAACGCTGCCTTTGCATCACCAGATGTGGCCTGATCAAGACTCCCCTGGCAGTGTGTTCCCTGAACCAGTTTGCCACAGCTGATCCGGTTACAGTCTCTGTGGCTGCAAGCAGGACGGTCCCCACATCAGTCTTTGTGCCATCTGGTTATGCACCTCTTCTCCCTGAAGTCCTATCCATATACTCGCCTCACCCCACCCTGCCCCGCCCCCGAAAGAGGTTCACAGTTTCCTTCTTTGTGGTTTCCCCGCCCCCACCACGACTGTTGAGGGGAGCCACCCGCCCTGTGCTTGGGCGAGACCAGGCTGCCCCGCTCTCCGTGTGATGTGCCCCCGTCTCCACACTGTGCTGTTGGGGAAAGTGTCTGAATAATAATCAGTACATGTGCAGCCTGATGCTATGAAATGAATATTTGAAGAACCATGCCTTATATTTGCACTCATCTTGGTCTTAGTTCCAGGCATGCTCTGTGATGTCCAAATTAAAAATCATTCGTAAGCATTATTTTATATACCTGCTGATAATAATCCCATTTAAATTAGAAATGTATTGATGTGTGTTGAAGACTTGTAACAAAAGCTTTAGTTTTCTTTTTTCCCAACAATGCAAAAAGAGTCTTTCATATTCTTGAAATAATCATTTATTCCCCTTTCCGAGACCCTGGGAGAAGGATCATTTCATTTGAATCCCCAGGGGACAAAACTGTGTCATAAATATCGTCTCTGGACACATGATGTGGATAGATTCATTCCCATAACAGTCAGGCCGTGAAGTATTCCGGACAAAATAGATCTCTACCTGCCTAGAGATTTAATAGGTTGTGGAAATTCTGACATGTAGCACTACGTCCACTCCGTGTGTCCTCATTTCCCAAATACTTCTGCATCTACTAGTAAATATTAATAAGAAGAACTATTGTCACTTGTGCCTCTTCGCATGCTTATTGGATTTCATAATTTCAGAGTCAATTAATGGCCTGTTTGCATTATCAACCTGGTCCCTAACCAGGACTGGACTTTTCTTTCATTTCACTGAGCCAAGGTAAAAACCAAGGAAGGAATCTTGTCATTTACTGGGCACAAAATGGGATCCTTAGTCTGAACTATAAGAAGCAGAAGTCTGGATCCAGCCATTGATGTGTGTTCTGAATTCCTCGGGTCTAGACACAAAGAACCGCCCTTGAGGAATGGACAATCTAATGAGAGACCTAGACTAAGCACCAAACACAGGGGGAAAAGGCAATGGCATGTGTCCACATCCAGGTCCAGTAACTAGGTGGGATGGTCCAAATGATAAGTGGAAATAGTTATCATGAAGAAGGCAGCGCCATATAGGATTCATTTTCAAAGATAACAATTCTGTCCTTAAAATTAAGCTAGAGTATTTCCTATCTCTGTAAAAAGACCCTCGTGGTGTATTAATAGGCCCCTGGCTGCTCTTAGATAACATTTTGTAAAACATCTTTATTGAAATACAAGTCACATGCCATATAACTCACCCTTTTAAAGTATACAATTCAATGATCTTTGGTATATTACATGACTAATTTCTTTTAAGTCATGGTAAAGTGCATGTAACAAAATTTGCCATCGTTACCATTTTTTAAGTATACGATGAATTGGCACTAATTACATGTACAATGTTATACACCTGTCACTTCTGTTTCCAACACTTTTCATCATGCCACACAGAAATTCTATAACCCATGAAGCAATAATCCCTCCATTTCTTCCTCTCCCCAGTTTCTGTCTCTGTGAATTTGCTTATTTTAGTAATTTCATATAAGAGGAATCATACCATATTTATTCTTCAGTATCTAGCTTCTTACAATATTCTCAAGGTTTATCCATGTTGTAGCTCCTACCATTACTTCCTTTCTTGTAATGGCTGAAAAATATTACATTGTATATATATTATACGTGTTATCATTTGCGTGATGACCATCATTTGCCTGTTGACAAACATTGTGAATAACACTGCCATGAACCCCGGTATACAGGTATCTATTGCAGTCCTGCTTTTGGTTCCCTTGGGTATAGACCTAGGAATGGAACGGCCAGGTCACATGGTAATTCTACGTTTAGCTTTTGGAGGAACCGCTAATTGTTTTCCACAGTGGCTGCATCCTCTTACACACTCATTAACAATGTGTGAAGATTCCGATTTCTCTATAGCCTTGCTAAGGCTTGTTATTTTCTTTATTATGACCATCCTAGTAGATGTGAAGAGGTATCACGTTGTAGGATTTCTTTTTCTTTGTATTTCTCGAACAATTAGTGATGTTGAGGATCACGTGCTTATTGGTCATCTGTATATCTTCTTTGGAGACATGTCTATTCAAGTTCTTTGCTCATTTTTAAATTGGATTGTCTTTTTATTGTTGAGTTCTAGGAATTCTTGATGTATTCTGGATATTAGCCCCTTATCAGATATATTATTTGCAACTATTTTCTCTCATTCTGTAGGTTGTCCTTACATGTTCTTGAAAATGAACTTGGATGCATGAAAGTCTTTAATTTTGATGAAATGTATCTATCTTTATATTACATAACTTTTAACAAAGCAAGAATTAAATAGAAGATGTCATTGGAACTTCTATTTTCCATATTTTTAAGCTATATTATTTGAGGTTACTGTGCCACTTGCTTATCAAAACTTTAAAACTTATTTCTAGTAACCCATGGAAATGTCAGACTACTCCCAATCAGATAATCCAATGTTTTTTATATTTACCCTTTGTTCAACAAACATTATTTAAGTATACCAAGGGCTTAGCTGTGCATTAGTCACTGAGAGGAAGAAAAGAAATACAAAATATATAAGCATTACCCCTACTTTGAGGGAACCCACCGACTAGCAGAGAGGATGGATATATAAACAAACTTCTCAAAAGCAGAGGGATAAATGTTACCATTGGCAGTTTACAAAGTACAAAAGGAACAGAGATAACAAAGTAATGGATTATTTCCAATTTTGGGGGAAAACAGGTAAGTGACATTTAAAAAGGGCTTTATTTTTTTTCTATTTTAATTTTTTTCACGTTTCTATTTAAACTCCAGTTAATGTACAGTATACTATTAATTTCTGGTGAAGAATTTAGTGATCTTTACACTTTTATACAAAACCCAGTACCCATCACAAGTGTGTCACTTATTTAACCCACCCCCCCCAACACACACACACACACACACACACACACACACACACACACCTCTCCTCTAGCAACCCACACTTTGTTTTCTATAGTGAAGGGTCTGTTTCTTGGTTTGCCTCACTTTTTTCCCCCCTATGTTCTTCGGTTTTGTTTCTTAAATTCCACATATGAGTGAAATTTTATGGTATTTGTCTTTCTCTGACTTATTTCACTTAGCATAATACTCTCTAGCTCCATCCACATCATTGCAAATGGCAAGATTTCATTCTTTGTTTATGGCTGAGTAACATTCCAGTGTGTGTGTGTGTGTGTGTGTGTGTGTGTGTGTGTGTGTGTATCTTCTATATCCACTCATAAGTCGATGGACATTTGGTCTCTTTCCATAGTTTGGCTATTGTTGATAATGCTGCTATAAACAACGGGCACATGTGTCTGTCTGAATCAGTATTTTTATACCCTTTGGGTAGACACCTAGTAGTATAATTGCTGGGCCATAGGCTAGTTCTCTTTTTAAATTCTTGAGGAACCTCCTTACTGTTTTCCAGAGTGGCTGCATCAGTTACATTTGCATCAGCAGTGTAAGAAGGTTCCCCTTTCTCTGAATCCTCGTTGTTTCCTGTGTTATTAATTTTAGCCATTTTGACTGGTGTTAGATGGTATCTCATTGTGGTTTTGATTTGCATTTCCCTGTTGATGTGTGATGTTGAGCATCTTTTCATATCTGCTAGTCATCTGTATCTTCTTTGGAAAAATGTTTACTCATGTCTTCTGACCACTTTTTAACTGGATTATTTGGTTTTTGGGTGTTCAGTTTTATAAGTGCTTTATATATTTTGGATACACTTTGTATATTTTTGATACACTTTATCAAATATGTATTTTGCAAATATCTTTCCCCATTCCATGGGTTGCCTTTTAATTTTGTTGATTGTTTCCTTTGCTGTGTAGAAGCTTTTTATTTTTAGGAAGTTCCACTAGTTTATTTTTGCCTTTATTTCCTTTGTGCCAAGTGACATATCTAGTAAGAAGTTGTTCTGGTCAAGGTCAAAGAGGTTGGGGCCTCTGTTCTCCTCCAGGATTTTGATGGTTTACTGTCTCACATTTGGGTCTTTCATCCATTTTGATGTGTGACAAAGTGGTCCAGTTTCATTCTTTTGCATGTTGCTTTCCAGTTTTCCCAGCACCATTCGTTGAAGAGACTGTCTTTTGTCAATTGCATATTCTTTTCTGCTTTGTCAAAGATTAGTTGACCATATACTTGTGATTCATTTCTGGGTTTTCTATTCTGTTCCATTGATCTATGTGTCTGTTTTTGTGCCAGTGCCATACTATCTTGATCACTACAACTTTGTAATATATCTTGAAGTCCAGAATTGTGATATCTTCCACTTTGCTTTGCTGTTTCCAGGTTGCTTTGGCAACCTTTCTCTTTCTGCCGCTTCCTTATTGGTGTGTAGAAATGCAACAGATTTCTGTAAGTTGATTTTGTATCCTGCAATGTTACTAAATTCATGTATATATTCTCTAAATTTTTGGTAGAGTCCTTTGGGTTTTCTATTTAGAGTATCGTGTCATCGGCAAATAGTGAAAGTTTGACTTTGGATGCCTTGAATTTCTGTTTTTGGATGCCTTTTTTTTTGTTGAATGATTGCTGAGTCTAGGAGTAACAGTGGTGAGAGTGGACAACTTTGTCGTGTTTCTGGCCATAAAGGAAAAGCTCTCGGTTTTTCCTATTGACGATGATACTAGTTTATTAGCTGAGGGTTTTTTTAATATATGGGCTTTATGATGGTGAGGTATGTTCCCTCTATCCTTACTTTGTTGAGGACTTTTATCATGAGTGGATGTGGTACTTTGCCAAATGCCTTTTCTGCAACTATTGAGAGGATCATATGGTTCTTATCCTTTCTTTGATTAATGCAGTGTATCCTGTTGATTGATTTGCAAATATTGAGTCATTCTTGCAGCCCAGGAATAAATCCCACTTGATCATGGCGAATGATTCATTTAATGTACCGTTGGATTCGATTTACTAGTACTTTGTTGAGAACGTTCACATTCATGTTCTTCAGGGATGTTGGACTGTGGTTCTCTTTTATAGTGCAGCCTTTGTCTCGTTTTGAAATCAAGGTAATGCTGGCCTCATAGAATGAGTTTGGAAGTTTTACTTCTATTTCTATTTCTTGGAATAGTTTGAGAAGACTAGGTATTAACTCTTCTTTAAACGTTTGGTGGAACTCCCCTGTGAAGCCATCTCACCCTGAACTTTTGTTTGTTGGGAGATTTTTGATTGCTGATTCAGTTTCTTTGTGGGCTATCAGTCTGTGCAAGTGTTCTATTTCTTCCTGTTTCAGTTTTGGTAGTTTATATGTTTTCCAGAATTTATCAATGTCTTCCAGATTGTCCAATTTGTTGGCATATAGTTGTTCATAATATTCTCTTCTAATTGTATTTCTGCGGTATTGGTTCTTATTTCTCCTCTCTCATTTGTGATTTTATTTATTTGGGTCCTTTCTCTTTTCTTTTTGACATGTCTGGCTAGGGGGGTTATCAATGTTATTGTTTTTTTTCAAAGCTCCTGGTTTCTTGGATCTGTTGTGCTGGTTTTTTAGCTTGTAAAGTCATTTATTTCTGCTCTAATATTTATTATTTCCCTTCTTATGCTGCCTTTAGGCTTTATTTGTTGTTCTTTTTCTAAACCATTTAAGTGTCACGTTAGTTTGCTTATTTGAGATTTTTCTTGCCTTTTGAGGTAGCTCTGTATTGCTATAAACTTCCCTCTTAGAACAGCTTTTGCTTCTTCCCAAGGTTTCGGACTGTCATGTTTCCATTATTATTTGTTTCCATGTGTTTTTAAATCTCTCCTTTGATTTTCTGATTAACCCATTCATTGTTTAGTAGTAAGCCGTTTAACCTCCATGTATTTGTGTTTTTTCAGATATTTTCTTGTGGTTGACTTCAGGTTTCACAGTGTTGTAATAAAAAAAATATTCATTGTATGCTCTCAATCTTTTTGTACTTATTGAGGCCTGGTTTTTGGCCTACATCAGACCTATTCTGGAGACTGTTCCATGTGCACTCAAAAAGAATGTGTATTCTGCTGCTTTAGGATGCACTGTTCTGAATATATCTGTCGAGCCCATCTGGTCCAGCATGTCATTCAAAGCCATTGTTTCCTTATTGATTTTCTTCTTAAATGATCTTGATGTAAGTGGGGTATTAACGTTCCCTATTATTATTGTATTATTATCGATGAGTTCCTTTATGTTTGTTATTAATTGTTTTATATATTTGGATGCTTTCAAGTTGGGAGTATAAATATTTACAATTGTTAGATCTTCTTTTGGATAGTGCCCTTTATCATAATAAAGACACATGTACCCCTTTGTTTATAGCAGCATTATCAACAATAGCCAAACTATAGAAAGAGCCCAAATGTTGTCCATCAACTAATGAATGGATATAGAAGATACACACACACACACACACACACACACACACACACACACTGGAATGTTACTCAGCCAAAAAACAAAGAATGAAATCTTGCCATTTGCAATGATGTGGATGGAGCTAGATAGTATTATGCTCAGTGAGATAAGTCAGTCAGAGAAAGACAAATACCAGACAAAGACAAGTATAGTGTCTTTGTCTCTTCTTATAGTCTTTGGTTTAAAATCTAATTTGTCTGATAAATATTGATACTCTGGCTTTCTTTTGACTTAAAAAGGGACTTTAGATTTACAAGGTGAACAATAGGTAAAGAATATTTAAGCTAAAGAGACAAGCTTAGCAAAGTGTTTGCTTTCCTTGGAGAGCTGGGTTGGAGATGACTAATGTTGATAAAGCGACACATCTTTATTCTTGGGCTTTTCAGTTTGGCATCTGGATGGTCATTTTTCTTCTTTTAAACATATTTTTTTAACATATAGTTCCCATACCAGAAAATTCATTCATTTAATGCCTTTTAAATATATCCAGCAGGTTGTACAACTATCAACAAAAACTAAGTTTAGTACTTTACCCCCAAAAGAAATGATATCCCCATTAGCAAAAATTACACATTCTTCCCATCCCTCCCTCCATATCTAGCCCTAGGCAAACACAAATTTACTTTTGGTCTCTGTGGATTTCCCCATGGATATTTCATATAAAGGGAATCTTACAATTATGTGATCTTTTGTGACTGATTTCTTTCACTTAGCATAATGTGTTCAAGGTTCATCATGCTGTGGCATGACAGTACTCTATTCCTTTTTATTGTTGAATAATAATTCACTCACAGTT
The DNA here is from genome assembly GCF_014898765.1 of Herpailurus yagouaroundi. NCBI lineage: Eukaryota > Metazoa > Chordata > Mammalia > Carnivora > Felidae > Herpailurus > Herpailurus yagouaroundi. The sequence continues at coordinate 3,805,587 of NW_024412400.1, forward strand.
GATGTACGATTGATTTGGGTTATATTCATACATTTTGCTCTTTGTTTTCTGTTTCATGTTTTAGTTATTCCTGTATTCATGTACTGCTTTCTTTTCTATTAGTGGAATCTATAGTGTAACATGTTAATAACTTCAGTGATTTGTTAAATACATTTTTTAGTTATTTTCTTAGTGATTGCGTGAGAGATTGCTATATATATATATATTTTTTTTTTCAAATCTACCTCAGATCAATACTTTTACTGGTACTCTTGCTTTTTCATGTGTGTTTTATTTTTGTCTGTGCTTGTTTGTTTGTTTGTTTTTATCCTGGAAATCTTCCTTTAGTATTTCCTATGAATCAGAAATATGTAGCAACAGCTCTTTAAGATTTGGTTTTTCTGGAAATGTCTTTTTTTTCTTCTTTTTTGCAAGATACTTATTGTATGGTTGTAACATTCTTCATTGAGAGTTTTTTATATTTAGCGCTTTAAATACATTTCAAATGTGAAGTCAGCCATTAATCTTTTTGGGGTTCCTTTGCGTATGATGAGTCACATTTCTTTTAGTGTTTTAGGATTTTCCCTATCTCTGGCTTTTGAGATTTCCACTATGATATGAATCTCTTTGAATATCCATCCTATTTGAAATTCATTGTGCTTTTTGGATTCCCCCAATTTGGGAAGTTTTCAGCCATTATTTTCTTGAATCCTTTTTATGTCCCTTTATCTGTTTTGTTTTGTTTTGTTTTGTTTTGTTTTGTTTTGTTAATCCCACTGTGCTGTGTTTAATCACTTTTCTCTATGGTTCTATTCATTCTTGTTTCTGTTCTTCGGATTGCACAATCTATCTTCAAGTTTGTTGATTATTTTTCTCCTGTCAGTTAAAATCTACTGTTGCGCCCTTCTCTTGTTTTGAAAATTTTGGTTATAATACCTATCAAGTCCAGAATCTCCCTGTGGATATAGATATGCATGCAGGTGTACCTGCACGTGTCCATGTATGTGTATGTCTAGGTGTAGGTATATAAATGTAAATGTAAATTTTTTTCTTTCTGTCTCTACGTTGATGTTCTCCATTTGGTGAGACATTGTCTTTATACTTTCCCTTAAATCTTTAGGCATGGTTTTTGTTCATTATTTTAACTTATTTATAGTATCTTCTTTGAACGGACTGCTGACTTAGATATTCGGTTCCCTACTCCTTACTAAGTGTTATTACTTTCTTTCATTCCTGTGTATTGGGCATGCTTTCCTATTTTTTGACAAGTCATATTTTTTATGAAAACTGCCCTTTTTAGAAAATATATTGCAGCAACTCCAGATAATAATTCCCTAGTCCCTCCCTGGGACTGATATTATTTTTTGCTTGGTCATTTATTTATTGTTTAGCGAATTGGCTGAACTAACTCTTTGAAGTTTATTTCCCCCACTGTATTCAGCCTCTGATGTCCCTGTTCAGAATTGTTCCTTGTTTTCATCTTTTATGCTGGCTACCTAGGTGTTGCCCCTGGGTCAGTATAAACCAGTCGTTAGTGAAAGGTTGTCCTTGAGTTCCCTAGCTATTTATTTTTTACTCTTTAATGTTGGATGTGTATGGCTTTGAGGCTATTATCCCGTTTCACTTATGTTTCTGCCCCATGTACAATCAGGGAATGGTAGCTTGGAGTTTCCTCTTTAATTGCTCCAAAAAGAGCAGACTGGAGCATTGTACCCAGGCTTACAGGCTATTGAGAATGAATGTGATTTTTTAAAAGGCTGCCTTCCTAGAAATGTCCACTGGGTAAAAACAACTTATTATTTAAACAGTATTTGGTCCAAGGTTATGTCTCTCTTTTGTGTTGGTGAGACTTCATTCCAGTTGATGGATCTGTGTGTGACTTGGGGACATTTGCAAGTCTGTCTCACGCCATGTTCTGATTGCTCTTGAGTAGACAAAGCTTCACACAAGTGCTTGGCCTTCCCAATCTCCAGGGTTGTCTGTGATCCTTGGAGGGCTCTTCTTTGCTATGTCTTTTCTTAGGTCTATCAAACTTCTATCTGCTCTGCCATTTTATATTTTACTCCCAGAGTCATTTCTGATAGAGTTAATTTCTGTCTACCAAGATGCTCATTACTTGACAATACTTCCGTTGTTTAAGTATGGGATTCTTTACATCATGTTCCAAATAAAGTCAGTCTTTTCAGTAAAGCTCCAAAGCTCTGTGTCTTTTTCAGACCAAAGCAGGAGGCATCACAATCTCCGACTTTAGCCTCTACTACAAAGCTGTCATCATCAAGACAGCATGGTATTGGCACAAAAACAGACACAGAGACCAACGGAATAGAATAGAAACCCCAGAATTAGACCCACAAAAGTATGGCCAACTAATCTTTGACAAAGCAGGAAAGAATGCCCAATGGAAAAAAGACAGTCTCTTTAACAAATGGTTCTGGGAGAAATGGACAGCAACATGCAGAAGGATGAAACTAGACCACTTTCTTACACCATTCACAAAAATAAACTCAAAATGGATGAAGGACCTGAATGTGAGAGAGGACACCATCAAAACCCTAGAGGAGAAAGCAGGAAAAAACCTCTCTGACCTCAGCTGCAGCAATTTCTTACTTGACACATCCCCAAAGGCAAGGGGATTAAAAGCAAAAATGAACTATTGGGACTTCATGAAGATTAAAAGCTTCTGCACTGCAAAGGAAACAATCAACAAAATGAAAAGGCAACCAACAGAATGGGAAAAGATATTTGCAAATGACATATCAGACAAAGGGCTAGTATCCAAAATCTATAAAGAACTCATCAAACTCCACACCCGAAAAACAAATAATCCAGTGAAGAAATGGCCAGAAAACATGAACAGACACCTCTTTAAAGAAGGCATCCAGATAGCCAACAGGCACATGAAAAGACGCTCAACGTCGCTAATCATCAGGAAATACAAATCAAAACTACACTCAGATACCACCTGACACCAGTCAGATTGGCTAAAATGAACAAATCAGGAGAGTCTAGATGCTGGTGAGGATGTGGAGAAACAGGAACCCTCTTGCACTGTGGGTGGGAATGCAAACTGGTGCAGCCACTCTGGAAAACAGTGTGGAGGTTCCTCAAAAAATTAAAAATAGATCTACTCTATGACCCAGCAATAGCACTGCTGGGAATTTACCCAAGGGATACAGGAGTGCTGATGCATAGGGGCACTTGCACCCCAATGTTTATAGCAGCACTTTCAACAATAGCCAAACTATGGAAAGAGCCTAAATGTCCATCAACTGATGGATGGATAAAGAAATTGTGGTTTATATACACAATGGAATACTACGTGGCAATGAGAGAGAATGAAATCTGGCCTTTTGTAGCAACATGGATGGAACTGGAGAGTGTTATGCTAAGTGAAATAAGTCACACAGAGAAAGACAGATAGCATATGTTTTTACTCTTACGTGGATCCTGAGAAACTTAACAGAAGACCATGGGGGAGAGGAAGGAAAAAAAAAAAGGTTAGAGAGGGAGGGAGGCAAACCATAAAAGACTCTTAAAAACTGAGAACAAACTGAGGGTTGATGGGGGGTGGGAGGGAGGGGAGGGTGGGTGATGGGTATTGAGGAGGGCACCTTTGGGATGAGCCCTGGGTATTGTATGGAAACCAATTTGACAATAAATTTCATATTTAAAAAAAATAAAATAAAACAAAGGGTGTGGCTATCTGAAAAAAAAAAAAAAGCTCTCTGTCTTTAAGGTCTGCCTCTCACCCTGTGCCACAATCACTGTGCCACTAAACCAGAGCTGGGTCTGTGAACAGTGGACCAAGAGAGCTTCAGTATCCATAGCCTGTCATGTCCTCAGGAGATATTTCACCCTATGAGGGCTATGAGGTGGAAGAAAGTGTCAGTCCCTTTATCCATGTCCTCCAGATAGAGCTCCTGCAAAACCAGACTGGGGAAGGGGAGGGGGATGAGAAAAACCAGTGGTACACATCTCCTAGGTTGAAACCACGCAGCCTAGATTGGGAGCCCCTAACTTCTTGGCTGTCCCCCACCACTTTCCACAACATGAAGCTGGGCTGGGAGTGTGAAGGGAAACAACTTGGGCATCTCAAATGCCACTGATTCCCAGTGTTTTAATGAGAGGTAGTTGATTTTGTTGAGTAAATGTGTTTTTATTCTCCATGTGCTTTTTGGAAAATTTTCGGAAACTTTCAATCATTGTTCTTTGCGGTTTGTACCAGATACATTGGTGATTTGCTTGCGAGAGTTTCCAAAGAGATCCTTGTTCTTCCATTTTGGAGCCCCAGCCTTCAGCTGGTTGCTTCTAATGTGTGGTCAAGTAAAGTTCTGATAAGTAATTGACTTCCTTCAATATTGAATTCCTGAATCGTTTTGCCCCTTCTGACCTCACTGAGGACATAAATAGCATGGCCATGAGTTTGCTAGACACCCATTTCTTGAGGCTTCCTATCTTGGACATATTGGCCCAATCATCTCTACTTTACTTTACCTATTAGTTAGATTTTAATTTTCCCAGTTTCTTTAAATATTTGTTAATCTTCCCTCTGATAACCTAATATACCCGTTATGGTAATGTGAGGACATAAGCTTTCACTGTTCACTGTTCATGACTTAGGGGGTCATCACGGACCCTGTCGAAGGAGTCCCACAATGGTTGTTAAAATGAATATCTTCCTCTCATCCAAAGGGGTTAGAACTAGGGAATTTCAGATTCTGTATAGGGGAGAACATCACCCTAATTGCATTTCAGTTAGCTTAGCATTTACATTGGTAATCATTTATTTAGGTGCTAAGTTTCTTACAAAAATAGACAAAATTTTCAGTTATTTTGCTTGGATCAAAGTTTTATCCCCAATATTTTTAGAAAACATTATCTGGTTATTATTGTGGTTTAAAATCTCTTATCAACCAGGAACATCCTTAAGACTTGAACAAAATTGGGGCGCCTGGGTGGCGCAGTCGGTTAAGCGTCCGACTTCAGCCAGGTCACGATCTCGCGGTCCGTGAGTTCGAGCCCCGCGTCAGGCTCTGGGCTGATGGCTCAGAGCCTGGAGCCTGTTTCCGATTCTGTGTCTCCCTCTCTCTCTGCCCCTCCCCCGTTCATGCTCTGTCTCTCTCTGTCCCAAAAATAAAATAAACGTTGAAAAAAAAATTAAAAAAAAAAAAGACTTGAACAAAATTAATAATAATGTTCACATATTAATTAACTTTCATGACTGTTCATCAAGTATTTTCTCCACAGCAGCTCTATGATACATACTGCGTTTTCTTCTGATGAAAAAATTGAAGTGTAGATCACTGTTCAATTTTGCCTATCGGTGGCAAAATTGGTGGTCTGTTTTATTTTATTTTTTTATTTTTTTATTTTTTTTAACGTTTATTTATTTTTGAGACAGAGAAAGACAGAGCATGAACGGGGGAGGGTCAGAGAGAGGGAGACACAGAATCCGAAACAGGGTCCAGGCTCCGAGCTGTCAGCACAGAGCCCGACGCGGGGCTCGAACTCACAGACCGTGAGATCATGACCTGAGCCGAAGTCGGCTGCTCAACCGACTGAGCCACCCAGGCACCCCATTGGTGGTCTGTTTTAAATATTATCATCAGTCTATAGAAACTAACTCCTTCGGGAAAGGATTGTGATCATCTAAACTCACAGTTAAGTAATGAGTTAATTCACATATTTGTGTCATGAGTCACCATCTCTCCTCTCCCTGTTTTCCTGGGTCTCTGCCCTCTTCACCTGGTTAACATGCACCTTTTCACATCTCACTTAAGACTCTCTAGTAAACCAGGTCTTCTGCTCTGTAATTTCACCCCCATGGTGCTGATCACATGCCCTTAGATTTGCTGTTTACTGTTTCCATGCCTCTGCTGGACTGTGAGGTCTGCTATGAGACTCCCTGGAGGCTATCCTGTGGCAAATAAACATTCGATATAAATTTATTCAATACAATCATTAATAAAAGTATCCCCTCACATTATTAACCGCAGAAGATAATTGCAGATCTTAGGAGTTTTCATGTCTCTGTAGAATCACTTGTGACTTATCCCTTCCTGTTGATTTTCCTTCTAATTATCTTCTTACCTTTCCCTACTTTTATATCTTACTAGTGAGGTTATTTGGTTTTCCTCTGCTAAGAGTACTTCTTTGTTTAAACACAGTAAATAGTGCAGATCTTACAGATTTTTTGGACTATCCAGCTTAGTGATCTGGATGGCCAATAATATGAACTTAGGTTTTTAATGGTGAATATGGACTCTTTCCTCTCTTACCATATATCCCTTTAATTATTTTTTTAAGAATTTTGGGGCGCCTGGGTGGCACAGTCGGTTAAGCGTCCGACTTCAGCCAGGTCACGATCTCACGGTCCGTGAGTTCGAGCCCCGCGTCAGGCTCTGGGCTGATGGCTCAGAGCCTGGAGCCTGTTTCCGATTCTGTGTCTCCCTCTCTCTCTGCCCCTCCCCCGTTCATGCTCTGTCTCTCTCTGTCCCAAAAATAAACGTTGAAAAAAAAATTAAAAAAAAAAGAATTTAGTTCTGGGGTGCCTGAGTGACTCAGTCAGTTGAGCGTCTGACTTCGGCTCAGGTCATGATCTCACAGCTCGTGAGTTCGACCCTGGCGTCGGGCTCTGTGCTGACAGCTCAGAGCCTGGAACCTGCTTCAGATTCTGTGTCTCCCTCTCTCTCTGCCCCTAACCCACTCACATTCTGTCTCTGTCTCTCTCAAAAATAAATAAACATTTAAAAAAAAAAGAATTTAGTTCTGAAAACCCTCTCTCCTTTGATCTTCTTGAGAAACACTCACCTTTGTTTTTGAATCTGATATATCCATTTATTAATGGCGATCGTGTGAAAAGTACCTTGGCTGGTGATGCTGGTGATTAAAAGGCAAAAAGGACACGCATATATTCTCCAGAACCTTACTCTCACAGGGGAGCCGGACAAACATAAATCACACAACACAGAGCAAGCTGTTCCAAGTGTTCCGAAAGATGTTCCCCAGTAAAACAAGGTGCACATTAAAGTCTCTGACTCCTGATCCCATGCACAGTACATGATAGGAAAAAATAGATGATTCTTGGCTCTAGGAAGATATGTCCTGAAAACATCATGATCCTGGGAAGGAAAGTGAAATCACCTGGCGTCGTATATTTACTGAAGAGAAGAGGAGCAGAGTAGCACAACGTTTTGGAGAGCAGAGAAGGAAAAGCAGTTTCTTTTTTGGCTGTAAACTGTTATCTATCTCCCTTGGTAGAGGAACCGCACTTCCTTGACCATATACTATAAAGAGCGGTTCCCAAACAGCAATATTTATCTCCATGCTTGTTGCCAAAACAATGTAAATCTATACTTCCCTCTCTGCCATAGAATTCTTTATTTCATGGTAAACTCCTACGCTCTTTGTCGCGTGTTTCAATTCACCTGTGTCTTTCCTGAGCTTTCAACCTAAATGTTATTTGAACTTGGGCACATTCAAAATTGATGCCCCGGCTTCAGTTCATTTCCCTAACAGCCCACTCTTCTGCCTTTTCTGGGATCATCCACCGGAACACTTGTGAAGAAGGGTTTTCCAGCTTTACCTGCACGATTCCGAATTCGTCTTCCGCTCTGTGCTTTGGAAATATTAAAATCCATCTCTGCCGTTTCTTCAATATACGCACTAACACTCATGGACTACTCTCAGCTGGCATTTCCAGTAAACATAAATGGAATCTTTCAACATTGAAAACAAAACAAAACAGGACAGAACTAAGTTTGAATGTTGCAGGCAGAAACATTTTTTATTATTATTATTGCCCTTGGGTTTCTTGCTTATCAGTTTAGTGTTTTAAAATGATATCCAGTCCGCTTCTCAGATATCAAGGCCCTATTTTCTTCTTACTATGACATCTCTGGCAAACAAGACAGAGGTGAAGTTTGATTTTCTCTTGTCTACATCTATTTTCTTTTAATCTTTATTTATCTTTGAAAGAGAGACAGCATGTGAGCAGGGGAGAGGCAGAGAGAGGGGGAGACACAGAATCCGAAGCGGGCTCCAGGCTCTCAGCTGTCAGCACAGAGCCCGACGTGGGTCTCGAATTCATGAATTGTGAGATCATGACCTGAGCCGAAGTCGGACGCTCAACCGACTGAGCCACCCAGGAGCCCCTCTCTTTTCTACATTTAAAGTCATGGTCCTTTTAGTTCAGTTTCAGAGTCTGGCTGGATCCTAAAAGTGTCAGGAGAGTATTTTTTCCAAGAAATAGGAATTCTCAATTTCTCCCACTTTTTAAGGATTACATATTTACCTTTGAGATTTCTATTTCTTTAAATCAGAAAATTCAGTTTCACTCCCATTAGAGTAATAACTCAATAAGTTGTTTCTTGTTGTTGTTAAAACCCAAAATTGAAAGACTAGAAAATCCCAGATTAAATGTTTCTATCAGTGAGCATGTAGTCTTAGAAAGTCCTCAGGCAGCCTTTCACTTCGAGAAACTACTCTTTAATTCATACATTGTGTTGTAGCTACTTCTTTAGTGTGGAGTAAGCTAAAACTACCTTTCCATGTTTTTTTTTTTTTGGTTGTATTATACATATTGGTTTCAGACACACTCTGACCTATAATACAAATAGAAGAATCATTTCACATTGAGATCACATTGAGATTAAATAGAAGTTAAGTCCATGAAAATGAACATCATTAACAGAGAAGAAAACTACCCGATTGTATGTTGAGAAAACTACTAAAGAAGTAGAATACATGCTTACAATGTGCGTACAATTCTACGTCTTTCCCCACTCCTCCTCGCCGCCCCCCATGTTTCACTATGTTGTTTATGCTTTAATACAGAAATAACCAACCATATTATGTGCCGTTCCTAAATCTGTGGATCTCTCTAGACTGACATGCCATTGACATATTGAACCCAGGTGGCAAGATGTTCGAAGAGACAAGGAAGATTTAACCTGGGGTCTAGCGGAGAAGAGGTTCCCTCACGCTTGAATATTTGCCATTATCTCTAACGAAGGCAATTTATTATACTGTTGATTTCTAGTTCTTCTTTTAAATGAAGCCTAATACCAGAGCGCTATTTTTAAAGACATATTGCAAACCAGTTAGCAACATGTTAAAGGAATCCATCATTTTAAGCACTTGAGAGTGCTGAGTGATACCTTTTCTTGTCTTCTGAAGCATGGATAATATACAGAGTGCTGACAAGAAACCCTGCCAATCTGGTGCCTCCAGATGGTTGGGAGATAGGAATTTATCAATTGGATTGCTACCTTTACCAAACACATCAGACACTCCTGGTCATTTTTCTCCTTATAATATGCCTCATTAAGTAAAAGATTTTAAAGATGCTGGGGTAAGATTGTGCAGAAGCTGGTATCCAGGTGTCGTGAATAACTTGACTCAGCTTCCACATGACGCTGACTTACATTTGAGGATTTTCTCAGCCTTGGACATTCTAGTTCTCTGAAACTTTGAGGCATTAACGGGCACCTACGTGTTCTCTTAGGGAAGGTTGAGGGACACTGGATTGCTTTGGCAATATTGAACTCGTCCTCTCGTGCAACGTCACTGAGTTGCACTCTTTGATATTCATATGCCCCTAAATCAGATGTAGCTGATCGATTCACGTGGTTACATAATACATACATGGAATTCAAAGAGGCTTTGTTGACCATGAAGTTGAAGTAAGCTTTAAGATTTCAAATAAACTAAATGTAACGCAGCCCTAGCGTACAATCACTGTCGTTGCCTTACTAGCAAATAATTGACATAAATTCAAGTGACAGTGGCACAAATTAAAGTTTCTAGTTGCAGCTTAACATACCACGTGTCCTCTTTCAGTAGGAGATGGATGAAAATGAAACTAAACTTGGAAAGAAATATTACGGCTATGAAGGTTCATCATGGAATATGCAAGAACTGACCATCACACATGAAGCCGAACTACATGATGAACTGTCTTCTAAATCTAGTTCCACAAGCTTTGCATTCGGTTTCCCAAAAACTTGATCCAAATCACTAAGGAGCATATCAGAGCCCTGCCACTACCAGTGCATTTTCTTGGTCAGTTTAAGGCAGACCGCCAGGCAATGGTGGAGCATCTTCGTGTGGACGGCAGAGGGAAGCGATTGTCAAACAGAAGCCTGACGGGATGAATCGAGAGAGTTGTTACAACATAGACAGCGAACTGTAAGGCTAGGCTCTCGGCAGGACGTGGCCTGTCAGAAGGAAATACACCCACCGCCAAAGCATGGCCAGGAGGAAGAGATCCAGAAAAACGAATACCCAAAACTCCGTCTCTACCTTTTTCTGATCATCTGCTTAGGACTCCCGTTGACTGCACGCAACGTGAAGGCTTAGGACAAGGAAGCATAGAGTCAGTCTCCCAGGAGGGACATGTGAAAAATAGGTTTGGCATTTGGAAGGCCCTAAGGGCGTAAATCCTAAAAGTCCTCATCACAAGAAAAAAAATTATTTTACCTGTATGAGGTGATGAATGTTGAGTAAACGGATGTGGTAATCATTTCATAATGTATGCATATGTCAAGTTATCATGCTGGGCACCTTAAACTTATATAGTGTTGTCTGTCTCTTCTATGTCCATAAACCTGGAAGAAAATAAAAGTAGATTTGGTGTGACAAACAGGGAATGCTACTGGGATCCAGGGACTGTGCTGATTCACAATCCCAGATGTGGCTGGCATACGTCTTTCACATTATAGTCATAAAGGTACATGTTGTCTGGCTGGTTCATTACCATTTAGAGAAATTCCATTTATGGATAGCAAAAGTGACCTCTGCTCTCCAAGCCACACATTCTGGAAGCAAGAAGAAGGTTCCATTAAGAGCTTCAAACTAGATCTTTGACAACCCACTTAAATATCCATTCTCCTTTTCCATTGAAATACCTCCCACTTTACAGCTTATGATAGTTCAGCAAAGCCTGGACTGTGCTGAGACCAATAAGGTACTGGTACCAGGTACAAAATTCACGAGGACAGCAAAATCTCACTAATCCAGATAACCAACATCTAAGTGCAGCACCTTCGTGCCATATTTTAAAGTACTGAAAAGAATGCAAAAATCCATAATGAGCAACATTATTGCAGTTTTAAATGAAGATAAGATCCAACCCCCCTCTCGAACACTCTTGCTTCACTTGCCTTACCCTAATCTTTGTCCAGTGGCACAAACATCTCTCTTCTTGTCTTCCCTAAGCTGCATTGTAATGGCAAAAGTTTAAACATGAAACCAAAACAACTATGTAACGGGCAGGAGTACAAGAGAAGTTGTCAGTAAGATACAGAGGGGACAAGACGAATTTTAAAGAACAATCACATTAAATTATAGCCTCTTACACTAAAAGTAAGATTTATGAGCAGAGCTCCAGAAATGCTCAAAGCTGCGTCAACAAATGTAAAGCCCAAAGTTCAAGTGTTAAAACAATCAAATGAAAAAAAAAAAAAAAAAAAAGAAGTCGGAAGTCAACAAATGTAAAGAACAAGACAGACCTCACAAAGAAGAGTATAAGCCAGACATTTAAGGATTTTCCTAAACCATTTTAAACTAATTTGAGGTTTTTTTTTGAGTTGTAAGTATCTTATTTTTTTAACTTTATTTTTTAGGTTTTAAAATTTACATCCAAATTAGTTAGCATATAGTGAAGCAGTGATTTCAGGAGGAGATTCCTTAATGAGTTCATTTGTCTTGCACTGTTTTGTAGAGGTAGAATAGTTGCATAAGTAAAAATTCAAATAATGGTAAAAAACACGATGAAAACTTAGTGAAGAAAGCCAAGTTATGAGAGAGAAGAATGTGCACAAATAGATCAAGAGATGCTATATAAACAAGAGAATAATTCAAGGAAGGAAATCTTAATTTGATAGATTCCAAGAGATATCGCGGAGATAGAAAGTAAGAATGGGATACAGTGGACAGGGGCAAACAGAAAACTGGGGGGAAAAATCTTAGAAATTAACGTTATAATGGCCCAAATCTTTTAAAATATTTAACACATAGGCTGACTAGATGTACTTTTAGAGCTGACAGCTAAATTCATTTGGAGGTAAACTCAGTCACATCACCAGAATCCAGATTAAAAAGGCAAGGAGTACTTCTCAGCGTAATCCAAACTGTTTACTGGGTGAAACAACTTTGTCTCAGACCCATGTCCTTCATAAAAGTAAGTCAGCATTTCTGGGAAGCTCTCGTCTAACCAAAGAATCAAGAACCCAATCTTCTCCCGTCTGAAGATCACCATTTTACGGCTTCCAAGTTGCATTGCTCTCAGATTGCAGATGAAGGAAAGAGAAAACATGAGGTAAACCACCGGCTGCATGGCTACGTATGTCAACCTGTACTAAAAGGACACATGTCACTTTGTGAACTTTCCACGGGCCAGAACTATTCACATGTACAGGGGCACTAGGAAATAATGTTTTACTGAGTTTCAATGGAAAATGAAGCGGTTTAATGACCATATGGCTTCGTATCTGCCGCAGGAGATAGATAACCCGGGCGAAGAATGTCGAGGTTTGGAGAAAATATCCATATAGTCCATCATCCTTTTAATAAGAATTCTAAATGGAGAGGAACAGAAATAAGTGAAAAGAAGAAATAAATTAGAAGAGAAGTGTTCTGGAATGAAGAAGTAATTATATAATGAGGTGACATATTGAGTGGAAAACAGGATTAATGAACTATTGTCCACTTGTACCTGCAATGGAATTCCATAACCTCAGAGACAAATGGAAAATTATGAAGCTTCAGCGACAACTATCCCTTTTCTCAACGATATTGGATATAGAAAAGAATGAAAAAAGTCCTCAAATTCTAAGGAGGGAGAATCACTTTTGAACCTAAAATTCTGTCCCCAGTCAAATGGGGGGCCAAAGTAAAGATGTTTCATCCATGAAAGAGGCTGGCCCTTGCATGATCAAAACACTCTTTATAAAACATATTCATCAGAATGCAACTTTAACAAATTTAAAAGTGATTTAACCTAAGGAATGACATAAGCTAAAATAAACAATGATGATTGAGCATGATACGGAACAGGGAAGCTAGAAGAAAACCTGTAATTCAACACACCGAAATACAACTACAATTCATGTTGGTAATTTCAAAAGTGTATAGGATTTAAAGTTCATTTTCTTCTACGTGAGTTCAACTACAGGATTTCATCAGTTTATGAATGAGCTATAAATGTACACAATCATTATGAATTCTACTACTTTTTCATTCTGAAAATCAAAATATAGACAAATCACAAAGAATTCAATGTTATTCGACAGGACAAAATGTATATGCTATAAACCTTATCAACGTAAAATACAATATTTATGATAATGGGAACAAGGGCATGAGGTGGTAGAAATAATAAGACTTTTACTCCCTTCTCTTTTAGAGCAGAAAACTAGTAGTTACTTTTAAGGTTTGATAAATCAAGAAATGGGAATTAAAGTTTTGTATTTAATCCCAGAAATGTCAACCTATGCAAGAAACACAAAGAATAGTAATACATCCAACGTTACTGGGAGTGGAGGGTGAATAAGAAAAAGGGGAAAGACGAGAGGTAATGTATGAGTCCATTTTCTAAAGCCGAGAGGTAATAAAGCTTGTCTAGAAAACAAGAATGAGAAAAAGAAGCATATGTGTATTTCACACTATAAAAATAACCCAGGCAAAACTAAAACCAGAAATGTTTACTGTATTTTTTTCTCTAGGAAATGTGATTAAAGAAAAGACATTTCCCTCACCATTGTTGGTACTTTTTCATTGTGAAAATATCTCCTTTATTTTTTAAGTTTATTCATTTAATTTGAGAGACAGAGAGAGAGAGAGAGAGAGAGAGAGAGAGACGAGAGAGCTCATGGAGGAGGGAGGCTGTGGACAGAGTGAGAATCCCAAGTAGGCTGTCAGCGCAGAGCCCCATGCAGGGCTCAATCCCAGGAACCATGAGATCATGACCGGAGCTGAAATCAAGAGCTGGACACTCAACCAAATGAGTCACCCAGGTACCCTGAAAATTGTTCATTTTTATACTTGTGATATAAAAATGATATAGTATAAATATTATCCCAAGATAATGTTTAGTCCTCAGGAATTATTTTATATATGATTCACACAGATTCTGTCATTTTTTTTTCCTAACAAGACATATGCTTCACTTACAATTTTTTGTGGTCTGGGAATATTCATTAATAATGCTTATTTTTAGCCATATGACACTTTCTAAAGATAGATGCTATAAATTAAGTGGTACTCATGGAAATGAATCACGTCCATTCATTCCCCCCAACCGTTCATCCTTTGAGAATGCAGTTAGGAGAAACTTGTAGGTTGATGTTATAAAAGTTAAAAATAAAACCTAAAAAAAAAAAAAAAAAAGTGACCCAAATGACTGGGACATCAGGGCAGAGTGTGACAAAGTGCAGAAAGCTAATGTCCAAAGGAGGAGAATTTGGAAGTCAATGAAGACAGAGTTTGGAGAAGTGTGGAGAAGATCCAGTTAAATGCTTTGCATCCACAGAGTTGGGTTGAAAATTGATACTTTCTTTTCAGACATAAGAACCAAGGTCAACTTTCATTTCTGGGCTGATACTAAAAGCTCATTAAAAAAATAAGTAAACAAATACACACATGTCAAGAGGTTGTGATCTTTTTTAAAAAAAATTTAAAGTTTATTTCTTAATTTAGAGAGAGAGAGCACTAGTGGGGTATGGGCAGAGAGAGAGAGAGAGAGAGGGAAGGAGAGAGAGAGAGAGAGAGAGAGAGAGAGAGAGAGAGAATTCCAAGCAGGCTCCACACCGACTCAGCACACAGCCGGGCACGGGGCTTGAAGTCAGGAACTGTGAGATCATGACCTGAGCCTAAATCAAGAGTCGGGCGCTTAACCAGCTGAGCACCCATGTGCCCCAAGACGTTGTGATCTTTACATTTCTATGAAGAATATAAACAGCACACATGTGCCGTCATGATTGTATCTTTCTGCCATTTCAGTTTTGATTTCATTTTTGCGTTCCGTTAGGTTGGTCTGTCTGTTCAAGGCTTTCCATAGAAAGGATTTTGTAAATTCCTCATGATTGGTTAAACAGAGGCCTTTATTAAAGTATGAAGTTTTCACATCTATTCATTAATACAACCTTAGTTGGTCAACCTAATTGATTTCACGATCTGTATAAGACGCTATGAGTGGGTACTTCTACTGTGTTTCTGTCATTTTTCTTGCAATATCTGAGTTATTTATTTAAATGGAAATACACTGTCAGGCCCCTAGATGAGTTCTCGTTGCATATTTCACCTTTATCACTTTACACTATCTATCTTTCTCTTGTTTAATATTGTAGACCTGAAATCAACTTCATTGGCCATTTTTATTGCATTCCAACTATCTTTTTTTATAACATAAATTCAGCCATTGTTTTTCTACTCTTTTAATTTTGAAAAGCTTGGACTAGTTTTCTCTATTCAACGTCCAACTTGAGTTCAAAATTTTGTGGCCACCTAGTTATTTTAGGAGGTACAAACATTCCATTTATATTTTGTAATGAACTCAGCATTTATTCCTTCTTTTTCAATTTTTTTTTTGTACTTCCCATTGTTTTCTAGTTGCTTACCATACAGATTTTCCCCCAATTGTTTTGTGGCACATTTATATGTGAAAAAGCATATTCTCCTGATAATGTGGGAGGTCTGGGCTCCTTTAAGATCCTTGAGCAGTACTGATGTAACCGAGAGTGGGCTCTACTCATGTAGCTCTGGTCTTAGTTGGCAGAATACATGGACTGCTAGGATACATTAGGAGAGCAGAGAAAATTAACACAATCTTATCAGTCGCACATCCTCTCCCTATTTTCTTTGTTTATT